>NC_136057.1:1855569439-1856278606 GCF_964261635.1 Lissotriton helveticus
TTTCGTACATGCCAGCCTGTATATATTTTTGGCAGTATTGAAACCTGAAGGTCGATATTGGAATATTAATTATCCCATGTATTATCCATTCACTGACAGGTCGTTCTGACATTGTCACTGGTAATCTCTCAAGTTTCTCAATGCTCAGGATTGTATAATCAGCACCCTTTTGTGCCATACTGATTTGTTTATCAGTAAGGTTAAAGATATTGAATAGTGACGTTGTGTTGATTAGACGCCAAGGCACATAGCCTGAACGCAGATTTTGTAACGTCCAGCCAAGCTGTACAATAGAACGCAATTGGGACTGACCGTGTTGTAACAACAGTAAGTCTTGCGATAATATGTCGATTGCTGAAGACACAATGCTGTCCAGAGAAAAAATTCTGGAGGACAGAGTCATTAACCCATTGTCCACTACAGAAAGTGATTTTTCCAAATTAATACGGTCAATTTCCCGTATACTTTCTGCTGTCTCAATTTGAGTCACCTTCCAGGCCTCGTTGTATGCTGCGTATACAGAGGCTGCTATGAAACGTTTTTGACGCTGTTTGCGCGGTCCCATAATGAAATCACGCAAGTCAGCACCATCAGTAAGTAAAGTTAGGTGTTGCTTAATTTCTGCCAGTGTGGAAGTTTGTAGCCATTGAAGGCATAATTTGCCCACACTGTAGGTGGTTATTATCCCTGGGTGTTGTCTTTGGGAATATCTAGAGTCTGGCCTGGTCAATTTGAACCCCTGTGTTTTGTTCAGGAATCTGTCTTGACAGTTATTAGTATCTGTGGGCCAGATCAACCACTGTTTCCAATCAGGATGTGTTCTGTTTTGGTTTAATACATAATTTACGTCTATCTCTTCATCTGTAGAGCTATTGCTGTTCATTGTTGGTTTTGGAATAGACGGTTTATTTAAGTCTTTGATTTTGGCTAGGCCAAGACAGGTAGTTTGTTGAACAGTGTCATTTAAAAATATAATTTGTTCTGGGATCATGCAGGCTCTAAACAAAGATTCTATACCCTGTACTTGCCATTCTTTTGTACCCCAAACACTTAACTTCAACATTGTTGTCCCAATAATCAAAACCAAAAGTATTCATTTGTTCAAAGAATGAGTCTGAATATATCAATTTCGTGTTTGTTATCATGGTCTTTGTCCCTGTCTTATTTGACAATTTGAAATAAAATGTTTCAGCATTACTTGTGTTAAAACCTGAAAAGTATGAATATTTGTCATAAAAGGTTCTTGAGCTTTCTTTTGGAGGGGTTGCACAATGTTCCCATTGATTATAATTTAAAACATTTCTAGGTTGTGCAGATCTATGTAGAAAATGGTTACCATAGTGGTTATAACAGTACATACTATCATAATTTGTCGAACCCTGCAAATAATCATGTTTGGTAAATTTAGCAGACATCACTAAGTCAGACATCATATTATTTATACTTTCAAAGTCCCAATCATCAGCAAATGAGCTTGGTTTTACAAAGTCACTCAACGAGATCTTAATTTGGTGTGGATATTTCAGGATTTCGACCGGACCATAAATTTCATAGTCAGTGTTGTCCCATGCTACCCCACCCGGTATAGGATTGGCTGTGAAGTTGACTGAAGAAAGTTCTCTTTTCTCGACGTGTGAAGATGTGTGTGGTTTGAGGATCAAGTTGATTTTCTGACTTGCTGTGTCCATTTTAGCATATTTTCCCTCAATGAAGCGTCCCAAAGTTAGTACCATGATGAGCCAAAGTATGAGGATAAATGCACCAAAACCCACCCAAAATTCAATCCATGGAGAAATTAGATATGTTTCTTTCAGTTGTTTCAAAAGTTCTTTAGCTTTAACTTTAAAGGTTTTTGTTGATGGCTGTGTTTTTGATTCAGTGAAGCCTTCAGAGGAATCATCGAAGTTTATGAAGTAGCCGGATGCAGTTCTGTCAATTGTTCCAATTGCTTCAGGATTACTGTTTCTTGCATAGTCGTTTGTTACTTCATTATAGATTGGTGTGTCTCCGCTAAATGTTTTTATTTGGGTTTTCAGAGGTCTAATTTCTATTGCATTGTTGCATAGTCCTTGTTGTAGTTCTGTAGGCGTTTCGAATGTGATTAGCCTCTTAGATTGAACCTCTGTGTTTGAAGCAAATCTTGGTGTTCTACTACTTATCGGGAGTCCACTTGGCCTACTGTTTGTTATCGGCCACATGATTGTGGTTTTACCAGGTCGATGGATACAACTCGGTTCTCCTTTTTACCAGCAAGCGGCGGTAGTACAACTGATCTTGTCCCGTTGACAGACAAGACAGGAACTGCTTTTCTGTAAGAAGGCCCAAATTCCTTCTTTACCGCGATCTTTTCTCTGACTAGATCCCCGACTTTTGGAATCCAGACAGGTCTTGCTGGGACAGGTGGTGGTTCTTCAGTGGTTGTTGGCTGCTGTTTCAACTTTATGTTGCTCAGGTCTTTTCTTGTTTCGTTTAAGTCCTGCAAAATAGCCAAACGATCTTTGATATCAAAGCTTTTTTCCTTCACCACTGAAGTCTGACTGTCGAGGTCTAAGACTAACATCCTAGTTCCAAATAATAATTCGTACGGACTGAATCCCTTCAGAGAATTTCTTGGCAAGTTATTTAGACTACGTTGGACACTTATTAGATGTTTGACCCACCCAGCTCCCGAACCTAATACCTTTGCCGTTATAGATTGCTTTATGTCACGGTTTTTTCTTTCAACAATTCCGTTCCCCTCAGGGTGAAATGGACAAGAGTACCGCAATGTAACGCCCATGCTGACCATGGCCTCCTTATAAGCTCTAGAGCTAAAAGCAGGACCATGGTCCGAATGCAGCATGCCAATTGCGTATGTGCCGATAAAGACTCGCAAATCTTTTATAACAGTTCTGGCGTCAGCCGTTCGCTGGGGCCACATCCATATGAATCTCGTGCATGAGACCACTGCAACCAAGATATATTTATAGTTACCATCCCTTTGTAAGGGACCACAGTGGTCTAGGTAAACACAGGCTAATGGTTTATCCGAGATTAGAAGGGGCGTCTGCGCTGGACGTCTCACCGTTGATACTTTCATTCTTTGACATATTTCACATTCTAAAACATAGTTCCTTGTTTGTCTTCTCATTTGTGGCCACCAGTATCTCTGTTTTAATAATGATACTGTGGCTGAGACGCCAGCATGTATAGAAGCAAGCCCTTCGTGTGCCGCTATTATCAGTCCTAACCTATGTTCCATGTTTGGAATTGCCCTATCCCCCACTCCAAGGATTCGAGCAAAAGGAACATTGTTTGCATCAGTTATATATGAGTATTTTACTGGAAAGCCTTTCGGGAGTGTTTCTATCGAATCCTTTTCTGTAGCGCTGACAGCCTGTAATATTTCGCTGTCTATTTTTGTTTTTGACCGTGTGATGGCAGCTACGGAAGCCGTTTGCACAGCTGCCTTCGCGGCCTCATCAGCCAATGAATTCCCTGCAACGTGAACGCCATCACGTTGATGACTCAGCGTATGTATCACGTGAGTCTTTGGTAGTTCTTTTTGTAATAGAACTACTTGTTCCCAGAGCATCTTATGCTTGATTGTGCCTCCTTTTGCATCCTTAAAGCCATTCTGAAGCCAGATCTGCAAGTATTCATTGTAAGATTGAACGCAATAATACGAATCGCACACTATGAGTGTGGGGAATTCTCGATCGGTATTTTCAAGCGCCATCTTGAACGCCAGTAGTTCAGCTCGCTGAGCTGTACAATCTCCTAGAGATTGTGTCTTAGTGATAGCTGGTTTAAATTTCCCTTCGTGCCAGCGACCTTTAACAATCGCGCACGCAGCACTGTAAGCTTGTTTACCCCCTACTGCGGGTTGTGCTGATCCGTCTGTATATATTATACAGCCGTAATGTTCTAGAGGCAGAATTTCGGTCGGCGGAGGACATTCAAATTCATATTGGAGAAATTCTTGTGTTTTTAAGTTAGGATCAAATTCGTATGCCACGTCTGTTGCAGCAAGAGAATTAGCCCATTGTATCCATCTCGGATGGAGCGCTTTAGCATTTGGAATGCTTGCTTTTGTTACAGCCTCTAGGGCTGGTATCGGTGTCACGATTATTATTCGTTTACCTTGTGCCAGGGCTCGTTCTTTTGCTATAGCTGTCTGTGTTGCAGTAAGAATTTTTTCCGTTGGGCTAAATTTCATTTCAGCCTTAGTGTACAAGTGTGATTTGAATGCAATTGGTACCTTTTCCCCCTCATTAGAGGTCAAGTATGTGAATCCGCATCTTCCTGGGATGACTCGAATCACAAGATTGCGTGTGTTATCACGTGTTTCTAATTTTGTTTTTATTAACATGTCAGTTTGTAAGGATCTCAGAATTTCTGTGTGTATTTGAGTCCAATTGGTTCTTTTAAAATCTGGTTTTATTAGATCATAAAGGGGTTTGACCCTTTCTGCGTAATTTGCAATGTATGTTCTTCCGAAATTTAGGAAGCCTAGAATGGACTGTAGGTTTTTTAGTGTTCTAGGTGCTTGGAGTACGGCACATTTCTCTAGGAAATTGTCAGCCAGGCTTTTGCCTTCACTTGATAATTCATATCCTAAGAACAGGACTGTTAGATGGGCAATTCTGGATTTTTTAAAGTTGAATTTGTAACCCTCTGCTGCGAACCCAAGTATTATGGTGTTCACTCTCTTCAAGTGAGTATCCAAGTCATCATCTGTTATGTATATGTCGTCGACATAAGATAATGCTTCGTCATCATATGTTTGTAGTAATTCTGTTACTCTCGCTGAGAATACTCCTGGGCTATTCTTGTACCCCTGGGCTAACCGACAGAATTGTTTTTGAGTGCCATTTATTGAGAACGCAGACAAATATCTGCTCTCTGGTGCTATGTTTTGACAAAAGAATCCATTAGAGATGTCTAATGTTGTTTTGTATTTTTTGCGCACTATGTTATTCATTAGTGCAGCACTATGCGAATTTTGCACTGCAAAAGTTTTGCAACATGAGTTAAGGTGTCGGTAATCCAAAACTAGACGATATGAATTGTCTGGTTTGGAGACCGGAAACAAAGGGTTGTTCATTTGTGAGGTGCAAGTTTCAATCACCCCCTGGTATTCTAGCTGATCTAGGATTTCTTTTACCTGTTTTTTAGCTTCTTGCTTAATTGGGTACTGTCTCTGTGCAGTAGGTTGTGATTTTAACTGGATTTTGTGAGGAGGAGAGTCCTCATCCCATCCTACATGATTTTTATATAAAGCTGGAGCTAGAGCTACTGCCCACTTTCTAGCAAGTGTATATTTTTTATGAATTGGGATATGATTTGAGAAGGCAGGCATAATTATTTCTTCGCCATGAGGGCAGTCCCTGACAAACTCTGGTGGCCAGTCTTTTTCAGCTAGAAGGATGTCATAGCCCTTGGAGAGATTATCCCAAAATAGTCCCCTTATTTTTCTAGTCTTATCCCCTTCTATACGTAAAGTTATTTCATATATTTTGTGAGGTTTGCTAACTCTGTTATCTGCAGTTTCCACTTGAAGATATTCATTCGTGTCCACTGTCTCCAGATGATTCATAAGGACTTTGCGAGCTATGCTCACTTCTGCTGCGCTGTCTAGCATTGTCTGAGCCCATTCTCCGTTTTGCAGTTGTGTCCTCAGTATTCTCGGCATTGTTAACTACCTTGATACTGGCTACCTTCTTTTTTGGAAATTGTAGTTTCTTTTTTAGATGAGCAGGTTCCTTGTCTTTGGACTTGGCGTGCTCTTCTCTTTGTTCTGATCGTCCTCTTCTTTCCGATTTCTGCGAGGAAGTCTGAAAAGATTGATAGGGACGTGTATCAATGTCTTGATATCTATCAGGCTTCTTTATATTATCCCTATTTCTAAGGTTATATCTTTTCCCAGAGGGGTCACTTTGGGGTGACCTGTGTCTTTGGTTCGGAGATTTTTCTCTCCGCCGAGGAGACCTTCCTCTGGACTGGAATTTCTTTTCTTTAGGATTGGATTGTTTGTTTCCATCCCAGCTCTTTTTTTGTGATGTTGAATTATTATTAAAAAATATTTTTTCAGGACTTTCAATCAGTTGTGGTTTTACTGGTATTCCACCTAAACTATCTCTACCTAGTTCCTCATAGGATTTTTCTATAATTCTGGCAATTTCAGCTGGTTGGTCTGCTATATCTGTCTCCTTTAACCTCTGGCGGATCGCCACGTTTGCTGCTTCTCCCTTTATGTTGGCTAATAATATAGCCGAGACCTGCTTGAAGTCTTTTAGTAATTTCATACCAAGAGTTAAAGCGGGTTCTGGACCGTATTCGTCTTGAATTTGTTTTAGCACATCTGGTATTACCGAAATGGATGGAACACCGTGCGTTTTTGTGTAGATGGAAGCAAAGACTGTACCCCAAGTGTCACAGTCTTCCACGTGTGGTGCGATTCCCATTGGAAGACAGATAGTCAGAATCCTTTGTTTTTCTAACGGGGTGGTGTCTGGAAACACCGCCTCTATTTGGGTGATTTTTTGTGCTAACCAGAATGGTATTTGTTCCCGTTTAGCTGGTACTTTACCTAGGCAGGATTGTATGTTCTGTGGTGTAATTTTATTTGTGTTCCCCTGATGAGGGGTCAGCTGTGGAATTTTAATTGCTGGTTGAATTGTTGAAGTCCGCATCACATATTGGACTAATTGTCTATGTAATTTTATTAATTGTTTTAGCTGTGTTAAAAGCTCTGCTGCAGACATCCCATCGATGTCTGGATGTGGTGTGTATCCGGCTAGGACCGACCACGTTGCTCCTGGTCTACCTAAGGGACCGAGCCTGGTGATGTGATTATTATGTTTTAGGGCGCCATTAAATAAGAGCAGATGCTCTTGAAATTTAAGTGGTACTTCCACCTCCTCGAAAGGAGTGTACTCATTAGGAGGTTCCTCTGTTTTGTAATAGTGGAAGACCTTTGTTACAGCATTTGCTGCTGGAAAGTGTATCCATGAATAGAATACCTCTGTCTGCCGATATTCGTGTGCCTCTATTACGAATATGACTGTGCCACCTCTAGGTGTCAGTCCATTTTCTATAAGTTTTAAAGTTATAGATTTTCTTATGTTGACCGCGATGAGTATTATATCTGGGTCAGCGTCTTGCAGTGCATTATCAGCTGCTGCGAGTTCAGTTATTATTCTAACTGCCTCTCTTTCTCCTTCAGTGTCTGACATTGTACTGTCCAGAAGGTTATTTAGTTTGTTTGCAGATCAGGTTCTTATGGAAACAAAGATTAGATGCACAATATTTTGGAACAGTGTATCCTTCAACGTTGACTAAACCAAGAACCATACATAGGAGTTTCCTCCTGCGAGGTCTGGCGGATATTACCTTTCACCCACTCCAGACGTCTTTGGAGTATTATGGGAAAAAAGGGGTCCGAGTGAAAAAGCACGACTGAGTTACTCTAAATGTCTTACGTTAGTTTTATCGCCTATCCAAACGCGTTGGGCGCCATGTAGTGTAGTTCCTATTATCCCAATAGGCTCTGCGCATTGGAATAATACCTTCAATAGTATAGGCCTAGACCAGACGTTAACTAGGTCTACTACTGTCGATATTAGACTTAAAGTTTGGGGTTTGCCAGCTAGCTCAGAGTTCACTAGAAACTTTCTCGAATAGGCAAGGAGGATTTGAACCTCCCTGGATAGACAAGAAGGGATTTAGTTTCTGACAACCATAGAACATGACAACTTTGCTCTCCCCTAATCAAGAGTGTAGCACTAGAGTCGTGTGAAAACAAAAGACGACTTATTTTACTCAGTCAGTACGTGCATTCTTAGTCTCACCAGATTGTAGAGAAAAGGAAGAGACGGGCGTGTTCAATAAAAGATGTTATTTATTGATCAGTCTCTTTTCTCATACACGAGAAATGGATCGATATTATTGCAATACTTATGGTTAAGTAAAGTGCATACATTAAAAGCAGAAGTATAAAATAATACTGTAAAAACATTGATATGGTTTCTAAGCCATATGATGGTTTAAAATGGATAAAATAGATACATACACATATACATTTGACTAATCGTACTCAACTGGTGTTTCTAACTACGCCTACCCCAGATGTACCTGACCTAAGCCTAATACGTGGGCGGGAGTAGAAAGTAGCAGTTTAAGTTAAGTTTGTTTTGCCAAGTGACTGACTAAAGAATTCTCTGCAAGGGGTTATTCAGTTCTGTACCTGGAATCTAGGATGAATGAGGGATGGTATCTCTCGTCTCTGGTCTCGATATTCCAGGCTGCCTGCGAGGGCTACCCGGAAGCGCCGGAGCTGGATTTCTCGGCAGGAGAAAGCAGCGTCTCGTTCTCAGCGCGTCAGGAAGGCGGGGCTGCGCCAGCGGGGTCTGCTCTGCTCTGGGCTTCGGCAAGTCTGGCTGCTCCGATCTCGTCACCACCGCGTGTGTTTTCATAGGGCAATATCGGTAATATTTATACCTTTAAGGTGCCGAGATTGACGTAAGGATGGACATAGATACGTCAATAAGGATGTCATACGACCTGGTCGTTAGCACATTCTTCTGCTGAAGTTCTCGGTGAAATCAAAACAATGGCCGCAGGGTTTTTCCCAGGTCTGTCATAGGTTTGATTTGTTTTGAGAACTCTGTATGCCTTATCAGGGGCTGGAGGAATATCGCTTGTCTAATTAGATTGCAAGCGTTATGACCTAATCAGATAACACGTTCCTGTGCCGTAGTGTGGCTTAATCAGATAACGGTTCCTGCATCATGGGGGTTTTCTGCATCACGGGATGGCTGCTAGTTAACTTGTTAACCAGAATAGGGTCAGGAATAGGGGGATCGATACAGAACCTATAGGAATACATCACAACCAATCTTCACGAAGGCATGAAAGAAGTAGCCGAATGGATGAAAAACAGCCGCCTAAAACTTAACTCAGACAAAACTGAAGTTCTCATCCTAGGATCATCCCCCTCTGCCTGGGATGACTCATGGTGGCCATCGGCCCCGGGCACGGCACCCATACCCACAGATCACGCACGTAACCTGGGCTTCATCCTAGACTCCTCCCTCTCGATGTCCAGACAGGTCAACGCCGTCTCATCCGCTTGCTTTAACGTACTTCGTATGCTCAAAAAAATCTTTCGTTGGATCCCCACCGAAACAAGAAAGACTGTCACCCACGCTCTGGTCACTAGCCGACTGGACTATGGAAACACCCTCTACGCCGGAACCACTTCCAAATTACAGAAAAAACTCCAACGCATCCAAAACTCATCAGCCAGACTCATATTGGACATCCCACGCCAAGCTCACATTACCGGCCACCTGAAAGACCTCCACTGGCTTCCCGTCAACAAGAGAATAACGTTCCGTCTCCTCACCCACGCTCACAAGGCCCTCTACAATCTAGGACCCGAATGCCTCAACACACGACTGTCCTTCTACTCACCGACCCGCCAACTAAGATCCTCCAATCTAGCCCTCGCTGCAGTCCCACGCATTCAAAGATCCACCATGGGTGGAAGATCTTTCTCCTATTTAGCGGCCAAAACCTGGAATTCTCTCCCCACACACCTCTGCCTCACCCAGAACCACATTTACTTCAGGAAGGAACTTAAAACCTGGCTATTCGATAAATAACTCACCCCCTTCCCCAAGCGCCTTGAGACCCTCTGGGTGAGTAGTGCGCTATACAAATTCCTGAACTTGAACTTGAACTTGAACCTCAATCAGATGGGTCTACCTAGTAATTCAACATTTACCAAGGTGTTTCAGTCGTCCAGACATCCTGGGTCTCCTCACGTCTCACCACTGCTCCAGGGCGGAGGATCCGCTCACTTCTGTGGTTAATACTTGTGGTGTTTCCTTGTGCTTGGCACTGCCTCCAGGGGCAATATTTCTGTTGCTGCTCGGTTGATTCCATGTTGTACTTGTTAATGGTTCAAGGCATCCACAGTATGAAAAGCACCAATGCATATTCCACTTAACGCCTGAGGCTTGAGCCGGACGGTCACTCATTTGGTCTGTTACCGGCATTTTAATATTTGTGTGCACTTGCCCTGTGTGTCCTCTCCCCCCCCAGCACCAGCGCGCCGATTTAGGGCGACGCTTGGCGCCTCACCGATTTTAGGGTGAAGGCATTCTTTTAATTGTGTTTTTTAAAAATACTTTTTGCACTTACTTAATTCAGCGCTGCCTCCCCCCAGAGTGTCTGGCTGACATTAGGGCTGGTCTACCTGGGACTCGGGCGGGGTGACGGCGGCGGCCATCTTGGGTAGGGCTTCCCTCCCTTGGTGGACTGAGCCACCAGTATAAAAAAGAAAAAGGCTATGGCTCCGCGCAGCGGACGCGTTCAGCGGGCGCGCCGGATTCGCGCCGGAGTCAAGCCAGAGTCCAGCCCGTCTGCGCCCGTCCGGGACAGACCGGGGCGCGGGGCGGGTCCACCTGATAGGTTGGTACCACCTAGGCTTACTCTATCCTACACTCAACAGGAGTTATTGCTACTGCGCCCAAGTGTGATAACTAGCTGTGCCCACTCTTTTCAAGCTGACATACTGGTATGCGGCACATGTAAACAGACTCTCCCACCCCCTAGGATGATTATACATGATACACCTAAAGCCAATATGATATAATTAAACTGTAGGTCGTTGAAAAAACATAAGCTTGAAATACACGATCTATTAGCCACTAAGAACCCTGATGTGCTTTTTCTCACTGAGACGTGGATGGACGAAGACTCGTCTCCCGAAGCACTTGAGGCAACTCCTCCCGGGTACTGTCTACTTCGTCTAGACAGACATAAACAAAGAGGGGGGGGGGGGGTTAGCCCTCATTTATAAATCTGAGCTAGAATGTACCTTAGTGAAGGCCACTTTACCTAATATCGAAAGTGGCTTATTCACTATTAAAATAGGGCCGAGAAATGTCATCCATGGGCTGTTGGTGTACCGGCCGCCGGGGGCGGCGGGACAGTTTGGCAACCAGCTTCTAGAGTACATTACCCAACCGGCTCTTCGCTATAAAAAATTCATTATTTTAGGCGATCTTAATCTCCATTTCGATGACATGGTGTGCAGGGAAGCACAGGAGGTGGCTGCTGCATTAACATCTCTGGGCCTCAACCTTAAATCTACTGCCCCATCCCATCAACATGGCCATCTCCTGGACCCCATCTTTGCCAACTGGGAGGGCATTGATGTCTCTACTCCGGTTAGAATAATTTGGTCAGATTATTTTATCATACCGTTCACAGTAGATAAAACCCTTCTAGACAATACTTTTTCAAAACCCCCTCCCCTGAAACGAAGAAAATGGAAGAATTTTAACCAAGAAGCTTTTAGATGTGCACTTCAAAAAAATCCCCCTTCCCAAAGTAACTCTTTGGAGGAGGCCTGGAATAAATATGAAACATGGGTGACCACTGCACTCGATCAGATAGCTCCGTGGACATCCAAGCCCCCTGCTAGGCAATCGAAAACCGCCCCCTGGTTCTCGGAAACACTCAAACACGCCAGAACCAGATGTAAAAACTTAGAACGAAGGTGGAGAATACAGTATAACCCTGAGGATAAACTGCACTACAAAAGAGAACTTAATACTTATAAGAAACTGTTGAGAGCAGAAAAAAGCTGCCACCTCAAAAACAGAATCGATTCAGCTAACAACCGCACCAGAGAACTCTTTACTATCTACAGAGAGCTTACGGTCCCTACCAGGCTGGACGTCCAAGATACCTATTCAAAAGAGCTGTGCGATTCTATTGCAGACTTTTTTATAGGTAAGATTGATAAGATCCACGCCACCTTTACGAAAGATGAAATCCAGCCGTTTAAACACGCAGAAGCCAAAAACACCCACACGGAGACCTCTTGTCTCTCCTGTTTTGTAACACCTGAGAAACAAGATCTAGTAAGCATTGCCAACAGCATTCAATCTGGCTCACCCAGCGTTGTCTGTCCCCCGGCTCGCTTTAAAGGAGTATTGGAGACCACAATAATAGATCAGATTAGTCTTATTGTGTCGCTCTCCTTCCAAGAATGTCAGGTACTAGATGCGTGGAAAACTGCTCAGGTAATCCCCCTAAAAAAAAAACCAACATCCACATCTCTCAGTTTCAGAACCTCCGCCCCATCTCCCTCCTCCCCTTCGGCGCTAAAATCGTGGAGAAGGTGGTGAATAAGCAGCTCATGAGCTACGTGGAGGAACACTCTCTCTTGCATCCCACTCAATCGGGCTTTAGAGCGGGACACTCCACAGAAACAGCCCTACTTTTTTCCACCGAGGGCTTGAGGAGCATAGTGGATGATGGAGAGACAGCAGCGTTGGTTTTATTAGATCTTAGTGCAGCTTTTGACACCGTGCTGCACTCAACGCTGCTGTCTCGGCTGTCGGACATGGGAGTGAAGGGACGGGCCCTGGCCTGGTTAGAGTCCTTCTTGACTAACAGGAGCTTCCAAATGCACTGCCCCCCCTTTAAATCTTCTCGCAGAAACGTAGGCTATGGGGTTCCACAGGGCTCGAGCCTGAGCCCTACTTTGTTTAATATCTATATGGCACCCCTGGCCTGCATAGTTGAGAATTTTGGGGTGGGCATTGTCAGCTACGCCGACGACACACAACTGCTGCTTAAGCTCACGCCCGAGTGCAGAGAAGATGCCACCAACTTCTCGAGCTGCCTTTCATCGGTAGCAGCCTGGATGAACCGCAACTGTCTACGCCTTAATGGCGATAAAACCGAGTTGCTGGTAGTAGGGAAATCAGCTTCAGCATGGCCGCATATGTGGTGGCCTATGGAACTGGGCAGTCCCCCCTGTCCTGTGGAGTCGGTGCGTAATTTGGGCATAACATTAGACTCTGATCTTTCCTACAAAACCCATGTGAACAAAGTAACAGCCAGGTGCTTCAGTATACTGAAGGCTCTCCGTAAGATTCTGGACCTCCTACCCATCGACTCTAGAAGGACTATCGTCCATGCCCTGGTAACCCCCCACCTTGACTACGGAAATGCTTTGCTTCTAGGGTTGAGCCAAAAAGGATTATACCAACTCCAGTGCGCTCAGAATGCCGCAGCTCGCCTAGTACTCAAACTTCCCCGCAAAGCATCAGGGAAATCCGCTCTGTCCAAACTCCATTGGCTACCTATAAGAGAGCGTATTAAATTTAAGTCCCTCTGCTTCGCTCATCGTATCGCTCAGGGCAAAGGCCCGGCTTATCGTCAAAATCTTCTTACGATACACCGCCCCACCAGAGACCTGAGATCAGCCGGCACGATGATGTTTAAACTTCCTAAATCACCAGAGCCAGGATGGGCGGACACTCGTTCAGATTTCTAGCGGCCAAATGTTGGAACGATCTCCCGCTCGGCCTCCGGATGGAGCCCTCCGAGAGTATGTTGCGAAGAAAACGATAAACTTTTCTCTTCCCCCGGGCATAACCTTTGTTCCGTTTCCGCTCTCTAATGATTCACTCCTGTCTCGTCCTCTAAGCTTTTTTGTGCAGTATTCAGCGCGGGGACACACTGTTTTTGGGTAACCAGGCACTTAATAAATGGTTTTATTATTATTATTATTTATTATTCCCTCCACCCCAATTCCCACAGTGCATTGTACAGCCCCTGGTCACCGATCCCTCAAGCAAGCAAAGTAGGCATTCCTTGTGCGTTCTAGTAACATACATTTTTAGCTGTCTATCATAGGCAGCACTGTAGCCAAAGTTTAAGCTATATAATTAAAATGGCCTTTGGGTTCGCCCCTTGCTAATGGTTAGAAGACTTTCTTGTCTTTTTCATTAAACTGCTCTTGATTTGATGACTTTCGACTATTGTTTTTTTCACCAGCCTTGGAACATTTAGATTTAACCAGTAATTTTTCTTGCATGTGTATTCTTCCACAGCTGACGTCGGGGAACTATTTTTCACTTTTGCATGTTTCTGTGAGGTATGAGCGTCGGCACTTGATGGAAGAGCATGTCCTGCTCCGGTACCTATCCCCACCCCCCCATGCCATCCCCTGCACCGCCTCCATCTGCTGACTCCGAGCACTACTTCGGCTCCCTCCCCTCGCACGCCTCCCTCTCACTCTGCTCCTCATGCCAACCCTTTCCCACTGCCGGTATTGGCGTTGCCAATGATTTAACCCCTTGGACGCTCATGACGAGCTCAGCTCGTCATGAAGTACACCTCTTGTACGCTGATGGCGAGCTGAGCTCGTCATGAACCTCAGGGTTTTAAAATCTTTAGCGCACCGCGGGAAAATGAGCAGCACGGATGCGGTTAAGAATTGCAGAGCACACAGTAGAAAAGCCAGGACCACTGGGAAGCTATCTTGGCATATTTAGGATACTTCCAAGATGGCAGCTACATTTCATCTAGACACAATATGGCAATATCATGGAAAAGTATGGCAATAGTGCCCCAAAAAAACGCTGTTAACCCGTTCCAAGAGGTCCACCAGGAAAGAAGGCGTTTGGAGAACAGAATAGGACCTAGCTCCATATTTGAGACAGATCATGCATTGAACTCTGCCCCAAACTCCACAGTATCTCTCACAGCGAGCAGTTAGCTGGTGTCATCTGCAGGCCATAGTAAACCAGACTTGGGAAAGTGGATATTCATGCGGAAAGATGCAAAGCCACTCAAACCAAGGCAGAGGAGGTGTCTTGGACAAGCTGTGCAGACCCATCTTCACAAAAGGACAGGGGCCAGTTCAAGAGCACGTACAGACCACAGCAAAAGGTGGATGCAAAACAGGGTGACTAGTCAATTACAACAGCCCTTACATGAATCCAAAACTAACTGAAAACAAATCCTACACGAATCAGTTGTGAAAAGGATCCCGTGGTCCCCTTCTGTGAGCATAGAGCATATAGTGATGCATATACGGCAACTACTCTGTCTCTATGAGCTAGGTGTATGCTCAAGGATTTCTGTACTGCAAGCTAAGCTTCGATCATACTCGCAGTTGTCCATACTGTGAGCTATGGCATGCTCAAGGTCTGCCACAATGCAAGCCTCTCACGCTCAAGGTCTTCCTTACTGCATGCCAGGGTCATTCAACATGTAAGCTATGGTCATGCTGAGTTGTCCATGCTGCAAAAAATGCCTTTGCCTGTGGGCACCCATACTGTGAGTTAAGTGTGTGCCCAGGGTCTTCTATACCACAAGGTACACTTGCGTGCTGAGCTTTCTGACCTGCACGCTAGGCTCATGCTTGGGTCTTCTATATGAGTTATGTTTGTGCTCCGGATCTTCTATACCGAGAGCTAACCTGATGTGCAGGGTCCTTTGCACTGTGAGCTAGTTACATACTCAGGGTCTTGTGCATTGCTAGCTATTCTTATGCTTACACTAAGAGCCTTCTGAACGGGGAATTAAGAAGAAACTTGTCTTGTCCAAATAGAGAGCTAGGATAACGTTTAAGGTTGTCGCCAGAGCAAGCTAAGGTCATGCTCGGGGTTTTCTGCATTGTGGGTTGCGATCACTGTCAGTGTCACTTGCACTCTGAGCTAGCATCACGTTCGGTGTCACCCATAAGGCAGGCTTAACGCGTGCACTTGGCTAGTGCTCAAGAGTTCACAGTGAAGCACCTCACACCATCTTCAGCATCCTTGTTCATCCCAAGTCAGATTACGGGCACCCATCCCTGGCATGATGCTCTCACGTGGACGGGTCTACTGCCATGCTTCAGGAGAGGACCGACTTCAAGACACATACTGAAGCTGAGCGTTACCTAATCCATGCCGCAAGCACCCTACTCATCACAGAGAGACCCCAAAGGCCAGGAGGGCAGTCCAAGGGGCAAAATGAATATGCTACTTACCAGTATGCATCTGTTCTTGGCATGTAGGGCTGCTAACATTCATATCTATTGCATAGATCGCCGCCTAGTGTTGGGTCCGGATGATTGCACATTGTTGTCCTGGAAGAGTCTTCGAAGTATCACGAGATAGGGGGCTCCTCCCCTGGACTACAGTGCGCATGGGCATCGACTCCATCCCCAGATTGTTTTTAGCCATTGTGGCAGAGATGGAGTGAAATAGTGTAAAGGATGTCCATGCTAATGATGAATGCAAGAGAGTATCTGCAGCCGCTACGGGCACCGGGGAGGAGGGCGGGCGATATGAATGTTAGCAGCCCTACATGCCAAGAACAGATGCATACTGGTAAGTAGCATATTCAGTTCGAGGCATGTGGGCTGCTAAATTCATATCTATTGCATAGAATACACAGCAGTCCCTCCATTAAGGGCGGTTGCCCGTGCCAGCTGCAGAAGCTTGAAAAAGTGTCTTGAGAACAGCCTGTCCTACAGCTGCTTGCTGTTTGGAATGCACATCAACACAGTAATGTTTGGTAAATGTGTGTGGTGTAGCCCATGTGGCTGCTCTACAAATGTCTTCTAAAGGAATGTTCCCCAGGAAAGCCATGGAGGCCCCCAACTTGCGTGTGGAGTGCGCCCTTGGGGGTATTGTTAAAGTACGCTTAGCCTTTTGATAACAGATTTGAATGCACTTAACAATCCATCTGGCTATTCCTGCTTTGGAAATGGGGTTGCCTTTGTGCTGCGCTGAGAAGGCAACAAAAAGTCGTTGTGTTTTCCTAAAGTGTTGCGTTCTGTCAATGTAGTACATCAACGCCCTCCTAACGTCCAATGTATGAAGCATTCTTTCCGCTACTGTTTGTGGGTTTTGGAAGAATGCGGGTAGGTCAATAGTTTGGTTGATATGAAACTGTGACACTACTTTAGGAAGGAATTTGGGGTTAGTGCGGAGCACTACCCTGTTTGAATGTATTTGGATGAATGGCTCTTGGATCGTGAGCGCTTGCAGCTCACTAACACGTCTGAGCGATGTAATAGCAATGAGAAAAGCCACTTTCCATGTTAGAAATTGAATTTCGCAGGAGTGCAGTGGCTCGAAAGGTGGACCCATCAGCCTAGTGAGGACCACATTGAGGTTCCACACTGGAGCTGGTGGTGTTCTTGGAGGAATGACTCGCTTCAGTCCCTCCAGGAAGGCTTTAAAGGCAGGCACCCTGAAAACAGAGAGATGCTGCCTATTCTGGAGATAAGCCGCTATGGCGGATAAGTGTATCCGAATGGAAGCGTACGCTAGATTGCATTTGTAAAGATGTAACAAATAGCAGATGATGTTTGGAATGGATGCGTCTAGCGGGTTGATATTGTGGTCTGTACAGTAAACGACAAACCGCTTCCACTTTGCTGCATAGCAAGCTCTGGTAGTGGGCTTTCTTGCCTCCCGGATGATGTCCATGCATTCTGGAGGCACGTTGAGGTAGCCAAATTCTAAGACCTCAGGAGCCAGATCGCCAGATTGAGCTGTTGCGGATCTGGATGCTGAATGTCTCCATGGTTCTGCGTCAGGAGCCTGGATGTGAGATGCAGCCTTTGATGCGGTACCACGGAAAGTTCTAGAAACGTGGTGTACCATGGTTGGCGTGCCCATGTTGGAGCAACCAGGATGAGAGTCATCGAGTGTTGCTTTAGCCTTCTTGCCACCAGCGGAATGAGAGGCGCTGGGGGAAAAGCGTACGCAAATTTGCCTGACCAGTTCATCCATATCGCATTCCCTTGCGATTCCGGGTGAGGGAACCTGGCGGCAAAGCTTTGGCATTTTGCGTTTTCCCTTGTGGCAAACAGGTCTATCTCTGGATGACCCCACTGCTGGAAGTACGGGTGGAGTACTGATGGATGTATCTCCCACTCGTGCATTTGATGGCTGTATCTGCTGAGCAGATCCGCCATCTGATTGTCCTTGCCCGGGAGGTGTTCTGCCATGAGGAAAATGTTCCTCTGAATGGCCCACTTCCACATGCTCTGAGCCAGATGAGACAGCTGTGGCGAGTGAGTGCCTCCCTGTTTTTGGATATAGTACATGGCTGTCATGTTGTCCGTCCGGATCAACACGACTTTGTTGCACAGATGTACTTTGAAGGACTTTAGCGCCATGAAGATTGCCATCAATTCTAGGTAGTTGATGTGCAACTTCTGTTGCTGGGTGGACCACAGTCCCTGCACAGTGTAGTGGAGCACATGGGCTCCCCACCCTTGGAGAGATGCGTCCGTCGTTAGGATAATCTGTGGCACTGGCTCTTGGAACGGTCGTCCCTTGCAAAGGTTGTGTGGATTCCACCAATGCAGAGCGTTGTATGCCCGACCGGTCACCAACACTAGGTCTGTCAGTTGTCCCCCAGCCTGTGTCCACTGATTTGCCAAGCATTCTTGGAGCGGACGCATGTGCAACCTCGCGTGCGGGACTATGAAGATGCAGGAGGCCATCATGCCTATCAACTGCATGAACACTCTCGCCGGTGGGGAGTGTTGCGGTCTGAACCTCTGGATCAGCGATTGAATTGTGTCGATCCTGACTGGGTTTGGCTGAGCCATAGCAGTCAGGGTGTTTATTGTTGCGTCCAGATACTGCCGCACATGGGCTGGCTGAAGGTGCGACTTTGGATAGTGTAGCGAGAACCCCAGACTGTGAAGGAGGTGAATAGTGTGAGACATGTCTGTGGCGCACAGTTGTTCCGACTTTGCTTGAACAAGCCAGTCGTCTAGGTACGGGTAGACATGCATGTTCTGCCGTCTGAGGTGCGCCGCCACTGTCGCCAGACACTTCGTAAACACTCTGGGGGCAGTAGTCACCCCGAAGGGTAGGACTTTGAACTGATAGTGCCTGTTTTGAATGGTGAACCTGAGGTATTTTCTGTGGGATGGGTGGAGTGGGATGTGGAAATAAGCATCCTTGAGGTCCAAGGTTGCTAGGAAGTCCCCTTGGTTTAGCAGTGGAAGAATTTGCTGCAGTGTCAGCATGTGAAAGTGTTCCGACAGTATATACATGTTGAGAGGGCGTAGATCCAGAATGGGTCTGAGGGATCCGTCCTTTTTTGGGATGAGGAAGTACAGGGAATAGACTCCTGTTCCTTCCTCTTCCACCGGTACGAGCTCGATTGCGCCTTTTTGCAGCATCACCACAACTTCCTGCTGCAATAAGTGCAAGTGCTCTGCCGACATAGGACGGTGTTTTGGGGGAATGTTGGGAGGAGTGGATGTTAACTCCAAACAATAACCGTACTGGATAAGTTTTCTCACCCACCTGTCCGTGGTGATGGACGTCCAGACTGGCAGGAACTGCTGGAGTCTCCCCCCGACAGGTGTTGGATGGTCAGGGGGCAGTGACAGAGAGTCACTGTTTGTTGGCGGCAGAGGAACGGGAGTTGTTGTTCCCTCTGCCCCTGGCACGGTTACCTCTGTAACCCCCTCTACCCTGCTTGGGGTACGAGGATTGTGCACCACTTTTTGCGAATTGTGTTTGTTGACTCAACTGTCCTCTGGTAACACCACGTGCACCTGAGCGACGAAAAGTGCTTCCCCTGAATTGTTGAGACTGAAGCGCCCCCATGGACTTAGCAGTCTCATTGTCCTTTTTAATCTTTTCCAGGGTGGTGTCAACATCTGGACCAAACAGTCTGTCTGGATTGACGGGCTGGTTGAGTATTGTAGTTTGAATATCGGGTTTAAATCCAGATATGCGAAGCCAAGCTTGTCGCCTTAACATGACGCTAGTGTTAATCCCCCTAGCCGCTGTATCAGCCACATCAAGTGCACACTTTATGGCTGCGTTTGAGATGAGCTTTCCCTCTTGTATGAGCATTTCGGCACCTTCCTTAAACTGATCAGGTAGGTGTTGAAGGAGCTGTTCTAGGGTGTCGTAATGCGCCCTATCGTATCGTGCCAATAGTGCCTGTGTGTTTGCTATACGCCAGATATTGGCAGCTTGTGCAGCCACCCTTTTGCCGGATGCCTCAAGCACTTTCGACTCCTTGTCTGGGGGAGGAGCTTCACCCGTTGTTTGGGAGTTCGCCCTCTTGCGGGCATTGGCGACCACCAACGAATCCAGAGGCAACTGTCCCCGAATATATGCAGGGTCTCCAGGTGCTGGCCTGTATTTCTTTTCGATACGTGGGTTCACCACTCTCGCCCTGGTAGGTTCCTTAAAGATTTCTGGTGCATGTTTAAGGACACCTTTGAGCATAGGAAGTATTTTAACTGTTCTGTCTGAGACAGAGAAAGTGTCAAACAAAAAATCCTCCTCTACCGGGTCAGCATGCATGTCCACATCATGATTTGCCGCTGCCCGCTCTATTAAAGCATTAAACGCTGCTGAATCCTCTGTTGGTGATGTACGTGCCCCAAACCCCTGTGGATCTTGTACCACCTGATGTCCACCTTGGTCCCCAGTATCGCCATATGAGTCCAGTTGAACATCAGGGTCATTGTCAACTGGGAAATTGTACTGGTCATCTTGGTCATCATCCTCTCCACCTGATTGGTCGGGGGAAGGTGATGGACTCCTTCTCGGTGGTGGCAGAACAGGTTCAACAAGGGCAGGAATGTCCTGTGCCGGCCTTTTCTTTTTCAGTGGAATGACATAGGATTCCAGTGGTTGGGAAGTGATTTTCCTTTTGTAGAGGGTCAATTTCCCCGTTTGGGCATCGATGTAATGCTCTGATTGGTCTTCAGAGGCGTGATGTCGATCCAAGCTTTTGTGCGTGGAAGTGTCCGACGTGTCAGCGATTTTCGACACCGATCTGGGTGCAAATGCCTTCGGTGCCACCTTAGGTGGCAGAGAGTAGAGAAGCTTGGCCGAGGTCTTCGGAGGTGTGTCCACCGATTTCGGAGCCGACGGCGTGGGAGCCGTTGACGACAAAGTATTTTCCCGAATACGTTTGAGGGAGTCGGTGACCTGCTTAGTGAAGGAAGCAGAGGGTTTAGAAACTGACGGCCGATGTTCGGTAGCGTCGGAGTCCCTCGGTGTCGACGAGTTTTCCGTCGACGAATCTTCGTTACTAACGGGTCGCGGCTCAGTTGCAGCCTTTGGCGCCGACGATCCGGCATCTTTGTGCCGATGCGTAGTGCTCCCTGTCTGCGGGTCATGGCTTTTAGTTGACTTTGACTCGACTGTGCGCTTACTGGTAGGCGCCGCAGTGGCGGCCGAAGGCGTGTCAGCAGTCTTCGAGGTCCGCGCCGGAGCAACTGTGCTTGACACTTGATGGACGTCCTTCTTAGAGGATGATTCCTTGGGCACCTTTTGCGGCGCTGTCGAGTCGACAGTCTTCTTCGACTTCTGTGGGCCGGAGGTCGACGGAGTCGATGAAGGAGCAGGCTTCGCTATTTTGTGTTGGACGACGGCCATTTTAGTTTTTGTCGAATCCGACGGTTTCGGTTTTGATGGGACGTCGGCCATCTTTGGTGCCGTCGAATCCGAAGGTTTCGGTTTCGATACGTGTAATGGCGGCTCCGCAGGAGTGTCCGTGGCCGGGCCAGAAGGCGGGGCCGGGGATAGCGGTGCTGGGTCGTGGGTAAGGCCGAGTGGCGATCCCGTGACCTGAGCCTGAGTCATGTAGCTTTCGGGGCATAGCTCTTCCTCTGAGCTATCTTCCGCGCCCCCATAAACTTCTTCGTCGTCCCCTACCTCCTCGACGTATTCAAGGTCCAGGGCCAGTCCTTCGACTTGGTCTTCGGGCTCCGCCTCGACCTCCGTCGACGGTGGAGAAATCTGAAGATGATGACTACCGCCTTCTTCTGCGGGGTCGTCGAATATGTCGTCGGGTGCCGGGGCCGCTCGCTGGGCCTCGAGGCGCGCCGCGCGCCGATGCTTGAGCGTCTTCTTTGACCTGAATTTTGAACAGGCCATGCAGTTTTCCTCGTTGTGGTCCGGCGAGAGGCATTTATTACAGACCGGATGCACGTCGATATGTGGATATTTGGATCCACAGACGGGGCAGAACTTGAACGGGCTCCGCTCCATGTTAAGTTCGTCGGGGTCTTGCTGCGACGAGAGGGCCTCGATGTCCGAAGAGTTACTCGACTCCGCAGAATCCCGGCTCAGAGAGTCGGAGGATGCTCGAGACCGTACGCAAACAATACCGACGCAGGTAACGAAGGCCTTTTGGCCTTAAGAACAAAGTTTTTCGGTTCCGACACGGAGACGTCGAAACCACATCCGAACCCAATGGCGGAAAAAAACAATCTGGGGATGGAGTCGATGCCCATGCGCACTGTAGTCCAGGGGAGGAGCCACCTATCTCGTGATACTTTGAAGACTCTTCCAGGACAACAATGTGCAATCATCCGTACCCAACACTAGGCGGCGATCTATGCAATAGATATGAATTTAGCAGCCCACATGCCTCGAACACATAATTTAAAAAATTGCATAGAGAACAATTACCTTTCTCAGACAGCTATGCAATGCCCCGAGGCCCACACTGTTCCCCGCAACCTAAAGGTGCGCATGTCCAAGGCACTTGGTGCGGAGAAGAAAGCAGTGGCCATTCCTCTCCATCGCTCTGGATCTCATTCAGGAAACCAAAGCCGCTGCTCGGTACCCAGGGCGTGAAGTCACACCGACCTCTGGATAAAAATAGGCCTCATGCACAATGCAGTCGATGCTGGATTTCCTGTAAAGCCCAGGCTAAGAATACAAAAGGCTAAAGATGATAAAATAGCAATCATGTGAACATAACTTTCCAAACGACCTCTGTTCTCCATTTGGAGCCACAAGGGAGAGACAGCAAAGCCACTGACATCTGCAGCAGGCGAGCAGCTCTAGGCAGGCGGCCAGTAAGGTGGCGGATCCAAGAGCGCTTTGCTGCAATTACGAAACTGTCTACTGCTGGAATGCTACAAGTTTTTATTCAACCTGTGCTACTCAAACCAGCAGGCCCCTGCCCAAGAACAAGCACAAGCCAGCAGCGCTGGAGGAAACTTACACAACACCAATACCCCTAGCACTACATGGCATCTCTATAGGAAATTTTGTCCGAAGAAAGCAATGTCATTTATCAAGCGATGCATTCAGCAACACAAGATGCCAATCAAAGCACTTTGTTAAAGCACTGCCAAAAAAACAAGCATGACCCAAACATCGCAACATCCAACAACGTCATAAAAACAGCACAAGTAATTAATGCAGTAAGAAAAGGAAAAAAATAACAAGATCTTTGTCAAAAGTGATAAAAGAGGTGAAAGAGCAACCTAAATAATTTTTAATCATCCTAAACTATTGGAAACCAATCACAAAAAATGATAAGTCGTTAATTAAATCAGTGAACACTATACTATGAAGCATTTTCAATGCATTAAGTCTCGCAATTGCGAGATTTTAAGCTATTCGCATTATAAATGATAATGCCTTTTTATTTATGTGTTTTTCAAAGCAACACGTATGTATATAAAAAGGAATTGTAATTTCTAATGTTAATAGCTCAAACTCGCGCAAATATGAGACCACTTTAATGGTGGCCACGCCCCTTTCTTTAGATGATGCTCGCCGTATTCAGGTTACAGTGAGCAGCGTCTAAAGGGGCGCTGCCAACATTAAAGTGAAAGCGCGTATGGGTCACTTTTACATAGAGTATACAAGTAATTAAATAAAGCTTATGTTGAGTGGCCACTAAAATGAAAGTGGACACGCTGTAAATTAAATAAATAAATAGCGCAGCCGCTAAAGTGTAAGCGGCCCGCGCTGTAAATTAAATAGAAAAAGGCGGCCGCTAAAGTGAAAGCGGAGTGCGCCGTAAATGCAATAACGAAATAAGTGCGGCTGCTATAGTTAAAGCGGACTGAGCTGGAAATTAAAAAAATACATGACTAATAACAATACAAAACGCAGGTGGCGTGCTGCGACGTCGTGGGTGGAATAGGGAAGATCATTAAAGAAAATAGTGTTCACTGACTAGAGTCAGAGTCAGAGTCAAAAACACTTTATTCGATTAAATTAAAATCATAAAAGTATGCTATACATTCAAAGTTGATCACTGGGATATACAAAAGAATTTTTATATAAACAACGTTAAAACAAGAGACATTATATGCAATTTTCCAATAGTACCAAGATATATTTACAAGGATTTTACAAAGAATTTACATCATATTTACACTGTCTATAGTTTCCTACAAAATTTCACTTCATTTACACAGGTTGTACTAAGGGGTTTGCTGGATGATCTATTTATAGTAATATTTACAAGCCTATAATACAATCATTTTATAGTGCTACCCTGACAGGGCGTACAGTTTTTTACAAAAACTAAATCAGGTAGTCGGTAATTGAAGTCTTTTTCGTCTGGACCTAATAGACGTTGTAAGAAAATTTGCTACCCCATACATAATTAAAGGTGTTTCCATTAGCTGTAAAAACAGAAAAGCCGGTTTGACTTGGGTAAACATTTGATCTTTTAGTATAGGCTTAATATATTTCTCTCTAGCATTTCTGAATAATGGACAAAAAAAGAAAAAATGCACAGAATCCTGATCTGAGAAGTCGTCACACTTGCAGGGGGCGTTCTCATGGGGCTTACACCATTTACTATATTCACCCAGCAAAAGGTGAGCCTGATTGAAGCGAAATTTAGTGAGAAGCCACCGGTGGAAAGGTTTATTTACTATCGCCAAATATGGTTCGATAGCTAAAGATGTATTTGTCAAGAAATGTGATCTCACGGTTGGCTTCGTAATTTCGCATGATTCTCTTTCAGCTTCTCTTTTCTTTGTATATTCCAATTTTACCCAACTAATGTCATCTTTTTTTAGGCCTTCAGGGTTAGTATATAGATCAGGGCGGCCCAGATATCCTGCTATTTTTTTAATGTATGAAAGCCACTCAATCTCTGCCACACAATCCCGCCCCATGCAGTCTTTGATAATCTTGTGATTAAGTGTTAAATTGGGATTAAGCCAAGTTTTAATCCATGCCCTTAATGGTGCCAGGGACAACATATCTTCAATATAACCCATCCCTAGTTCCATATGGATTGAAAAAGCAGGTGTGGATTTTGATAAGCCCAGAACGGATCGCAGGAATATATTCTCTGCTCTTTGAATGTGGGTTATGTTCTTATAACCCCAAATAGAGGCTCCATATCTGGCTATTGCCAGGGTTTTAGCTTTATATATGGATAATATAGCCTCTGGAGGTTTGCCGCCAAGGCGTTTTGCGAACCCCAGTATAGCAGCAGATGATCGTTTTACTGCAGCGGTCTTGTTCTGGATTTGTGGTGCCCATGTCCCTTTCTCGTCGAACACCACTCCTAGGTATGTAAAGGCTTTAACTTTGGTAAGTGCGGAACCATTACAGGACAGGGTTCTGGGATTACTCTTGCAATTACCCACAGCCATAACATGTGATTTCCCTGCATTAATCACTAATTCCAGATCTTGCATGAAAGCCCCAAATGTATTTAATAGATGTTGAAGACCCCTAGGGGTCCTTGACATCAGTACCGTGTCGTCGGCATATAAAAGTACCGGCATCACGGAACCACCCATGCGAGGCACATCTGTAGAGGCAATTTTTAGGGACTCACCCAGTGAATTAATATAAAGGGAGAAGAGCATAGGTGCCAAAATGCACCCTTGGCGCACTCCCCTTCCCGATTTAAAAAAAGCGGTGCAGTTCCCTTCTTGAGAAATGCGGATAGTTGCCCTTAAATCACTGTGGAGACGCGCCAAAAAATCCACAAGTGCACGGTCCAGTCCCTTTTCAAGGAGTATTGTCCACAGCTTTGACCTATTGACTAGGTCAAAAGCTGTGGACAAGTCCATGAAGGCCAAATACATCATCCCCCTTGATGCTACAGTATATTTGCTCAGTATATGACTAGATAAAGCAGACCACAAGTAAAAAGTCCCGTCGTTATGGGAGGTTTCAAATGTAGATAAGGCGGTACCAAGGAGGAACTAATAATGAAAATCAACGATTTTTAAGGGACAGTAACAGGAGCCAATTGAAAAGATCGGTGGGAAATGGGCAGAGCTTCTATGTCATACCTCAGTACAGCATGCCTCGCAGAGCAGCACATGCGCTGCCCAGGCTCGACCTAAAAATAAAACCAATTACAAAGAGTAATGCAATAAATAATGAACAGCGCAACTCAGTCCCTCTCGATCTGGTCCTGATTCTTTCCATTGGTGCAACACGCTATAGTAAAATTCATGTGCCAAATCTTGACACATACACAAAAGAAACAATTCCATAGCACAGAAACAGTCCTCTCACTCCTCATACGATGTAAATCAATGCTCTTGTTTTATAATTTCGCCAGAGGGAAATGTCAATTAAGCCAGATCAATTTGTGTACTCTCCAGAATTTTGTGTTTGCTTTTTAAATAAAATTCTGTGAAATTAAGCTATTATGAAACATGGCGTAGTTGGGGGTCGCTTGGGTGAAAAAAATCCTGTTGCTGGAGCACCGAAACAATGGCGAGAACGCAGTATCAGAACAGTAAAAAAGTAAAAATGCAAAACAATAAAACTACCATGCCAAAAAGAGAGTAAAATGTATTAAACACAATGATAAAAAACTAATAAGGTGAACAAGAGATATGATTTGCTAAAGTTTTAGTAACTATCGCACCAAAAATCACATAGTGCCAATGTTAGTCAATGTAAAAAAAAAAACACAGGGGGGAACTAGGGCAATAAAGGCAAGAAATAGAACAGTAAAGTCAAGAAATAGAACAATGTTTCAATGGTAATTATTTAAAAACATCAATATATTGGCAGGAATTACAAAAATCAAAATCTGCGGAGTTAACATGTGATATATATATATTTACAATTTAATTATTCATAGCATTGCATGAATAGGGGGACAATTCCAGAGCATGAGAAGGTGCTACAAGTGACAAGGTGAAAAATGTGTGAAAAAACATCCGGTACGCATAACAAAAGAAGAATATCTCAACCAATTGGACATAAATTAGAGGGTAAACAACCCTATCAAGGAATAAGAGACCAAAACAGTTTCACAAGTTCCAGGCACTTAAGTGCAAATATAGTTTGGATGTACAAGTCAACTTTTCGACCCAAACAGGTTATTTAACAGTGTCTTCCTCAGGAGTAACCGGACGCAACAGGGGACACACTGTAATTAATGTCACATGGGAACAATCAATGACTTGCAAAATACAGACACCAATGGTCTCTTGAATATCGTCCCCAAATAGTGGTGTGTATGAGTCCACATCCAGAAACCACGTGAAGACTCTACATGTCACAGAGGCGTCGGAAATGTTAATCAATGGTCAAGTAGACCAGGACCTAGGCGCAATTTGAGGCTGAACGAGATAGGGCACGGGTTGGATAAAGCAACCAAGTCTGTCCTGCTCAAAGATTTTACCTTAGTGTTTTAAAACCCAATCCACCACAGGATTACACCTAGTAAGTGATCCAGGACCTCAGAGCAAGGGCAACTAGAAATTCACAGGTTGCAGGGCAGAGGCCAACAGCAAGGTCCCGCCTAGATCCAGTTGCCACTGGTCAGCTAGATACTTCTGGGAAAATGCCTCTTGCCGCTAATTGTCTTCCTGTAGCCACATAGGAGGTCAGCCAATTGACCCATGAAATGGACATCTTTGGTCAGGGTACAATAGGAAGCAGGTCCAGTCCTTCAGGGTTCCTTCTCAGGTCACGGACAGCAGATTAAGTCCTTTTCTGATCTTCTGCAAGTTCAGAAAGTTTTCTCCGATGCCACATTAATGCATGGCACTAGCTAGTAAGTGGGGTGACTCTTGTTCCCTCCCTAATCAATGGGGTAAAAGTTCCTGGGGTTAACCCAATACAATTTTTCAGTAGGCCCCATTTTTTCTTACTGCAAACTTTCCAAAAATGCAATGTGTCAGGGCATTTTCAAGATTGCAAAAGTCTTTGGCCATGCTAAACGTGAAGTCTGAGGGGTTTTGTTGGTATTGTACTATAATAACTCCAGTGTCCTCCCACATCTAACACTGAAATCCAGTTTGAAGCAGGTGCTACACCCGCAACAAACCCAGAAGCAAAAAAGTCTGGCAGAACAAAAGCAGGGCCCATCAGCACCCAGAGAGTGGATACACAAAAATATTTCTTTTCCTTTTATGTCCCCACCCTCAAAAATGTACTATGAGAACCGACCAGACCTGTGAGCAGGATTTGACATTGTAGAGTCTAGAGGATGCTCACAGGTCCCACCTTGTATATCCCGTGGAGGTCAGAGGAGTCCTCTCTACCCATGCAGGTCTATTGTTCCCTCCTGAGAGACATTTCATATCTTTTTCACACCTCTTCGAGGTTAATCACTGGCGGCTGGGAGAGGCTGGAGAGTCAATGCAAATTAGCCTCCAGGAACTTCAGGCAGCTTAAATGAAACTTTCTAAAATGTACGTTTCCTTAATATTTATTTAACACTACTAAAACAGTTGTTTAATTATTCTTCTACCTATTCCCATTCCTAAGATACAGTTTTAGTATTTAATATTGCTTCCCTGTCTTTCTCTATAGGTCAGCCAGATGTCCTACAGTGCAAATAGGTTTGGTTGCTAGTCCCTGTAAGGATATGTTAACATTGCACTTCTACAAGTAATACTTTTAAATACCCATGTAACTTGCAGTGTGAGCTACAAGATCTATGTAGGGATGACTTTTAAATTCTTAAAAGGGAGGTTTTGACCTGTCAAATGTGTGTATTTTGACAGGTTTAGTTGCAATATTTACACTGCTACAGTCAGACTACAATGGTAGGCCTGAAGCCAAGCTTGCTCTGCCACAGTAGTGTATGGCACAATAGGTGCTGCAGTCTACTTGTGGCATTTAACTTTCAGGCTATGGGCACACTTTGTACCACACACTAGAGACTAGAGACTTATAGGCAGGTTAAATATGGAACGTAAACCATGTTTAGAGGAGGGGCAAAGACATTTTACCACTGGTTAGCAGGGGGAAAGTTCATAGCGTTCCAAGACCAGCATAAATATAGGGTCAGTAAAAGGTGAAAAACCTGGGATGATCACGTGGAAAAGGCAGATTTTCTAAACAGGGTCATTACTTTGAGGTAGCAACAAACAGGGAAAGGCCTGAAAAATAGCCTTCCTCTTAGAGGATGGGGAGCTTTCCGGTGGCAAAATGGTATTCGGCTTGAAATGCCTAAAATTACTGCACTAATTCTAATTAATTTGACAAAAAACTTTTTGGTGGCTGTTAAGCATTTTTTTTTTTTTTTATTTGTGAGGACCTACAAGTGAAAGGTTTGCTTACGTCATGCAGGGCTAGTAGACAAAATACACCAACAATAAAATTGAACAGAAATCCTGTAATATAAACACCAACCAAAATAAATGTGTTTCTATCCAAGGAAAATACATTTCCTTCAATGCTCAACACTTAATTTCTGTTACACCTTCTTTCCTTACATATCCTTTCCACAAATACCAATAATATGTTCTCTTCTCGGAATTTATGCATCTCACCCCCAAAATTGAGAACATGGGAATTCCAGCTTTAAAATAGACAAGCAGATGCTAGTGGTAAAAGTTCACACATTCTTCTGTTCAGACAGCCTGCATATGTTTGATATAAACTAAAAAGTTAATAAAGCTCCAACTGTAAAATATGAGCTCAACAGGGCGATACATGGACATACTGTAGTCTACAAATGCAAAAGGAAAGAAGATGGCACGCCAGTAGGACCCTCAAGGACCGAAAACAATTCAAAGATACCCTCAACAGTTACCACCACCTCCTGAAAAACACCAAGGAGACCACCCTAGCCACCCGCATCAATGACCGCTCCAACACCAGCAAGAAACTGGTCAACAGTCAAGGAGTTCACCAAAATAATTAAGACCATCTACAAAGAGTTTGCACCTCAACCCTCCCCCCACCGAGGACTACATCAAACTCCGCACGCCAGCCGACACCCAACCACACCAGCTCACCTTGTGGAACACCCTCACCGAGAACGAAATGGCGTCCATAATGAGATCCATCCACTCCGGAGCTCCAGCGACATCTGCCCCTACAACACTTTCAACCTCGGCAATCAACCCATTAGCAAAGAACTCACCATGGATCTCAACTGCTTGATCACCATGGCCCACTGCCCCAGAAATGGAAACATGCAGACGTGAAGCCGTTGCTTATGAAATCATCCCCGGACCCATGAGAGCTCCAGAACTACGGATCCATCTCCCTGCTCCCCTTCCCAGAAAAAGGTCATTGAGAAAGCTATCAACATCCAGCTAACCAGACAAGATTATCATCCCTCCCTACTCCTCGCTCTATAAGATCAACACCCGAGGTGTACCTCAAGGCTCATCCCTCAGCCCAACCCTCTTCAACGTATACATGACACCCCATGCCAACATCGTCAGGAGCCCCGGACTCAACATCTCCTACGCCAACGACACTGAACTCATCCCCTCCCATTCAAACGAACCAACGACCATCAAAGACAGATTCCAAAGATGCATGAAGGATGTGGCTATCTGAAAGAACAACTGTCTCAAACTCAGCACAGACAAGTTCTCATCTTCGGGAAAGGCAAGGACACTCTATGGAACAACAAATGGTGGCCACCTGAGCCCTACTTCTAAACTCACCAAACGCCTCAGAGCAGACCCGTCGCTCCAACAGTTCAGGAAGGTCCTCAAGTCCTGAGTGTTCAACCAATTGGAACAGACAGCGTGATCCAGCAGCAGGAACCCACAGCACCTCAAGACCCTCACGGGTGACGGAGCTGCGCTACATAAATCCTGATTAACTGACTGATACTCTCGTCCCTGCCAGATAAGAGACACATGCATAAAGACTTTGGAATGTGCCTCACAAATCAACTATCTTTTAAAAGATGGGGCTCTGCTCAGTCCCAAATACACAGATTGGCATAAGAAACCATTATGCTTGAACCCTTAGCAGTGCCATTGAATCACTGGAATAAGGGTCTCAAAATCAAAATTCTTATGGAATAGCAATTGTAAAAGCTGTGCCAGTAATGAGAGATTCAATTGTATTTTTGACTGCAGACATTCATACATCATGTTTTGTTAAAACAGTAGCATTTGTCAGAGGGATTACCAGGTTATAACTGTGCAAGAGTATAGTAAACAAAGTGCCCTCTTCGTCCAGAGGATACAATACATCTTTTTAATACAATTTGCAGTGTCTTTAACTGGATTCTCCAAGAATGTATGCATTGATGTCTTCGTCACACTTCAACGATGCATCAGAATTGAACACTGAAGGGCATTATTTACTCTATCTCCAAACAGTTTAAAAATCTACTGCCTACAATTACTATCCTCTTGGATTACTTTTCCAAATTCACTACCAAGCTTCAAGCTAACGTCCTTATTCTCTCCATTTTGAGGACTTTCTGCTATAGAAATGTTAACATAAATCCCCTTTTTTATTTTTGATCTCATCGCCATCTTGCTCACCCAAACACAGTGTCAATAGATCACAAGAACTCTAATCAACGAGAATCCCAGAACTGGCAAGGACGTCCAGATTTGAAAATCACTTTAGGCCCATACAAATGAGAGGAATGCACTACCCAAAAGTACTAATACAACATGCTCCTTTTCTGTAAAGAAACCTACAGATTGTAAACACAGAACTACTTACACTCAACTCGTAAGCAGAAACACAAATTGCAGAAAATGCACTATTGTTTCATGTCCTCAGAATATGCTGACCATCTGCGAACACCACATTTTTTGTATAGTCGGAAAAGCGTACATAGTTACTGGTGCTGCATGTAGTCTCACACACACACACGTGATGGTAAAGAACATTATTTGAATGAGGTGGCTTGGTGTACCCCAAGTAGACGCAGGAACTGTACATACTGCAGTATCAGCATCACAGGCTAAATAAAGACAGGCACGCAGTCTTACTGTAAATACTGCATCGTCTGTAATCCAGACACAGAAAGCAAAAGCTATGCAATTTTTTCAACTCCAAACACAAACACGAACCCCATATTTGTATTATATGCTAATGTAGCCAGACATGCATGCAGTTCACTGTTTGCAGTACCCCTGTGTATCAGGTACTCTTTAAACACATGCAGGCATACTGTAAACAGTGTCCAATTTGTACCACGTGATTAGCACCTAAGCAATGTGAGATGGTCAGGTAGGGAGGGGTGCTCCGGATTCCCTGGTATGTTACGCAGCGACCATTATATGAGTCCCCTTCTTTTCAATTTTACACGAGGCTCATTGTAGAGCTTATACTGTTACTAACCAGACCTAAAAAAACAAAAGTGCTGTCTCTATTGCATTGACTTATACAGTACAAGTCCTTTCAGGAATAGGAAAATACAAACATGCGGTGGAAACTCGTGATCTGTTCTGCCCTGCACATAATCTATCTGATGAAATGTCCTTGTGCAGGGGGTGGGAGCTGCTGCTCCTATATTTAGAAACCCGGGCAGCTGGAACCGAGTTTCAGGGGAGGACAGAGGCTTCTGCAGCTGATGCACGCACAGACTGATCTCAGCCGAGGAGGCAGCAAGGCCTTCATTTAACAATCTAGAATGAAGCTAGCAGCAAGAAGTGTACACGGATGGAGGGCTCTGCAAAAACCGAGCAGCCTCCTCCTGTCTGATGAGAGAGGGCAGGGCGGCTTTACTCGCAGGCCTTGGAGGGCACCGAAATGGAGATCCTTAAGCATGTATGGGTAAAGCAGCACCGTGGATTGCACGCGCCCTGCAGAAATCTGGGAGCAGCCTGCACGTCACAGAGGACAATATCACGAAGGGCGACTGAGCTACCCATCTTTAGGTGTCAGAGAGAATCCATCTTGTGTAATCATTTCTACTGTTCAAGAGCCAAGGAACAGCTCATTTTTTAAATGCTGTACGAATGGGGATTCGTATTTCAGTATTACGGTTACAAACAATCAAACAAGGTGTTTAATTCATCAAGATTCTTTGGTACAAAATATTCTTTTTTAACACATTTTATTTGTTTTTATTTGGTACAGGACCATTTCAACTTTCAAACTTTCTCTTGGTTCAAGGCAACGCCAACCCCCTTGTATCTTATTAGAGTTCCTAATCTCACCCTGTTATTTAGTTCTTCCTACCCCAAACCAGTTTTGTAGTCTTATTTCATGTACAAATTACACTTTCTGGTCTCTCATATCCCGCGTCCAAAACACCGTATTTCCTCAACTCACCCCACACACTTTCAAGCTCTTATGGGGTAACAGGTATAGAGAATTATTGATGAATATTTGCATGAAGTCAGAATTTGTTCTTTATAAAGGAAAAGGGAATGAGTTTTGGTGATGATTAGAGGTAGGAAAGAAAGATCAGCAACAGGACACTCGAACACATGGTACGCCAACTCCATGCAATTTAGTGGCGGTAAAAAGTCTGTCATGAACCTATGTGCTTCGCGGAACGGGTTAGTAAGTGTTGGACTCAGTAGTTCAAGGCGATGATGCAGTGGTTCCATAAAGTCATCAAGGAAGCTCACAAGTCACATGGAGCTCCATAAATAGCCATCCCTGTATATGGAAAGCTCTGGCACACTGGCACTGAGCTTAAATTTATACAATAACAGGCACTTCTAAAGGACATCCTCAGCACCCTCCAGGAGTCTGCATGATACCCAGGCATACACCGAAAACAATATTTGCAACAACCTCAGATGCCTGGGGGTGGTGGGTGGATGCATGTGAATCTACAGCACTACATGCCACGGACAGATACTTATGGGATAAGTAATATTTTCCATTAGAGGCAAGTGTAGATATAGTTACAAATGCTGTGCATAGAATGTAAAGCATTCCTCCCAAAAGCAGTGGCCTAGCCTGGGGATGCTGCAGAAGACTGACAAATTGTATGTAGGACAGCCTAGTCAACTCTAGCTTGCTGTCTCTATGAGGGATGGACCAGGTACCTAATTTACATACGTCAGCTAGTGGTACATCACCCAAGAAACCTTTAGAAGCCCATTTCTTCTGAGTGGAATGAGGAGGGAAGGGTTCTCATAGCTTTGGCATATCAAGTATGTATGCAATTGACCAACAAATGTGCAAAGAGCACATCCTTTATAGATTGTGTCTCGTAGAAAGGTTTTGGCCTTACTATATAATACATTAGCACTCTTGACACTCAGAGTGTGCAGAACGCATTCTGCTACAGTCTGACGGTGTGGAAAGAAAACTGGCAGCTCAACTGTTTGGTTAAGGTGAAAGCTAGAAACAACCTTAGGGAAGAATTTGGATTGGTTCTTAGAACCACTGTATCCCTATGTACCTGGAAGAAAGGGTTTTCAAAGGTAAGAGCGTGTATTTCACTAAGAATCTTGGGGAGGTGATGGCTACAAGAAAAGCCCCCTTCCAGAACAAGAATTGCAGTGGGAAAAGGAGGGCTCATGCGTATAGTGAGGACTCTGTTAAGCCTTCAGACAAGAGTAGAAGGCCTCCGGGATGGAATTATCCTTTTGAAGCCTTCCATAAATGCATTAATGACTGTTATTCTGAATAGCAAAATGTGTTGCTTATTCTGCAAGTAGGCAGCTACAACAGCTAGGTGTAAACGAATAGAAACGGAGGCGAGGCCTGACTTCTGTAAGTGAAGGAGGTAACAGACAATGTCTTGCACAGAAGCTGTGAGGGGATTGATAGTTTTAGGAAGACAATAGTGCACACAACATTCCCCCTTGGCTGCGTAACAAGCCTTGGTAGTAGGTCTGCGATCCTCTTTGAGAATCAACATACATTCTTCTAGTAGGTAAAGGTTACCAATCTTTAGGAACTCAGGAGCCATATCGCAAGGGTGAGCGGCTGAGGGTTGGGTAGTCTCAGAGTGCTGTGGTTTGTGTGAGAAGATCTGGCCTCTTGGGGAGCTTCTCCTGTGGAACTAGAGAGAGTTCTAGCAGCGTGGAGTACCATGGGTGGCATGCTCAGATTGGTGTCAATAGGATAAGCATGAGGGATGTCTCTCTCAGCCTCTTGACCATGAATAGAAGAAGTGGGAGAGGCGGAAAAGAGTAGGCAAATATACCTGATTTAACTCATCCATAGGCCATTGCCCACTGAATGAGTGTGGTAATCTGGAGGCGAAGTTTGGGTGGTGGCGAACTGATCTATCCACGAATACCCGCAACACAAAGTACGGAGTGGGGCCTTCGGGTGGAGTTCCCATTCATGGACATTTTGGTGTAACCTGCTGAGCAGCTCCACCAGATCATGGTCAACCCAGCAAATGTGTTAAATGAGTAGATGTACCGCCCACTGCCAGATACTCTGGGTTACAATGGACAACTGTGTTGAATGTGGGCCCCATTTGTTCTGCAAGTAGAACACGACAGTCGTGCGGTCTGTGTGTTGGATTGTCTTGCCTTGAATGGGAGGGTGAAAAGCTCAGACAAAGAGCTTGATGGCCAGCAGGTCCAGATGAGTGATGTGAAAAATTTGATGGGCAGAAGTTCACTGACCCTGAATAGTAAGATGATTAAGATGTGCTCTCCAGCCTATGAGTGAGGCGTCTGTGGTGAGGATCTCTATTGGAACTAGGTCTAGGAAGGACGTTCTCCTGTAACAGGTTGTTTGCGTTCCCCCGCTGCAGAGAGTGATGTGCGCAGCTTCAATCCAAAACTAGGTCTTCTAGATGTCCCTCCGCTGGAGATCACTGTGCTGCTAGGCACTCCTGTAACAGTTGCATGTGGAGCCTGGCATGAGGGACTATAGCTATGCAAGAGGCCATCCTGCCTAATAAACACATCACAGTTCTATCGCCCGACAATCTGGCTGAAAAAGAGGTAGCAGGTTTTGAAAGGCTGTACTCTTGCTTGGCTAAGCCTTTACCACACACCCATCTAGAACGGCCCCAAGGAAGGGCTGTACTTGGAAGGGCTGGAGGTAGTAATTGGTCAGACTGATGAGAAGAAGGTGTGCATTGTGGTCTGGGTGTAGTCTAGGTAAGGGAACACGTGCTGCTCCTCCTGAGATGAGCTGCCACCACGGGTAGACATTTGGTAAAAACCCTTGAAGCCGTGGTAACCCTGAAGATGTGCACTCCGAATTAATAATGATGTCCACTTACCACAACGGTATCTTTGTTTTGCTGGGTGGATGCGTATGTGGAAGTAGACATCCTTAAGATCTATGGCGGTCATGAAGTCCCCTTTCTGCAGTAGTGATATGACGTCCTGTAGAGTCACCATGTGAAAGTATTAAAACATCGATTTATTGAGAGGTCTGAAATTGAGGATAGGACTGTGCGAGCCGTCCTTCTTGGGTATAAGAAAGTACAGGTAATATACACCCTTTCGGAGGTGTGTCTACCTTGTCCAGGAGAGTCTGCACCTCCTCATGATGAAGCCGCAAATGTTCTTCGGATAGTTTGTGTTGTTGAGAGGGAATGTTTGTTGGTAGTACCCCTCCTGTATGGTATCTAGAACCCAACGTAAGGTGATTTCCGACCAGTGTGGTGGAAACCCCTGCAATTGTCCCCAACAGGTGTATCAAGGAACATCGTTAATGTTTTGCAAGGTGGAGGGTCGCTTCAGGGGCTGCGCCCTTAACTCTAACCTTGCCATTGTTCCCCCTGTAACCACCTCAATAGTAACCCCGTGAGGGGGATTTTTGTGTTGGGTTAGTGACGGTTAAAGAGGTTTTTGGAGGTCTTGGAAGATCCACGTAATTGTGAGAGCCAAAAGAAGCCTCAAGGAGACCGTGTTTGGAGTACACCCATGGCCCAGCCACACATGGTGACGCAAGAGGATGCTTGTGTTAATGCTGCAGGCGGCTATATCTGTGCCATCCACTGCACAGCAGATATTGGAAATGGAAATAACCTTTCTTTCTGCTACCAACTGCTGCCTCTTCTTGCTGTCCTATTTGGGCGTTGTTCTACCAGATAGATGAAGGAAGGGGGACTTAAAGATAAAAGACCTTAGTCAGGCCCCTGGTTTCCCTTCATTCTTGGGTCTGGCTGGGTCAATAAAATTGTAAAAAACGGGTCTTTTTTGGATTTTAATGGTCCTAAGACCCTAGTGCCGACATGTTTTCAGTCCGTAGGGGCCATAAAGGTCCAGGACTTTCTTCAGGGCTAGAGTTATACCCCCCTCTATGTGTAAGGAGTTATAGGAAGGAGGATCCCTATCCTATTCGTGTAGCGAGGGAAGAGTAGCTTCTCCTCGTGTGTGTGAACAGTGTCTCTGTGTTGCCAGGCTCCGTCCAAATTATGGGGGCTTCGTGTTTCTCACAGGACCGAGCAAAGCGGTTATGCGGTCTCCGTTTTGAGATCTCATCCCAACTTCTATACCTATTGCGGTCTCGGTCCCCGGCTCGGCGAGCCGGGGACCGATACCGCAATAGGTATAGAAGGGGGTATATAAGACTAAAGGGCAACCAGGGGCCTGACTGAGGTCTTTTATCTTTAAGTCCCCCTTCCTTCATCTATCTGAAGAGCTACCCAACACTGTGGTTGAGCCCACCTCGACTTTTAGGGGTCAGGGTGACCCGATGATGAAGCATGACACCACTAGGGTGTGTGAGGGTAATTAATTAAAAAGAACTAGTTTCGTAGGTTGCTGCACGCCGCTTGATATCGGAACACCATCCTTTAGTCTCTGCACTCGGAGGACAAGAATTTACTCGTGAAGAATAAATAAAAAATAAAAATTATTTCGCTCCTTGATATTTTGAACACAACCCTTGTAAGGACTGGAGGTTTGAATTTGACACACTTATGAACTTGGATACGGTGATATTGGAGTATTTTTTGTGAAGTATATTCCCCTGGGAGGACATACTCCGGTCAGTCCCCTCTCCAACCCCCTGACCACTGAAAATTATTCCAGTTGCCTTTTGTGTTAACGATGTTCTACCATGCCCGCCATCTAATCCCGGTGGGCACGGTCATTCTGGGATCGCAAATTGATGGAATTGGAGATTAGCTAATGCGTCACCAACTGTGCCGCCACTCTCTTGCCTCCAGCATCAATCTTCCTGCTTTACTGGTCAGGAGGGAGTGCATCACCAGTGCCTTGCGTGTCAGCACATTTTCAGGTGGAATTAACCACCAGAGAGTAAGGGGGAAAATGGCAATGAATGTGTAAAGGATTATTGCGGGAGACCTTAGACTTCCTCTCTATTCTAGGTGTGCTAACTCATTAACTAATTCCTTGAAACTCTGTGGCAGGTTTGAGAAACCCTTGAACATGGGGAGGTATTGTAGGGAGCATTGGGTAGAGTAAAGTGTTTCCACAAGAAAATCATCCTCTTGTTGCATATGGAGCTCTACGTTGTGGAAAGTGTGGAGTGTACAAACTGTTGGTATAACGTAACATCTTATGAAGGAGAGCGTTCAGCAGGGTACATAGATCTGGGTTTGTATCTGTGAGGGGTTCAGTATTATAGTCTTCCCAGCTGTCTGGGCCCTCTGGATCATGATGGTCATATAGATCACAAGGAAGCCTAAGACTATCACCATCCCCAAGTATGAGGAACCCCAAGATGAGTGTTGTGGAGACTCAAATTGCAACACAGGAGAAACAGGGGGAGGTGAATGAGGAGGAGGATGAGCAGGAGGTCGTGGAATGACAGCCCGGTTGTGACTTTTGGGCCTTTTAGGAGCAGGAAGCACTGGGGGGGTTTGATGGTCTCCTCAAAAGTCAATTTCCTCTTGTGAGGAACAGATTACTTCGGCACCTGTGGAGTTTGAGCTAGAATCAGACTAGTGCCTGGCTGAATATGGATCGATGCTGAATATCAAGGTGTTCCTGCAACCGCTCAAGGATTGGCTGTCTGTAGTCACTGGAAGCGGCAGGAAGGCGGTCGTCATGGAACTGAACATAGTCACCGCCTAGAAGATGGTGGGCTCGATCTTATATCCAAATGCTTCGGGTATGAATGTCTCGGCGCCAAACTCACCCTTAGCTCTGAAGGCTTCGGTGCGGTTTGTCTCGACTCTGAAATCTTTGGCTCGCATTTTGAGTCCGAGAGTGGTCAAGGCTGTGCTTTGGAATCTGGTGCCAAAACGGCAGATGAAGCTCGAGTCTTCAGGGAAGACTTCAGTGTAGAGTGCGGAGCAGAAGTCAGGCTCGGCTTGCACTGTCAGTGTCGATCATGGACAGAGGGCAGTGACATACTAGAAGCCTCATAGGCTGCATGGAAGCTGGAGGCTGGTGCTTCTATGTCGTGAGTAGGAGGGAGTTGAAGTACTCACTGTGGTTTTCTTTGGATGCTGGGCCAGTGATGGATTTTATAACTCAACATCTGCCTTGGAGTTGACAGTTTCTGGGGGGAAGGCTGACTCTGTTTTAATGCCCGGAGCATCCACCTCTTCAATATCCGACCCCTCTCGCTCATCGAAAATGTCCGGAGTCTCTACCTACTCATATCTATGAGGCATGGCTGCCGAGGCAACAAGGGGTTCGGTTCCAAAGAGTCTTTTTGTTATGGAATGCGAGGCATACTGAACAGGAGTCTTTGGGGTGTTCAGGAGACAAGCAAAGATTACACAATTCATGGAGGTCAGATCTTGGGTACTTGGTGTGGCAAAAAGGGCAGAAACGGAATGGAGTCCTTTTCATCACTGGGACATTCTCGACCAGGATGGCGGGAGTTCAGAGATTGGTGACCGGCACGGAGTAGAAAGGTGTGCCACAGTGTAGACCGATAAGAAAGCAGAATTATTTGGAACAACTGACGTGGAATGATCAGAGGGCCCAGCAAGTTCCACACTGCTTCGAACAGGATCTCACTTCGACATGTCTGAACAGGACACCGGAGAAAAAATAATCGAACAATGAAGCTGATGCCCACGGGCAATACCACTAATAGATGGAGACACTAGGTCCTCTGACTTGAAAAGACTTCTTTTGAACAAAAACAAGTTCCAAACATCCGAGCCCAACACTAGATGGAGGAAGTATTCACAGCATGTGTATCAACAGCTACACATGACACAAACCAAAATATTTCTCAGCACCTTTATTACACTCTCATATGCCTTTTTGACTTCAACATATACTTTTCACAATAAAAATACTAGACCTACAGCTTTTATCAGGATGTTTTATAATAAACGGATCAGGCCTATTGCCTTGATTATGGACTCGTAACAACCAATTCAGTCCTGCTATATTGAGCGAAAACATCCCCACAGGACCAAAAGTGTAATACAACCACTCTTTCAGTACAGGCACACGATTTCTGCTGAATCAAATGCTGCACTCAAGGAACAAAAAAACATGTGGGGAGGGGCAAATGACCTCTCTCAGTAGTACTTCTGACAGCTTTTTTTCCTGATGACAACAGAAAGGCAGTGATAGCTGTGCAGTCAAGTCAGACCTAAAGATTATTGACTTTGTAAACAGGTTATGCCTCATACATTTTATTTTATTTATTATTTATTTATTTATTTTATGTATACAGTTGTATATGGTGCGAACTAGTCCCTGGAAGGGTATCAGAGCACTTTACAAATGTTACATCAAAAAGATGGAGTGAGAAACTAGGAACATATATACACGAATAGATATCAGGAAAACGTAAATGTTGGGAGTAATAATTGTAGATCCGGAAGGTATTCAAGAGTGCGTTAGCCATTCGCAAGTAGAGTCAAGCGCACAACTTGGTAGGCGAGCTGCATTTTGATTACTACCCAACTAGCTCAAGAACTGGGATCAGGGTAGAATGTTGTTCATTATAAGTAGTTTGACTTCATTTCTGAAGGAAGTGATTGAAGGGTTCATTCTGATTTCCGGGGATAAGGCATTCCAGATCCTAGGGGCTAGTCCGGTCGTATGTTTTCTTTTTCGGACATTTTTGAGGTTTCAATAGCAAGGTGCTTCTCGAAGTTCTACCACCATACATACCTACTAGATATAAGATTGGGCACTTACCACGGTTTCTGAAATAAACGTCCATAACTTTCTTGTGCACCTACAAACTGAAAATTCTGACATGCCCCCTTGTTTAGGAACCACATCTCAGCTGAAAAATGCTCTGCTCCTCTACGGTGTCCTCTTTGGTATCTATTCACCTGAGGAATCTAAACATCCCAGCCTTACCTTCCCCTCGCTAATCACACTAGACTGTCTTAACATGATTCTGGAACAAGCCTTGCACTATCATAGTTGTGCTCCTCCAGACAGGCTCTAATCTGCCATTATCTTTCTGAAAAAACGACCCCGGAAATTGATCAACACTAAATGTGCACCAAAGAGTGCACTGGTAAACTCTGTATTATATGCTGATTATTAAATGTGTTCTCTGCAACTCACTTCAATGATCACTCTAACTTTGCCCACATTTTCCAATCCTACTGGTGTTCAAGCTCTTTTGTAGAGCTAAGTGCCATCTCCTTCGGCACAGAAGGAGTTGGCGGAAATAAGTCTGAAGAGGATTGCGTATCTAGATGCACTGTGGGTTTCAGGGTTGTAGAGGGTGGGTCATTATGGTCACGCTTTAAGGCAAAGCCCAACAACACAATTTGACAATAATATCTGCACTAGAAGGCAGGGTTAAGTGCGGTATGTCAATCTACAACTAGTCTGCCAAGCACTCTCTGTGCTAACATTGAGTTGTAAACAATTAACTGTGAGCAAAACACCATTTAGAACAGAATATACAATAAGGCACGGCAGGATTTGTGCTATCAAGCCAGCAGTGTGCTCCCCTCCACCACTATTCAATCTACAAAAGGCACATGCTTTAAGAGTTTCTGCAGCATCAGGATAAAAGTATAAAAGGTGACTAGTTTCATGACTTATCCGGGCTCTGAACTAGCTGTCTTTCAGGTCAGGCTTGACAACACAGCTAGATCTGCAAGACCTGTCCATACCAATTCTTTATAATATGCACTGCGAGCTTTGGCTTCGTCCCGAGAAGAAATTCTCTCTCAACTCATGCTATTGGTTTAGTTTATCATTCCGTCTGCAGTGCATGTGGAGTGAGTTTACATCTTAGAAGTAAACAATCATCACACATTGAATTCTCGTTCTGTGAGGTGCATTATATACAAAAAGGCAACCTGTTTTGTTTTTTTCAATGCAACAGGCATTTAAAAAATATTTTAGTCAGGACTCATAATGCAAGTTAGACCTATTGGCGCTGCCAATTCTTGTTTCCAGACGGAACCAACAATCTTTTCCCCATCTGTTATCCAATTCCCAATTCGCTTCATCTTCCTGAATCCCACTGTGCATCTTGTTTGTGAGCTTTCTTCTTGGAACAGTTTCAAGATGAGCGCTGATATCAAAGTAAGCCACACGCACTGCTCTTCAACGATTTAATTGACCAATAAAAGATGCAAAGGAATTAATCGGATTTGTTGGGCATTAGCTGCCTTCGTGTTAACATGACGCCACAAAGCTCATAATCCAGTGGTTTCAAGTTTCTGGCACAGGTTGGGTATGATGTCGGCAGTAGAGTACCAGTTTCGGAGGAGAGTACGACATGGGATTGAGCAATATTGTTTGACTTTCAAGATAAACTAACTTCTTAACATGAAGCAAAGATGCCAATGAGATGCTAAAATCTGTATGGTCTCTCATTGCTTGATCACATAAATCTGCGAAACATAATTATCATCCTTGAAATCTGTTGTTATTGGTAGTTGGACACTGCAATAAGTGACTGAGCCTTGGTTCTCACTGGTACGAAATCTGTTCAATGGAGACATTTGCATTGTTCTCATTCAAATTCTTAGTCTTTCTCAGATATAGAGTCGTTCTCAGGCCAATGAACAATCCATGGAACATTCCCTCATCTACAATGGCTAAAGAAACTTTCCTATTCACCTACTGATACGATACTCAACATCAGTATTTAATGCCGATGTGTAAGATACTATATAGGGCCACACAATAATTTGCTGCGCCTAAGAGCAAGCCAAAGTATGACGTCTTACACCACATTTTTGTGTTTTATCTCGGATATGTTACTCTATACTGAACCTTGAACCTGTATCTTCACAAAACTCTCCTCATTTTTCTTCAGTTATATTTCCCCATTCAGCATCACCAGTGGCTTCACCTTCACCCACATCAACCACAATAAAAGTGGGCACTCTTAGTTGATAAAACGAAAACACTGAAAACGTAAAGTGAAATACTTTAGTTTTCAAATACGTTATGTTGGAAATATATGCTAAGCCTCATTTTAATAAAAGTTAATTACATTTAAAACAAAGCTTATATTTAGGTTTTGTGTTCCTGCTAGTCTCGGACCACATCAGAGAGCAAGTATTAGTTTTAAGGCTGTTGTTGGGCCTACAGCCAAGGTCAGTTTAAGGGTTACCTTTCAGTACATGGCCACTTTGTCCTGATAGGGTTGTTGACTCTGCTAGGGGCTCTATTTAGGATTAAGGTTAGAATAGGATTTAAAATCAGAGTTTGTGGTAAGCATTACATTTAAATATAATGTTGGTGTATTAAATGTATTCACTGTTTGATTCTTTTAGAAATTGCTGGGATGACATATTAAAGCCCATATAGTAATACCTAATAATTTTGTTTTCAAGATGTTTTGTTTAGGTACTACAGTATATGTATTATATGCTCATTAGGTTGAACTCTTCATACAATGCAGTTGTGAATGACAACAATTAAGTTTAAAAAATCAAATCTAGCCTTTAGAAATGCATTTAATGGTTTAGGGAAAAATGCAATGGGTGATGGAAAGCTTAAAGTAGAGATACAATAATTTAAGCAGTTAAAAACAAGACTAAATTGTAAACTATGTCTTCGATGGGTTTGAATGCAACTTAAATCTAAATTTCGAGAAAATACAACCGCCCCCTGTTCAGGAGGGTATTCGGCGGAATACTTCATCTTTAGTGTTTGCCTAGGTGACTTCAGTGGTACAGGGGTTTAAGGCAGAACTATTAGGGAAAAATGTAGATGGGAGAGACGGATTACAAATGATGCAGCGTCTTTGAAGTGGCAGTGGGGGTGGTTGAGCGCTTTAAGGCAGGCAAGAGGGAAGAATGTACTTTATCAGGCGACCAGTCCGTACAACAGCTATACTTAACAGCCATGTGCAGCTCTCACATTCCAAAATGTATCGCAATGCCAAGCTACTGACACACTGGCAGTTGTCCATTGAGTTTCTAATGCAACATATTTCAATATTTACAAATAACACAAAAGACACAGGCTATGAAAAATATCTACACAGGAAACCAGCAGTCCAACGTATAAGGAGCTACCAATAAAGGCCAAAAATAACATAATGGCATCCTAACAAAACCCCAAGTGTAACCAATTATAAATGCAACTAATTCGGAAGCAACAAATTATCAAGTAAAATGTTACACAGATTGACCACAATGTCCTATAACTTCTACACAACCAATTATCTTTTCAGGAACCACAACTTTGTCCGGCTAGTTAACTTTTCCCACCTAGTCTTGATTTTCTACACTGACATGCATAGAATTTCCTCTGACTTCCAACACCACTGGAACAGAAACATTGCCAGTCCATTTGTAACCGTCTAGAGAATTTTAATAGAGACACTATAACCTACCAGAATGTTACTGGACTTGACACACATTCAGGCACCAAATTAGTGCATGCTATTGTCTACTTAGCTGCAACATTTTCTCTCAAACACTGGTCACCTACTTTCAAGACCACATTTGTGTCTTCTCTATTGAAAACCAATCAATTCTCCTCCTTCTCAATTACGTGAGTGGTGCATTATAATTTTTGTTGGACATAAGTTATCCTGAGAGGCTCACAATAATCGTTGGATAGACTCAAACAAAGGTAGGCTTTTCGCCAAGGCTTGATGCAAACACATGCACACTACTCTGGCCAATGGCTTGAAGATGGCACAAACCCACTCTTTTCTTCTCCACTCACTCTGCGGAAAAATCTCTGTTGACCGAGTACGCAGGGAAACCTGTGTGTGAAAACTTTTAACTCTACCTTCTCAGCATCAGAGCACAAAGCATATCTGCATGCACACAAAATCGTAATACATCATATTGGTATATTAATGTCAAGCAAGGAACCACCCTAGATATGCAACAGGAACTTGTCCCATAGCTTCTCATTGCTTTCAACAACTGGGAGGAAAACGGGAACCAAAAGATAAGCAAAAAATGTATTGCTCATTCAGCATGCAGTACAGTTTGTGATGTGTATTTCAATATAATTTTATGACTGCCCACCAGCAGGGAGAGGTTAATAGCAAGAAAACCCTTGTTCCCAATAGCCCATTGACCTAACTCCCCCCCTATGATTAGCCAAAAATGTCTACGGTTGCCAATTACACCTTCCATCAATTTATAAATCTCTTTGTCTACAAATATTTTTTTATTAAGAATCAAATGCAGGTGCGTGGAGCAAAAGGCACGTCTAGACTGACAATGTGGGTCCCGTGCACACTGTGCCACTGGAACCAAGCTGCACTCGACTGATGAGGCCTAGTTAGGCCAATACCGGTCTGGGGTTACTTGTGTTTCGGTTCAGAGACTACCTGACTTGGCAGTACAGGCTGGACTATTTTCACTGGAGCAGGAACAAGTCTGATTTGCATATATATGGCTCTGTCTAATCTGAGGAGGCATGGCGGGAAAAAAATGACTGGGATGAAGCCCGAGTAGTTACCAGTGGCTGAGATTAATTCAACAATTCCATCCACCACTTTATTTTTTACTGTGCTCTCTAGGAAGCGCAATAAAAATTTAGAGGGAAGGCTGAACCAAAGGTGTTTCCTAAAAATGGAGGGATTGTCTTCTTAGATATCTTGTGTTACATCCAGTGCATGCCTACCTCGCTTTTCTTTCCTTACTTGGCTCCCACCACCACACCATTATCGGCCTGTTGTGAAGTCTGCATGCCGGTCTTTGACAGTTCGTAAACAATATTACAACATTATAACACTGTACAGGGCAATTATGCTCTCTAACACACTTTTAAACATCTTTTTGGGAAAATCTGTAATGCACCCGAGTTAGTTATGGACTTCAAATTGTTTTTAATGGAATTAATTTATTCGCCATTTTTTATGCATTCAAAATATTGCTTTCCATAAAAATGAGATGCCCTCCAGATTTTTAGGCTTAGAATTGTATAGCTTACGCTTCCCTCTATGGTACCTGGCAATGACACACATTTTGGAAGACAGGGGTCCAGGAAAATCAGCATGAAACACACTTAAAAACCGCAAACCAAGTAGTGAACTTTATGAGTTTGCCTCTTTTATGTAGTTTTTAGGTGAAGCCTAGCTCAGTGCGCATGCGCTGCTCTAGTAGAGAGCCTCTTGGAATTGCTACAGCTAAGCTTCTGGCATGTGCTGCTCACACGCTATTGGGCTTTGCATGCGTCTTCCTAAAAAGACAGCAGGCAATTGGGAAAGACGGGTGCATGTCCCACCTTTGTATCCTCCCACGACCTACGGCTTGCGAGAGCGAGCATCAGCACCATCTGTTTCCAATTATCACCCCCTCGTCTTGCAGTCGCGTTAATTGTAAACAAATGGTGGTCTAGCAGCGGCTTTCCTCCCTCGTATTTGTACGGTGCAGCAGCTGAGGTAAATTGGTCTCGTCAACAATATTTAGGTGTTTCTGGGGCTAAATGTAGGCTACACGATTTAGCAGCAGTCTTTACCTGCAGAGCACTCCGTCCGCAGGAGTAAAATCATGTGTGGCTTGGTTACCCCCACGCAAATTAAAACCCGGGAATACTGCCTTTTAGGACTTGAAAAACTCTATATAGAGAGCATTTTGGAGGGAAAAAAAACACATTTTGTGACAGTTCGTAAGAGTAAACTATTTTCCTACAGATCCCAAGTGGATACCAAATATTACACAAACCTAGCAACTCACATGTTGCTGGCAACCCCTCAAATGACTCGCCCCTCCCACGCCTGACAAACGAGATGCACTCCTGACATTGACAGCGGATGGCTCGCATTGTGCTGCTCTTGTGAAGTGTTCTGTAGCAAAGTCTGCGTCTGTCCGGGTCCGGGACAGTCTCCTAGAGCTGACGACTGAATACGCCACGCTCTACCCCAAGAGCTGCGAGCAGCCATTTCCGGTTCTGCAGGAACAGCAGCGTTGGTTTCAGTTTTTGATGGGCGTGCCCTCTTATTTCGGGGCCAGGTCAGTTATTCTAACCAATAGTAGGGTTCCTTGAAACTTCAACCAACAAATGACCTCCTTAAGACTACACGCTAGCTTGTCAATCCGTCCCAAACCTGCACTGGGTTTTGATCTCTTTTGTGTTGCTTATGCTTGGAAGCAAGGGACAGGTAGTCGATATTTGAGGTATTTTGCCCGGGGCGGAAGGTAAGACTCACGTTTGGAATTCTCCTATTTTTGACTCTGGTGGTATTGCATGTAATTACCAAAGAGGGATAGAGTGATAAAAAAAGTTGTCTTTAGGTGCTGATATGGGGAGCGGGGTACTTATTCACGAGAAGCAGAGTCAGCACCCGTACGAAGTGCAGTTCCACATTCAGTATTTAAACAAGCATTAGCATACCCAATAGGTCTCGCCTTTGAGACATTATAAGTTGATGTTGCACCAAGGATATTGTGCTGCATGATTAAATACTTATAAGGTCCCCAAGGCGAGACCTATTGGCTATGCCATTGCTTGTTAGGTTTCTTATGCTAAATGCCTAATGTAATCAAACTGTTTCACTGTACAGCGCTCGGGGAGTGGGGGGATGAGTGGGTGGGAAGGTTCATAAACTCTCAAAATAATTTTTTTGTTGAAAATTCAGGCATCACAAAGACATCCGACAACAGCAAATAATGAATCAAACCCCAACGAGTCATAAGATAATAAGCTTTAAAAACCACGCTCTAGATAACGGGGCCTTGGACAGATGAGTACCAGCCCACATTAAATGTTTATTGACACTTGGAGAAGTCTGCAGGCTTTAATGTTGCTTGTGTAGGCCCAGGGGACTGCAGAGGGCACAGACAGAAGCTTTTGGATGGTGAGGGTAAAGAACTTACCTGCCAACTTGGGAAAAGGGGCTTGATAAATTCAATTAAAGTGAATCCCGGTAAGAAGTCCCCACCAAGGTACCCAAAGGGGTTAGAAAATCCTTTCACATTTCATCTACAAAGTCCTCCTAACTCTATACCCCAGAGAATTAGGGCTACTAGTGGAGAGCAGTGCACTAGAGCCGAGGACAGTCATCATTTTCATTGTAAACAATCCAAACCCCTTAGTTCACCTAGGACTTCTGAGACTGATGGTGCCTTACAGGAAAGGTCCACGGAGCTTGTTTTGCTGGCTGTATCGAGCCCAGCAGAGGCCCACTCTACTATCTCTCTGCAACCACAGTGAACACCAAAAGTAAAACCCTATGCGACTTGCCCCATTCTGCATGGCATCTGCTACGGTAACCTTTGTATATACTCAAGACAGGGAACAGTATATTACAATACTCCAGGGTTCTATGTAGATTAACAAGTGCATGCACATTAAGTAGGGGGATTTTCAAGAATGATTATTAGAACACATCATGCAACGTTGCAACATCTCAAAATTAGGTGAAAAATTGAGGCTTCCGAGGAACACTTGGCTGCAAGGAGTGTTGCTTGTTGAAAAGAAAAAGGTACTCTAGTGCACAAACGCTTCGGAGAAAGAAAGCTGTGCAAGTGTTTTAAGTAACACCCAAGCGGGTGATGCAAAATGAATGGTAAACAAAAGAAGTAGAGTCATTAGAAATAAAAATGTCTAAGGTCTTCTGAACTTTATCAGGCCACCATATTTGGCAAAGTCAAGGATTTGTTCTTCTGCACATAAAGGGTTACATCATAATTCTAATCAGAAACGGCAAGTTACCAATAATAGGAGAATTGGTGAAAAACTAGATACCAACATGGTAAAGCTTTGTAAGACAATCTTGTGGTTACCTTAAGTGCCGAGGCAAAAGTGCTCCATATGAAACAGTTTAATTAAGGGATATAGAAATCTTGAAATAAGTGGATTCAGGCTCCATAATTTCCATTGCAGTATACGATTAGTTCAAGAATTTGGTGCCAAAATGGATTTAAGGAAGCATTCATATATCTTACCTTTTCAATTTTTTCATCTAGCATTCTGAAGAATTCTTGTTGGCTGTCGGAGATGTGCATGCTGAAAAGCAAATAAGTTTCAATTAATTTCTAGAGTTCACATTTGAAATAGACAATGGTTAATATTTATAGCACACTTTAAATGAACCTCCCAAAAAATGCCTGCCACCCCTTGAGAACCTTATAGCAAAACAGGTGCACAAAAATACTAAGCCAATTAATAAAACGCTAATTTGTTGCGGGATTTGAAAATACACAGGTATACAGCAGGAGGATGTGACCAAAAGCTTGACCAGTAGGCTGTTTTACCCTCTGGGTGTGGAGACAATGGTGCATAAGAAAGCAGAGGTGTGGTGGGTCAGTCTTTTTGCCAGGGTTTCCCTTCCCCCTTCGTGGCCTCCTCTTCCTGCATCTAATCACTCAAGAAGCCTTTACATGAGGAAAAAAAAAAGTATAATCGGGTCTTGTCTGGGGCCACCCCAAGATTATGGAACTCACTCCTGCCCACCATCAGATGACTTCCATCTTTGGCACTTTTTAAAAAGGAGGCCAAAACTTTCCTTATGGGCAAATTTCTCTCCTAACGCTTGCATTTCAATCACCTCAGCGATTTTGTTTCTCCTTCTATTATGACATTACCCATGGTTCTTCCGGATGATACCTACCCGGCACTTCTGGGCATCCCATACGTTAATTGGGACCGCTTGTTCCCTCGTATAATATATCTACCTATTTTTATCCCAACTGTATCCGGGATATTTTACTGCCTATTTCTTTCCTTGTATAATGCATCTACCTGTTCTTATCCCAATTGTATTCACCAGTCTAAGACTGTTTTTACCACCTGTCAATCCTGTAAAGTGCTCTGATACCCTGCAGGTCTGGTTTGCGCTCTATAAACTCAAAAACAAAATAATTAACATGTTGCCTAATCCACCCTCAGTGCAGCTTTGGGCCCTTTCCTCAATCTCCTACCCCTCCTGGCATCCTGTGTCTCCTGCCCACTACTTCCCTCGGCGTGCTTTGTTCTGCCCTGACCCACCAGGTATGCTCCATCAAATGGGTGCATATTTAATGCGCCCTGTGGACTGATGGCCGTAAATTCTCCTTTATGGGACTGCTAACTGTTTCACTTACCTTATCCCTTCCTTTTTAGGTTTTGATTAATGGATGCCATCTCCAAATTCATTCTTGCAAAGACATTTGGAGATTTAAGAAAAATACCGGGCCAGGTGTACAATCTGAAACTGCCAGCACTTGTTTGTTGAGTGAGATGTGTGCAAGGATAACGCTTTAGGAATGGAGTTTAGCTCCTTCCCCATACGTACAACGTATAGTATGTTTTTATCGGTGCACTTCTAGAGTGGCAGGTAAACAACACGAGAGGGTGGAACTAGCTGAAACAAAACAACAATATCACACAGTATGGGACTCCACACCCACTGCATTAAAAAGATTACACTTATTTGGACAGATGGACACTAAAGTGTCATGAGCTGTAGCATGGACAGTGATCTGGAATGTTTCTCAAGTGATGATGATTCTCAGTGCTGCAGTAGTTGTCTATGGAAGTGTCCATCAAGGGGATGGGCACAAGGGAGATCCTGTCAATTCATCAGGAGAGGGTCTGTACAGTACCCCGACTCCCCAACACACACCACCTAACCTCCACAAATGTCACTGTTGTCAGGGCGCAATTTGTTTAGTTTAAAAACACAGTATTAATGCCTAGCTGGTGGGTTTCTAGGTTCAGAGAGGTGTTTTTTTCTTTTTAGTCTCCCAGGTGTAATTCGAATCGTCAATTTATTTGCTTTGGAGTTAATCTGCTCCATCATAATTTCATCACGCTCTTGCCTTGATAGCCCAAATGCCCATGTCCCTTTGCAGGGTGACCACTGCAATTAAAGAATATTCATAATCTCACATTTCGCTCCATTGCACCCTCGGTCACGCTTTGTACTGTGTTAAGCTCAGTAGTGTAATAGTGTAAGTGAGACAACGCTTCAGCATTACACAGTATACTGCCAAATAACCTATTTCAAAAACTGCTTTCTTCCAAATGAACTTCCCGTCCTCTATAATGTCACTAGCCCCTAGCAGGCTACAATTTAACTTCCAGATATAGCCAAGATTCTTTCTGGTCTGCACTGCATTGTGGACCCTGCAGTTCTCTGCTGCTTTCCAGCCCTTAGACAGGAAATTCAAATTCATGTCCAAAGCATTACAGGTCGTTGTAGTTATTCATGTGGCATATATTTCCGTTCATTTTCTGAGAGCCACAGTACTCCTGCACAAGGTGAAGTGGTGCATTTTCTACAAATACCCGAGTGAGCCAGGAGATGAGAACATTACTGGATGGCTGAAGCCATTTGCAACACGATTTACAAAGAAATTACAAGTGCATATCCCTTAACACTTTGGAGCAGTCTTTAATAAAGGCTGTTAAAAGTAGCACTACTGATTTTGGAAAAGGGGGGTGGTGATGGACAGATCTCTTGACTTGGTAAGAGTATTCTGCATCATTCAGAAACTCTGTCCATCACCACCCCCTTTTTCAAAATCGATTTTGTTAACACTATGTGTGGGAGGGTATACTCAGGGTATACTCAGACGTGAGTCCCTTGCTCATTGCACCATCAGGATTCAAGCAAGCCGGGCCGAAGAAGGCTGTGATGCCAGAAACCGGTCCCCGGAAGCTTGTTTCCTTCCCAGTATAAGAATTGGCTTGGTAGTTTGGTTTGCCCTGTTCCCATCATGCACTGGGACAGGAACAGACTAATTTGCATATAGCCAGGTTCTGAGCTGGGATGGTGCAGTGAGCTAAAAAATGGTGATGGATTAAAACCATGATCTCTTGACTTGGTAAGAGTATTCTGCATCATTCAGAAACTCTGTCCATCACCACCCCCTTTTTCAAAATCGATTTTGTCCACACTATGTATGGGAGGGTATACTCAGATGTGAGTCCCTTGCTCATTGCACCATCAGGATTCAAGCAAGCCGGGCCGAAGAAGGCTGTGATGCCAGAAACCGGTCCCCGGAAGCTTGTTTCCTTCCCAGTATAAGAATTGGCTTGGTAGTTTGGTTTGCCCTGTTCCCATCATGCACTGGGACAGGAACAGATTAATTTGCATATAGCCAGGTTCTGAGCTGGGATGGTGCAGTGAGCTAAAAAATGGTGATGGATTAAAACCATGATCTCTTGACTTGGTAAGAGTATTCTGCATCATTCAGAAACTCTGTCCATCACCACCCCCTTTTTCAAAATCGATTTTGTCCACACTGTGTGTGGGAGGGTATACTCAGACGTGAGTCCCTTGCTCATTGCACCATCAGGATTCAAGCAAGCCGGGCCGAAGAAGGCTGTGATGCCAGAAACCGGTCCCCGGAAGCTTGTTTCCTTCCCAGTATAAGAATTGGCTTGGTAGTTTGGTTTGCCCTGTTCCCATCATGCACTGGGACAGGAACAGACTAATTTGCATATAGCCAGGTTCTGAGCTGGGATGGTGCAGTGAGCTAAAAATGGTGATGGATTAAAACCATGATCTCTTGACTTGATAAGAGTATTCTGCATCATTCAGAAACTCTGTCCATCACCACCCCCTTTTTCAAAATCGATTTTGTCCACACTATGTGTGGGAGGGTATACTCAGACGCAAGTCCCTTGCTCATTGCACCATCAGGATTCAAGCAAGCCGGGCCGAAGAAGGCTGTGATGCCAGAAACCGGTCCCCGGAAGCTTGTTTCCTTCCCAGTATAAGAATTGGCTTGGTAGTTTGGTTTGCCCTGTTCCCATCATGCACTGGGACAGGAACAGACTAATTTGCATATAGCCAGGTTCTGAGCTGGGATGGTGCAGTGAGCTAAAAAATGGTGATGGATTAAAACCATGACCTCTTGACTTGGTAAGAGTATTCTGCATCATTCAGAAACTCTGTCCATCACCACCCCCTTTTTCAAAATCAAAAGTAGCACTACTTGCATAAAAGTTATTTGCACAAAAGGTTACGGAGGCAACACACTGCAAAGAATGTGTCTAAAAACGTACATGATGGTGAAAGCAGACTGGCAAAAAAGACTGAAGAAGGGTGGTAGACCTGTTGGAATGGAGGAGTTTTGAGAGGTTTTCAAACCCAAAGCCGTCATGGGAATGAAGAACATTTTAGGAATCAAACCTATGAGCTTCAAGGTCTAAGGAGCCACAGCAGCTTGTATGGCACTTGGCAGGAGTTCTGTAATGAAGGCCTCAGCATGCCTTGGGTATTCGGATGCTGGCAACTGGCGAATAATTAATGAGGTGGTCCTTTAGGCCCCCCAGACTAGAGGGCCAAACTGTGCATGTGCATACTGGCATAGCACAGAGGAGAAGAAATGGGTAACTGTGCCTTTTGAACAGAGTGAGTGAGAGCCTGGTGGCCCCTGTTCCCTTGTTATATGGGCAGTGCCTTGTGTGCTGCTTGTTTGCATCATGCTTAGCTCTCAAGCACAGAATGCATGGCTCCATTCAGTATAGCCTAGTTACCACAAGCATCAAGGCTTGAATTAGTTGCGCACACTTCACCTGGTGTACTACCACCACAACCTAAAAATCACAATCTTATCAGTGTTTTCTGAATTTATTTTTCCATTTCTCAAATTATATACTCATAGAATGCTTTCACAATTATTCATCATTGTGCATTGCTTAAACAATTCATTGTTTACATTCATATATCTGTACACGATAAATGACAACATTCATTTTTACAAATTCATTTGATGTTCAAGTTTTGGCGCCCAATGCATTTCGGAACTTGTGTGACTTCCTTCTTCAGGGGGTTATCTTCTTTCACTGTGAGCAAGTTTCAACTGCCAGCGTGCCGAGATTCGTTTTCACAAGATTCATAAACTATGTTCGTGTGTGCTCAAACCAAAATCTGACAAGCTGCCGGGTGGCGGCGTTTATGAAAACTTCTGTGTGTGCGTGAAGTACACCAGGTGAAGTGTGCGCAACTAATTCAAGCCTTGATGCTTGTGGTAACTAGGTTTCATTCTCAACACGGGTTGACAGTCCTTGTCAGTTGCAGCACCCCATAAAGATACAGTTCAACAGGAATACAACGGAGTGCACCCCTACTGATATATATATATATATATATATATAGTTCATTCAGTATAGGCCACTCCTTGCTGATCCTGTTTCCTCATAGGGGTGCATGGAGCAGCAAGGCCCAGGTGCTCCAAAAGACAATGGCAACTCCTTGTTCCCAGGGTGGAGAATAGATCTTTCATTCTAAGATGAAAGGATACGGAACAAACACTCATTCCAAACCATAATGGCTCAGCGGGTTACTTTCCATACCATTATCGGAACTACAAGCTACGAACCCAATCCAAGATGGAACTTGAGAAAATCCAAGCTTTTATGTTCTCAATTCAACTTTACATAATTGCCTTGACACGTCCTTTCGTAACAAACATACAGATTCCCAAGGAAAGAAAAACAAACAGGGTGGCAAATTTGTCAAAACAGAACAGAGGGTGGAGGTGACTAACTGGGAATGTGGTAAAGAGATAGCAGGGCTATGGTCAGTCGCCAATGAAAAGGCCACAGAAGAGACCCTAGATACGGAGACAGTACATGTCTTATTTGACACGACCAGGTAAGTCGTCAGCGAGGTTCAGCCCACCATCCATGGGGTGGACCCCTTTTCTTAAGGGTCTTCTAAAAAGGAAATGTACCCCCCAAACTCCATGCAGGGCAGGGTAGGACCAAAAGCACGGTCAGTCATTCCAGACATGGCTTCAGTCCCAACTGGTCACCTCATCCTTCTTCCAGACGAGTAATACACTCGTGTGCTTCATTCTGGGTCTCTCAATTGCAATTTCCCTCTGCATAGATCATTCACCCTTCACATACACGATCGAAAAGACAGCCCTACCCTTTTCAAAAGTGAATTTGGGTTTGGGAGAGAGTAAGAAAGCAAAAGCCATGCATAGCCATGCATATAGACGAATGGTTTGAGTTGGCACTGCAGGGAACTGTGTAGCCTGAAGTAGTATATGAACAAGGGGGGTTGACCCATATAAGTCACTGGGACCTGGGTTGAATAGATACTGAGAGGAGAGGGTCCCAGTGTATTGAGGAAATGATTACATACAATTATCAATGGAATTACTCAACAACAAATGATTTTATCCACACAGTTTAATTCACAGTGGGATAAAGTATATTTGATATACATCATGTCAAAAACAATCAACTGTATTAAACGTCATACAGTGCCCCGAGGAGGGAAAAGGGAGCGTGGTGGTGAGGAGATCGTGCAGTGGTGGGATTAAGTGACAGTAAAATCAATCTTTAAAGCACTTATTCATGCTATCAACAAAGTAGCAACAACTTGCATGCCGCATAGTATTATTATTCAAAAGAAGGCATACGACAAAGAGTACAGTGTATATACAATTTTTGGCGTGAAGTTGCCACAGTAAAAACAAACAGTCGACGTTTCGACCCTCTAGTGGTTGCAGGATCGATTAACCTTGCTGTGGGGTCTTCATCAGGACCATAAGGGGAGGGTTGGGGCAAAGGACCAAAGGTCCGCGTGCAGTGGTTGTCTGGTCGGGCCGATGAATCAGGTAGAATCCAGTGGCGTGGTGCTGTAAAGTCTTTGGACATCGCAACCCGCGCTCGGAGTTTTGCGAGTCACTCGGATCGAACTCATCTCGATTCCGGAATACGCCAGAAGTCATGAACCGTCGAAAGCACTGACCGTTCATCTTTATGCTATTAGTCGATACAGCACCACGCCACTGGATTCTACCTGATTCATCGGCCCGACCAGACAACCACTGCACGCGGACCTTTGGTCCTTTGCCCCAACCCTCCCCTTATGGTCCTGATGAAGACCCCACAGCAAGGTTAATCGATCCTGCAACCACTAGAGGGTCGAAACGTCGACTGTTTGTTTTTACTGTGGCAACTTCACGCCAAAAATTGTATATACACTGTACTCTTTGTCGTATGCCTTCTTTTGAATAATAATACTATGCGGCATGCAAGTTGTTGCTACTTTGTTGATAGCATGAATAAGTGCTTTAAAGATTGATTTTACTGTCACTTAATCCCACCACTGCACGATCTCCTCACCACCACGCTCCCTTTTCCCTCCTCGGGGCACTGTATGACGTTTAATACAGTTGATTGTTTTTGACATGATGTATATCAAATATACTTTATCCCACTGTGAATTAAACTGTGTGGATAAAATCATTTGTTGTTGAGTAATTCCATTGATAATTGTATGTAATCATTTCCTCAATACACTGGGACCCTCTCCTCTCAGTGTGTAGCCTGAAGGTCACAGATTCTGATCTAGCTAGGGCCAACTCTGAATCTTAAAATTAGTAACGTTGAGTTGGGCAATAAATACTTTCATGAGGCAATTAAATTTGTGGTGTTCGCTGCATAAATTATTGAATAATAATTACAGTCTCATTACTGAGATCAGACGAAGAGACAAGAACATGTGCTTGGTGGCCTCCAGAGTCTTGTTCCGGATTTAAACTCGCAGCACGGCTCCCTCCTTCCGCACGCGTAGTGCATGTTCACCCCCAGCTAGAGCCGAGGTCTTTAAATACTAGGCACCTTCAGTTAATATGGCACTCAGAGGATATATTGAACCACTGCTCCAGAGCACCATTTAAAAGGCTACACACAGATGGACCTGCTTCGGGTAAATGAGCCATGGGTGGAGTCTGGAACATGAGCTGGAGGGCCGCCAGCATTGTTCGCTAGGGGTGAGTTGTGCAGAACGAGATTCTGTGAAAACCTGCCCCATGCTGCCTGCTTTAGGAACACACCCGGCTATGGTTCCTCATCTCTCCTCCATGCTGGATGAAGGAATACATGAAGGGGTTCTAGGTTTGGCTTCTAAAAGATGTGTGCAGCTTGTTGTGCAAATACTGGTCTGACTTTTCCATGCAATGTGAAGCAGGAAGTCCTTTCTAGGACCACTAAATGTGTCTCATGCACTAGAGAAAGAGCTGAGGGAAAGTCACAGTCCTACATCTATGTTGCTGTGCTTTGCAGGCAGAGACAGCCAGACATGCCGGGTCTGTCTCATCTACATAGTGTGTTGCATTGGTTCTTCTAGGACAGAATACTTTGCGTCTCATCTGCACATTGTATAGACACTGGTTCTAGGTCTGTCTACTTTGGATCTGATCAGAGTATGTTAGCCTTTGTACAGTCTTGAAATTCTGCTCATAGAAAGATAACCGCTCGGCATACATAGTCCATGTATCAAACTAGAGGGTCAAACCGGAGCACGCTATCCGAGTGGTTCTCTTAGCATATGACGTCCTGCTAGGAGGAATGGAGTGTTGAAATTGTAATAGATTGATTTTTTATGTTCTGCGCTTCTGCGACTCTTCTCAGCTTCAGAACATTGTGTACAAGACAGACCACAGGGTGGTTTGTCATCTTCAAGGCCAGTCCTGGGGAGCAGTGGCTGTCACCCTCAAACAAATCAGGTAAGTGTTTTCAGCTAAGTGGTAAAGTACACACTATTTTATGCATGATGTCTATGTTTAATAAACCATTACCTTCCACATATTTCCCTATGGCCCCTGACCGTCAAGTATTTCCCCGATAGCAGGCTTTTATGAGATTAAGTTTTCCTTTCAGTAATACAGCATGGCAGGTGCCAGAATAATTAAATGGGTCCACGTGTGACATATTAAAATGCCCCACCACCTTGCTGATGAGTATGGTACACCAGCCTGCCAACAAGTGTGAGTGTGTGACCACCCTTTGCGCAATGACCGAAGGAGACTCTGTATCTGGCTCTTCCGGGATGCTTGCATCCTTTCCTACTAAGTTGGTGATCGATGGATAGCGGACTGTCTCCTCCATCGTCACCTTTGATCAGTAGTTCTTTGGTTCGGCTTTCCAATTCTAAGGGGTCTTCATTGACCTTGGAGAGTCTTCGATATGGCTGGTGCTCACAGGCATTCGTATGTGCCACTTTTCTAGTGCGCCCTCATCTCAGCTGATAGAACTGACTTGCAACCGTTTCTCTCCTTTTCTGCCATCTACGGATCCCTCATCTCATCCATGTTCATGCCATCCTCTACCTGCAGGCAGTTTATCACTGTGTTGTTGGAAAGACTTTCACGTTCATGGACCAGCCACTTCAGTGAGTTTACGGTCTCTGCTCATCCGGAGACACAATTGCCCAGTCAGACAACTGGCAGAAGTTATGCCTGACCTGTGAGCACAATCCCAAATCTGTCTTTGAGAAGGGAAGAACCAAACAAGATGGCAGGAGGGAGTAACCTGCAACATAGATGTTCAACAAATTCTAAGCTCAGAAGGAAGCCAGATAAACTTTGAATTAAGCAACTATTTACGGGACAAATCAAAAAAGGACTCAAAAGATCACGAACACCTAAAAATGTAAAAACCAACCAGTAGAAATATTAATCTCTGTTTACTTAAGAGCTTACTGTGGTAGGACACAAATTAGAGGTTTCTGTGGCAACTCTGCCAAGCAAGACATTTTCCAAAATGGCTGCTTGCTGATTTGTATCTTACATGGACCAAGGAGATGAGGTCCTAGTGAAAGCGAGCAAGAATCGCATTTTTATTAATCGAAAGTAGAGCAATTCCGACAGGTCAGGCTGCGTGGGCCTAGCCATACCGCCCAGTGAGGCAAACAATACCACATGAAGGGACAGCTGATAGGACCTGAGAGCTCAATGCACTGTGTTGGGCTTGGGCCTTCAGAAAACCGCTACATTGGGAACAATTCACTCCTTTGCACTCACTTATTCTCTTCCCACTCAGTCACACAAGCACTCAAATCAAAATGGGGTGTGTGCATCATATACACAAGAGCTCGGACTTGCATCTACCCAACTAGCACCCATCTGCTTCTTACACACTATTTGAAGTCATTGACTCTTCTGGTCTGTGGCCCACTGTACTGAGGTGAACTCTAAGACAATCTGGAAAACCTCTTTGTATTAGGAAGTCATGGCTCCTAGCTTGCCGCAGTGTTCTCTTGGGCAAGTCAGTACTTTGCACTCAGCTCAAGGCTAAGAATTAAAGACACGTCTCTCATGACAGAGAGAGCAGTGGTTACTATGTCTGGGTTGGAGGCAAGAGGGATGAATGCTGGGAGATGCCTGCATGACAATGGAGTTTGGTGGCCAGGAAGCCAACAGTTCCTAGGCTGGCACTGAAGCTGGCTGGGAAAGACCATGGAGGAAGACACCTTTTAAGAACCAGGGAAACGTGGCCTGCCTTTATCCACAGGCTACAGCCTTATTTGTTGAAGATTCACACGCCGTACACTCTACTGCCATCAGATGATCAGTTGGAACATTACAACTTATTGTTTCAACACTGTGGTGAGGGTTCACTGGTGGGCACAGACATACATGTCTGAGGTCCAGTAAGCCTACCAAATCCCATGACGACCTGCTACGTATCAAGAGGAGCCATGCAGAGAAGGGGAGCGTAGGTCCCTCTACAGCTCAGACTTGTGTATTTAACAAATAAAGATGAATATTAATTACATATAGAACAGTGAAATACACATGATATGCACAGCTATGACAGGTTGGTGAAGCTGAACCCTCCCTCCCATTACTGCCATATCACACCTACAAACATAAAAATCATGGTTCAAGACCAGTAGCAAGTTCTTCCCCACCACTCTTTCAAAAATAGCTCTTCGGGTCTACTGAAGTAACCCCCATGAAATTATCTACTAGGATCCAACTCAGCTATAAAAACAAAATAAAACTATAAAATAATACAAATAAAATAGTAAAATAAAATACCTAAATATAAATAAATTAATAGCAAAATAAAAATCATTATGTGCCCATTTGCCCTTTAATTAGGTTACACACATAAATAGAACTTACTTTGCCCGGGGCGGGTTGGATAATCCGGGAACCTCCTTGTTGGCTTTGAGCCGGACACTGGGGCTGGCACTTTTTTCCTGCAACAAAAACATAGTTATCTGATGAAGTGTGTTCTGCACTTCTTGTGAGTCAGCAAAAATAAGAAACATGATTACAGAAGCTTCATACTGCTCAAGGCAAATGTTTAGGACGCCCTGCCTCTCAAGTTTGTTCAGAACTACTCAACACACAGCACAGGGGGAAGCCAGCTATGCCCCATGGTGGGCTGTGCAAATTCATGTTACCGCGATAAAAGACAAAGAACCGCAGGTGTAATGAGCGCCTCATGAATATATATATTGAAAAATACAAATCGTGCTCTACAAAATAGGCTTCTAAACTGCACAGGTTTCCAGCATTCTCTTGTGTCTAGCTTTTAAACGTTTTGTCCCACACTCCTCATTACAGACGGTCTTTATTCAGAATTCATTCTAAAGAAATGTTTGTATTCCCAACTGGCCTCATGACTGAAGGAAGGGCAGCGCGTATGGTTCTGTATTAAAATTATCAAGGTTTTTCATGCAGGAACGTTATCGCTTAAAACTGCTGTCACCACCAGCTCACCCTTCTGGTTGCAGTTCGAGGTGGGATGGACTTAAAAACACATCCTGCAAGTTTAGACCTATAGATACAGGATATTCGGGGTAGAACACATTATGGGAATGCATGAGAAACACATTCACCCAAATGATGGTATGACTGCTTGAACCACACATTTCAATGGGATTGCTGCGCTCCTAAAACAAGAGCCTCCCGGGGAGCATTTTTTTTTGCTTTTTCATGTTGGATGCATTGCATCTCTCAAAAGTTTTAAACGTCTGGTTTCAATAGGACCAGGTATCGGTGTATACAATAGGGTGCACCGAAAGGTGTGCAAGTTCAAGTACAAGCATTTACAATGCAACGGTTTCGCCTTTGCAAAAGTTAGAGCTATTGGCATTGTAAATGACAACATTTTTATTTATGTGTTGGTTTTGAAAACAGATAAATAAATGACATTGTCATTTACAGTGGCAATAGCTTAATCATGGTCCCAGAACGTGAACATCTGTGATATAATAATACAAAGCACTGAACAGTTCTCATAATAGTGCAGTGAAAAGTCACATACAGATTTGAAGATCGACTGCTGCATTAAAAAAGATATACAATAGTGGACTCGGTCATAGAGTTTCCTTAAAAAAACACCTATATTGTCTACTTTCTGAAAATCCATCCACACACACACAAATGCATGAATTAAGTTTTCCAAAGTGTGCCCAGTTTGCTGCCCACCTAAAATGCTCCCAGCAGCATCTCTGTTATTGCTTATATTTCTCAGAAGCACGTGGCTACTTTCAGTGAAGAGCGAATACTGTCAAGTGAAAAAGAAACATGAGATTTCATAGCCCTGGGATAGAATATTTTTAAGTTGACAGTGGTGAAACAGCAATGGTGGCTGCTAAAGCCGGAAGAGAGCGATTCACTCTGCACGTGCCCACAATCGACATCCCAGAATAAATAAACCTGCTATGTGCGGAGCATTTTATTCGAACTAAAACGTGTCCAAAACATGAAATCATTGTCAAATCTGAGGCATTGCACTTCTATCATGATAACCGGCGATTGCGCTGCCCGCTCTTTGTTAACTTATTGTTAGTTTGCTGGAAAACATACACTTAAAAAGACAAAACAATGATCACACACACTCGTACATACTTTCCCATTTCGTACAACCTTGGGGCACTGTTAAGATATAATGATTAATGCATCTCAAAGTGCGGACATGATGAGAAATGTGAGTTTGTCATAGCTAGTTATAGTAAAAATGGCAAACCAAACAATTTCACAGAAGAGCAACTTTGTACATACACTATTTGGAATGATAGTCAGGCTTCATGAGCTTGCATCGAGTGTGAGGTTGCCTTGAATTAGTCACTGTTGGTAAAGTGAGAAATCACATAACATTAGTGTTTACTGATCTCGCCGTGGGTTCAAAGTGAGATTGCAAAGACTTGTGTAAGTTAAATCAACGAGCCGGGTTTAAAAACTTGGCTCGAGTGTTACTCACATGTAGAAGGATATGCCCTCGCCTCTAAATACCTCCGTTCTGCTCCGTGGAACGTTTAGAATGCGTTCGCACCGAGTATTTATTTGATGTTGATTGATGAAAAACCGCAAACCGGCTTTACCAAAAAGGGCTAGAGCGTTAAAGGTATCAAAGATGGCCGCTCTCTCTGTGCCAATGTTCAAATGAACAAAGCACTACTTCCTGGATCGGCGGTGATTGACTGATCAGTAAAAATGGGAGGAAAAACGAAAATAAAAATAAACCAAAATAGTGGGGATCTGTTTTAATGCCAACTTGTTGATTATAAGGTTCTCTGTACTATGGCAAATTAAAAAACAGGCCCTTGGTGAAAAAATGTGAATCGGCTTTACCAAAAAAGGCTAAAAAAAGGACTAGAGCATTGAATGCATGAAAGATGGCTGCTCTCTCTTTGTGCTAATGGTATGATGAAACAAGTCAGGTCCCGGGCCGGCAGCCAATCACAGCGCGGCCCGGGAATGACGTCAGGGGGGTGTCCCGGGCCGGCAGCCAATCACAACGCGGCCCGGGGAATGACGTCACGGGGTGTCCCGGGCCGGCAGCCAATGACGGCGCGGCCCAGGACAAAGGGGCGGGACTTAAAAAAACACCGAGAAACGCCCCCGAATCGCGTTTTCACGAGAAAGCGTGATTGACAGCCTCTGCCTCCCAATGGCTAGCCTTCATTTATGGAGCTAGCCAATGAGAGACAGAGGCGGAACCAAAGCCAAATGTAGGAACATGAGATTTCGCCGTGCGCGGAGCAACTGCTATGCAGTTGCAACGCCAGGCGAAACCTAAACAACGAAAGTAAAAATACAAAACATAAATAGAAGTGACCAACAGAAACTGGAAATGTAAAATATATTTTGGGATCAAGTAAGCCATTTTTTTTTATTATAACCAAGCACCAAAACCATGGAATCCTAGTTAGCGCCTTCCAAATGGCAGCTCTCAAGATTATACATGTTGCTCTTATCTTTCTCTCTAGAGTAAAAGCATCTGCAGTGCTTTTCTACTACTAAAAGTAATGGGCCACATTAGTAGAGTACGATCACATATGGACACGGTGTGGTATTCTGGTATGAGTGGGGAAATGTACTGGAATTTGGTATGTATGGCTGACAGTGTTCTTCTGATGATTACTCATAGTTTGTACAAGGTTGGGAGAACAGTTGAGTTTTGAATATTGAAAGAGCTGGAGCCAGAGCAGTGGGTGGAGTGTGCATATTGGATTAAACCTACATTCCACCCAATACCACTATGTTGTGCCTCCACTTAGTGGAGAAGTGTGGCTCACTGGTTAGAGGCGGCAGACCCGTAAGCAGAGAACGGCCCGGGACCAGGGTTCGATTCCCGACGCGGCAGGGTCGTGGACCAGGGTCAGCGGACTTGATAATTCTCGCCTCGGTGCCTACTCTAGTCAGAAACCACACTCGGCAACTCTGGGCATCAGCTTGCCTCATCTTCACAACGGCCCCCCCAGACCGCCGGGGATGCTTGGTAGCACCTTAGAGATACCCATCAGGGACCATCTCTCAGGGTGAGCCAGGACGGGTTCCCCAGCGGTCGAAGCGTGGAGATACTCCTCCGGGAGTCGATTCCTAGCGCTATATAAACCCACAATTAAATTAAATTAAATCAGAACACCGCATTTTGGCGATTAGCTGAATTCTTCATTATTTGTGTGTTTAAGGTTTATGCAGAATTCAACACAAAGTGGACAGGAGTTTTATTATTCGGTTTCTGTAAAGTTTGCTTTATGTGTTGGTGCCACTCTAGATTGGGCTGGTGGTGAACTGGACTACTTTGTAATGGATTTCTACCAGAGTCTAAAGTCAGAGGCTTACCGTTTGTTTTGGGCGGCAGTTGTGAAAAGAGACTTGTGATTGGGCCGCGTGTGGTGCAGTGAAGCCGTGAGTTCCCATTCTCATGCTGTCCACGACTGTGCCATATGCCTCACATGCACCAGTGAAGTACCAAAGGGTTAAGGATCCCCCTTGTGCTGGCCTTGGCTGTTGTGTGTTTGCACAAGTTTCTTACGCGTCTTCTGACAAACTCATCAGTGCACGCTCTCAAACGTGCTGCAGACAAGCACGTCCCTGCGTATGTGACCTATGTTGGTTGCTGGGTTACATCTGACGTGTCTTGTGCTTTATGAGCCCATCAGCACACGTTCCCTGCTGATGCGCGTAGCTCCTTGAATCTGTGACGTTCCTGAGAGCCGGACTCCGCAGTTAGATATACACATTTGACTGCAAGGTGTTTATCAAGCGCGAGTGGACGGTGACTCGCACAACCCAGGAGTTAATTATTTGTGAGTCACAGAGAGTCATGGTGACTCGCACACCTGAGTTATTATTCTTTGCGAGTAGCAGTTGGCAACCGTGATTCGCACACCTCACCATTTCAATCAGCTTGCATGTAGCAGACGTCATTGTTGCGAGTTGTAATTGACAACGGTGACTCGCACATCTCACCTTTTCAATCCCTTTTTTAAGCTGCAGAAGCCATTGGTGATGCTCTTGAAAATTGGTGAAGTCTTCATTTTGGTTATCTTAAATATTTCTAATTGTTTTCACACAGTTATAGTGTGCTTCATATTGTTGTCATTATATTTGTGGGTATCGTTGTCTAGTTTAAACAGAACGTGCACATAATTTGCTTTTCGCTGAGGGTTTATTAGTGTGAATAGGCAGCATGTCTCTCCTCTTATTTTTTTGTCAACTCCCGGGGAGCCATTAATTAAATGGGAGAAATGTAAAAATGTTTTTTCCAGATATGCCAGATTGTGTGGTACGAATCGGACTAGTGAAAGGAAGGCATCTCTACTACTGCACAGTTTAGGACCAGCAGGTCAAGTAATGTATGATCTTCTACCAGATTTAACGGATGAAGAGAGTGATGGAATGAATGAATATGAAGCATTCTTGAAGAAGTTTGACCGACATTTACTTCCAAAGGTATCATTTGTACTCTAATGTTTTCACTTTGGGACACACACATGCAAAACAAAGGGGAGTCAGTGAAAAATAAATTACTGTATTAAGAAAGTTGGCTTCAACTTGTATGTTTGGTCTTCTGTTGATGAGAGGTTAAGGTATAAATGTATCCTGGCCTGCACCAATGATAAGGTATGAGAAGAACTGTCGTCCATGAATGATACTTCTCTTACTGAGATGATTAATTTAGCCAAAGGGCTTGAGCACATTTTAGTGTGTAGACGTTCTAAAGCAAAATGTCTAGGAGAAGGCTGCTGGTGGAATGGTTTTTGTGTTGAATTAAAAGGAAATGAGTGACAAAAATGTGAGAGGACAATGTGACAGTTGTGAAAAGTCAAAAAAGTCAAACAGTTTACAGGAAAATGTTTTAGGTGTGGGATGACTGGGCACATGGCTAATGAAAAGAGGTGTCCAGGATGGAAGATAGCTTACAAGTTCTGTTTGCATAAAGGACATATGAGTAAGTGTAAAGGTAATGAAAAGAAGATTAATGAAGTTTGTCAGGATTCGGATGAATGTGAAGAGATAATTTTACAAGCGTCCAACAATGGGGGTGAAGGTGTCCAAGACGTTGTTATGGTGGAAGGAAAATGAGTTATAATGCTTTTGATCCAGGGGCGACTGACTATTATTTCCAATAAAGTTTTTTGAAAATGGAATAAAAACAAGGTGGAATTGTGTAAGCCAGATGTTAGACCTACAGGGTATGGTGGAGAGCCCATTAAACCGGTGGGTTATTTTCCAGAAAAAGTGGAAGATTTGGGAAGAACGCCGAAATTTATGTTACTGCTAAGGGTAATGAAGTTATAAGTTAGTTTCATCAGTGTGATTTAGGAGTCATATTGGATTTTAATTCGGATTTGCCCATTAGCTTGAAGGAGGATTTCAAAGTTAAAAGTTTTCTGAAGTGTTTTCTTAGGCGCGTGGGAGTTTAAAAGGATGTGTAGACCAGATCAAAATAGTACAATGTTCCACACTTGTGCTCAGTCAAGTAGGAAAGGTGCAATTTGAGGTTAGAGAAGGTGCAATTTGAGGTCAGGGAAGGTGCCATTTAAGGTCAGGGAAGCTGTGCTTGTAGAATTGGAGAGGCTGGAAGGAGCAGGTGTTATTGAGGAGGTTGAGGGTATTGAATGGTTGAGCCTAGTGGAGGTGGCGAAGAAGAAAAATGGTGATATTAGTTTGTGTGTGGACCTTGAGGGCCTTAACAAAGCAACTGTGGTGGATATATTTCCCATTCCTGGGATTTATGAGTTGGTGTGTATGCTGGGCAATGCAAAGTGGTTTTCCACTTTGGATTTAGCCTCAGCATACCACCAGATAAGATTGCATGAATAATTCACGCCTCACTGCATTTGTCACATTCAATGGCACATAAGATTTAGAAGGATGCCATTCAGTAAGTGTTGGTGGCATCGGTCTTTCAAAGAACCATGGAAAGTATGTCAGGTTTTTTGAGGTGGCGGTATATCAAGTTGCTATACTAATTTTTGGTGATAGACATGAAGAGCATGATGAGAGCGAGGGCATTGTTGCAGGAGCTGCGTGAAAATGGATTGACACTTAAGGTGGAGAAATTAAAGTTTTTATAAGAAGGAACTTAAGTTTTTGGGACATACAATGACGGAAGACGGTTTAAAACCAAAATTGGAATTAGTAAGATTATCACTGAGATGGCTGTTCACAGAATAAGTTGGCTTCAATTTTAAGACTTGGTGCTATTGTAAGTTTGTGAGGACATTTTGGGGCGAAAATGTTTAAGTGGCATAGTTTGCTTAAGAAGAATGTGGAATTGAAATGCTTAAAGAGTGTGAAGATGAATGTATTCACTTGAAGGGCGAGTGGCATAATGTTCATAATTTGAAGAGTTATTGCCTAAATAAGGAGAATATAATCTGCACTGGTGTAAAGGGTGTGACTTTTTTTTCAAAGGAAATGAGGAAAAAAACAGAACGGTAACATTCATTTCACGTGCCTTAAAGCCTGAATAAAGCAGGTATTCACTGATTGAGTGCAAAGCTTTTCCCATTTTATGGGCGGTGAAGAAGTTGAAACGTTTCTATGTGGTAGGATTCCATCATTAAGACGGACCACAAACCTTCGACTGGAGTAAAGAAATCTAAAATGACAAGGTTTTGAAGAGTGTGGATTATAAGTTAGAGAACGGCTGTAGTCATAAGAGATTGTTTCAGTGCAAGGTGAAGTAGTATTGGAGTGTCAAGGAAGAGCTGTCCAGTGACAGATGATTGTTGTTTAGAGGAACCAAGTTGGTACCTCCTGAAGTGGTGAGGATGTGGTTGATTAAAATAGCACATGAGGGTCATCAAGGAATTTTTAGATCCAAAGGGGATTTGCGAGCTGATTATTCATTGCTCGGGATGGATAAAGTGATTGAGAGAGAGGCGAGGTAGAGTGTTGTATGAGTGATAAAATCTGCAAGACGAGGGAACAACCCATGATGGTGAGGAATGTATCTAAGAAACCATGGGTTGAGGCGATGCTGGATATTTTGGGACCTCAATGTTAAGGAACACAAGAAATTCATAGTTCTCTTTTAGTGGATCTCTATTTCAGATGGCCGGAACTTATGATTGTTAATGAGGTCACATCACAGAAGGTGATTGAATTCTTATCGCAGGTGTTTGCAAGGGAAGGTGTGCCTGACTCAGTGCTGACGGATAATGGTGTGTAGTTTTATCGAGATTCTTATCGCAGGTGTTTGCAAGGGAAGGTGTGCCTGCCTCAGTGCTGACGGATAATGGTGTGTAGTTTTATCGAGAGATGGAGGAGTTCTTACAAAAAAGAGGGATTGTGCACAAGACATTTGCATTATACCACCCAGAAACCAATGGAACTGTGAAAAGTATGATTCATACCATTAAGGAGGCTATACAGTTGGCAAAAAATGTGGTTAAGGAATGGATGTCTGAACTATGGAAATGGTTTGAAGTTTATAGGGTGACACCCCATGGTACGACAGGAAAGATGCCTTTTGAGTTATTAAAAGTTAGAAGAGCTACTTCGGTGTTGTCTCCTGCATGGGTGAAGCTTTGTACTGGAGTGAATAGAGATGATGGATTTAAGGAAAGAGTGATGGAGAGGGCGATAGTTGGTAAAGTGTATACAGACAAACGAAAAATGCTTCTAAAACTGTTAATGTGAAGGTGGGAAATGTTGTCAGGGTGAAATCTCCTGTCACACATGGTCTGTTTTCTACATACAGTCATCTCATGAAGAAAGTTAAAACGTTTGACAATGGTGTAAAATTTGAAAATGGAAGTATTTGGAATCTCAATAGAGTGGTTCAGATTTTCTCTGGAAGGACTTAGTTGCTGGAGATAAACTGCTAAAACAAGGAAGAGTTTTGGACAACAAGAATGGTGGAAAGTATACTGTTCATTGGAGTGATGCGACGCCTGAGATCAGATCTCCCAGGAGATTTGACGACTACTTCATATACAAATAATTCATTGTATAGTTTATGTATACCGTTCAGTATTTCTTATTTGTTTATGTTTGGTAAAGGGAAGGAGATGTGTGGTATTCTGGCATGAAGGGGCAAATGTAATGGAATGTATGGCTGAGAATGTTCTTCTGATGTTTACTTACTTACTACACAGGTTACTTTCCCTGGGCTTAATTTGAGATGAAAATGCTTGGCAAGCTTTAAAGTTGCTGTGCCCAAAAAAGCTCATCTAAGAAAGCTCCTCAAGAGGTATGGTTTATACACCTAAAGGTGCTGTTTTAGTGGATTTGTGGAACAGAATATGGCGGTTGACAAATTCATAAATACGGTCCCACTGAATAACCAAAATCAGCAAATAAAATATTTATCAGTTCATGTAGCACCAATGTCCTGGGTCACAAGCAGACACCTGACAACAGGCATTTAACAGTAGTGCCTTGACTGCATGTTATTGATAAATTTAAAAAAATCAAGCGTCCAAAGGAGATACACTGATTATTCAGCTGGATTGAAATAGTATGTCGGCCTTGGGGTACCAATGGTAAACAACAGTATACACCATGAGACTTCATCCACGTCACAAATGGGACCACTGTGACAATGTGTTGCATCTCTAGTGAGCAACAAGGCAGGCATATTGTATATTTATTTTCTTTAGTTGGTGAAGGACAGAAACAGAGGGCCTCACTGGGCCTAGTTCAGAGTCATTTTTAGGTCTCGCCTGCTAGACTGTGCATGTCTGTTTGTGGTGAGACGTACTGTAGTTTACAGTGGGCTTAGAGCCCACCCATTCCTACCACTGGTTGGCGTTATTATCACTCATTTGCTTGCTTTTTATTCATTAGTTGGTGTGGACTTTCCTCCTTTTTGTTTGCCTTTCCTCTGTAGAATGGACGCATTACCGTCCATACACTGTTAGTTTTTACAGGTGTGACTTTTTCTTTTTGTTTAAGCACTCTATGAGAATGGAACTGATCTCTAACTGTCCCCATAGTGTGCTTTTCTCTCTCGCTCGTGTGCTGCCTACCTCCATAATTCGCTTGCCTTGTACTCCCACAACTGCATTGATTTGTCACCTGTGTGCTTCTAACCCTTTCCAAGTGCAATCCCTCACTTTTTTGCTCCTCTCCCCGTACTCCTTGCTCCCTCTCGTTCATTTGCTCCCCCTCGCATTCTATGTTGCTTCTCCACACTCGTGCCCCCATTGTTGCTTCAGCTCCCCGCCCAATGATCACGTGCTGATTAGATGCACCCTGACCCGGTTGCTTCCATGCTCACAACCTGTGTTGCTTAGCTTGCAACAAAAAAATCAAAGCTTCTGTGCATTTTTTTTTATTTGTGGATCTAAGTTATATCCGCAAATAAAAACAAAAACATGAGTGGATACATAATTTTGTAGGCAAACACATGCATGTTGCATGTGCCTACAAAATGAAGCAATAGGCTTTTTAGGTCTCACCTACGCTGCTGCCTACGAGGACCTTTAGCTGTCGTCCTGCTCTTTTTGGAAGCACATACTCGTGCTTGTGCCGGCATCCACCTTGCGGGAGCGAGCAGGGGTGCACCACAAACAAGGGTATGTGCTTCCAAAAAGAGCAGACTGCACGTGTGCACGCACCACTCCCGGGCCAGCAAACACAAGATTGCAGTGCCAGCCATGCATTTAAAAACACAGCACAATTAACAGGTTTTTATTCGACTACTTTTTGATGCTGTGTTTTTTAGAATTAATATTTTGGCCTTTCTCTAGCGCCAACAGTCCCAGTCGGTTGGCGGAGCTATTTTAGAAGTGGCAGAAATACAGGTTTCAAGAAGGTACATCGTGGGGGTACCGTAGGTTTATGCACGAGTTCCTAGATACCATGATGCTCCATGTTGTGTGGCACATTCTGCCTTTTCCTTCCGGTTAACTTTTTAAATTTTAAACTAACACTAATGCTTTGAATGGCAAAAGAAGAACTAAACTTAAAACGAAAAGTCCAGCACTGAACAAAGCTGTCGCGCGTCGTTTACTTGCCAAACAGGTTAAGACGGGAGTATAGTTGGCGATAAATGCTTCTAGTTCTAACGTCTAACGCACAGTTTCATGTGTGACGTCTTAAGAGTCATGGCTTTTGAGACAACAGCACACTGCATCTTGGATTTTTGAGCCGATGTTTTCGGTGTTAAAAGCAAAACTACGTATGCCACAAAGTAAGCTGCGGTCAGATTAAGACCAGGACTGACTGCAGGCGTCACGGATGACGTGGGGCCACGTAAGAGCTGCAGGTCAATATTTAGTTGGAAAACTTGTACCTACAAAGACTCCTGTCAGAAAAATGAATATAAAATAGAAGTACTATTGAAACAGGAATAGAAAATGATCAACCTTTCACCCATTCATTGATATAAATGCTTTTAAAGCGTGCACCACTAGCAACATGTTAATACTACGTTGCCGGCACAGAGGCTGAATACAGTGTCAAAGTACCCTACTACATTCTGCAAGCTGTATTCTGGGTTCACCTCTCCTACACCACTTGAATTGAAGTACCAGATAACGATGGCATAGCCAATAGGTCTCGCCTTTGGGACCTTATAAGTGTTTAGCCATGCAACAGTTGATGTTGTTGCACCAAGGATATTGTGCTGCATGACTAAATACTTATAAGGTCCCAAAGGCGAGACCTATTGGCTATGCCAATGCTCGTTTTATTTAGCCATGTTGCAAAGCATCAGGGATGCTGTATAGCATAGCTAAACACCGTTGAGGTCTATCTCCTAGCCTGCAAATGAAAGTACTTGCTCACTCATTTCACTGTCCATTTAATTCCTTTGTTTTTTTAAGCTGTTTGTTCATTCCCCATCTCACAAATGGCTACAAATCATAAACACTTGGATCTAAAAGAGACTGGATAGTGCCAGCACAGCGCCGAGATGGGGAAAGGGAAGGTCAGAGAGCTAGTCCTTGTTGTCTTTTTAGGTCGCGGACCGAAGGCTGTGCTTGCGCAGTCTCCGGGAGGAGATTTAATGATTTGGAGTGACTTTCAGTATGGGTGCTTGAACCCGCCTCTCTCCTCCATTGGCTGGCTTCCTAAATGGAGGCCAGCCATTGGAGGAGAGAGGAGTCACTCCAATAAAGCCCCGTCTCTTTCGGAATCGGAGGCGTGTTTTTGGCGTTCTTTCGCCCTGTGACGTCATCCGTCACTCACAAGGCCCAAAACACCCCCCCCCCCCCCCCCCGAATCCGAAATTTTCGGATGCTTGCGGCCGCCATTTCTTTTTTATTCCTACGTAATGTGCCATGCTGCTTATGGCGGCGCTGGTGATAGTACTGTAAGCTGTTGGGGTGAGTAAGACTCGTAATTACAGTTTTCGGTGTTTTTTACATTTTAAAATCGTTGCGAAACGTCTCCGAAACTCACCTCAGGGAGAGGGTGGGTTTAAAGGCTTGTAGTGGGAGGAATGTGGGTCTTTGTAAATAATTTAGGTGGAGCCGTTCCTCCGATTTTTTTTCCATTGCTGAGATTAGTCCTGCTCGCTCTTGCTGCTGCTGGCAGACTCCGCCATGCCAGCCCCCTCGGAGCTGGTCCGGGGGGTGGCGCAGTGCATGGAGCAGAGCTGTTTCAGCCTCCACTGGACCCCCAAGCGCTTTGCGGGAGCTATGCGGCTCTGTGAGGCGTTGGGGGCAACGGGCACCTCATGACCGTTCGGAGCACAGTCTCCGCAGATATTATCGGCCTGCTGCTGAATCTCGGCTCCGAGGAGCGCAGAGCAGGGGACTATGCACTGTGGATAGGGCTCCGCCGGCCTCACAATGCTCGGACCGGCTCCTGCCCCGATCTTCCAGGGCCTCTGCGTGGCTTCCAGTGGGTCACCGGAGACTCAAACACAGACTACACCAACTGAAAGGCCCCTGGAGCCGGGAACAGCTGCTCGCAGCGCTGCGTGCCGTGCAGAGTGATCTGGCCTGGGAGGAAAGGGACTGCGAGAGCCGAAGCCAAGGTTTCCTGTGCGAGTTCACCTATCCGGGCACTTGTAGTCCCTAGATTTTGCTCTGATTGTATTACTTCTTTAATACCTCATCCTTCGAGAACGTTATTTTGCTAAGGGCCTGTCAGTCTCCACGAGTCGGTGCAAACATCAACGTTGGTGGAATGGTTTCAATCTTTTTATTCCTCGGTGAAAGGTAATACGTGAGGGTGGGTGGACGCGTTTTAAAGTTTGGATAGTTTATTGCTTTAATTCGCGCTTAATTGTAGTCATGGCAGTTTCCCAGCGAATACATTGTTAGCACTTTAGGAATATATTCTTACACCTTTGTCGGGTTGGCACACTCGTGCTTCATTAATTAGTGCCCGGTTAGCTGCTTTTGATAAGTATTCGGAGGCCCTGGCAGTGAAGGCTAGCTCAATAAATGAACAATGCCTTATGTTGCTAGCATTAAAGAGCGCGTTTATACCGCTTGTGCAGGCTAACTCTCTTCCAAGGCCTACAGAGTTTTGTGATTTCTCACTGACAGGCGGTGGCGGTGTATGTGTAATTTCCTGTGTAACGCCAGATTCGCTTCAGCCCATGTCTGTTTGCATCTGGTGCAAACAAAGCATAATATGTAAATCTGACATGTTTAGAATTTACTCCGGAGCCATTATTTTTTCTACTCATTACCAAGTGGTTTACTGTCGTTAGTTTACATTCGCACTGCGATCTAGTTCGGGGAGAGGGAAATGTTCTACGAACTTCATTTTCTTTTTATCCACCTATTCTATCTTTGTCCAAGTCAGTAGAAATGAACAGGCAGCGAAGTAAAACCAGTGATCGTGCTTGGTTTACTCACATTCCTGTTTCTCCTTCTTCAGCACAGAAACTGGGACGAAGGGAGTGATCTGCAAAATGGTTGCCATGCTCATTATTTGATGTGTAGAGAGATATATATTGGTAAAGAGCTTCTGCCTGAGTTACTGGGAAGTAAACACGGGGTTCCCTGTAGTGGAATTAGCAAGCACGTCTGCAGAATCAGTCTTAAGGCAATTTAAAAGGTCCTTTCCTCGGATCTTTCCCTATACGAGCATGGTGCTGAAGTTATGTTGACAGAAAGTAAGGGCCCTGAAAAAATCTCCTCATCGAGGATTGTCTAACTTATACCAAAGAAGATATTGAAAAGCAATAGTGTTATCAGGTGTTGGTGTGTAGTACAATTATTATTTTTAATCTAAGCAGCAGTAGACCCATACTCAAAGTTTAGCAAAAAAGGTATTTCTGGGGGCCAAACCAAACGGTCCCTTAGTCGACAGAGCATAGATAAAGCCAAGTATGGTAATTTAAGGTGTTGTCCATTAATAGCAACAGGGACATCAGGTTAGGTAGGGTGGCCATTCCTTTCATGGAGCCGGTTTACATTAATGGCACAATCTCCTGCTCAGAGGCCCAGTGCAGAGTGGCTCTGTGTGTGTGTGTGTGTGTGTGTGTGGCTTTGTGTGTGTGGCTCTGTGTGGGTGTAAATGCAATAGGTCATGCATTTGCGAACGATTAAGCTATTGGCATTGTAAATGACAATACCATTTATTTATAATTAAAAAAAAAAATGTCATGAGCAATGCCAATAGCTCTACCTTTAATAATGCCGAGACCATTGCATTGTAAATGCTTGTTTTGGTATGAGACAGAGTATTGTAAAATCCACAGATATACAACCTTCCGCACCTCTTCTAGGTCTTCATTTGCTTTTTTAAGCAGAACATATAGCAGAAGCATAGCTCTTAGGAGCACATTTTATTGTATTGTACCGCAACATTTATGTAGCGCTTACTACACCTATGCAGGGCACTTAAGTGCTTGCCTGCATAGGTAAAAAGCTACACAATGTAGGGTGTGTGGTTTGAAGTGCGTTGCCTTTTATATGATCCTACGGGGGAAGGGGTTCCACGTCTTGTGTGCCGATTCCTGAGATGCAGTTATCATTTGACAGGATGCAGCGCTTAGTGTGACGAACGAAGAAGTGTGAGGGGCACAGTTTATGGTTTTCAGTAAGCTGGCAGCATTTTGGAGCTCAGCATGTCTTTTTATGGTATTTCTATGATCACAGCTCAATGGTTTGGGTACCACTCTAGGTTGTTCATCTTGAGAATTTTGTTAAACGTTTATGGTTCTGAACATGCATAGTTTCAAGGGAGAAAGAGTGGAAAGATCTGCTCGGATAGACTTATCTAGAGGATCATCCCATAGCTGACTGTTATTGTGAGAGGTCAAGAAGTGGTCGTGGAATGCAGCTTGTTGGGACCTGCAGTGGTGGACTAAATTAAAGTCCTCCATTGGCCAGCCGCACATGGCAAATCTCTTGAGTTTTTCAATGCCTTTTCAGTGGGCGATAGGTGGGATAATCCTGTGGACTGGTACACTACTAGGCCATGGACAGGACCCACAGCAATTTTTTCTTATGGGAGTGTAAGACTGTTATTGTAGCAGAAGCATCCTATACAGGAGGTGCTATATACCGGTATACAGAATCGTGCATGTTTATTTTGGGGTGGGTGGGTTATTTTTGCATGTGTCTGTAGGGAGCGTTGAGGGGAATACCCGAGTGTGAGGTGGAAGCAGGGCCGGTCTGGTAGCCGAAACCGGCCCTGGGAAAGAGTTCAGCCGTCCCTAGGAAAGTGGGGGGAGGGGTCTGGGGGTTATGCCGCAAAAACGGCCCCTGGTAACAAAAACAGCCCCCAGTAACAAAAACGGCCCCCAGGGGTCTAAAACCGGCCCCCCACCCTGGCGGCCCACAGGGGAAACACCCAGTGCCCACTACGGCCAGTCGGGCCCTGGGTGGAAGAACAGTCCAATTTAAACCACATTACCGAACCTAAGTTAGAACGCATTAGGGAGTTGGGAAGAGTTCGCTGGGGCATTACTCTTTTAAATAAAACGTAATTGTAATATCAGTCAGATACAACTTAACCACATCATTGATTTAATTAATCATGCCTGAGCTTGTTTCCTCACTTAAAACTCCTTCATTCACTACAGTCACACAGACCATTTCTATGGGGTGCTTTGTAGAACCACCTACCTCTGCCAACAGACCTTAAAATCTCTTTTGCTCTGCAATTAAACTAGTGTGTAGACTAGAAAACAGGACTTTGCCTGTTTGAGGCAGAGTTGTGAAAATAGCGCAGAATCTTGCCTGGCGAGGGCAGCGGGCAGAGTGCGGGTGGAGAGGAGGCCAAACGCGGAAGCTCAGTCAAAAGGCTGCTGTAGGCTTTTAAGCAATAAATTTACATCAGCATAAACGAGAGCTTGTGCTTCTGGACTTAAGATCCTGAGTTAAACTAAGATTATGCCAACAGCATGACACAGCATCAGTGAGACAGAAAACTCTATTCGGTCTTGTTAGACCCCAAAAATAAAGCATCCGCAAATACAACAAAAAATATAATCACAACACAAGTCGTTATGACCGGAAAAACAAGCAGGTATTTTTTTTTTTTAAACAGGAGCTCATTACATAGTTATCCTAGCCTTCAGCTTAATGTCAAGTTTGCTAAAAACAGCAGTTAAAAAACACAAATCCTCAGAGTGGGTAGTGCCGGCAGATAAACAAAAGCACTCGTGCAAATACCGAACATTGGCCTGTTAAAGGTAAAAGATACCGTTTCCTCAGGGATGTGTAAAATTTACAAAGTGTAGAGATCTTTGTGCTGAACGGTCAACCCAAGGGCAAGCAGACAGCCTCAAGAAATGAAATAAAATCCAGTATTTGTAAAGCGCACACACACGAGGGTGTCAAGGCGCTGGGGGCCATCGGGAAGATTAAGCAAGCTATTGCTCAGAGTCACATGGTGCTGGACTAACCTGCCGGTACCTAGGATCGAACCATGAACCCCGTGGTCCAGAGTCAGGCGCCCTGGCCGCGGCGCCACACCTCTTCCCTGAGGAGACAAGCCATGAAGGGGGAAAACAAAAAGAAAGTGCACTGTGCATAATCTGAGCCTTGCTAACAGGAACCTGTGATACTGGCCACACTCCTAGGTTAAATATGGCGCAATGCCATTATTTGTGCAAGGCCCCATGCATGCCTGGACAGTTGTCTTATCCGCCCCACTCCGGACTGGAAAAGCTCTCTTCAGGGAATTTACAGAGCTAGCTTTTAAGGCTGTGGGGTCTTGTGTGCCAGATGAAGTTAAATATTTGACTGGTGATCGTATCTTTCCAACATAAGATTAAGTCCTATGTCCACGAATCGGAGCAAGGTTGTGGTAAAGTAGATATGGAGAAGCCTTAAACTTTCAGAAATCATTTTGAAATAAGATACACCAGGGATGTACAACATACGCCTGGCAGTTCCGGCTGATGACCGATTTAAAGATATCCACATAAAAAAATTGAAAAACAACACATATTCCCAGAGTCTGATATTGTCCCAAAAATCTGGCATGGATATGGCCTTCACAAGCAGGAGTATGAGTCGGCTAACAGGCCCTTCTGTCTCAGTTAAGGTTGAGTAAATAAGATTTTTAATTTTATTTAAAAAAAAATTGCTCTAGTGATTACATTATAAGGTGTTTGGTATTTGGGCTTCAAATAAGAAAAAAGGGCTTGTAAGGTAGGCACAGTAAACACCTATAGACTTGGCTTGACATAGAAAGTATTGCTTTTCAACCTGAATGGAATACGAGATTAAATGAAAACGTGCAACGAGTGTGGTGGAATTCAACAGCGGTAAGTGTTACTACACTGTCTACAGGGTTCTCTTCCAAGTATCCGACTGCAGATGAAGTGATAAAGGACCTGCGCTCTGCGTTCAACGCTTCTAATTTGATGTTCAATTAATGTGATGTAAGCAATTTATTTTAGTTTGCTTCAGCTATTTTTACATTGTCGCCCCTTCCGGACTATGAAACAGAGCCACATAAAACTAGGGCAAGGCACCAAAGAGTAAATAAAAATATATTAAAGCTCATTATTAAAAACCTAGGAAGTGCAAGCCCTTATAAACAGATTTGGATCCCCTGGTCCATCTGCCTGCCACCGCCCTGAAATGCCACAGACCGCGATAAAAGAAGAGGTATAGGTCTGACAGACCTATTTATATTCAGGGAAATGTAAACTCTGAATTAACACGTACTGTAGCTGCTAATTATTCCTCAACACATTGAATTAGAAAAAATCCACAGACAGTGTGTGAAAGCAACTTTGTTGGGAACAGTCAGCAGTAGTAGTAGCGTAAACCCCAGAGGCGACAAAAAAAACCTAGGATTTATTGTCAGTTTCCATTTGCTATCATAATCTGCAGATTCATTTCATTAGGTAAGTTGCACCTCACTACCAACTATGCGGGCCTTGGTACACAGAGGAATTTAATAATACAACTGATGGTAAAAAAAAAAAGAGCCAACAGAGAAGGAGCAGAACGTTTTATGGGAAGTCGAGAACAAATATAATAACAAAACATCATGACTGAAGTGCACTGCAGCATGTCTCGAAAGACAGTGCAGCGCAGTACTGGTGTCGCACCCTCTTGGATTGCATGCCCTTGAATGAATGCCATGTACCTGTCCAGGCAGAAAGATAACTGTAGCATTTCCTAGTCGAATCACTTTTTTGCAAAACACAATGACGTTTATATGAACTGGTTAATATAATGCTACCTGCAGCAAGAACTCTGATGCTGTTGGACAAGGGGTATCCCCAAGTGTCTCATTCAGTCCCAAATTTCAGGATATACACATAAGATATGCTGACAAACAATGCACCTAAATTATACATTTACAGTGTGGTTATCCTAAATATCTATTCGAAACACAAAGATTGTGTGACAACCCAGCGTTTAATCCCGGTTCGCTATTTAGCGAAACATGGGACCGAGATGTGTTGCCATCCCTGCTACCGCTACCTACTTCACTCCCAGTTTATTGGCAATTCCAAGATTTGGACGAGGATGGCTCACTCACGAAATGTGACATGCTTCATCATTTGCCACATCGTCCAAATGATAAAGCATGTCGCATCCTGGTCCCATGTTTCACTAAATAGCAAAGTGGGATTAAACGCTGGGGTGTCACGCCATCTTTGTGTTTTGATTAGTGACTAAGGGTAGGCACGAGCGCACTAATGAATTGTATCTCTCTTCTTGTGTGATATAATATTATAAACATCTGGCATGGGTCCAGACTTCTATGACCAGAGGTAGACTTCCCCTTATGTAAGACCAAACATTGGCTCATACATAGGATCATTCATCTTCTGTGAGATAACTGGAATCACAGACTTCTTTACCAACTAAACTCCTGGTCTGACCACTAGATAGTATTGCATCAGACCTTGACATCCTCCCCTCAGCTACTCATACATACCTGTCACTAACAAACCCTATTCTGTAACCAAAGGAATGAAACAAAAGCCCTTAACTTACAAAGGTTTTCCCTGGTCTTAAAACAGTGAAGTTAAGATTGCCCTAAGCCAGGGAAGAAGGCCCTAGATGGGCTTAAGCCAAGAGAAAACCTTTGTAACTTACATTCTAGCGTTTACTGAGATTAATTTGCCAATATTCCTAAAACTGACTCATTCTAACTCCTGGCACATGGTTGGCAAGCAGGAGAGGATTTCAGGTGGTGAGAGATTTAGTTCAAGACTTTAAGACTCCAAGTTCGGCCTCCTGTGTGAGCTCAAGTTGAAATACATACTCACCGGTTGTCTTGGTTTCTCCCCTGCCAACCATGATTACTACTTTGAACTTAAGTGTTATGACTTCCCAGCAAGCACTGGGGTTAAATGTTTGCATTACTGTAGGAGGTAAGCCATCTCCTGGGTGGTGTGAAAATCTGTGGCATCCTTTCTGAAAGAAAGAAGGATGGACAGGTAAGTCCACTTGCTTTTGGTAAAAATATTAAGCAAGGATCTGAAGCTGAAAACACCTAAAGTTCACTAATTTTTCTTATATTTTTTGCATTGTGTATTTTGTGCTTTTTGCTGCGTTATATTCTTTTAGCTGGAGTTAGAACTCTGTGCATTTTAACCCAGCTAACCAGTAGCAACGTGTCTGTGTCCCCCCCCTTTAAACATTGTTAAATTGGCACATACCTAATCAGTATATCTAATTTACCCATACATCTCTAGTATATGGAGCATGATGTACCCAGGGCCTGTAAGTTAAATGTAACTAGTGGCCTGCAGAACCATTTGTGCCATCCATTACTGTGACAGTGTAAAAACAAGGTTTCACACTTACCAATGCATCCTTGCACTACCAGTATAAACAAGCATTTGCAATGCAATAGGTCTCGCATTAGGCAAAGTTTGAGCTTTTAGTATTGTAAATGGCATTGGCTATTTTTTTTTGCAGTAGTTACGTTTTGTTTTTATAAAAAGGGACATATAAAATATGTTGCATATTGACATATAATGATGCAGCCCACCTATGACTTATGCAGCAGCAAAATGGAGCAGCAATGAGATCAATTTGTACTGTAAGTGCAGCTCCTGACAGTCCTCTGACCGCAGGCCGGTCGCTGCCCTGCGTGTTTTCTGCTGGCAGCTGCACTCTGCAACCTTCCACTGTTCTAAAGGATTGTATCCCGAGAGTGGGCATTATTGTATGTTAACTCCACATTCCGCAATACAAATAACTTGCACTTTCCTCTGCAAGGCCTATTTCTATTTATAGTGGCTTATCCTGTACTTTATTTAATTTCAACTTTTATTAAAAGAAAAAAAACTACTCACTTGGGTGTGTGGCTGTCTTATTTCCCCATTCATAAGTTGTAAAATGCATATTTAACCTGCAGAGTGAATTTTGTTCTGTTCATGTTATTAAAGTATATCACTAGCTGCTGAAAATGCCTTGCTGCGCTCTACCAGCTGTTGGTGATGTTGTATTAAATGTCCAATTTCAGTGACAGACCAAGCTCGAAGAAGCTCTCCTTGGAAGGATGCTCAGTGTGTACTTTTATTGAAGGGCACTGGCGCTCCTGCCTCTCCCATCCTTTGTACGTCAAACTCCCACACGTTCATCCTTCCAATGTATGTAAAAACATCTAACACCAGTGCTGCGTTTTTTAGGTCTGGCTACGAACAGCTTAAGTGTTTACACCGAAATCTGCAAACAATGGAAATTATGGAATACCCTCCCTCATTGGCTATGATGTGTGGAGTAGCCCCCCTGCACAAGCATAGGGTGATTTCACTGCACATTAGACATGCATCTGCTGAGAGCGAATAGACAGATTTCACTTAAAAACAGCCCTACTGACGGCCGCATACGAAGAAATAGCAGTGCCACTACAATGCAATAAGTCAATAAGGGAAGAAACCACTATATATAAAATTACATTTACACAGTTTTTCTAAATATTTTAAGAGACAGTAAATGAAGAGCCTTGGCTGAAACTGTTCCACGAACATGTATAAATAGTTGCACTATTTTTAGTATAACCTGTGCAAACTTGCGGTCACATTTCGTAGAAATGTGGTGTATGTGCCAGAAGCTTCTAGTGCCTGCATACTAGAAAGCGCTCCTTCAAGATGACCATCACCAACCTTTATAACATCCTCGTTACTCTGCCGGCCTGCGACCAGGAAGTCAGGCAGGCCGGCGCGACAACAGGAAACAGGAAGTAGGAGGGCGGGAGCCTACCCCGCCTCCCACGGAAGAGCCGGAAGAGCCGCGATTGGTTGCAGCACCGGAGCAGGCAGGAGCCTACCCTGCGCCCCGGTGCCGAAGAATGGAGGAAGAGTCCTGCTGCCGGTGAGTGGGGCTTCGCTTTGTGGCTGGCCTGCGAGGGCGGGAGGGGGGCATGTGTGGGCGCGCGCGCGGCGGCGGCCTGTGTATGTGTGTGAGCGTGCGTGTGTCTTGGAGTCTGTGTGTATGCGTGTGTGACTGTGGGGGAGGAGGGGGTTGCCTGTCTGGGTGCCTGCGTGTCTGTGTAAGTGTAAGTGCGAGTGCGCGCGCGCGTGTGTGTGTGTGTGTGTGTGTGTGTGTCTGTGTCTGTCTGTGTGCATGCATGCATGCGCGGTAGGCTGGGAGTATGGGAGGGCGGCGCAGGACGGAACGTGCGCGTTCGCGCACACCAATCCAGCCTGGACTGCGCTCGTGCACCTTCTCGTACGTCCTTCCCTCGAGACAGCTGACTATACGTCTCCAACCCTGGAAGCATCCTTTGGATGCTAATTCCAGGGCGAGACCTAAAAACTGCAATTCACCATGTCAAAATTAACTCCTATGAAAGATCGAAACCTCTGTATTAAATAGTAGCAAGCCACACCAGTATAAGTGTTATAATTCACACGGTAGGGCCTATGGAATTTAGAAGTAGAAATTTATGTTAACATGCCCCTACAGTGTCTAGCACCCACATGCTATTTTTCAATGTAGCAGGCCTAACTGTTGCCCTATGTAGAAAACCAGAATACAGATTATAATCCAATTATTTAATCTCAGGATTGAGACTAGCTAGAAAAATATTTTTTTAACTATTTTTCAAAGGCGACGTCGCATTTTGAATAACTATTATGGAAAAGTAGATTTTAGAAAGTTACCTTTTCCCGGACTGAAGTACCTGATGACTAATTTGCATTTGCTCCCAAACTTTTCCCAGCCAGTGATCAGCACTTGAATAAGTATGAATGAGATGTGAAAGTTCCTCCAGGAGCTATACAGCATTTATTTATTTATTTATAGGCTTGTATAGCGCTAGACTCGACTCCCGAAGGAGTATCTCTGCGCTTTGTTCACCCAGCAGGTAGTAGGCATAATGCTCACCAAATCAGAGACACGGGATATATTAAAACAAAAAGGTCTTCAGCATTTTTCTAAAGGCTAGGTGATTGGTACACAGTCTGAGAATGAGGGGCAATTTGTTCCATAAGGTGGGGCCCAGAAAAGAAAGGGCTCTTCCACCCAGTCTTGACCTTCTCACAGAGGGGATCTGGAGAAGAAGTTGATTGCTGGAGCGGAGAGTGCGTGCTGGGTTATAAGGAACAAATTTCTCCGCCAGGTACACAGGGCAGGAGCCATGAATACTTTTATGGATTATGCAGCAGGTTTTACATTTTACCCGCTCACAAATCGGTAACCAGTGTAAATTGTCCAGAAGAGGACGAGAGTGAGTTCTAGGAGGGGCATTAAGGACCAACCTTGCCGCGGTGATGGACAGATCGGCCTGGATGGGCAGAGATGACTACTCTGACCCTCAAAGAGTATGCAGGAAGGGAGGCTGTGGGCATTCTTTTTGACATTACAGTGTCAAATTCTGCTTGAAAGGTCATCTGGGTTTTACAAATAACACTTGGGATGCACTTGAAAGAAAGGTGACAAGAGGTTAAGACAATTCTTGTGTCTCCACTGTCTGACTGCTGAAGAACCTGCCTTTGTTCTACTAGACTTCTGTCTCTGGGTTTATCGTGGGTATAATGGCTGCCTCAAACTGGCTTTTATTGTTAGATGCGGACACTAGGATTTCTACAGTACACTCCCCTCACACAAGACACAATAAGCCTTCAGAGCCCAAGTTTAGTGTGGCTGAAAACAGTCATCATCTTGAAAGTGCCCAAAGTGGACAGGGTAGGCCCCAGGAACTTGTATCCCTAATGGGTGAAATGTGGAATCTCCCGGCACTCATTTCAAAACACTCCAGAACCTGAAGAAAAACAGGAGGACTAGACCTAGTGTTTGTAACCTGAAATGAGCCCAGAAGGACTGGACCTCCTCTCTCTTGTATCCAGGATAAATAAGTAGACTACAGGGCCAGTTGGCTGACGAACTGTTCAGGTTACAGGGATACAAATTAAAAGAGGACCTTTCCTGCTACTGCCCAGCTGACCAGTAGGAACTGGACCTGGACTAGACAGTGCTGTTGGCTTCTGCCAGACACCCTGTGAATCTCTAGGAGTCTCGATTGAGGCCCTGGGGGAGCTTTACAAGTGTACTTCTGTGATTGACTGGGCAGGGATGTGGAATTCCTATTTCCCGGGGGAGCTTTACAAGTGTACTTCTGTGATTGACTGGGCAGGGATGTGGAATTCCTATTTCCCGACCCCCGGGACATATTGTTTGGGGTCAAGGGCAACAAGTTTTAATGTGCATTTTGTCCTTGGGATAAGCAGGCCCACCCCCTGCACACACAAACCCTTTAGCTGCCAGTTTACAGTACCACATTGTGGCTCCGGGAAGGGCATTCTCTACAATTAAGGTAAAGTGTGTGTTATATGTAATGTGTGTGTTAATGCTGGTCAAACTTGTATATATGGTTTATTAACGCAAAGCCTTTATTATTAGGGTGAGCACTAAAAGTAAATGTTTTAAGCTCAGCCTGCACTACTGACGGTGGTTCCAATATAAAAGTGTACACACATTTTCAAAGTTTAATAATATGAGGCTCTGTATAATGCACCCAGAATGCTCTCTGATTATATACAAATATTTGAAGAAGCTTGAAAGCAAGAGTGCTGATTCTTTGCTTTCAAAATAAAACTTTCACAAAAAAATGCATATAAGAAAAGAATTTAGCTAAACTACTGTAAGATTTTAGGTACTGTATCTTTGCAGCATCATTTAGTTACATGTTGATGTATGTTAGTATTTCCCAAAAATATTCAGAATGGAATATCAGTGTAACCAGTTTAAATACGAATATGGAAAACAAGAATAAACAAACATTGGCAAAGCTAGTGGGTCTGAAATTGGTGGTCAGCCTTTTGGTTTTGTCAAGGAGTGACTTGTTTAGGCATTGGTTTTGTAAAACCTTAACAGTGTGGGAGCTGCTGGGTCCTCACCATTCTAACAAGCTTTGACAAAAGCAAAACAATGTTGGTCTCAACACACATTGCCACAGCGGTTCTGGGCACTGAACAAAACCACTTTGTGTGCCAATATGCTTCTTATAAAAGAGCAAAATACTGTCACTTACAGGGACGCCAGCTGATAGACAGACAGAGAGACAGAATAAAAAACAAAACAAAAGGTCATGGTTAACACCAGGCCTAATTAGAGGACCAATTATTAAAGAAAGTCTCAAAAGTACATCCATGGTATATATCCTTGCATTAAGTGCATATGTACAGTTTCCATGAATTCACAAGAATTTACAGAAGTAGGCCAAGAAATAGTACTCCCAGAAAATATTTGTGAACTGCTTTTTAGCATGAGCAAATATGCAGGTGTAGATTTGCTTATGTGAAAATCTGAATGTTTTCAAGTTCACTTTTCCTCCAACCACTTTTTTCCCAACCCTGGAAGAAGTTATAAGTTTGCCACTGTCAGTAGTAAATTTCCAACCGTTCTCGGTATGGGAAATGATTAGAGACGAATTGGTGAAAACCTTTAAAACATGCACGTTAGTAGGTTTGCACAGACTAAAAAGGGCATTCCAACCCTGGAACTATTGCTTACCACCACCTTCAGCCCAGGTATGTAGACCTGCAGAAACATAGCAGCATAAGGGAATTGCTAGTATTCAAACACTACTATGGTATGAACCCTGGCATAATCAGAGAGGCTATATCAGAACTCTTATAGAATGAGATTGCTGCTTAATTTGTTGCCGCATTACATGGCACAAAGGAGATAAGTGGATTTTGTTACTGGACAAGTAGATGTATTAAGCATCCTGCCCCATGACAAGTAGATATTTTATTAAATTCCACATCCCTGCTGGGACTTAAACGACAAGTAAGAAGGTAAAAACGTAAGCTTTGACCAGGTAAAATCTCCTAGTTGTATCCGATCTACACTCTATTGCGGTAACCGTCAAATTTGATTTGGTCTCGGTCAACCGCAACCATTGACTAGGATTGGCACTTTTTGCTTCTTGGCGCTATTCCTCCTAAAAAAACACTTTAAAGATTCATATCTCCAGTTCCCCTTACAGGACTTTCGTCATGTTGTTTATTAAATGTTACTCTACTTGTCTAACTTGATTTGGGATTTTTATTGTGTTGCTTGTTGACTTTATTACTGTTTTAGTACTGCATAAATACTTTGAACATTCCCCTAAGTTAAGTCCGTCTCCTCTGTGCCATAGCTACCAGGGTTGAGCTCAGGTTAATTTAGCAACTTTGAGGGTTCACCTGGACCAGGATTGTGATTGTTCCTTTGGGTGGGTAGTCCTCAATCCCAAATAATAATCCAATAACACTCAGGCAAAGAGCACTTTCTTATGCACAAGCAACTCATTGTAGTGTTGTCTATGGGAATACTTTATACAACAACTATATAGCCCTGTCTTTCTTCCGTTTGCTAAATTGGAACCAGCAATCATGATGTCTAAAAGCCCTATCTTGAAGGGGAGTGAACAAGGGTATTCTCTATGCAGGTTAGGATGCCATGCACACCCCAACACTGCGGAGAAGTGTGGCTTTGTCACAGTATCAAAAAACACCCAAATATTTGTAAAAGATTAAATATTATTTTGTGGCTGCAGCTAAATTCACAAACTCATTTCAAATAACCCACTCTTTTTGTGGGCTCTGAACACTGGCTGCAGACCAAACTGACCTGCAGCATCTAAAAAAAACAGTATTTTCAATGCAATAGGTCTCGCTATTGCGAGGTTTTAAGCTATTGGCATTGTAAATGATAATGCCTTTTATTTATGTGTTTTTCAAAGCAACACTTATATAAAAGGCATTGTTGTTTCTAATGCTAATAACTCAAACTCCCGCAAATGCAAGACCACTTTAATGGTGGCCCCACGCCTTTTTTTAGACGCTGCCCGCAGTATTCAGGTCACAGTGAGCAGCGTCTAAAGAAAGGAGCGCGGCCAACATTAAAGGGAAAGCACATATGGGAAGCATTTACACAGAGTGTAAAAATAAAGAAAACTATTGTCGCGCAGCCGCTAAAGTGAAAGCGGCCGCACAGGAAATGAAATAGATAAATAGGCGCAGCCGCTAAAGTGAAAGCGGACCGCGCTGTAAATTAAATCATTAAATAAGAGCATCTGTTATAGTTAAAGTGGACCGCGCTGGAAATTTAAAAAAAATACATGACAAATAATATAAAAGGTGGCGGCGTGCTGCGACGTCGTGGGTGGAATAGGGAAGATCATTAAAGAAAATAGTGCTCACCGACTAGATGAAGAGGACTGTGTAACAATACAAGTAAAAAGTCCAGTCATTATGGGAGGTTACAAATGCAGACAAGACGGTACCAAGGAGGGACTACCAAGCCTATCCACAAATAAAAAGCAACGATTTCGAAAGCACAGTAGCAGGAGCGAGCTGAAAAGATGAGCGGGAGCTGGGCAGGGCTTCTATGCCATACCTCAATGCAGCATGCCTCGCAGAACAGCACATGCGCTGCCCAGGCTTGACCTAATACAATTTAACAATTACAATCAATGCACAGGTTATCAGCATATACTGAGCATAAGCTTCAGTTGCAGCTGATCAGCGTTTCAAACATAATCCAGTTTCATCTATTAAGGTCTTGCCAAGGTCTGCTGGCGTTTACAAAGGGTTGGTTTTATACCTTAAATCAGGGACAATATTAACCCCTTCGGGGCTGATGACGAGCTGGGCTCGTCATGGAGTAGGGCGCTCGCACGCTCATGACGAGCCCAGCTCGTCATGAGCCCCACCCTCGGGGGAAGCGCCAGCGCTCCCACCGAGTCTGTCCGATCGTAAGTTTTTTGTCTGGGATGGCAGGGGAAGACCGTCCCCTGCCTCCCCCCGCCCGCGTCATCAATGACGTCAGCGCGCGAGGCGCGCTGACGTCACTGGGGGTTCCTGTTTACCGACGCGCAGGGAAGCCATTTGCTTCCTGCGCGTCGGATGATTCAGAGGTCAGTTTTGCGGCTGGGGCAGGGGGGAAAGTTTTCAAAAGGAGATCGAGTGAAAGGAAAGGCTTTTCCTTTCACTCGTTGCAAGTTTAGAGCATTCTGCTGCACGATCGTGCGATCGTGCAGCTGGAATGGTAGGGATTTTTTTTTTTTTTTTCATTTGTGGACAATTTCGTTGTTCGGGGAGCGGCCCCTTGGGGAAGGGTCGCTCCCCTTTTTGGGGTAACATTACTTTTGAATTGTTTTCATGCCTCTGGTATGAAAAAATGTTGATTTGTTGAAAAAAAAACCAGACGGGGTCATTTCCAAAATGTGAATGTAGTGCTGATTTTATTGAAGGATGCAAGTGCCTCTGTCCTTCATCTCTTTTATTTTTTGTGTACCTGAAGTGGCTGAAAAACACACCTGTGCTGCCTAGGCAAAGCTCACTAGTGTTTTTGGGCTGATGAATGTTTTTTTTTGTGTGCTGCTTTTCAAACACATGCTTCGTCTCCAGTGACCATGTGTGTGTTACTATGCCATGTGCGAAGGGGTCCCTTGAGTGAGCTGTCCTTCATAGTGGAAAGGTCACAAATGTTTTTGGGCTGATGATTGTTTTCCTGAATTTGTGCTGTAACTCGATCACCTGCTTTGTCTCCAGTGACCTTTATGTGTGTTATTATGCCATTGCACCGATGTGCGCAGGGTTCCCTTGAGTGAGCTGTCCATCATAGTGGGAAGCTCACAAATGTTTTTGTGTTGATGATTGTTTTCCTGAGTTTGTGCCGCAACTCGAGCGCCATCTTTGTCTCCAGTGTCCATGTGTGCGTTACTATGCAATTGCACAGATGTGCGCAGGGGTCCCTTGTGTGAGCTGTCCATCATAGTGGGAAGGTCACAAATGATTTTGGGCTGATGATTGCTTTCCTGAGTTTGTGCTGCAACTCGAGCGCCATCTTTGTCTCCAGTGTCCATGTGTGCGTTACTATGCAATCGCACAGATGTGCGCAGGGGTCCCTTGTGTGAGCTGTCCATCATAGTGGGAAGGTCACAAATGATTTTGGGCTGATGATTGCTTTCCTGAGTTTGTGCTGCAACTCGAGCGCCATCTTTGTCTCCAGTGTCCATGTGTGCGTTACTATGCAATCGCACAGATGTGCGCAGGGGTCCCTTGTGTGAGCTGTCCATCATAGTGGAAAGGTCACAAATGTTTTTGGGCTGATGAATGTTTTACTGAATTGGTGCTGCAACTCGATCACCTGCTTTGTCTCTAGTGACCTTTGTGTGTGTTATTATGCCATTGCACCGATGTGCGCAGGGGTCCCTTGAGTGAGCTGTCCATCATAGTGGGAAGTTCACAAATGTTTTTGGGCTGATGATTGCTTTCCTGAGTTTGTGCTGCAACTCGAGCCCCATCTTTGTCTCCAGTGTCCATGTGTGCGTTACTATGCAATTGCACAGATGTGCGCAGGGGTCCCTTGTGTGAGCTGTGCATCATAGTGGGAAGGTCACAAATGTTTTTGGGCTGATGAATGTTTTCCTGAATTTGTGCTGCAACTCGAGCGCTTGCTTTGTCTCCAGTGTCCGTGTGTGTTACTATGCCATCGCACCAATGTGTGCACAGGTCCCTTGAGTGAGCTGTCCATCATAGTGGGTAAATTTAGGAAAGATGGTGCACTCCGCTAGTTGGTGGGCGTTGCCAAACGGGGATCTTCTGTGTGAGTTCACATGCCTCTTATGTGTATAAATGGTCAGAGACTGTTGAGAGCAGCAGATGGGGAGAAAGAAGCTCCTGGTCATAGGAACTGTTTTAGGATTGCGCTTGTGAAAATCAAGGATGCAAGTGCCTCTGTCCAGCATCGCAGTTAACCACAGTAATTCTGTTGTCCCCCTCCCCATGAGAATCCCTGATGACGTCAGCGCGCACAGCACGCGCCAACATCTTCAGGGATTCCCAGGCGGTCGGGAAGCCATTTGCTTCCTGCGCCTGGAGGTGTTAGGTTGGTTTTGAGATATTTGGGGGGGGTTTGCAAAGAGGCATCAGGGGAGAGGTAAGTGATTTTCCTCTCTTCTGATGTCTCTTTGCAGGGCATTTCTGGCTCACGGTCGCGCACAGCATTGCGATTGTGCGGTGGAAATGCCCCCACTAGCACCAGGGATTTTATTTTAGATTGTAGGAAGTGACCCATTGGGCAAGGGTCGCTTTCAGGTGGGTCGGATTTTAAATTTAGATTTTCTGGCCTCCCCCCCGGTGGGCAAATCAACCCGTACTTTTGTCCGTTTTGCCCTTTTTGATGGCCCATCTGTGTGGATGTGATTTTGGGGGTAAATTTGTGTATTGTTTATTCATTTGTTATGTTGTTTGTGAAATGTAGTATTAAATTATTTTTTTTTCTTCTTTGTTTTTGATCCAGGCTTTTGCTGTTTGTATTGGTGTAGGTTGTGGTTCGGTTAATGCTTGTTTTGCAGCTTGTGTAGTTGCATGTGCTTGGTAAGTAAATGTTTTTTGTACTATTTTTCCTAGATAAATGTGTTGTTATGAAAAGTGAAGTTATTGCTGTTTGTGTGGCTTTGTGTTTCTTGATTGTTAACTTTTTTTTTTGTATTGCTGCTTGATGTGTACTTTGTCTAATCTATACTTTTTTTTTCTTTCCAGTGGGATTTCCTTTCTTTTTGCTGTGTTTCAGCAGAGTAGGTGCTGGTGAGTCTTCTTATATTTGGTTAGATTTGAATTGTTTTTGAGTGTATTGATTTTTGTGTGAAGACTCTACCTTGTTTACTTCTTCCTTTGCACAGTGTAGGTTGTTGTTCACTTGTGTGTGTAGTCTTCTTGATTTGTAAGGATAATGGCTGCTCGCAGGATTACTGCTAAGCAGGTTGTTAGTTTGCTTTTTGAGTCTTCCTCTGACCATGGTCCAGACACTGACTCCGATTCGGAGCATGAGGTAGGTGCAGAAGATTCAGGCAGTGAGTTTTCTCTTCGCATGGTATCATCGGATGATGATTCTTCTTCTAGTGCTGATGACGTGCCTGTGGTAGAGAGGGACATTGATGTGCCGGTAGAGAGGCAAGAGCCATGTGAGCGGCAGCCTAGGTCCTCAAGGTTTCCCTTTTTTTCTCGTCGGGAACAGGCAAGTGTGGTAAAGGCTGCGCCCAAAAGGTTTCACATTGCTGTGGTGCGCCAAAGGTTATCTGGTGCTGCTAGTCTTCCTGTTGTAGAGCAGCATGAGGCATCTGGTGCTGCTAGTCTTTCTGTTGTTGTTGAGCAGCAAGTGGCATCTGGGGATGCGAGTTCTTCTGTTGATGTTGAGATGCAAGAGGCAGCTGGGGATGTGAGTTCTCCTGTTGGTGAAGAGATGCAAAATGTATCTGGGGATGCTAGTATTCCTGTTGGTGTAGTGATGGAAGAGGCATCTGGGGATGCTAGTGTTCCCGTTGATGTAGTGCAGCAAGAGGCATCTGGCCTGCAGGCTAGGGTGGCTTCTTCTCCTCATGTTAGTGATGACGTCTGGGTTGTCCCTGGCATGGTGCAGCCGGAATTGCCAGACTTCACTGGTGTTCCAGGGTGTAGAGTGAATACTGACATTTTTTGGCAATTCAATTTTTTCAGTTGTTTTTTGACGATGAGTTTTTGCAGGAGATTGTGGAGCAAACTAATTTGTATGCAGAGCAGTATTTGAGGGACCACAGTGCCAGCCTTAAGCCCCATTCTAGAGCTACCCATTGGTCTCCCACATATGTTGAAGAGATGAAGAAGTTTTTGGGATTAACTTTTTTGATGGGCTTGCTAAGGAAGCCATCAATGTCTTCTTATTGGTCCACTAGTCCCTTGATGGCAACATCTATATTTCCAGCAGTTATGACTCGTGATCGATATATGCTTCTTCTTCGCATGATGCATTTTGTTGATAATGATTTAGCGTTGCCACGCGATCACCCTGATTGTGACCGACTTTTTAAGATTCGGCCTGTCCTTGATCACTTTGTTGATCGTTTTCCTGAGATGTTAGCACCTGGAAGAGAAATAGCTGTGGACGAGTCTTTGGTATTGTTCAAGGGCCGCTTGGTTTTTAGGCAATACATTCCTAGTAAGAGGGCACGCTATGACATCAAACTGTATATGCTGTGTGACAGTGAGACTGGATATGTTTATAATTTCAGGGTGTACACCGGTAAGGATTCCAGCATTAACACTTCTGCTTGTCCGTCCACTTTTGGAGTGACTGAGAAAATTGTGTGGGAACTAGGTAGACGATTATTTAACAAAGGCCACCATTTATATGTAGATAACTTCTACACTAGTGTGCATTTGTTCAAGGAGTTGGCCAAAGTGGGCACTGTTGCATGTGGCACGATGCGCAGTAACCGGAAAGGTTTCCCAATAGAACTTGTTTGCAAAAGGCTTGTGCGGGGACAGTCTACTGCATTGCGATGTGGGAAGCTTCTAGCTGTGAAGTTTTCAGACAGGAGAGATGTTTACATGCTGACTACTATCCATGACGAAAGCACTGAAGCTCTGCCAGTTCGGGGTGAGACTGCTGAAGTGCGTAAACCTGTGTGCATTTTAGACTATAATAGGCACATGGGTGGTGTTGACAGAGTAGATCAGAGGTTGGAACCTTATGCTGCTCTTCGAAAGGCTTACGTTTGGTACAAGAAGTTGGCTATCCATCTTTTCCACTTGGCATCCTTTAATGCTTTTGTTGTTTTCCAGAAATCTTGTCCTGAGTCAAAGATGCCTTTTGTTAAGTTTCAGGAGACTATAATAGGCAGCCTTGTACTAGTGGAACAGGCAAGTGTGCCAAGATTTGGAGTGGTGGAGGAAGTGGCTAGACTGAAAGATCGCCACTTTCCAGAATACATTCCTCCCACAACTGCAAAAGACAATCCCACTAAAAGATGTAGAGTCTGTTGGCGAAGAGAAGTGCGGAGGGAGTCTCGTATGCACTGTCCTGACTGTCCTTCAAATCCTGGATTGTGTGTGCCAGCTTGTTTTAAATCGTACCACACAAAAAAGAAGTTTTGGGAGTTTCATTGAGCTTGTAAGTGTACTGTCTGGTCTGTTTTCTGTAATATTTTTTAGTTTGCTTTTAGGTTTGCATTAGTGCAAAGCATTTAGTTTTTGAATTTGTGTTAGCAGATTTGTAGGTTTCTACATTTGATTTGTGGTATTTCTTTAAAAAATTCTAATTTCGATGGTGGTGTGTGCAGGATTGTGCTTGGATTGTTGGTGTGCGTGGACTGGCGCTTGGCTGGTGGTGTGCGTGGTCTGGTGCTTGGCTGGCATAGTGCATGGATTGGAGTTGTGCTGGGGGGTGAGTGGATTTTTGCTTGGCTGGCGGAGTGCATGGTTAGGTGCTTGGCTGGTGGTGTGAGTGGATGGCGCTTGGCTGGTGGTGTGAGTGGAGTGGTGCTTGGCTGGCGGTGTGTGTGGAGTGGTGCTTGGCTGGTGGCGGGTGTGGAGTGGTGCTTGGCTGGCGGCGTGTGTGGAGTGGTGCTTGGATGCTGTTGTGTTTGTGGAGTGGCGCTTGGCTGGTGGTGTGCGTGGAGTGATGCTTGGCTGGCGGTGTGTGTGGAGTGGTGCTTGGCTGGTGTTGTGTTTGTGGAGTGGCGCTTGGCTGGTGGTGTGCGTGGAGTGATGCTTGGCTGGCGGTGTGTGTGGAGTGGTGCTTGGCTGGTGTTGTGTTTGTGGAGTGGCGCTTGGCTGGTGGTGTGCGTGGAGTGATGCTTGGCTGGTGGTGTGTGTGGAGTGGTAGTTGGCTGTCGGTGTGCGCTGAGTGGTGTTTGGCTGGCAGTGTGCATGGTCTGGTGCTTGGATGGTGGTGTGGGTGGACTGGCGCTCGGCAGGTGGTGTGTGAGTAGTTACTTTCTGTTGGTCAATACACACACTGCTAGTTGAGTGACACTCCACACAGTCCATCATTTTGTGTAGTTGCAGTGTCAGAAATGTGGGCGTGTGAAAGTGATGGGCCCTTGAATGGCGCTGTTTGTTGGTGTGAGTGTTGAAATGTGATGGGTCCGCGGCTGGCGGTGTGAATGTTTTGTATGTGTCACGCGTACGAAAGGTGTATGAATGGCCTGTAAAGAGGTTGGTGCCTTGACGTGGCTTTACAGCTCACGAGCTGTGAGTCAGTGGTTCAGTTTATCATACGTTCAATTATACGCAGTGTATTTCATTTTTGATGAAATTACTTGCGTATCCAATTGTATGTACTGAATCATCACTCACCCTCGTGCCAAATCCAACCAGTATGTGTGTGTGCTTGCGGATTAGATGGGTGTGCAGTAATAATTGTTTTTTTTCTCTTTCTGCAGTAGGGTGTACCTTGCCCCTTATTGTGATTGTTGTTATGTGTTGCTTTTCCATTCGGATGGTGTCAATGGTCTGGTTTGTATCAGGTATGAAAGGTGCGTGAATGGCCTGTAAAACGGTTGGTGCCTTGTCGTGGCTTTACAGCTCACGAGTTGCGAGTCACTGGTTCAGTTTTTATGCATTTATTTATTGACAGAGCATTTCATTTTTTTGAAATATCTTGTTAATAAAATTTTATGTACTGAACCATCACTCGCCCTCGTGCCAAATCCAACCTGTATGTGTGTGTCTTTGAGGAATAGATAGCTTTTTAGTGTGGGAAAGCGTGGCATCACTGGGCTCACACAAATTACCTCCCACCCAGCGTTCCCCAAGGTCTCCCGATAAAAATGGTACCTCACTTGCGTGGGTAGGCATAGCGGCTGCTTTAGGAAAAGGCCCAATTCATACTGTGGAGACCAAAAAATTACCTTTAGCCAAATAATCTTATTTTTTGAGGGGGTCACCTGAGCTTTTGACCCGGGGCTTGGCAGGCATCTTTGGAAACTACCAAACCCAAACAGTTCTGAGAACTAGACACCCGGGGGAGTCCAGGGAGGTATAGCATGCGTGGGTCCCCCAATGTTTTCCTACCCAGAAACCCCTGCAAACCTGAAATTTTGGTCCAAAAACCCACTTTTCCGTACTTTTTTGGGTGGGATCTCGCTGCCGGAACAAATGTCCTACCACCCAGCGTTTGACTTGTTCTCCCGAGTAAAATGATACCTCACTTGTGTGGGTGGGCCAAAGGCATGTGACTCAGGCTGGGGTGCTTAATTTGTAAAACTTAAATATGACTAAAAACTACTTTTTTCAAAATTCATTTTTGGCGTGTTCTGCTTTGGGGCACCCACACAAGTGAGGTATCCTTTTACTCGGGAGAACAAGGGGAACGCAGGGTGGTAGTTTTTTTTTGCCGGCACGGCGATCCCACGCCAAAATGTTTGGAAAAGTGCTATTTTTACCTATTTTTAAGGTTTGCAAAGAGTTTTGGGTAGGAAAACATTGGGGGACCCACACATGCCATACCTCCCTGGACTCTCCCGGTTGTCTAGTTTTCAGAACTGTTTGGGTTTGCTACTTTGCGAAGAATACCACCGAGCCCCGGGCCACAAACTCAGATGCCCCCCCCCAAAATCAAGGTAGTTTTGCAATGAGGTAATGTAAATTCACCACCGTACGATTTGAACCGTTTCCTGTTGCAGCCACTATGTCTATCCACGCAAGTGAGGTACCATTTTTTTCGGGAGACCTGGGGGCACGCTGGGTGGGTGGAAATTTGTTGATCCACGCAGATTCCAGAACTTTCCACCACAGAAATGTGAGGAAAATGTGTTTTTTTGGTCAAATTTGTATGTTTGCAAGGGATTCTGGGTAACAAAACCTGGGGGTAGGCAGACGAGTCACCCCATCCTGAATTGCCCTGGGTGTCTAGTTTTCAAAAATGTATAGGTTTGCTAGGTTTCCCTAGGTGCTGGCAGAGCTATGGCGCAAAAAAAAAGGTAGTCTTTTTGCCCGAATCGTGCTAAATTTCACTGGGAAATTGAGGTGCGACCATGCTGCGTTTTGCGCTGTTTCATGTCGCAGCCACTATGCCTACCCACGCAAGTGAGGTACCATTTTTTTCGGGAGACCTGGGGGCACGCTGGGTGGGTGGAAATTTGTTGATCCACGCAGATTCCAGAACTTTCTACCACAGAAATGTGAGGAAAATGTGTTTTTTTGGTCAAATTTGTATGTTTGCAAGGGATTCTGGGTAACAAAACCTGGGGGTAGGCAGACGAGTCACCCCATCCTGAATTGCCCTGGGTGTCTAGTTTTCAAAAATGTATAGGTTTGCTAGGTTTCCCTAGGTGCTGGCAGAGCTACGGCGCAAAAACAAAAGGTAGTCTTTTTGTCCGAATCATGCTAAATTTCACTGGGAAATTGAGGTGCGACCATGCTGCGTTTTGCGCTGTTTCATGTCGCAGCCACTATGCCTACCCACGCAAGTGAGGTACCATTTTTTTCGGGAGACCTGGGGGCACGCTGGGTGGGTGGAAATTTGTTGATCCACGCAGATTCCAGAACTTTCTACCACAGAAATGTGAGGAAAATGTGTTTTTTTGGTCAAATTTATATGTTTGCAAGGGATTCTGGGTAACAAACCCTGGGGGTAGGCAGACGAGTCACCCCATCCTGAATTGCCCTGGGTGTCTAGTTTTCAAAAATGTATAGGTTTGCTAGGTTTCCCTAGGTGCTGGCAGAGCTACGGCGCAAAAACAAAAGATAGTCTTTTTGTCCGAATCGTGCTAAATTTCACTGGGAAATTGAGGTGCGACCATGCTGCGTTTTGGGCGGTTTCATGTCGCAGCCACTATGCCTACCCACGCAAGTGAGGTACCATTTTTTTCGGGAGACCTGGGGGCACGCTGGGTGGGTGGAAATTTGTTGATCCACTCAGATTCCAGAACTTTCTACCACAGAAATGTGAGGAAAATGTGTTTTTTTGGTCAAATTTATATGTTTGCAAGGGATTCTGGGTAACAAAACCTGGGGGTAGGCAGACGAGTCACCCCATCCTGAATTGCCCTGGGTGTCTAGTTTTCAAAAAAGTATAGGTTTGCTAGGTTTCCCTAGGTGCTGGCAGAGCTACGGCGCAAAAACAAAAGATAGTCTTTTTGTCCGAATCGTGCTAAATTTCACTGGGAAATTGAGGTGCGACCATGCTGCGTTTTGCGCTGTTTCATGTCGCGGCCACTATGCCTACCCACGCAAGTGAGGTACCATTTTTTTCGGGAGACCTGGGGGCACGCTGGGTGGGTGGAAATTTGTTGATCCACGCAGATTCCAGAACTTTCCACCACAGAAATGTGAGGAAAATGTGTTTTTTTGGTCAAATTTTTATGTTTGCAAGGGATTCTGGGTAACAAAACCTGGGGGTAGGCAGACGAGTCACCCCATCCTGAATTGCCCTGGGTGTCTAGTTTTCAAAAATGTATAGGTTTGCTAGGTTTCCCTAGGTGCTGGCAGAGCTACGGCGCAAAAACAAAAGGTAGTCTTTTTGTCCGAATCGTGCTAAATTTCACTGGGAAATTGAGGTGCGACCATGCTGCGTTTTGCGCGGTTTCATGTCGCAGCCACTATGCCTACCCACGCAAGTGAGGTACCATTTTTTTCGGGAGACCTGGGGGCACGCTGGGTGGGTGGAAATTTGTTGATCCACGCAGATTCCAGAACTTTCCACCACAGAAATGTGAGGAAAATGTGTTTTTTTGGTCAAATTTTTAGATTTGCAAGGGATTCTGGGTAACAAAACCTGGGGGTAGGCAGACGAGTCACCCCATCCTGAATTGCCCTGGGTGTCTAGTTTTCAAAAATGTATAGGTTTGCTAGGTTTCCCTAGGTGCTGGCAGAGCTACGTCGCAAAAACAAAAGATAGTCTTTTTGTCCGAATCGTGCTAAATTTCACTGGGAAATTGAGGTGCGACCATGCTGCGTTTTGCGCAGTTTCATGTCGCAGCCACTATGCCTACCCACGCAAGTGAGGTACCATTTTTTTCGGGAGACCTGGGGGCACGCTGGGTGAGTGGAAATTTGTTGATCCACGCAGATTCCAGAACTTTCCACCACAGAAATGTGAGGAAAATGTGTTTTTTTGGTCAAATTTGCATGTTTGCAAGGGATTCTGGGTAACAAAACCTAGGGGTAGGCAGACGAGTCACCCCATCCTGAATTGCCCTGGGTGTCTAGTTTTCAAAAATGTATAGGTTTGCTAGGTTTCCCTAGGTGCTGGCAGAGCTACGGCGCAAAAACAAAAGGTAGTCTTTTTGTCCGAATCGTGCTAAATTTCACTGGGAAATTGAGGTGCGACCATGCTGCATTTTGCGCTGTTTCATGTCGCAGCCACTATGCCTACCCACGCAAGTGAGGTACCATTTTTTTCGGGAGACCTGGGGGCACGCTGGGTGGGTGGAAATTTGTTGATCCACGCAGATTCCAGAACTTTCCACCACAGAAATGTGAGGAAAATGTGTTTTTTTGGTCAACTTTTTATGTTTGCAAGGGATTCTGGGTAACAAAACCTGGGGGTAGGCAGACGAGTCACCCCATCCTGAATTGCCCTGGGTGTCTAGTTTTCAAAAATGTATAGGTTTGCTAGGTTTCCCTAGGTGCTGGCAGAGCTACGGCGCAAAAACAAAAGGTAGTCTTTTTGTCCGAATCATGCTAAATTTCACTGGGAAATTGAGGTGCGACCATGCTGCGTTTTGCGCTGTTTCATGTCGCAGCCACTATGCCTACCCACGCAAGTGAGGTACCATTGTTTTCGGGAGACCTGGGGGCCCGCTGGGTGGGTAGAAATTTGTTGATCCACGTAGATTCCAGAACTTTCTACCACAGAAATGTGAGGAAAATGTGTTTTTTTGGTCAAATTTGTATGTTTGCAAGGGATTCTGGGTAACAAAACCTGGGGGTAGGCAGACGAGTCACCCCATCCTGAATTGCCCTGGGTGTCTAGTTTTCAAAAAAGTATAGGTTTGCTAGGTTTCCCTAGGTGCTGGCAGAGCTACGGCGCAAAAACAAAAGATAGTCTTTTTGTCCGAATCGTGCTAAATTTCACTGGGAAATTGAGGTGCGACCATGCTGCGTTTTGCGCTGTTTCATGTCGCAGCCACTATGCCTACCCACGCAAGTGAGGTACCATTTTTTTCGGGAGACCTGGGGGCACGCTGGGTGGGTGGAAATTTGTTGATCCACGCAGATTCCAGAACTTTCCACCACAGAAATGTGAGGAAAATGTGGTTTTTTGGTCAAATGTTTATGTTTGCAAGGGATTCTGGGTAACAATACCTGGGGGTAGGCAGACGAGTCACCCCATCCTGAATTGCCCTTGGTGTCTAGTTTTCAAAAATGTATAGGTTTGCTAGGTTTCCCTAGGTGCTGGCAGAGCTACGGCGCAAAAACAAAAGGTAGTCTTTTTGTCCGAATCGTGCTAAATTTCACTGGGAAATTGAGGTGCGACCATGCTGCGTTTTGCGCTGTTTCATGTCGCAGCCACTATGCCTACCCACGCAAGTGAGGTACCATTTTTTTCGGGAGACCTGGGGGCACGCTGGGTGGGTGGAAATTTGTTGATCCACGCAGATTCCAGAACTTTATACCACAAAAATGTGAGGAAAATGTGTTTTTTGGTCAAATTTTTAGATTTGCAAGGGATTCTGGGTAACAAAACCTGGGGGTAGGCAGACGAGTCACCCCATCCTGAATTGCCCTGGGTGTCTAGTTTTCAAAAATGTATAGGTTTGCTAGGTTTCCCTAGGTGCTGGCAGAGCTACGGCGCAAAAACAAAAGGTAGTCTTTTTGTCCGAATCATGCTAAATTTCACTGGGAAATTGAGGTGCGACCATGCTGCGTTTTGCGCTGTTTCATGTCGCAGCCACTATGCCTACCCACGCAAGTGAGGTACCATTTTTTTTGGGAGACCTGGGGGCACGCTGGGTGGGTGGAAATTTGTTGATCCACGCAGATTCCAGAACTTTCTACCACAGAAATGTGAGGAAAATGTGTTTTTTTGGTCAAATTTATATGTTTGCAAGGGATTCTGGGTAACAAAACCTGGGGGTAGGCAGACGAGTCACCCCATCCTGAATTGCCCTGGGTGTCTAGTTTTCAAAAATGTATAGGTTTGCTAGGTTTCCCTAGGTGCTGGCAGAGCTACGTCGCAAAAACAAAAGATAGTCTTTTTGTCCGAATCGTGCTAAATTTCACTGGGAAATTGAGGTGCGACCATGCTGCGTTTTGCGCGGTTTCATGTCGCAGCCACTATGCCTACCCACGCAAGTGAGGTACCATTTTTTTCGGGAGACCTGGGGGCACGCTGGGTGAGTGGAAATTTGTTGATCCACGCAGATTCCAGAACTTTCCACCACAGAAATGTGAGGAAAATGTGTTTTTTTGGTCAAATTTGTATGTTTGTAAGGGATTCTGGGTAACAAAACCTGGGGGTAAGCAGACGAGTCACCCCATCCTGAATTGCCCTGGGTGTCTAGTTTTCAAAAATGTATAGGTTTGCTAGGTTTCCCTAGGTGCTGGCAGAGCTACGGCGCAAAAACAAAAGGTAGTCTTTTTGTCCGAATCGTGCTAAATTTCACTGGGAAATTGAGGTGCGACCATGCTGCGTTTTGCGCTGTTTCATGTCGCAGCCACTATGCCTACCCACGCAAGTGAGGTACCATTTTTTTCGGGAGACCTGGGGGCCCGCTGGGTGGGTAGAAATTTGTTGATCCACGTAGATTCCAGAACTTTCTACCACAGAAATGTGAGGGGAAAATGTGTTTTTTTGGTCAAATTTGTATGTTTGCAAGGGATTCTGGGTAACAAAACCTGGGGGTAGGCAGACGAGTCACCCCATCCTGAATTGCCCTGGGTGTCTAGTTTTCAAAAATGTATAGGTTTGCTAGGTTTCCCTAGGTGCTGGCAGAGCTACGGCGCAAAAACAAAAGGTAGTCTTTTTGTCCGAATCGTGCTAAATTTCACTGGGAAATTGAGGTGCGACCATGCTGCGTTTTGCGCTGTTTCATGTCGCAGCCACTATGCCTACCCACGCAAGTGAGGTACCATTTTTTTCGGGAGACCTGGGGGCACGCTGGGTGCATGGAAATTTGTTGATCCACGCAGATTCCAGAACTTTATACCACAGAAATGTGAGGAAAATGTGTTTTTTTGGTCAAATTTTTAGATTTGCAAGGGATTCTGGGTAACAAAACCTGGGGGTAGGCAGACGAGTCACCCCATCCTGAATTCCCCTGGGTGTCTAGTTTTCATAAATGTATAGGTTTCCTAGGTTTCCCTAGGTGCTGGCAGAGCTACGGCTCAAAAACAAAAGGTAGTCTCTTTTTCCAAAGAACGTAAAATTTCACTGGGAAATTGAGGTGCGACCACGTTGCATTTTGTGCCGTTTCCTGTCGTAGGCACAAGGCCGACCCACACAAGTGAGGTACTGTTTTTATCGGGAGACCTGGGGGAACGCTGGGTGGGTGGAAATTTGTTGATCCACGCAGATTCCAGAACTTTCCACCACAGAAATGTGAGGAAAATGTGTTTATTTTGTCAAAATCTTAGCTTTGCAAGGGATTCTGGGTAACAAAATCTGGTGGTAGCCAGTCGAGTCACCCCATCCTGAATTCCCCTGGGTGTCTACTTTTCAAAAATGTATAGGTTTGCTAGGTTTCCCTAGGTGCCGGCAGAGCTAGGGTGCAAAAACTACAGGTAGGCACTTTGCCAAAAAAGGGTCAATTTGTAGCTGCTAAATTTAGGTGTGACCACGTTGCATTTTGCGCCGTTTCCTGTCGCAGGCACAAGGCCGACCCACACAAGTGAGGTACCGTTTTTATCGGGACACTTGGGGTAATTCAGATTTGTAAATCAACTGTTATTACCTATTGAGCTTTCATGCATTTCTCCCTTTGAATGAAAGACATTGTGTAAAAAAAAAATCTTTATGAAAAATGACCAATAATTCTCATGCTAGTATGAGTATTCCCAACTTTGAAAATGTGCAATTATATACTGTTTCTGAAGTCTATAATTTGTACCTAATTCAGAAATACATAGGTGTCTTTCATACAGATTATTCCATGTATACATTTTCCAAGACAAACTGCACTATACCCAGTAAATGAAAAAATACCATTGCAAGTTGCTGCTCAGTTTTTGGATCTGGGTTAGTTGGGTTCTTGGTGAAACTACAAGTCCTATATATCCCCACAACCAGGAAGGTCTAACAAATGTAACGGTATATTGCTTTCCAAGAGCTGTCAAAATTAGAAAAAGTTATAGGTGAAAACGTTGAGACAAAAGGCTGTTTTTTTCAACAAAATTTCAAATATTCCAATATCTAACTGTTAGTTTCTATAACGAAACCTTCATGGATGTAGACAAATGACCCCTTTCTGAATTCAGAATTTTGTCTACTTTTCGGAAATGTAAAGCTTTCCAGGATCCATTATTGCTTTCAAACTCATTTCTACCATTAACTGGAAGGAGGTGGAAAGCTCTAAAAATAGCAAAAATAGGCTATGTCCCAGAAAAATGCCAAAACTGAGTGAAAAATGTCGGTTCTCTGACAAAAGTCTGTCATTCCCTGAAAGCTGAGAAAATGGAGATTTCAGCCCCACAAACCCTTTTGTGATACCGTTTTCAGGGGAAAACCCAGAGGCTTTCATTTGCAGCCCGTTTTTCCCATTTTTCTGAAAAAAACCAAAAAATCACTATATTTTGGTTAATTTATGGGACCCCTCCAAGGGAATCCACAAACCCTGGGCGCCTTTAGAATGCACATGATGTTGGAAGAAAAGGACGCAAATTTGGCGTGGATACCTTATGTGGTCAAAAAGTTACAAGGGCCTAAGCGCGCACTACTCCAAAACGCCAAAAAAAGCCTCAGCACAGGAGGGGAAAAGGCCTAGCAGCGAAGGGGTTAAGAGAAGGAAAGACAGAAAAACAGTGTTCTAGTAAAATATGAAAGACAAAATATTATTCTGTAAGAAGCTTTGCAACCCCATTTTTCACAACATCTGTATCTTGTTCATAAATAGTTTTGCTAGCTTACTATCAAATCTGAGTGCATAATAAGCTAACATTAAAGGGCCACTAAACCATTTGTATCTTCTTATAATCACCGCTTCAGATGGCAATGTTGTGCCCTGTTAGAAAACACACAGTAATATTTACCAAAGCAGCAGCACAAGGCGCAACAACACAACAGTGTTATTGATTATCTGATTGCCAATTCAAATCCAACCGCTATGATGTGTTGCAAAGTTATTCCATGCCATCCTTATAGCAACTTACATTGGGGGTGGATGGGGACATTGCCCTTCAAAGGCCATAGTCCCAAGTGTTCTCTTGCACAATGGGGTTCCTGGCACCAGTGCTACTCCAAGTTTAGTGCTTAGAGTGAAAGGTAATTGCCGATCCATAGACACAGTATCAGAGTTGCAGTTCCATGTTCGGTGCATCTCAACTGGTCAGCTGCCTGCCAAAAGTATACTACAGGCTCAAACCAAGCTGGAAATTCTTAAAAATCAAGAAAAGAGGAGTAGAAATGCCATGCTGGCTCAATACACGCAAACTCCATGAAGCCTACTTGGGAGCCGTTTCATTCGTATCAAGGGAAACTTGGAAATGTAAACTTCCCATCTTCTAAATGTTTCTGACCCAGGTGAAGCCATGTTTCGCTCTCAGTGTAGTGTCTACACTGAGGGTCTGTGGAGTAGGACTGCCCATGCTCCTGAAGATGCTGGTGTTACATGGCACAATCCTGCAGCATTTCATCTGGTCAGATAAGTAATTTCTGGGGTCTTGATTGATACATAATGTGCGTTAGTCAGGGTTCTCAAAATAGGACCAGGGACCTTTAACTAATTTCAAAAAAGGTATTCGGTGTGTATTCTAAGCTGGTATATTTTGCACATTTCTTGAGTTCTTTTGAGGAAAATCAAGAAAAAAAGTTTCCATAATGCAGCACATCAACTATCATTATTATTTGAGTCTGAAATTAGTTTGATTCAAAAACTAATTCCGAGAACAAAAATGCTGATCACAGTTAATTTATTTATGTCAAATTTGAGAGGCTCTGTGCTGTGCAATGGTGATTTCTCTGATGTTGTTTGTCATGTCACATGTGATGCTATGAGGAATGATTTGATGGGTTGAGACGAGTCATTGATAGTTCAACATTTGCATTCCTTGACTTTTGATAGGGTTGCATTGCAAACATTGGCTGAACTACAACCATTTGCTAAGTAAACACACACTACAAAACTACCCTTGTTGAAATGAGGTGTAACATTGTGCTTAAACCAATGGACATGGGGTGAACATCCATTTTCCACTTAAGAGACAGAAACATTTGGAGTTTATGCTGTATTTAACGTTGTGCAAAAAACCCTCAAATGATGAACGGAATGCAGAACAAATCAAACATTCACCCCTAGTCAAGAGATCTTTGTTAAATCCATTGTTCTTTTGCTTTAGACCCACTAATATGCAAATCAGTCTTGACCCTGCTCCTCATGGAAACAGTTCAGCCCAAACTGCCAAGCCAGGTCCTCCCTGGACCAGAAACAAGCATCCTGGGACTGGTTTCAGAGTATCACCCCTCACCAGCCAGCCTAGCTTGAACCCAGTGGTAGTGAGCCTGGGACCCACGTCTAGGCATACCCAGCTCACTTAGGGCGTGAAAGCTAAAGATACACAAATGATAGACATTCTTCAGCATTCCGTCCATCAATTATTCTTTTTGCATTCTTTCTGGTCCAGTGTGGACCTGGCCCACCAGTTCGGGCTGGACTGTTCCCATGGAGAACAGTGCCAAGACTGAGTTACATTTAGCTGGGTCTAAACTGGAGTGGCATGGTGTGCAAAACAACAATGGATTTAGGCCCGGTTCTTTGTACTGAGGGTGAATATTTGACACTGTTCAGTAATCCGTTCATCAATTGTTCTTTTTGAATTTCTCAGGGAAGTGTATGCCCAGACGTGGGTTCTGTGCTCACCATGCCACTGGAGTCAAGCTTGCCTGGCTGACAAGGGGTGATACCCCAAAACTAGTCCCAGGATACTTTTTTCCGGTCCAGGGTGGACCCGGTCTAGCAGTTCGGGCTGGACTGTTCCCATGGGGAGCAGGGTCATGAATGATTTGCATATGGCTGGGTCTAAACTGGAATGGCATGGTGTGCAAAAAAAATGATTGGTTTAGGCTCAGAAGTATGTACTGGGGGTGAATGTTTGACATTGTTCAGCATTAAGCCCATCAACTTTTCTTTTTGTATTCCAGGGTATGACATGGAAATTAACAAAAGTTATTTACATACAAATTTAAAACAGGAGATCTGTTGGGTTTTACCTTGGGACCCTCAGGGGAAATAAATACGCAAATAGTTAAGTCCTTCCAAACAACATCTTTAGCGAGCATGTAGATCCAATCAGATTTTTCCCAATTAGTTCCAATCAATCAATAGTTGAAATAAATTATTAAATGAACACAAACAATACCCATTGATTGGAAATGTGATCTTTAAAACAAGATGTTTTGAAAAGAACTGTGGGTGCATTCAACCCTATCCTGAGGTCTACATATTGATGCGGCAGCGAATACATTTTCTATTCTGCTACTAAGTGTCACTTAAGGGGAAGCACTAACGATCACCACAACAAGAGCTGAAACCCTGACCGTTTTATGAGAAGTCCTTAAAAATAACAGAAAAACATCTGTCCAAGAAATACTTCATTTTTCCCAAGTTTAATACATACATTTGCTTTATTCCATACATCAAACACTTATAAGTGCATGGGGTTTAACAGTCTAGCGAGTATATTAGATGCCATGGTTCCTGCAGAGTATTCCCTGTGCCTTTTAAACAGAGCGATCAACTGCTAAGACTGACTTTCTCCCTTTATTCTTAAAAAGGTTTCCCACAAACTCCCTGAGATAGAATGAACCATTTTTTCTTCACCTTGAGAACCTACACGGCTACAAATAATTGATTTCTCTGAACTAGATTAAAAGTAACCATACATCATTCAATTAGCAATGGCATATGAGATACTGAGAGGGCACTAGGTGCGTTAGGTAATACCACAGAAGAACTACTCACAAACATCATATAGATATTCACTGACCTAGTAGCAGAGATCTCTGTAGCTCCTATCTTTTCTGTGCGGATATCTCCACACATTTAAGTCTACATTTTAGTAGTAAATGTAGTTAGGACTGGCGGAGTGGCTGGAAAATAATTACACCTCAATGGGAGGGGCTTAAGAAAGTAGAAGGGGTTTAGGGATGGACATGCAAATACTACCAGCCCACAAAAGAGTAAGCCTATTGCTACTCACAAACTATGCTTCCAAAGTTATTAGAGCCAAAAGGTCCCAAAACAATAATAAATGTACTCCAGATCACCCTTGGAGTGAGTCATGACCCATGCATGGCGACTCAAAGCAACTGCAACACCCTCCCAATAGAATGTTAAATAAAATTATTCTGAAGTTTATATATGTGCACAGAGAGAGCTTACTGTAAAAAAACATAGAAAAGTGTGTGTGTGTATATATATATATATATATATATATATATATATATATATATATATATATATATATATTACCTACTGGCGATAGCCAGTAGGTATATATAGTTAGGATTTTTTTCCTATGGGATTTTTGAAAATTCTATGTCGAATAACTTTGGCATTTGAGGACAGAATTGGCTGAAATTTTCAGGAAAATGGAACATTTTGTTTCTGAGCAGCCCCTGAAAATTTGGGGGGGTTTCGTCAAGGGGGGGCCGAGAAAAAAGGGGGGTCCCAAAACATGTTTTTCCCATGCAATTTTCCATAGGGCGGTTGGCCTCACTTTTAGCCCGAACGGCTGAATGGATTTACACCAAACTTGGCAAAATTGTAGGGACTGGTAGCCCGATGTGCCTTTGCTATGTCTCAAGATATAGGCTCCAGTGGTTTTTACGAAAATTAACTTTGAAAAATATATATTGGGCTATATATATGTTGGAGCCCAAATGTAGCCCAATGTAGCCCAATGTAGCCCAAAGATGGCCACCAGAGACAAAAAAAACAAATGTAGCCCAAATATCAGCCAGATGTAGCCCAACTATAGCCCAATGACAGAATGTCCCAGAGTGTTCTAAAGAACAACTAGAGTGCTAACAGTCCTACTTATTACAAATGTATGGCACACCTGAAGCCATCTTGATTGGAATAAAGTGGTAACTCTTAAAAGATTTAATTTAAAAAGGAACAAAATGAGGGGGTTCATTTTGCCATAGAAAGTATGATTAGCGAATATATGACGAAATCCCGCATACCATCAGTCCGCAAAAAAAATCCCGCATGTACTATTAGGCCGCAAATTAAAATAACGAAAACTTTTAGAACGAATATGCCTTTAGCATACACTAAACAACTAAACTACCCTAAACCCTAAAACACTACCCCCAGCATGACCCTACACTACACAAACAGTACAACACTACCCTAAACCCTAAAACACTACCCCCAGCATGACCCTACACTACACAAACAGTACAACACTACCCTAAACCCTAAAACACTACCCCCAGCATGACCCTACACTACACAAACACTACAACACAACCCTAAACCCTAAAACACTACCCCCAGCATGACCCTACACTACGCAAACACTACAACACTACCCTAAACCCTAAAACACTACACCCAGCATGACCCTACACTACGCAAACACTACAACACAACCCTAAACCCTAAAACACTACACCCCAGCATGACCCTACACTACGCAAACACTACAACACTACCCTAAACCCTAAAACACTACCCCCAGCATGACCCTACACTACGCAAACACTACAACACTACCCAAAACCCTAAAACACTACACACCAGCATGACCCTACACTACGCAAACACTACAACACTACCCTAAACCCTAAAACACTACCCCCAGCATGACCCTACACTACGCAAACACTACAACACTACCCTAAACCCAAAAACACTACCCCCAGCATGACCCTACACTACGCAAACACTACAACACAACCCTAAAACACTACCCCCAGCATGACCCTACACTACGCAAACACTACAACACTACCCAAAACCCTAAAACACTACACCCCAGCATGACCCTACACTACGCAAACACTACAACACTACCCTAAACCCTAAAACACTACCCCCAGCATGACCCTACACTACGCAAACACTACAACACTACCCTAAACCCTAAAACACTACTCCCAGCCTGACCCTACACTACGCAAACACTACTACACTACCCTAAACCCTAAAACACTACACCCCAGCATGACCCTACACTACGCAAACACTACAACACTGCCCTAAACCCTAAAACACTACCCCCAGCATGACCCTACACTAAACAACCACCACAACTCTACACTACACTAACACAACACTACACTACACAACACTACACTACACAATCACTAACCCACGAAAAAATTAACACAAACCCACTTACCTCTCTCGTCATCGTGGTTTTCACAACGCAAATGCATTTACCATACATGCCTTTAAAACGCAATTCTTTGTAAAGGCATGCGCGATAAATGCACATGCGTTTTGAAAAAATGCGGGATAATGGTATGCGAGGTCAATGACCTTGCGGGATAATGAAAGTCTGCGGGATAAAAAATGCGGGAAAATGGCTGCAAACCATGATTAGCAGCAGACTTCCCTGGTGAGCACTAGCTTTACTACAGTGATCTAATGAGCAACTAGAGTGCTAACATTCAGAATTCATGGCAAATGTGTGACACATCTGAATGCCTTCTTGATAGAACCAAAGTAAACAAGCATTGAAAATGCAATAGATCTCGCCCTCGTTTAAGTTAAAGCCATTCTGTTTGTAATGAGGTGGCTTTTTAGCTTTGCTTTTATTAGTGTTTTTAAAACTTTCATGTAAATAACATGCATATGTATGCATATATGTATATGTATGCATGCATTTATATTTATATAGATATGCAGATTATATGTTTGTATATGTATATTACCTACTGGCGATAGCCAGTGGGTATATATAGTTAGGATTTTTTCTCTATGGGATTTCTGAAAATTCTATGTCTAATAACTTTGGCGATTGTGGACGGAATTGGCTGAAATTTTCAGGAAAATGGTACATTTTGTTTCTGAGCAGCCCCTGAAAATTTGGGGGGGTTTCGTCAAGGAGGGGCCGAGAAAAAAGGGGGGTCCCAAAACGCGTTTTTCCCATTCATTTTTCCATAGGGCGGTTGGACTCACTTTTAGCTCGAACGGCTGAATAGATTTACATGAAACTTGGCAAAATTGTAGATATGGTTTGCCCGACGTGCCTTTGCTATGTCTCAATATATGTGCTCCAGTGGATTTTGAGAAATTAACGTTTAAAAAAATATATATATCTGTGACAGCGCTCCGGTTAGCGCCCCGGTTCGCGTACCTGACGCGTAACGGAACTTCGCGAAGCGAAGCCGATTGGCTCTCCGGTGTCTGTCAACATTCTAAACAGTCCGGAGCGGCCGCCATCTTGTCTCTCGGTAGGATCGAGAGACAAGATGTGGTGAAAAAAGAAGGGGGAAATGAAGGAAAGGGGGCAAGGTAAACCCCTCCTGACCCCCTAGGATTGATGAGGGGGATATTAAAGTCCCCCGCGATTTTTCACGGTAGAGGCGCTTCCCGGTACGCGAACCGGGCAGCTAACCGGCAGCGTAACGGGAGTCCGGTTCGCGTACCGGGTAGCGTCCCGGTAAGCGTAACAAGGGGAAAACCAAGAGAAACAGTAAAAAAAAAATTTAAGGAATAGATTTCCAGCAAACTTGGCAAAATTGTAGGGACTGTTTGTTTGATGTGCCTTTGCAAGGCCTCAAGATATGTGCACGTGTGGATTTTGTCTAATTAAGGTTAAAAAAAATATATATATCTGTAAGCGTGCTCCGGCACGCCTACGTTACGGGTTTTGTTTGCGCTGCAGAGCCGATACGTCACGGTTATGCGACGCGTCATGAGGCGTCTCACGTTGCTACGTGATACGTCACGTAATAAAGAATATATTTTACAGCTATAGATATTAGCTTTTAAAAAACCAATGAAATTCACTGAAAAAACCATAGGTTATAGACCATATATAGTTAGGAATTTGCATTTACAAAACCTTGAAAATTCACTGAAAAAACCATAGGTTTGAGACCATATATAGTTAGCTGGACATTTTATTGACATAAAACCAATGAAATTCCATATATAGTTAGTTGCACTAACTATATATCGCGCACCCGCAATCCACTGCTGATGATGTCACATATTACATCATTCATGACATGGTCAGTGACATCACTGATGACATCACTGATGACATCTCAAATGACATCACTGATGACATCACTGATGACATCTCAAATGACATCACTGATGACATCATGACACACCAATACCAGTTACTACATACGCACTCACTGATTCCTACGTCTACACACACATTCACTCATTCACCCATACAATCACTCATACATACAGTCACTCATTATTACAACACTATCATATGCACTCATACACCTATGCAGACACTCACACACTGCCACTCATCCATGGAGTTACTCACACACCTAGTCAGTCCTGTAAAGAATCAATCACACTTCCATTTCCTCATCTATACAGTTAAACACCATACTTCAGTGACATCACTGATGACATCACTGATGACATCTCAAATGACATCACTGATGACATCATGACACACCAATACCAGTTACTACATACGCACTCACTGATTCCTACGTCTACACACACATTCACTCATTCACCCATCCAATCACTCATACATACAGTCACTCATTATTACAACACTATCATATGCACTCATACACCTAGTCAGTCCTGTGAAGAATCAATCACACTTCGATTTCCTCATCTATACAGTTAAACACAGAACACCATACTTTTTCACACATATACTAACACATACTTACTCTCTTATACAATCACTGATACAAGTACACATTGATATGCACAGAGTCACACACCTCCCAGCCAGCCACACACACACTCAGTCTTCCATACATCCACTCATTCAATATGTAAAACATATTTAAACTTTACAAAAACACACAGACACTAGATGTCATCAGTGATGTCATTTGAGATGTCATCAGTGATGTCATCAGTGATGTCACTGACCATGTCATGAATGATGTAATATGTGACATCATCAGCAGTGGATTGCGGGTGCGCGATATATAGTTAGTGCAACTAACTATATATGGAATTTCATTGGTTTTATGTCAATAAAATGTCGAGCTAACTATATATGGTCTCTAACCTATGGTTTTTTCAGTGAATTTTCAAGGTTTTGTAAATGCAAATTCCTAACTATATATGGTCTATAACCTATGGTTTTTTCAGTGAATATATATATATATATTATACTAAGCATTTCTAATGTATTCGGCACTTTTCATAGGGAGACCTACCCTAGGTGGTGGAGGTCTACATCTACAAGTGAAAAGTTAAGAGTAGTAACTTTACACCACATGTGAAAAGTTAAGAGTAGTAACATTACACTTTTAAATCCTGATGTAGAAGGCTCCACTAGGTGGTAGAGACATGCAAGTCTATGCCTAAGAGTAACTTTACATTCCGATATTGTAAGTACTAAAAAGGTTTAAAGTCACTACTAGGTATGGTAGCAAATGTACACAAGTAAATCTATACATGTATATTTCACTTTGTGAATAGGGTCCCGTATGTTTCTACACTCTCTCTCATAAGACACTTTACATGTATTTTATGTACCATCACTCCGTCATGGCATATCCTTGTGAAATAATGTTCATTTACTTCTTTCAGGCTGGTTTCTATTTCTATTACCGTTTTATTAAAATATGTACGCAAATAAATAAAAGACAGGAGGATATCATTAATTTCATGACATTTTCCAATCAACCTTTATTTAGTTGGGCAGAATGGCAATAAACATTAAAAGAAAAGTACAATGATTTCTTTTAACATTAGAAAAAAAGGACATGAATTAAAACTTTGTTGGTCTAATGAGAGCCCCCCAATGCGGTTCCAAACCACTTCACATGGATGTATTTTTCAAGTACACGATTTGCATGTATAAGAAGAACACCTGCTAATACTAGTGCTTTGATCTTCCATGTAGAGATTTGCCAACTAGAAGCAGTAGTCAAAAACACTAAATAATATATCCACCGAAATGCAACAGAAATCTGGAAACCGATCTCTGCACTTGTGGGGGTTTTGAAAACCCATCAACAGCTACTTACTACAATGCCCATAGCAAAAAGCTCGTTTCTTCTTTCAATAAATGTCGCCCTGGGCTACGTCTGGGAGATACTTATTTCAACTGTGTGCCGAAAAAGAGACGTGAATCTTCTGACAGATTCCTACACGAGTCATTTAAAACACTGAATATTTAATGCCAGCACGACTGCAATTTGGAGCATCAACAGGCAAAACAAAAATAGATCATGTGGGAGGAAGAAGAACGAAAACAAAAATGCAGCTGAACGCCTTGACATCTGCAGGTTTCAACTTCCAGATTGCGATGCTCCTATTCAGTGGAGGCAGCATCTATACTGGGAGATTTAGAAGACGAAATGCTTGATCAAGCAAACCTCTCCAGGCTCCCTTGAACGACAGTATATATTTCGAGGTGTGTTAAGATAGTGGTGCTAAGGCTTTAGTTAAAACACCCCTATCCGCACAGTCGCTGGTTGTCAGACAATACTAGCTGGAAGATAAGCAATCAGTGGGAGTGGTCAAGTGAATGGGTGGGGTTGGATCTTACCATCAATGCCTACTGTCATAGAAAGGATCATTTAAAATAATTTAAGAGTAAAACCTGGAGTGTGTATCCATGAGGAAGCAGCAGATAGGTTTATTCCAGCATACAGGAGAGCAGAGGATACACTCGGGGACAGCTTCATCCATAGAGGACATTTTGAGTCTATTTCAGAGAACAGCTATTCTACTAAGCTATAGCAATCAATATGCATCAGGGACCTCACTTCCATTGAACAAGTTACCGTAGCTGTATTACCAGTGGTAAAGCTCGGGTATCTAGGGGGGGGCCCTCTGGGTTCAGATGACAGACGCCAGCAATACAAAGCCATTTGTAGCGCTGTACTGGGCTGTGGTGTGGCTAACTCTGGGCAGAGTAGGTGGGCCAGCAGGAGTCCCCACCAGGTGGCGAGACTCAAGAGATTGTGGGTACTGTCAAGCCATCAAGTCACCGACTGCAATTGAACAGTTGGGGGGAGAGGGGGGATGGAGGGGGGGGGTTGTCATTCCCTATGTTGTACTTGGGGAGGGGAAACACAGTTGCACTCCATGTCGAGTCCGGCAGGCGGATCCCCTGCAAGATGTCAGCATAAAGCGCAACAAGTTTAGGGGCCTAAGTACCCATGAAGGCACAGTCGAACTCTGCCGGGAGACCATCGGGACCTGCCCTGGAGTATTACAAATGGCCATGTCCTTCAGTGCTGCCTATATTTTCTTAACTGTCACAGGCCACCCAACACTCTCCCAAGCCTCTGGCGGCAATGTCGGGAGGGTCAAAAGTCAAGTAACCTATCCTGTGCACCTTCCGAAAGCATATCTGGGCGACAGTATAGCACTTCATTGTATCAGCGGAACTCATCATTAATATCCCCCGAAATGTAAATGCGAGACACAGTGTGATAAGTGAGATGAGTAATGGGTGAACCCCGTAGTTCTGGGCGCATAAGCCAAGACAGAAGTCTCCCAGACATACCCTTTTCTGCGTGCGTTATAGTTATGTAATTTTTGAAGTTGTGGAATCTCAATTGTTCCAGAACAACACCGTACCTTTCTTTCGCCTCCCTCAGCCGTCTATGGGTGTCGGGATCTGCTCCCAAGGCTCCATCCAGTCAGTGTGTGTAGTCAAGAGTGGTCAGTACCTCGTTGAGTTCCCTGCTAATACCGACTAAGAGGCTCATGCAGTGGCCGCAGAATACTTACCATTCATTCAGGGAAAACGATGCCTAGCCCAAATTGTGTGCAAAATAATCAGTGACTCCTTGTAACAGGTGTCTTCATGAGCCGCCGGCTGGAGCCGCCATAAAGGAATTACTGGTCTGTCATTAATTGGTCAAAACCCCATCAGGAGGGGGCTGCGATCCGAGAGTGTAGGCCCCAGATATTCAGTGTAGGTGGCATATTGCCTCAGCCTCCAGTTGAGAAGGGCTGATCCGATTCCACTTCCTTCACTCTGTCTCCCAATTTGTTGTGGTCTGCCCTCAGCAGATCCAGGCCCACAGAGACTGCACTGAGGTCATGCTGTGGCGTGTTTTTTGTATCTGCGATAGCATCCATGAGCCTATCAAATTTTTGTTGCATGGGGGGGGGGGGGGCTGTCCACTCCATCCTCCCTCACCAACATCAGCTCGAATGCACCGGTCTGTGAGCCAGTTTGACTGGCCCTTGGCTTTCCCGTGGCCATCTAACTCATGGTGCGGATAACAGTCTCTGGAGAGAGGAACAAAGCATTCAGGAAGGCCCATTAGGGCAACTTGTAGGTCAGGTGGTAACCAACGTGTATGAAGAGTGGGCTATCCAGCTGGGCCCCAGTGTGCCGTAATGTGCCAATGGGGCCTAGGCTCGTGTGGTGCTCCGTATGCTGGTACACTCTGCTCGCAGCACAGCAAAGGGGGTCCTTCTCTGTCCTCAAGGACCTCAAAAGTCCACAGAGCAGCATTGCTCCACAACCCCCAGCTTCTGACAGAACCAGCCCAAGGCAATCACTCAGCAGTGCAGTAGATTCGACTCCCTTCCAGCTGGCCTGGTGATATCAGGTTTAGGGTGTGGGTGCTTTTAGGGACAGACCCTCGCTACGCTACCCCCATGGCCTCCACACCGCAGTCTCCTTATCAGTCGCCAGGGCGAGGGGGCACAAGGCAAACCAGGCCTATGAAACAAGGACCCCAGTGGTGGTCCGCAGGGCACCCTCCGAGGCATCAGGTGTGTAGTCTTTCCCTGGAGCTATGAAGGGGAGGAGGGAGATATCAGAAGGGGTCCTCAAGCGAATATTTATTAGAGGGCACCGTCACCCAAGTCTTGCAGCCAAGATCAAGCTGTCTGTGGGCCACCAAGGGGCAGATTCTCCAAAGAGCACACTGTGACGCATTAAGTGGGCCCCACTAGAAAAGTCAATGCAGTCGCTGTAGTAGGTTTGTAGGCTCCGCCCCATCCTGGTGCTGTGATGAGAGCTGGAAGCAGTCTGAGTCCATAATCGGCACAAGGTGTACGCCAACTCACCTCAGAACTTCTGCGCCGTATTGGGAATATCTGATGCACCCAGGGGAAAGGCCAGCCCACCTATGACCACAGGACGTGTACAAATGTAAAGTTCACCTGCCCGGACCTCAATCCCATTCCAGCCGGGCAACTCACCACGGGAGCCAGCAGGACTATCTCCATAGCACTGGGTCCCTTCCATCACCGGAACTATTGCAGGCTGCTCCGTCCCGGAATGGTTCTACTACAGGTGGGCTGCCAGTCGTCATGCTCTCCCCTTTCCTAGCAGCAGGGCCTCCACCTGATTCGAGCAGCACCACCCGTCCCAGAGGTTGCGGCACTCAAAAGGCGCAGAGGGCGTCCCGCTCTGCTCAGATGCCAGCCCCCCAGGATAGTGTAGGGTCTGGGTGGTGAAGGACAGCAGGCTTCAGGGATCGGATGGCTCCCCGGGACCCAGATTTTTCAGGATAATTGTATGGGTCACAGCGGAGCGAAGCCACCACGCGTCCACCATCTTCTACTGGCATGCCACGCCCCTCATTGTTATATAATATTTTTAAAGAAAAAAGAAATTTCCATTGTTACATTACCAACATTTCAATCTGACTGTCACTAATAGAAATTCTACGATGGGACATTTCATCTCTCTTGGTGGAACTTTATTATTCCATCCAGTTGTGAGAGTGGTCTACTTAACAGGCCCCATTCATTTTGCACCCCCAAAGCACAAACAAGTTATTATTACAAGGGAGAGCCTGGCAATTAACCATTAAACATTTCTGTATAGCTTCAGCTATGTATTATTTGGCTAGGTTGTCGAGACTTTGTAGCAGCAGCACTCTGGTCCAGAGGAAACCGCAACGACTGTGGACCTGCGACAGATAACTGTTCAGTGGCTTGGACCCTTACCAATTGTAAACAAATAGCATACTACTCCTTAGCAACACATTAATTTACAGGGTCATATGACTGTTTGCATACACATGGATCTAAATCTTACAACAGAAACTCTTACTCCCAAGGGGATCCTGGGTATACCATATGTGTAAGAAACAATGGATCTCATTGGCCTTTTTTATTGTCACAATGTTAATTTTGTCTGAAGTAATAGCCGTAAACAATTAATGTTAACATTAGGATAAAAATCCCAGCACTCAAATACAAATATCGTAGTATTTTATATCAGAATCAATATGCACATTGACAATAAAAAAGTGCAATGTGTCCCACGTGCAGATAATGCTGTTTGGCAAGTTATTGATGTGGCACGTAAACCAGAAATAGTGGCAACCACCTGAGACACATCCTTCAGAGAATGGAATGCAAATGGATAGAAGAACGTTGTGATTTGATCAATAAGGGATTTAATACTGTTGGATATTGAAGAACTTATGTGGCAAGAATAAATGTATAATTTATCTCAACAATGTGGATTGTCAGATACCAGACATTGGTTTACCTGGTAGACTGTACTAAGTATTTTTAAGGACCCCCACCCCCTTTTTTGTGTCCGACTATATCCATGGATTCTATTGGCTGCTACCTTTTGGTCATTTTTGATGCAGGGGAATTTTTCAGGTTGTAAACATGGTATTGCTGCATCAACTGTCTTAAAAGAATTTCTGGTAATACTGTATTAATCTTCATTATCTTTTCTATTGAAGGAATTTTGTAAAAACTATTTGCATTATGACTATTAGGTCATCAGTTTTTTTTTTTTTTAGTATTTTTGCTTTAAGAAAGGTTTATAGGATTGTATTCTAGGCCTTCTGATTATAATTCAAACAAATACACTGTTCCCACTTCAGCTGCTGAGCACCAGAATTGTTGTTCTTCATACACCGCATATCATCCATTTCCCTAGCATTGGAACGCATGCGTTCCACACCTCGGTTCTCATTCAGTCAGTGACGGCAAGAAGCACGCTTCTGCTTCCCCGACGCCACCAACGATGTATAAAAGAAGCAACTGTAAAGATCGTATTTATTGAAGACAGAAGGCAGGTTTGAAGGATATTTAACTTTAATATCCCGGAGCGCCGGAACAGCGTCCTTCAGCTGCGGTTTGGCGCCTCTGCAAGATGGCCGCCTTCCGCTTCCGGCAAAACCCCTTCCGGTTCCGGCCGTGAACACTAGACCGTCACCACATATCTCCCCCCTTTAGACTCAACACAAATTAGATTAAACAGTCTTACTTGTAGTCCATTTCAAAGTCTTTGAATCTCTCCGGAATTCTTACAGCTCTTCCCGCTCTCGTTCTCACCACTCCTTCTCTTCCTTCATTTCTCGGTTCCTCTTTCAACTGGTCCCATGTCTCTGTTCCTTCACGAGTGCTTCCCGCCTTTTCCTTTCCTGACCTGTTCTTGCTCCTGCCGTTGCCTTCATCTGTTCCACTGACTTCCCTGTCCTCTCCGATGTCTCTCTCTTCAACTTGCTGCTTGCCTTCTTCTACTTGCTCCGTGTTCCTTCCGCAACCTTCTTCCATGCCTCTCTCCACATTCTCTTCCACTTCTTCTGCCTCCGCTCCCCAGTCCAAGATCTTGCTGCACTTTGCCATTCTGTCCTGCGACCACACCTTGCCATCGCTGAGGAGCGCCGACCTGGCGTAAGGTTCCAGAACTCGTAGGGGCGGTGTGAATTTACTTTCCCCTTTTCTCTTCAGGGTCGCCACTTTCACTCTAACCCAATCACCCTTCTCTAGTGACACTCCTTGTACATTTCGTCTCTTATTAAATTGTTCCGTGTACGCCTCCTGTGCCTTCTCCAGATTTCTCCTGACTACCGCTGGCGACCACTTGCTTTGCACCACCATCTTCCTCCATGCCATATTGTCCTTTGTAAATGGTTCTCTCCCTCTGAGTACTTTGAAAGGGCTGTATCCCAAGCTGCCTGGTGTAATTCGGTACGCCCACAACATCTTGGGCAACTCCCTTTCCCAGTCCAGTCCATCATTTATGGCTGCTTGTATGGTGCCCATTATCACCCTGTTAAAACGTTCCACTTGTCCATTGCCTGCCGGGTGATATATGGGTGTATGCTTGACTTCTATTCCATTTCTGGTCACAAACGCTTCCCATTTCACAGACGTGAACTGCGGTCCATTGTCGCATATGATGGTTTTTGGAATGCCTTCCTTGATGAATATGTCTCTCAGAAAGGCTATCACCGCCTCAGTGTCTACTGCTTCTCTTACCTCTACCTCGGGCCACTTGGAGTACTTGTCGATCAAAACTATGGCGTATTTTTGTATCCCTTCCATGTTCAGAACGGGTCCCATGATGTCAACGGACACCATCTCCCATGGCCACTCCGGCACCGGGAACTTTCCTAAAGGTGGTCGTAGCATGGACTGGGATTTGTCTGCTTTGGCACATGACTCACATTGTCGGACATATCATTCTACTTGAGAGTCAATAGCTGGCCACCAATATGCTTGTCGAGCCAAGGCTTTGGTTTTTGTGATTCCCTGGTGGCCTTCGTGTAATAGGGCCATCAAATGATTTACGACGCCTTGGGGAGGAACTACTTTGTCGCCTCTCAGAATAAATAGGGGATTCTCTCCCAGTGACAATTCATCTCGGACTTCCCAGTACCTCCTTAGTGTCTCTTTAAGGTGCCTCTTCTCGGGCCATCCATGGACAACATAATCTCTTACAGCTTCCAGGTCCTCATCCGCTTTATAGGCCTCTTCCCATTCCTGCTCACCGATCACCTTCTCCATGTCCTGTATGGTGGCCACCACGTAACTATCCCACTTAGAGCCCTCTTGTCCGTTCGCTTCCTCCTTGGCTGTTGCTCGGCTCAGAAAGTCCGCCACTTTGTTCTGTGGCCCTGTTATATGCTCCACTTCATACACGAAATCAAGTAACCGAAGTGTCATCTTTGCTATCCTGGGTGTGGCATGGGCATGACCATTGGACGTTAAGACCTTCACCAGTGGTTTGTGATCGGTTTTGACTAGAAACTTGGCGCCCCACAGGTACTGCCTAAACCGCTCCATCGCCCATACCACCGCTAGCATCTCCTTTTCTATGACACTGAATTTCTCCTCATTGGGTGCCAAGGACCTTGAGGCGAAGTGGACTGTCGACAACTCTCCATTCTGCGACTTCTGCATCAACACCGCTCCCAGGCCCCGGTCGCTCGCGTCGGTGGTGAGGATGGACTCGGCATCTGGGTCAAACCCCTTTAGGGGTATTGTTTCGCTCATCTCTTGTTTTAATGTGTCAAATTCCTCCTGTTCTTCCGTGTTCCATTTGAAACCATTTCTTTCCTTCAATAACTGTCGCAGACAGTGTGTCTTGGTGGCAAAATGGGGAATGAATTTGCTATAGTACTCGGCCATTCCCAGGAATGACCTGACATCTTCCTTTTTCCCTGGAGCTGGTGCATCCAATATTGCTTGCATGTTGGCTCTTTTTGGTTCAATGCCCCTGCCGCTCACTTCATGGCCGAGGTAGGTTACCGATGGTACCCCGAATTTGCACTTGGACCACTCCGCTGTTAGGCCATTTTACTGCAACGTGCGCAACACCTGGTGAGGCTTCTCGTTGTGTTCTTGCTTAGACGCTCCCATGACCAGGATGTCATCTTGGAAGAATTGAACACCTTCCACCTTCCGAAAGAGTCTATGCATTAGTTTCTGGAAAACGGCGGCCGCCGATGCCAGCCCAAAAGGCATCCTGACAAATTTGTAGCACCCGAAAGGTGTGATAAACGACGTGAGGTGATCACATGATGGATGAAGTTTTATCTGGTGGTAGGCAGATGACAGGTCCACTGTCGAGAACCATTGTGTGTCTTTTGTCTTGGCCAACATTTCGTTGATGCGAGGAAGGGGAAACTTGTCGATCAGGATGTTTTTGTTTAGTTCCCTGAGGTCGACACACAGCCTCACCTTTCCGTTTGGCTTTTGAGCTACCACCAAAGGAGAGAGCCACTCTGCACTCTCTATGGCCTGTATCACCCCACTCTTCTCCAATCTGTCGAGTTCTGCCTGCACGGCCTCTCTACATCTGAAAGGTATGTTCCTTACTTTGTGGATGACTGGTTTGGCTCCTTCCTTCAACTTCATAAGGTGTTGGTACTTGACCAATTCGCCTATCTGTCCATTGAACACCTTGGGGTACACTCTGTGCCATGCGTCTTCGTCCTCTCCCCTTTCCATGTTCATAAGCATCACTTTTTCAATGCCGCCTGGGTTCAGCTGTATTCCTAATGCCCCTTGGTCCTTCCAACTGAGCACTGATGGTCCCCTCTCCGCAATGTACAACTTACAATTAGCTTTGCGTTCTCTGAACTCGAAGAGCAACGGGCAGTATCCTAACATGGGTATTCTCTGCCCCGTGTACGTGACAGGTCTTAGATCCATGGGGCGCAGCTCCTCCTTTATTTTCGTCGTGAACTTTTCTTCCCACACTTGCCTTTGTATGATGGAAATGGGGGCTCCGGAGTCCGCGATGATCTCAATGGGTACTCCTCCTATTTGCATATTCAACCTCGGTTTGTCCGATTCTGCCCCCCCCACGTCCAAAACCTGGGCATCAATGTAGAGGACCTCCTCCAACTCCTCGTCCTCTGTCTGGTTTTCTTCTTCTTCTGGGTTTTCTCGGTCCACGTATCTAATCATGGTTCCTTTCGATTTCCTGCGGCATACCTTTTCGTAATGCCCAAAGACGTGGCAGTATGCACATTTCACCCTGAATGCCGGGCACACTTTGTCGTTTCCCATGTGGGACGTGCTTCCACACCTGTAACTTCTGGGTCGTCCACCTCTTCCTGTCTTGTGGGCTGTGTTTGTTGATTGCGTGTTCTTGTTATTGTCCTGGCCTTTAGGTGGTTCTCTCTGCTTGGTCCTCTCACCTTTGCCATGCGCCATTACCCTGCATACCGTCTGTGTCCCTCCGGTGTCCTTCCTAGCCGCTTGGGCGCACCGTTTGGACATTTCCGCCTTCTTCACCAAGGCCCACACCTCCTTCAGGGGTGCCTCTCTATTTACCCATAGTTTTTCTTGGACATGCGTGCTGGAGGTGTGCATTATGATTTGGTCCCTCATCAGCTCATCATGGAGCGTGCCGAACCTGCAAGTTAGGGCCAATTTTTGCAGTGCCGCGACGTACTCGTCGATAGTCTCTCCACCCTCTTGCTTCCTCTTGAAGAAGGTATGCCTGTCGATGGCCACGCATACCACAGGTCTATAGTGCGTGTCGATGTCCTCAATGGCATGACTGAACACGTCGGTGTCGGTCGTGCCTCTTTCGCCTTTGACCATGTTGTCGAACACTCTGAGCCACTCCGGGCCAAGATTGTGTAGCAATATCCCCCTTCTTCTCCGACTCTAGTACGCCGCGCCGTTCTCCTCTTCTAACGCCTCTAAGTAATTTAGAAAATAACGCTTCCAGTCTTCCCACGGCATCGTGGGCTCTCCCCTTTTCGGGAGAAAAGGCACTAGTTGGGTGAGGGAGGTGGACTGCGACGCCATCTTGCCGTTTCTTCCAGGGTCCGCTAGTGTTGCGGCGGCCTGGCCTGGTGGGCTAGCTGGCGCCTGTCTCTCGTCCTCGTTTTCTTCGCTGCGCAATCCGCTGGCTGCGCCACCCCCTACAGCGCCGTCCGTAGGCTGGAGCGCTCGTGGGTCGTCCTGGACAGCTGTGCCGGTAGCGATCGATCCTTCCCCCTTTCCTTGCAGTGCCGCCAGTGTGCTGCGCGGTGTCCACCACACAGTGGGATGGGGACTCCTTGAATCTGTCCTGGTGAGTGGCTCCTCCCCTAATGTGCTTCTGATGTGGAGCACGGCGCCGCCAAGTATGTGTTATTTATTTATTTGTAGAGTGGGTTTCTGCTCACCTTGAAGCCGTGTGGCTGGGTGGTGGGTCCGCAGGCTTCTGGGCTGGGACTGCTCGCTTAGCAGTGAGGATGCCCCTGGTAACTTCCTCGGGGCCTTCCCTCCGTCCTCTGCCACGCTCCGGGGCTCGTTTGGCTGTCTCCCTGTCTCCGTTTTTTTTTCCGATCGTTATCTTTGTAAGTTATTATTTTTTTTTTTGGGTGGGGATGGCTGTATCAGATCCCGTGCCTCGTCGCCATTGTAAAGATCGTATTTATTGAAGACAGGAGGCAGGTTTGAAGGATATTTAACTTTAATATCCCGGAGCGCCGGGACAGCGTCCTTCAGCTGCGGTTTGGCGCCTCTGCAAGATGGCCGCCTTCCGCTTCCGGCAGAACCCCTTCCGGTTCCGGCCGTGAACACTAGACCGTCACCACAGCAACCAAACACATGCTGCTCTAATACTTTGTATTTCCTCCATTTCCCTATCCTTGGAACGTTTCGCGCCTCATTTTGATTCAGTCAGTCAGTGTTGGGAGGAAGCATGCTTCTGCGTCTCCCACCAGACACCGACAGTTTATGAAAGAGACAGCCAAACACGTGCGGCTTACATCGAACTGTAGCTTTCTGGCCAGCAAACTCTCTAATCAGAGAACTACTCCGTGGGTCAAATTGGCTCTGCTCATAAAGGAACAGAGTCTTTCGTTCTGGAAAAAGCAGTCCATCGATTTTGCTCTTGGTGGAGAGTAATCCCTCTATCATATGGTACTCTCTGGGGTAAATCCATATGCCATAACATGAGTTCCTATTATCACCTATAACCCAGGCTTTGATTAATGAGTCTTTTTTTGATGCTCTTTATCACATTTCAACAGGTCACCGTATATAGTACCGTACATATTTCTGACCACGACTTTTGTTACACACGTGGAATTATTCCATTGTGGATTGTTTGCACTAGTATACCTACAGCTACAATCAAAGGTATGCGGGGTACCTACCATATTGGTCCCTCAAGTAGATGCTTGGCCATTCCGTCCAGTTTCTAATTTTTCTATATTTTTTTCAGGTTGTTCCCTTATGTATTTGCCCTTATGACACATGGTTGAACACAACGCACACCCACAGATCTAATCAGCCTAACTCAGGAACAGGTTTAGGATTATCATACCTATGGACTTTTAAATTCATGGTTGGTTGTTAGTTTGGATCACACTTTTTGGTTCTCGCTATTTCAATTTATTATTTCTTTTGTTACAGGGTGATTCTGCTGCACTTGGGACAAAATGCACTTTGTCAATGTGCATATATCTTGTGATACAAACTATTGTAATATTTGCATTTGGAGTGATGGTCTTTTTATCTTAATGTTAACATTAATTGTTTATGGCTATTATTGCTGACAAAATTAAGATTGTGACGTTTAATAATGATATTGAGAACAATTGTTTCTTACACACTTTGCATAATTACAAGGAGATTTTCAGAACATGAATACGGTCAAATAAAAACTGGAATACAAAGAAAGTAGATGTAAAAGCAGAATAAAAAATACTGTAGTTAACGTGAATGTCTTAGGAAAATATAAACATGTAGACGGAAAAAAAAGTCTAACTGTTACCATTATATTTGTGAACTGAACACAGTCACAAATACTTACCACAATCACAAATCTTTCCCACAATCACGATCCATTACTAGTAGCTGCTGCTCATTGAAGTTGGTGCCTGGCAACCAATTAGTTCTTGCTAAGACCCCTCGCTGTTCATGACCTAGTTTGCATCCTTTTCTGCGTTCCCACACTTTCTTCTATTTTGGGCTCTTTTTTTGAGGCATCCTTCGGTTCCTCAGAATGCATCCAGGTCTTACTATTGGATAGTTAAACTCTGAAACACGCTGGTAAGCCAGAGGGTTCAATATTTAATATTTCGGTGCATTATTTTGTGACTAATGTTTCGTAAGTTCTATTGTTTATGTCACCAATTCTCTCCTAAAGCCAATCTTTGTCACTTTCTCATTCAGGTTAAGAGTATAACTTGCGGTAAATTGGGAACGACTATCATATTCCTCTTTGGATTTTCATGGAGAGAGGGAATGAGGCAGAAGAACTCTACTAGAACGAAGAAAAAGACCTAGTGGAAACTACTAAAAAGTGACGAGAATGCAAGAGTGATCTTTGAGGACGATCCATATGTAATCCTAAAGTCAGTTTCCAGTCCTGCCTCTTGAGGTCAATGCAATCTTGTTTCTGTGCACATGAAAAAGTCATATCAGTAGTCTGGAACTCTTGGTAAGCTTTATTCTATTGCCTTGAAGTAAAGGTAGGGGGAAGATATTTCTCAACAGCCAGAGCAGCTGGCTTTGGAACTGGAGAGCTAAGGCTAAAGTCCCAGCATAGTCTCAATAGCCTGGGAATCTGGGTAAATCACGTAGTCTTCGCGTGCCCAAAAATTAAAATAAAATTATTCTGACCTTATGTAATATAATCTGGTGTTCATGTAAAGCGCTTTAATGCACGTGGGCTGAGTTTGCACTATATAAAACGGAAAAGGGGGACTGGGAAGTCTCTGAAAGATTCTCCTACAGATCAGCACTTTGCAGGTTAGCACCTCCACCACTACAAGGAAGTTGTGCATGGGGTCCATAGTTTTGATAAATTTTACCATGGATTTTTACTTTTCTTTTATTTGACAACATTCAGTCGAAGCGGAGTATGTTCTAGGGCCAAACAATGTCTCTGCAGGCTGGACGTCTTTAAGACTTCAATTAGAATCTCCACCTTGAAGTCTCCCAGGATCTCCACCTCCACATAGGACTTTCCTCCAAAAGATCTGTAATCCTCTGACTCAGTGCTCAGCTTCATCAGATGATTTCTTACAGGACCCAGGCGCTTAGTACAGAGATGGCCTATTTCAGTGTTGTGATTCAAGCGTGGACATACACCTATGGCTTTAGCCATAAGAACATGAATAGCTGTTCCAAAGAGAATACATACTCCAACCATCTTCGGATTACTTCGCTTTATAATTCTCCACCTTGGTTTCTAGCTTTACAGCAATATTCTTTAGATTCTCCAGTTCTAACAAGAGTTTTAACGGATCGGTCAGAAAGTCAACAAGGCCAACTCACAACTGGATTCCCTGTCAGTGACTGACCCTTCTGGCAAGCAGGGTTTTGCACGCTCTAAGACCAAGCTAGGGAGATGTTCATCCTCATCAGAAATGCATGGGCCCGAGGATGATAAAATATTATGGCTCAAGTTGGACTTCCCTAACCAACTAGCTGGTAGAACGAAATTTTCAAACCTACACATACCTATAGTCCGCACATTCAATGTTCATTATTAATTGGCATCCTTCAGATAAGTTTTACATGAATAGATAAGTTAAGCAGGATTGCAATTTTCTCAGGTCATCCCTGTAAAAATATGAATTCAGTCTAAAAACATTAAATTTTAACCCAGTATCGAACACAGCACTGAGTGCTATTGAAGGGATTTAAACTAGCATTAGAGACCCCACATACTGGCCAATAAATGATTCCTCTATATAATGTTAAGTAAAATCAACGATATATGCCTCCATTTAACTACAGTAGTAGATGTAGTCTACAGGTTAAGACAGTGAGATTGGTGCCAGTAGACCTGGGTTCTAATGCCAGCCATGGCACTTGGTCAAACACGGAGTGATCCTGGAAGAATCACTCCAGCTCATATGCAAGATATGTACATATGTAATGTAAAGAAATTTGGGACTCTGCATATTGTACACGCACTGTACATTTCTTCCTAGAGCCATTCACTTCTACCACTTACCAAAGGAACTATTATGCTCTCTAACGTCTACTGTACTGCCTTGTTACTCTGCACTGAGTTCCGGGTAGGGATCTTTCATTTACCAATAAACGTCAACTAAATCTGTATAAGGTAAATATATTGTCTAACAGAGACCAAGGAAGAGCAAAACAATAGATGATACGTACTTGTAATCTTATTAGCTGAAATGCCCAGGTATGGATACATCCTGTTTGAACTGTATAAACATAATCATATTATCTGATGAATGCTGCTGTCAAGATGTCGCATAATTTACATTTGTATTCATCAAGGATATAGTAAATGTCTGTCTGGAGGAAGGCTTAATTTTTTAACTCATTATAATGAACGATTTCCCTTTATCCGACACTGCTGGACTTACTGAGTTTATTTTCTGGACAGTGTTGAAGTTACTATGTTTCAGTTGGATCCAAAAACCTATTGTGAATCTTTACTTTTTCCTTACTTATGTGAAATCAATCTTTAATTTCTACCTCCTAGTCATGTTTTCTGCCAGCCTGACAAAACTCAAACATGAATTCTATCAAGAAACATACACCAAGAGACAATGCCCCATCTTACTCAAGTTATACACTAATACCTTCATCCTTTGGTGCTATACTTCCCATTCATATCTAATTGTGTAAGTAAAAAAACACCGGGCACAAAAAAGCTTGACATGCATACTAGGAAGAAGAATAAATATAAGAAAATAAATGTTCTTAAATCATAGAAGCAATCTTAAACGTGGGAGATTTAGGGATCGTTTAGTAAATTTATAGCAAGCAACATACAAAAAAATTCAAATATTCAACCTAATGCAAAAATACTTTTTAAATTGCACAGTTTTTGTATTGGATTGTTAATCCAATTTATTTTTCACCTCTCGTATCCTGGTTATTGATTTCAATTTAGCTAGAGTTCCTGGTTTACTTTATTTTACTGAAATATGATGTGTATGTCTGCAAACAACAAAGCACTATAAAAATATTTTTAAAAAACACCAAAGAATAATATGGCAGCTAAGAGTTGAGCAATTCTTTTAAGATGAAACACACCCACCTACCTTCCTCCCAAAAAAGCTATCTTCACTGAGGTCGATCAGTTGCTGAATGTTTCTGTAGCGCTTCCAGGCAACTCTGCACAGTTCCTAACAAAAACATTTCAAGGACTTTTGCTCCTAGTCACTAAACTTCCTCAGTGCTCTGAGGAACTGGGGTCTTACTCAATTTTATGAAAACCAAGGTGTTGAATCCTGATACATCACACCCGACTCCTTATCTTACTAAACAGTGAGACCACTGAAATGACCTCCTGCCAATGTGCGTGATGCTCTATCCAGCACAGGAATGGTGGTGTTAAGTCACACTGCCAAGTACTAGGCTAGATAATGTTAAGTCTCCACATTCATTAATACCTACAGTCCCTTTAAAGTTATCTGGTCACATGAATTCTGATAGCTTCACGTTTTTGTAGACAATGTCCTGAAAGTGACACAGAGATGAAATCGCAAACACAGCCAAAGATGTGTTGCTCTACAAATGTTGGCTAGCAAAATGGGACCGTGTCACATGTGATGCAGATTTTTTTTTGTTATTCCATTACGCAAATTCTTTATCTTGAGTGTGTGAAAATCCATAGTTCATGGGCATGAAGTCAACCACAAAATTGATGTGTTGTAACAACTTTGCTTATTGTGAGATAAAACCTCGTAATTATTCAACACCTACAGAAAGGCGATGGGACACTACTTATTACTGGCTTGAGGCTTTGTTCCATTTAATGGATATCAGATATAATTGTTGCCTTTGCTAATATATTGTAAATGCATTTATATAGCGTTTACTACCCCTGACGAGGCGTCAAAGCGCTTTTTCGGCAATTAGCACGCTACTCCGGGACCCATAGAGGATTAGTGTTGAATTAGTATAGTGAAACATGCAAGTAAGTTTTAAGTGGTGGATCGGTTAGTCAGTTATTTGGATTCAGAAGGATAGAAGAGGAAAAAAAAGGTGTGTATTTATATAGCGCCTGTTACCCCTGATGGGGGAAGCAAAATACTTCGGAAACCCATAAAGGAATAGTGGTGAATTAGTATGGTGAAATAGGAAAGTAATTTGAGTGGTGGATATTAGTCAGTTATTTGGAGTGAGAAGGATAGTGGAGGGATAGAAGGGGAAGAAAGGTTTGCATTCATATTGCACCTGTTACCCATGATGGGTGTTGAAGCGCTTTTCTGGCGAGTAGCACGCTACTCTGGATCCCATGAAGGATTTGTCTTGAAAATTAGTATAGTGCAATATGAAGTAATTTGAGTGGTGGATATGTTATTAAGTTATTTGGATAGAGAAGGGTAGATGGCGTGATAGAAGAGGGAAAAAGGTTTATATTTATAAAGCGCTTGCTACCCCTGATGGCATTTTTGAAGCGCTTTTCTGGCAAGTAGTGTTGAATTTGTATGGTGAAACATGAAAGTAATTTGGGTGGTGGGTATGTTAGTCAGTCATTTGGAGTGGGAAGGCGAGGAGTAGAAAAGGGGATAAAGTTTGCATTTATATAGTGACTGTAACCCTGATGGGGTGTTGAAACACTATATTGGCGCATAGCACGCTACACTGGAACCCATAAAGGATTAATGGTGAATTAGTATAGTGGAATATAGAATTTGAGAAGTGAACATGTTAGTCTGTTATTTTGATTGAGAAGGATAGTGGAGGGATAGAAGAGTGAAGGGATTGGATTTTGTTGTTGTTTTATTTCTAAGTCTTAGCAGTAGGAGGAGGCTTTTGGATGGGTAAAAGGGATTTTGAAGGAACAGAGTCAGAGGGAAGAGTTTAGAAAGGTTTGTTTTGGGGTATCAGTATAGTAAAAGGTGTCAGATGATGCAAGGAGGGGTAGAGTAGGAGAGAGTCTAGAGAGGGTATTATTTTGGAGATCATAGTAGTGGTATAGGGTTTGGGATAAATGAGAGAGTGGATGTAGCGGATATATTGATAGATGTATAGGGGGAGAGATAGGGTAGTGCATTGGAAAGAGTAGTGGAAAGAAGTTGAGATGATAAATATATAGATCCATAAGTACATTGAAAGTATATAGATGCATAAAGGAGGTAAGTATATGTAGATTAATGATATTGATAGAGGTACAGGATGAGAAATAGGGTAGTGCATTGGATATGCTTTTTCAGGAGAAAAGTAACAGACACATTGATCCAAGTACATGGAAGGTACATAGAGGCACAATGGAAACAAGTACATATAGACCAAAGATGATTTTTTTTTTTAACAACGTCATTATTCTACATGTATTTACAAAGCAATACACAAAGATCGGTACATCTCTATAGTGAAAATAAATGCTTATATACAGAGCGATATGCTATAAATTTCTGTCTGTGTTTGGTGCTTATGTGGGGAAGAGCCAATTCTTGAGTAGTTTTCTGAAGAAAAGATAGTTGAGGGTGGATCTTATGTTGGGGGTAAAGAGTTCCATAGTTTGGCTGCTTGAACAGAGAAGGATGTGCCACCCATGTTTTTTTTCTTGCATCTTGGTGTTTTGAGGCAAGATGCCCCTTTAGAGCGGAGGTTCCTTTGTTGAATGTGTTTGGTGATTTTAATCCTGATGAAGAGCGGTCCCATTCCATGTATTGCTTTGTGGGTGATACAAAGTAGCTTGAACGTGGATCTCCAGTCACCCGGTAACCATTGCAGGGCTTTCAAGGCAGGGAGATGCGGTCTCGCAGTTTGATATGCAAGAGTAGTCTGGCAGCCGAATTCTGAATCTGTTGTAGTCTTTTCATAGTTGTTAAAGGTGATCCATGGTAGAGGCTATTGGAATAATAGAGTTTGAACAGAACAAGGGAGATGGTAGTGTGGACCTTGTGTGAAATCCCACATGAGGGAAAATTAGTTGCAGCGTTTTTATATTGACAAAGGTTGATCTTGCTAGTTTGTCCACTTGGGCATTCATCGACAGCTTGGAGTCCATGGTCATTCCGAGGTTTCTTACTTCCTTCGATACTTTAGGTGGTGATTCCAGTACATCAGGCCAGGCGACAAGCGGGTCATATTGTTTCCGATCGCCACAAATGAGTATTTCCGTTTTGGAGGCAATCAATTTGAGATGGCTCCAAGTCATCCACTGATCCACGTCTCAGAGAAAACTGAAAATTAGGGATTTTCCAATGTCTTTGGGGCATTCCAGTTGAAGGAGTATTTGCATGTCATCTGCATAGTTATAGCACATGATGTGAAATTGTTTGATCAGTACCGGTAATGACTTCATGTAGATGTTATATGTTGGAACGAACAGAGTTTAATTACTTTTACAAAATCTGTTTCCTAATACACCTGTGTAAGGGGATATTTACAGAGGAAAATGAAGTACTGAAATATCAATTAGGCCTTGTTGCCCACTGCTCTGAATGTGAACAGTAGTTCCCACTCCTCAGAGGGCAGCTGCTACTTGCTGAACCCACAGCTGTGGTGGAAACTGAAGTAGAAGAATGAAGCCAGGGATCGACTGCCCTACAAAGCAATCAGGCAGTGCCCGAAGGGCTGCTCTGACAGGTCAGTGTGTGGGCTTAGTTTCTGTCTATTTGTGTGCGTGTTTTATAGTCAGGTGGTCCCTGATATTGGCACCGATTTTGCCTGCAGGAAGCACAGACGCATGCGGTTTCCCCACACATGTATTTACAAGTTCAAAACTGTACAGATTTTTAAATTTTGGCCACTTTTTTTGCAATCAGATTGGCTGATGAAGGCCACTTTTATTTTGTGGCCCAGGCTTATTTTCTGTCCCAGTCTGACCCTGAGTGAGGCATGGTTAATTACCACACGTCAGTAAGTCGACAATACTGCTATTAATTTCAGTCCCCCTCAGTTCCTCCAGTACATGCAGATAAACTTGGCATCAGCCCCCGTCTGTTATACATCACTGCTTCAGCCTGTGTCTGGCCTTAGATTGCAGGCAAACAACCCTGGTAAGTGCTAGCCTTCAAGGCATTCTGATTGGGCAGGCCAATGTCAGCAGTTCACACAGGCAGCTAAGTTTACTTACCAAATGTAAGGTGTGTTCTTAACCACTGCCTTCTCTCAGGAACGTGGCAAGAAAATCCGTACGAGAATGAAACTTGGCAAAGTTTAGGGCGATGGCAAATGTTCTGTGTGAAAATGGCACACCGCTAAAATCTACGCACTGGCATTCGTGAGCAACAACCGTAAATTGGCAAACAGGCTTTGAGGGTGCCTGTAAAAAGGCGGGTAATCAACGGAGCTAAGCAGGTGGGCATATGATATGATCTATCATTCTACGAAAGGTACACTGCGTGCTTGCATTACAAAGGCAGGCTGCGCCGTTTCATATCCTGCCAAAAGGCGGCCGCGCGAGCCAAGCCCAACGTGTAATAATAAAACACAAACACCAGTCCCTTGTAACGCTGCCATCTTGTACCACAGAGAGAACAAAGTCCGGAGACGCCTTGTCACGACTCCTTGGCTAAAACGTTTAACAAATTAGTCCAGCTTGCCCTCCAAAGGCTCTAATGCTCCCAATGTATATTTTAATCCTCTTTAATTTTCATCAGCACAGCGTGTGTAATAAAAACATCAAACCCAGAAAAGAACAACGTAGCAGCTAATAGTTTGATTTTAATTTATAAAACACAAACATTTTAATTGGAGAGACTTTGTTTTTGTAAAATTAAATGTGTGTATTTAATTTGCTACGTAATAGATATAATTCAAACAAGCTGCACGTATTTCACAACTTTAATATAGCATTATAAACCGATGCTTATAAATGTTGTTAATGGCCCCTGGACGAGAGTTATAGGCCCGAGCAGCAGGCGAGGGCCTATAACGAGGCAAGGGGCCTTTAATAACCGGCATAGCCGAAGGCACACGAGTAATAACGCTGCTAGAACATTGCAGCCACAAAGGGTATAATGTGCGACATTCAAATGTGAGAAACAGGAAAATCAACTGTGAAATTGAGGCTAACGAAGTCTAAACCAGTCATTACTGGCCACAGGCCACACCACTGCCTGTATGTCAGCTCTCAATAGGCCAATGTTGTTATATATAATACAATCAGATATTTTTAAAGAGATACGTTCAGAAAGGTATCTTCTGATTAACAGCTGAGTCTGACAAATAAACCTTTGAAGGTTTACCAAAGAATTGCAAACTCATTACTATAAGTGCTGAGAAACTATATATATATATCATGTTAAAAGAACACTCATGGCATTTAGCGGAACCAATATATTTCATGAAAACAAGTTAAAACATAGTCAAAATGGTACTTACATATCAATATCAAAGTGTTGGTAATTAGTATGAGAGCAGCAACCGCACATTAAAGTGTCTTTATGGGAAATTAATTATTTTATCTTGAAACTACACGGGTAAAAGAAGAGCTTACCCACAGAGTATATAGGGGACATTACAGCTTTCAGTAGAGTGTCTGAAGGATTGTTCACAACATGTACTTGATTTTCTAAACCACCTTGTTACAAAGGAGTAGTCTAACGCAAAAAAAGACTACAAGTGAAGCTGTACTTATCCTTACTAACATATTTGGCTTTTTAGTTGCTCTACATATTATGCAGTCCATCCACCTGCAGCGAATTACGTGTACAGAGATTTGCCAAATTGCTAAAGACAGGCAAACTCGTAGACATTCGATAGATGTCTATGTATATTTAGAGATGTAGAATTGATAAGTGTCTTTTGATGTAAAACACAAATCAGGTCTTTTTACGATTTGACAACAAATTTCCAACTGTTAAATAATTTGATATAACTGGGAAGTCAGAATGGACGTGTCACCATCATCATAGATTATGTTGAGTTCTAAATTGACCGCTCCTTGAAATGGAAACACAGTGTCAATCCTAGAGACTCAAGATACAGTGCGTAATCACAATAAGACACATGAAAACTCTGAAACAAACTACATTACAGATTAGAGTTTAAGAACCAAGACAGGCCTGCTACCATTCCGTCTGACGATCACTTAAGAGCCCTTCCTGTCCTGGTAATTTCAGAAACTAAAAATCAGCCAGTTACGTAAAGGACAATTAACTCTGTGCTTCCCTCTGATTGGACTGAGAGGTGATGCCCTCTCCCTAGTGGCCCCGGGTTCACTCCAGGTGAATCTTAAAGAACCAGAATGGCTAGGTTCTGTATGTAGAGGATATGTGTGGATCGCATGAAGGAGCGTTTGTTCTGGGGTGCCTTCAGGTGCCAATTCCCTTGGTGTGGACTGTGGTCAATGCACAGGATACAATCAACTCATGAGAGATGAACAGGCATTTTATCATCACAAAATTACAACCAAGATTAATGGATTTGAAGTTTCCAGAAATGTGTGACCACCTTTTCATATTTGCTTTTAATGTGTAATGTCTAGTTCAACATTAATGAAAAGAAGATGGACTAAGATGGTGCCTGACGATTTATTAGCCATGTAAATATTTCCATTTCCACAGGCCAAAGGGTGTTGTATCCAATTAACCGGTACAAACAATTAAATTAATTTCTAGACATGAGCTTATTAAGCTTTAGTCAAAGGGCATTAAGTTAATGGCTCCCCAGATAACATGTTGAACTATGAACTGTGTGTGAAAGAAACCATTTCCTGATCTGTTATTGCTAAATGTCTAGAAATGTCACAGACCAGTAGCTTGAACCTGTTACTAGGCTACTATTTCCATGTGTCAGCTACCTTACACATGGAAACAGGCAATGATTCGCCCACTGAGAAAAAACCCCACAGTGGATGGGAAAAATTTAACAAACTTACGGCCGGTGTCACTGCTACCAAATTTCTCCAAAATTGCGGAAAAAATGGTCAATACACAATTAGAGGGCTTTGTAAAGGAAAATAAACTCCCGCCCAATCAGGTTTCAGGCCAACTTATTCGACAGAGACAGCCCTGCTCTGTGCTACGGAGATGATACGGAAGAGAGTAGATGAAGGACTAACAACTGCGCTGGTCCTATTAGACCATAGCACAGCGTTTGATACGGTGTCACATAAGATGCTTATACACCGATTTAGGAGAGGAGGTGTGGGGGGAGCTGCGTTGGACTGGATGGTATCTTACCTTCTGGGACGTAGCTTCCAAGTGGTACAATCTGCATTCACCTCAAAAACAATCACTCTAGCACAGGGGGTGCCGCAGGGTTCAATTTTGAGCCCAACTCTTTTTCATTTATACGTAGCCCCCTTAGCCAATATTGTAGAAAAACATGGAGTATCAATTGTGTCGTATGCCGACGAGACCCAGCTGGTGGTTATGCTGACACCCAACTCACTGCAAGCAGCTAACAGCTTTGCAGCCTGCCTGAAAGATCTGGCTGGATGGATGTCAGAAAATTGCTTAGGACTAAATAGCAATAAGACTGAGGTGATGATAGTAGGAAATGCTCCATCAATATGGTAGCCGGCATCGTGGCCAACTATGCTTGGCCCAGTCCCAACCCCAAAGTCGGAGGTCAAAAACCTGGGTATATGGATGGATTCAAAACTATCTTTTGATGCTCAGATCAATAGAACAAGAGGGAAGTGTTTCGGAATATTGAAAATCTAAGACATTCTTCCTATATCGTCAAGAAAAACCCTGATCCATGATCTGGTTACAGCAAGACTGGATTATGGGAATGTGCTGTTGCTGGGAGCAACAAAAAGAGGATTGCAGAAGTTGCAATCCATCCAGAATGCAGCCGCCCGTCTTACCCTGAACCTGCAAGAAGGGCACCCTCGGAAAACGCACTAAACACTACACTGGTTACCTGTCCAAAAACGTATCCTATTTAACTATGTTATAGCCATCGTATCTTGCAAGGGAAAGGCCCTACCTATTTGCATAACCTACTCTCTGTATACGAACCAGCACGTCAGTTAAGATCTACCGGAACACATCTGGTAAAAGTCCCTAGGATAAAAAGAGCTTGTATGGGTGCAAGATCATTTAGCTATCTGGCAGCTAAGAGCTGGAATGAACTACCCATGTCCCTCAGGAAAGAACCTTTACAGAAGATCTTCCGTAAGAAGCTGAAGACATGGCTTTATTCATAATAGATACAGAACTACCCATGAACGGAATAGCAATAATTTTTCTGAGAATTATCAGTGGAAATCAACAACGCGGGGACACACCTGCAGGTGTAACCTGGCACTCTATAATCTAAATCAACGAAACTATCCAACACAAGACCGAATGCCCTGAAGATATCGGTATTTGCTAAAAGTGTGATCGGAATTTGGGTCCGATTTACAAAACCGTTGTCAGTCGAAAAAGGTTAACCGATAGAAAAAGTCTAAAACTCTGCTTGCGTAAGTGGAAGGAGATTCACAATGCCGGCAAACAGAGGTTTTGCAGAAGTTCGTCAGAGTATGCAGAATTATTCTCAATCCTATCACCTAAAGGGGAAGTAATGAGTGTTCCCCGAACTGTTTCAGTGAGCTAGTTGTCAATGCTAATATAGTTAAAACCAACAGAGCTGTAGTTTTGCGGAATTCACAAACATTTCTAATGTCTTTACCACACTTCCTGCACTTACATATTAAAAAGGAAGATATAACAAACTTATAGCAAACTAACATTTCGGTCGAGGGAAGAACAGATTTGAATGGAAAAAATATGTCCAGTGTAAAATATGTATGTTAAAAAAAAGATATTATGAAAGCTGGACCATTTTCATGGCATTACTGGTGGAAAACTCTGCAATGTGGAGACTTTTATTATGTTTGATGGTAGCCTAAGTTTTGAGCTTCATGTGCGTGACCTTAAAGCTCTGAGTAGGTAGGCGTATGTATTCCAAGATTCACGCCTATTTTGTGAACTAGGCCCTTCCTTTCGGGCCAAGTTAAGGCCTATAGTAGATCCATGGTCCAAGAAAGCTTCTTACCAATACGCTCTGTAGACAGGAGAAACTGTTACTTACATATTTGTGACAGAATCTCTTTTTATACCTAATGGATTCATAAATTATTTTTGCTTCAATTCTTCAGCATGGGCAATTCTCAGTTTGGAAAAGTGACAAATCAGATTTTCTTCAAAGTGTACAGCAGAACAGCCTACACTTTCCAAATAATGTTATTTTCAATTTACTTAGACCTATATTTGGAAAAAGATCTGTTCACCAGATACTACAGGAAGGTCCCAATGGGAGCAAAGTCAATCAGCGCTGCAAAATTCAAATGCACAGGCGTTAGCTGCAGGGTCTCCAATCTTTTTGTATAATAAGAGCTACTTGCGTTCAATTAAAATAATCGTGAGCTACCAATACTATTAGTGTTGTAGTAGTGACTACTTCAGACAAGATTACATTGCGGCCATTAAAATTACCAGCAGTGATCACCTCAGTGTATGACGAAGGAATGCCAGAAGTAATGTAAAAGTGCTTTGTCAATTTGAAATGTCTGTGTGTAAATAATACATGCCAGCCACAGCTGCAGTGTCTGCGCATGAAAGTGATAATATTAGTAAGATGTCTCCCCAAATGATTTATCACTCAAAGATCAACTTTAAATATATTTTGTAAATTCAGCCATTATTCTCCGACATCAATTCAGGAGTTCTGTAAATGCACATATTTATTTTCATCTTGAATGCACAGCTTTGCCATGCATATATTAATTCAATCAACCAAACGGTTGTTTACAGTACTGGGAGCTGGAGAGCTACCAATAGCGCACAAACAACTCGTTGGAGAAGCCAGATTAGAACTTTAAAACCAATCTTCATTACATGGCTTTGCTTTACTTTTTTTTACTAGTAGGGAGGTGCATAAGGGCTGTTAAAGTTAACCAGGCAGCCACCAAAGCCGCTAAAACAGCTACGGTACCAACTCAATGTCATCATATTATGGAGAGTGGGTATTGCTTTGCGAATGCATAGGAATCTCAATTTGGACCCGGCTATGTGTAAATTAGTCCTAACCCTACCCCAATAGGAACAGTCCAGACCGAGCTGCCAGGACAGGTCCTCTCTGAACTGGAACACAAGCAATCCAAGACCAATTTCCCCTGATTACTCGTCGGTCAGGTGCAGCTTGGTTCCAATGGCACAATGAGCATGGGATCCACATATGGGCATACCCTTGACCACTTAGGGCAGTACATGAAACACACAAAAGACGATGGGAGGAATGCTTGCAATAAGTTCAACCACTGGCAAACACTTAGGGCAGCATTCCCACCCATTGTTCTATTGCCCACCATGCCACCTGAGGTTGGACCCAGTCATATGCTGACCAGTCTGCCCTGCTCCTATGGGAACAACTGAGCTCGAACTGACAGGTCAGGTCCTCCCTGAACTAGAACACAAGCAAGTAACCCAAGACGATTTCTCCCTGATGGGGATTCATTAATCAGGTACAGCTTTGTTCCAGTGGCACGGTGAGCACAGGGCTCAAGTAAGGTGAAACCAGTCTGGGGCTGCTTGTGGTCCCTTTGGAGAGGGCCTTGTCTGGAATTTTAGGATTGTCTGTTCTTTTGAGAAGCAGGGTCAGTGCTGAATGCATATGGTTGGTCTTTATCTAGGGTGGCATAGTGGCTGAAAAATGATGAACTGGAATGCGGCCTGTGCGATTGCCAATGGCTGAGATTAATTTAATCAATCCATCCATCACTTTGCTTTTGTTAATTAAAGTCTAAGCAGGCAGTTTGTTCATCAAGCGAATGAATGGAATAAAAAAAGAAGGTGACATTAGCCAAAAGCGGGTGATTTGACAGGTAAGCAATAGTCATTCACATACAGCACATACTAAACAAAACTCTTGCAATCGTGAACAGATTTAGACTGGATGAAAAAAAAACAGGGCTGTTATGCACCACACTAACATACACCCTACAAACACAGGACAAATTAGTCTAAAAGTTAATGCAGCAGAATGCAGGAAACAATGCATCACAAGACTGTCAAGCGCCAAAAGCAAATACTGTGTCATTCAACAGTGGAAAACAATGTAAACGGTCCTAGAAAACAAAACACTGAACCGGATTGTGATGCATTGATTTTTAAAAAAACGCCACACTAGAGGTGAATAAATGAAAAAAATGACCCCAATCGAGACAAAACTTACAAAGTACATCAGCACACTCACAGATGCACAAACATAGCACAGATCTTCCAAGATCAAACTCACTTTACTATATTCAAAACTTAATAAATTCTCTATTAAACACATATAACAAAATAGACACAACAAAACCACAGTTCCTCCAGGTTGATTTATGGTCTTCTAAGGTCTCCATAAAAGGGTGCGCCAATAGCACTACAATGAAATCACAATGGCAGTCAGCACTACATACATGCAAAATAATAGAATTTAAGTTAAACATGAACATTAACTTGCCTCCGGCCTAGATGATTGAAAATGTTCATAGTAATGTAAACACTGGTTAAGACTCAGAGGAGCCGCCTTTACTTCACATACGTCAGGAACCAGACGAAAGATCTTTCTCTATTCCCAAAGCGCACATTACGAAATAATGCAAAGAGATTGTAGAAATCTGCTGCTAGGTCCTGCCATGTAGCATGACTATGGAGGGCAAAAGCCAGTTTAGGGGAGCAGCAATAAGTTATTGTATTGTAATTGCATTTATATTGCGCTTACTATCCCCGACGAGGCATTGAGGCGCTTTTTTGGCGAGTAGAACGCTACTCCGGAACCCATAATGGATTAGTGTTGATTTAGAATAGTGAAATATGAAAGTAATTTGAGTGGTGGATATTAAGTCAGTTATTTGGATTGAGAAAAATAGCGGACATATAGAAGAGGGAAAAAGGTTTGCTATTTATATAGCGCTTGTTACCCCTGATGGGGTGTTGAAGCGCTTTTTGGCGAGTAGCACGCTACTCTGGAACCCATAGGTATCACAATTAGAGATTATCTCCCATTGCTTGCAACTATCTGTACTTGGGAAAGGTGACTTATGTGCCTTCTATGAACTACTTTTCCCAGCAGCTATAGGGCATGATGCCGTGACGAGCAGAGGCAGCACAAGCATAATAAAATAGTTTTTTAGGTTTCGACCTGGGCGTTGGCAGTTGCCCCGCCCACGGCGAAACCTCATGATTCTTTGTACTTTGGTTCAGCCTCTGTCTACCATTGGCTAGCTCCATAAATGGAGGCTAGCCATTGGGAGACAGAGGCTGCCAATCACGCTTTCTCGTGAAAACGCGATTCGGGGGCGTTTCTGGGACTTTTTTTAAGTCCCGCCCCTTTGTCCCGGGCCGCGCTGTCATTGGCTGCCGGCCGGGACACCCCCGTGATGTCATTTCCCGGGCCGCGCTGTGATTGGCTGGCCGGCCCGGGACCTGACTTGTTCTTGACTCTTATTGAACATACAGAAAAAATAATTCGGTGTCTTAAATGAACGTATATGTGACGTTAAATGGCCATCTAAAACAATGAGAACAGTCTTACATCTAACTAACTATGCAAGATGCAGCGTTTATCAAGTGAGCTTGGATAATCATTTCTTACCCTTTCCACAACGCACATCAATAATCTGGGAAGCACTCCATGTTGCATGCTGTCTAGTATCAAATACCAGAATCCTGCGTGCAACAGTCGATTGATTTGCAAGTCCCAAAATTCTTCATGTTTCACTCTTAAAAGCCTTTCTGTCGTGCATTCCGTGTTTTGTCAATTTGTGAAAACCACAGGTTTCAAGAAATCCTCCAAAAGACGGTCCAAAGAGAAAAACACATCAACACAAAATATCCCTACAGATATGATATAGTGATCACTTTAAATATGTTCGTTTCTAATCTAGTTTGAATTCGTTTTTAAGCTATTTTAGATTTCAAACTACATTTAAAACTTCTTTTGCAACTGATTTGGTTTATTAATTAGTGACCTCATCGCTGGTATAATTAAACACTAACGGACCTCTGGGGTTAAGTGGCAGTTACTGTTTATTATGGTTCGTCAGGGGAGAGACGGACGTTTACATATAACGTGTGGCATTAACGCTCTCCACTAACGATAAAGGCACCCGTCAATAAGTAGGGTTATTTTAACATCGATTTATAGCGCTCCAGACCACGAAGTGGTTCTTTCGTATTCGAGGCACTATTGGCTCATAACGTGGGGCACAGCAGACCTGCCTGGCTGCGCAGAACGAGACATGGAGGTGCAGTGCAGGTAGCCGAGGGTGCTTCTTGGCGCAGTAAGAGTACAACCTTCCAGGTCGACACAAATCAACACCTAACACCATCAGAGAGGAGAAAATCTCACGTGCGGTGTAAACGCAACAATGATGACAGTAATCCTAATTTACTTTTCCAGGTGGTTTTGTTTAATGTTGCAATTGTTGCTCTGTGGGGCGTCTGTGGTGGGGAGGGCTGTCATGACACAGGAAGCAGCTTGCAAACACTGTGGGTGCGGTAAACAAGCCTTGGTGAAGGACACTGTCGCTCGCACACTTGCTTTCTTGCAGCCTCATCTGAGAGCCGTGCTGACACTCCAGGGGGTTGCGTTAGTGCACAGCATCAGGTCGGGTCTGGGCCTAGTTAAGGAGTCCCCCCGCCCACCCCACCTGCACTGTGTATCAAGCGATGTCCACAAACTATATTCGGGCCAGTTTTACCACTTGCTATTCCTCTTAACACGTGCACATGCAGTTTTATTTTCAGGAGGAAACTGCGAGTGCAAAAAACCACAGGCCGAGCACAATTCGGGGCAAACCTTGTTTGTGGCTGACTTTAAACTTAGCACAGCATTCTTAGGCGTGATTACGAGGTGGTCGCTATATCAGGGCACAAGTCCTAAACAAGTCCTTACAATTATTGTGATCCAATAAATAACAGATTGTTCTCAATTTCATAACCATAAAATAAACTCAATCAGCAGTAACACAGCAGAACATAAAAGATGCATGTAGTATAAAGAATATGTATCCCAAGTAATGATTGTGAAAATCCACACAGAACAGGATGAATATGTTCGGATACAGATGGGATTACTTGTATACTTTTTTTTACCAACTCCTTTAATATGCTTGTTTTGCTGGAGGTTGTCTTCAGCTAAAGATTATTGCATTATTGGAAATACCATAGTTAGATAATGACTGTCATATGCTTTCAAAATAGTTCATGATCATTGCACCCTGACCTTTACTTGCCAACATGCAGCATGGTCAGAAAATAACTAACCAGTGCATCTAATCTGCATCCAACATGAAGCGTCACATCATAATCGCCAAGACCAGTGTGCCCATAGCCTCTCCAGGTTAATTTGTACAGAAATTTCCCATTTCCCTATTTGATGGGGAGACTTTAGCACACATTTTTTACAACACCCAATCCCAGTCACTATCTCGGCTTCTGCGAGACCCGCCCAGACTCCATGTGAAAGAGCCCAAAATCATTTTAAGGTGCTGCAATTCATTCAGATTCAGAATTCGATGAATGATGACACGCCCTGAACTGGCGCCCCCTCTCCCTGTTTCAGGGATATCTGAATACTACATAGTTAAGCTTATGCAGCACACCACATAAAACTGCATTCATCCTTAGCTTGATAAAAGTGTTTTAGATCCCCTGTGCAACAGTCTGTCTTTGCCAATCATTTCGAGGTCTTGGTGTATTTTACCATGACCAATTTGTTAAGTTCATTGTATATATAAATAATCAAAATTCACTGGAAGGCTGAACTATCTATCACAGATGTGCAACATTCCTGATCAAACTTTAACGTTGCTGTTGTTAAATAGGTTTATCGTCGATCGACTCCTTTTTCTGCCTTAAAATAAAGCTGCCCAGCCACATTTAGATATATATACTATCACTTAGTAGCATGTACATAATTATCCCGGATCTTATTTTCATGTTTTCTATACGTTAGAAATACACTTCAGTGTTATCACGCCACAAAGCAAAGTAAGTTGGGGACAAGTTTTGAGAGTTCTCAGTACCTTCTACACTACAGATCTCAAACTGGGTAGCTGCCATGCTCTTCTTGTCTAAAGCAGCTCTCGTAAGTTTGCCTGTTCGCATTCAGATAAAACAAGTTACTTACGTGTACTCTTGGTTCTTCACCAAGTACTAAGGTAATTATAACTAGGCGTGTAAAAAGTTTTTCTTCTAGGTCTATTATACATTGCATTTCCCTATAGGATGTGTAACAATCCACATAGTTTCGTACATGACCAAAGTATGACCAATCAGAGCAGAGCTTGCACCCTTCCCTCCTGTGCAGCGGCTTCACACCTCAGATTTCTAAGCATGACTGGTAAAGTTACCAATGTTACCAGATAAGAGAAACAGCAATGAGGTGAGCGACTGAAGGGAGGCGGATGGGTCGCATGTCAATCTATGAAACATATCAATACTAGAAAACCAGTGTACAGGTACATTTTCCCCCCCAGTATTGAATCTTCATTGATTTACATGCTTGCATCTAAACAGAAAAGTATTGTACCATTAAATCAATATAACAGGAAGGCATCAATAAAGCTTTATACGGAGGCGTGTAATATACTTAAGTGTTTATTCATACGTAGCGTTAAGAAGAAATAAATATTATAGCATAAATACGAAGGAAAAAGGTTTTAAAGAACTGCTTGACCCACAGAATCATCCTTGTTAACAGCATTCATACAATGTTTGGTAAATGTATGCATTAGACCAGTGGGCGCTCTGCATATGTCCAACAACAGTACTCCTGCGAACAAAGCTTCTTGTAGAGTGTGCGCATGCTTTGGATACCAGCGGCCTTCCCGCCTTTTTGTCACGGAGAGTGATAGCTATGGATACCCATTGCGCTATAGTTGCTTTTGAAATGGGTTGGCTTTTTGTTTTGGGGCACAAAAGCAACCGGAAGTTGGTCCAATTTTCTGAAGGGCTTAGTGTGTTCCAAGTTAAATTTAAGGTATCTTTTGACATCAAGGCTTTGGAGTGATTTTTCCGCTGCACTGGATGGATTATGGAAAAAAGTCTTCAGGACAATAGGTTAATTCAGGTGAAGTTCAGAATGTACTATTGGTATGAATATTGGTTTAGTACGCAAAATAAAAATATATTTTTTTTAAGTGTACATAAGGCTCCTGTACTGCCAACGTGTGCATATCACTAACAAGTCTAGCAGACGTTAATGCTAGTAAAAGCGCCATTTTCCACGTGAGGTGTCTGATGTCGGCCTTATGGATTGGCTCAAAAGGTCATCTCATTAGCTGTGCCTGGACTGGCTTCAATTGCCATGTTATTGGTGGTTATCGGATTGGCAGAAAAGCTCGAAACAGTCCCTTGAGAAACACTTATTAATTCATCTGACCTAGGGGATTTCTTATTGCGAGAACGTCTGTATCTTAAGTGCCGTGAGATGGACTCAAATTGAACTGTGCAGAGACCACATTGAGCTAGTCAGAGAAAGTAAGGCAGGGCCTGCGCAGGCTCTGAAGTGAAAGGATGAGAATTGTTGGCTGTGCACCAGTTACAAAACCGTAGTCATGTTGCTCTGTAGACTGGTTTGTGGATTCTGCTCTTGCTTTTGCTAAAAAAGGTTTCTACATTGCTGAGGGGTGTCATAGCGGATGGAATTCCTAGTATTCAGGATCCAAGATGCTAAATTTAGAGATTCGAGGTTCGGATGTATTACCTGCCCATCGTCCCTGTATAGTAACGTTGGGACTGGTTTGAGTTGACTGTGTTACTGTCCTTACATTAGGGGAAGTTCCATATGCCAGAACTGTCTCTGTCACCCTGGGGCTATTAAAACAATCCTGAGCGGCTCTCGTTTCTTCTTGTGTAGTATTTTTGGGATGAGAGGTATAGGCGGTAAAGCATAAGAGTACATAACTGCTCAAGACATTGGAAGCATGCTCCCCCTGATTCCCTGTGTCGGAATCTGCTTGCATATTGACAGCATTTCTTGTTTTATGGAGTTGGAAAGACTTCCAGGGAAGGCACTATCCATTTGCTGAAGATCCTGTTAAGTTGGTTGGTTGACAACTCCCACTCATGCCATTCCTGTAAAGACCTGCTTAATTTGTCCGCCCATTGGTTTTCTCTGCCCTTAACATGTTCCACCTTCAGGGAAATATAGTTTTGTAGGCACCAGGACCATATTAGTTCTGCTATCTTCGATAAAAGGCGTGATCTCGTGCCACCCTATTTGCTTAGGTGACACACTATGATCGTATTGTTGGTGCTAATTAAGACTTGTAACCTTTGTAGGAAAGCTTTGAGTCCCTACTCCCCCGCTTCCAGTTCCAGAAAGGTGATATGAAACTCTTCCTTTCGATGACCATTTTCTGCTGACCTCTAAGTCTTGAATTTGTGCTCCCCATCCCTCCACTGAGGCATCCGTTGTGATGATGAGATGGAATGGAGTAGGAATGCCGACGTGGTGGTGAGATTTCCTTTTTTCATGCACCATCGCATCGAGGACACCATTTCCGATGTTATTTGAACGATGTCGTTGACTGAGCCCTTGTCCCGTGTCCATTGTCAGTCCAGCTGTTCCTGTAGCAGTCGCATGTACAACTTGCAGTTCGGTATGACAGGGATGCAAAACATTTCCAGGTAAGATTTGTAGGTTCTTACGGGAACTGACCTTTTTTGTGACAGAGAACAAGGCCAGTGTGATCATCTTTGTCACTCTCTTTCTTTATTTATGTGGAGGGCCCAGGTCTTGGAAACGTTGCATGCAAGTCCTTGTACAACCTCTGGCAGCCCTTGATGAGTGTGCTTCGATTAGCCAATCATCTAAGTATGGGAATATGTGGTGTCCAGTCCATCTGAGATAGGCTGCTACTGACACCATGCATTTGGTGAAAATTCTTGGGGCAGATTTCAGCCCGAAAGAAACACTGACCTCTTCGTCTACCAACTATATATGATGAAAATCTCTTTTGTTGGAGTATTCCCAGTGCACATGCAGTCTGTGTCAGCTTTTATGGATTGTAGTACTTTGTTGACATGCTTACCAAATAAAGCTTCACCATTGTAAGGCATGTCTAATATTTTAGACTGCACCTCCGGTCAGAGGGAGGCTCTTTGAGCCACCTTGTCTCCTCAGGTCCGCTGACCCTGCCATTCGCCTTCTAGCAAAATTGTTCTTGCCTCCGGTCTGTTTCTTGTCTTCTGGCAGGATCTCAAGATCCGTCCACATTTGGAGTATCCTGCCTAGGATTGCTACAGCGTTGGAGGCTCTTATGGATATTGCTGGTATAGCTGAGAATCTTTTTTATCTCCTCTGCTGCCTGCATTACTGCAGGTCCAGTTTAGGGTGACCTATCAAGCAGGCTGGAGAGCTTTCTGGGGCTTAATATTTTTTTGGCCAGTTGTGGTATCACTGCGGCAGGACTTGTCATGGCCTTGAGGCCCTCATTTAAAATGTAAACTGTATAGATTGTATTGACTTTTTGTTGGATATTTTTTAAGTTGTACAAGAAGCACTCTGTATGTTGGACTATCATTGGTAGGTCAAAACACTTGGCAGCTCTTTCTATAAGCGCATGGAATCCTCTAATGTCATCAGGAAGCAAACTAGTGCATGGAGGTGTTGGTGGAGCAGATATGGGGGTAACATAGTTGTCCAAAACATCATCAGCAGTAGTTGTTTGGTCCCACGGTACTTCCCTTTCATTGAGTAAGTTGTCATTGTCCCCTTGATCTACATAGTCATCGTGGATAATGACTGATTCTGTCTTGTGTGGGGTATCTTCTCCGGTGGTACCCTTGGAGTTGGCTGATGAGATGGGGGTTCTTTGAGCTGCCCCTGACCCCTCTGGTTTAGCAGCTGTGTCCACCTTGGAGGAAAACCGTTTATAAAAGTCCTGCAGCATCATACCAAGGTCCGTTACTAGTGCCACTGGTATTTTCATTGCGGGTTCCTGTGGGTTTTGTACCGCAAAGGTATCTTCGTAATCTTCAAATTCCATGAAGTCATCATTGTTTTTGTCTTGCTGCATTCTGTCTCTAATTGAGAAATCACCATGCATATACTGCAACTCTTGCTCGTCATCTGATTACTGGCATTTTACATGAAATTGGGATGGACTGGTGGCATCCCTGAACAGAACATCCTTGTGCTCTTCATCACCTGCATTCCCCATTTCCAGCAAGTTCACTGTAAGTAATGGTGACACCTTGCTAGGGGACGTCAATTCCGGTCTTAGAACTGGTTCGTCGATGGGCCTGTCAACGGTGCAATCGAGGACGAGCAATCATTGGGGTTAATGGACATCATCTTCACCGTCAGATATAGCAGCATCAACTAATTTATTGTCAGTGCGTCCGTCTACGGTGTTGACAACGTTAAAGGTAGAGTCTTTGTTGATGATGGTCTCATCATCAAAAATCTTGCCATCTATGAGGCTGTAGTTGACACTATTGTGTCCATAGAAGAGGCGCTCGACCTCGGACCTGGGGATCTGGGTTCGAGTCTCGGTAACGACGCCAAACCTCCTGTGATTCTGGGCAAATCACTTAATCTCCCCGTGCCTAAAAATGAAAGTGTGTGTTCTCATGTAAAAACGTAACTTGTGCTATGTAAAGCGCTCTGATACCTGATTCGGTTCAGGTCTAGTTCGCGCTATATAAAACTCTAAAATATATATATATATCATGGGTGTCGTTGCCGTAGACGTTGTTGCTGTTGGCAGAGCAGCCATCGATTTAGCCGACGATTTGCCCGATTTTAGTGAAGCAGTGTCTTTGACATCTGGCCTGGCTAAAGCCTGTTCAAAAGGCACTGATGGCTCGAAAACTGACACCTGAGGTGTTGTAGAAAAAACATTTTCTGTGACTGACTTCCGATTTGCCATCTTTTTTAGGATCTTTTTTGGTGGAGTCTTTCTCTAATTTATCTAGTTTATGAGGTCCTTTAGATTTTGGGCAGGGTTTGTCATATACGAAGTCTGGAGTTTTTAAAGTCTTTTTCTTTTCGAACCATAATAAAAATCTTGCCTCTTGATTTTTCAGTGTCTGGGCTGAAAATGTTCTACAATATTCCCAGTCTTTTGCCAGGAGTGAAGCCAGTATAAGCACTCTTTATGAGGATTGACAGAGAACCTCGTTTACCCACACGTCTTACAGGATCAAAATAAACCTTTCTTTGACCCTTCTGACATGTTGGCAGAATGTGACAGATGTAAAAACAAAATGAGAACAGTTCACCTGAGATTTACTGATCAAAGAAAGTATCCTGTGAGGAAACAACTGAGCAGAGCTCAGGGAGACTCCCTTTCCGCAACATGAAGTAAGAAATCTGAGGTGTGAAGCCACTGCACCAGAGGCAAGGGTGCAAGCGTTGCTCTGATTGGTCAGACTTTGCTCATGTTTAAAACGATGTGGATTGCCACTCAATTGCATAGGGAAATGCAACAATCATAGACCTAGAAGAAAGAATTTTTATACTACTAGTTATAATTACAGTGGGACTCCCACCTAGACGACGGGGAAGATGCAAGCATGTGAATCTATGAAAGATTCCATACTGGAGAACCTTTCCTATGCTATTCTCAAAACCAGCAATTGTGGTAGACCTTGCACCAGCTCAGTTAAGTGTGATCTACGGACTCTTCTCCGAGGGCCATTTACACTGTGGTACCTCTTCTCTTTTCCAGTGTCTTTCCAGAAAGATGCTTGACAAACCCACTGTTCTGAAGTGGGAGCTGTGGCTGGTGGGTGAGCCGAGTGGAGGAGTGAACATGCATGTGGCCACTTACTGACTTATAAGTGGAAACTTGATTCCTTCACCTTGGCTTAGGTATTTTAAGTCACTACACTAAAGCCATTTATCCTTAATCCACAGATCCCATCTCTAGGAACGATCCTCTGATTGCTTTCATCTCCTCACCCATCAGGAACTCTTATTTTCATTATTGTGAACTACTTGCTGGTCCTAGGACTTTAACCATCCAGAGTGTGCCCCATGACGGGACCTTCTCCTAAGAGTGATGATCTTTTCTGGTTCGTTCCCCATAACCATGAGCTGTACCTCATCTTTAATCAGATTGACTCTCTTTGGTTTGTTTTTGTGCCTTCATGAGGATTGAGCCTTTCTACAAGTATTAGGGACACCATACTTGGACTTCAACCACCTTTCTTCATGAGTCTAGACTTGAGCATCTTGAATCGGTAGGCTTATTAGCTCCATCCTTTGTACTGCATTATTCTTGTAACTGAGCCGATGCATTCTGGGAAGGAGAGACCAGCAACTCTGGACATGTCCCAGTGTAAGTGCATCCAAATCAAGACCCTAAACACTGCTGTAAAAAAAACATCCCAACAAGCTGGTTCCAGTGACAACTATTAAGTTGGCTACTGTGCGTGCTCAGAGTTTCTTGTGATGAAGAAAGCTCCATGAGAAATAGACCAAAAGATGCACGCCAAGTGCTATTGCAATATATGTATTGTTAGATTACACATGACTTTGAAAGGCTCAATTAATACACACAAGGAAGAAAATATACTGCAAGGCGCTGAAGTGACCAGTAATCTAACAGCTCCATTGGGTTTGAGCTGCTACCACTTCCATGAAACATGGACAAAGAAAACATGTTTGCACAGCTTTACTGTGAAAACCCCAGCGCTGTTTGGTGTCTTCGTACGAGGGTGGCATGAAATGCGTGAATAAGGCTATAGAGTAAACAATGCCCATATATGTGCATCACAATCACATGTGGGATGCAGAATGCTAATCAAGTGGCGGCGATGCTGTCCAAGGCAGTATTGTATACAAAAGAGGCTTGCACGCATAGGCAGCAGCAAAGCAACTGCCTTCACTCAAAGTCTAGAGATGTTTAGGCAGAAAAGTACATGTCTGTAGTACAATAACCGAAGGTAGGTACCAAAAATGGCACTGCAGCAGAGTTCTACTTCTAACCCTCTCTCCTCCTCCCGCCACACCACCAATCCAGTGGTGAAGGCATAACTATCAGTGCTACTTCTTTTCCTAAGTAAACCATCAACCAAAGGGGCAACTTAAAAGGCATGGGAAGTAAATGTTTTACTATATCCCAATTCTTAGTGTTTGTTTGGAGTCTTACCCTCGACAGTTTAACTTTGATTTATTTTTCTACTATGTTCAATATCACGCCCAAAGGATGGTGTTATATTCAGGCACCTTCCTAGCCCTGGAGCCAGAGACTGTAGCATTACCAATAAAAACCTGAAAACCCATCTAGGTTTTTCGCATTTCTCGGAGGGCAATTATCATAACTATTTCAGGTAATCAACAATGTGTTTCCCTAATTTAAGTTGCATATATGCTTGTGTTCATTTATTTCACAGGGAATGCTCTACTTATCATATAGAACTTAATAGAACAAGGGGACCTCAATTGTTTATAATAAAACCAATTATGACTATGAAAGGATACAAGGTTGCACCTCCAAGAATCTTTTGTTTTTACATTTTTTAGACTATTGCAGGGGTGTAAATGGTATTAGAGGTAGAACAATGTTCGACCCAAAATCCCCAAACGACCTTGCAAACATTTGGAACCAATCATAGGGTCCTCATTAGCAGGACGCAGAAGAGAAGTCCTATTTTTGGGTCAGTTAGTAGAGCTGGCAAAGGCACAGTGAAACCTGCTAGAATCTCATCTATTGTTCTTCTCCTTTTGTCAGAAGAATACCAGAGCTGGCACGAAAACCAGGGATCGCCATATGTCAGGGAGTTAAAACGCTGGCTGGCACTGTCCTCAGGCTGGAGAAGTGCTGAAGGAGAGGTACTCTTGTGTGGGAAGAAGCATAACACTTCCTGGCACCCAAATCTATCCATTTTCAAAACAATTCTGTGCCAACTACCCACCTCCCAAAGTGATGCTTCAGGCCAGAAGGGCTTTTTGGGGTTGCTTAATACACATATAGGTTAATCGAGGTTTCCAGTACGAAGCATTCTGAGAAATTACTCACTTCCAGGTCACAGGAACTCTAGTTTGCAGATGTGGCTTCTGTGGCAAGTGCTCTATAAAGTGCACTGCTGTTACAAGTACTACACATCAGTGCAAATCTATCCACCGGTTCTTACCTTCTCACACATCAAAGCAGTGCTACTTCCTCACAGTGCCCACCAATGCCAACTCTTCCCACTGCTCACCAGTACCAATTCCTCACTTTGCACTCAACAGCAGTAAAAAACTACATCGGAGGTTCAGCTGCAAAAACTTTCCAACATCATATTGATAATAAAAGCAAACATTAAAGTGTTTAATTGTATATATTGTATGTGGATACCTTTATTCTCTCAATAAAATTCTTTTGAACTGAAAAAAGACTAAGTGAGCAAGTCTTTTTAACCAGTTTCCTGGACAGGAACGAACTGTAACAGCCACAACTTTTAAACTTGGTGAGCTTTAAGGTTCTGCTGCCAGACATTGAATGGTTCGTGTAATAGACAATTTCCTTCTTAGTACCAGCGATTTGGTAGTTCTGCTAGCCATGATCCAACGAATGCTGAAAAAATACAGAAGGCCCTTGGTGCAACATTTGTTAGCTTCATGAACTGGAATATGGTGCATTAAAGTCAATACACTGCTGACAGCTCTTACCAGGTTCTCTTGGTTCTTGGCAGCTATTTTCTGGTCTTCCTCTCCTTCCCCATTTTTCATATACTTGACCTCCTCCACGGGTTTAATCCGATACTCATCTGCAGTCGGGAGATCAAAAAAGTACCGATTAATCCAATCGCAAGAAATTATAGAATGCAGAACATGAGAAAAGGGCCCTCTGTATCAAATAAAGTCTAGTCTAATCAAAGGTGACGTCTCTCTAGTGACATGCTTTTCTCTATTTGTAATGCCAACAAACCAGTGTTTGTATGGTACATATAAAAAAAAGCTAATGCTGACATTTGCAGGAAGTATATTGGGCTTGTGTAATGCGAATATCTGAGTATTTGTACGGTAAATGGAACTCTTATGGCGTTCACTTAGCACCCCCCTCGCCCCAATGACCCCTCCCAATCCTGCACTTCCTCCCCCACTCTACGTGTATGGCCTTGTTTAGTCGACTGATATAATTGTTTGATGTTAGCATTAAGATACTAATGTTTTGTTGAGGATCAAACAATTTGGTCAGGTGGGGGATTGCAGCTAGTCTCCTGGTTTCCACCCCCAGTATAATCAATAGACAGCACTAAAAGTAAACATCTCCAACTTGAATTGCCTTCCGTGGGGGGCAGTGGGACCTAAGGGTGTATGTGGTAGTGCAGATACCGTGCATCTCTCTCTTTTTTTCTCAATATTTAAAAAAAGCAAAAAAACAAGGCCACAAATACCTTCCATACATTTTTGTCACTTGATTGGACTGTATTATACCTTGAGGCAACTATATATTTATGGTGTGGAAGTGGTCTGATGTGGTAGTTTAGAAGTTACTGGCATTACGGTTAATATATTAGATTTTTTTTCTTGTTTTGTAGATCAGTACAATTTTATGACCCGCTATTACTGGGCATTCCTCGTTCATGTGAAATAATTTCAGCCCCTGTTCTATATCAGGCGCTGATCTGTTCAGTATATTCCACATGCAGTGCCTGCTCTTATCTCATTTTAAGATATAATTGTACGTTAGCCCTGGCATTACAAACAAAACGGAACTTAAGGACCACCTGTGACCGCAAAGGCTGTTCTTACGGGACTCAATTCAAAGACTAGAATTAGTGAGTCTATGATTCAGTTGATATTCTTCACAAGAACTTACATGGTACAGGAACGAGCAGGACAGAGAACGCTGGAAATTTTCCACCAATGATAAATGGATTTGTAGGCTGCTTACCGCAAGTAAGTGGGGCATTTTTCAGTCTCCCTCCTACTATCTGTTGAGGATACATTAATGGTGCCTACAGAGAATGCTGGTGTTGGATGCCTTCATCTTATTGGCGAAAGAGGATCTTCATCATAACAAAGAATGGTCATAATTATGGGCTCCAAATACATTCTAAAACAAATGCCCCTCTCCGATTAAACGCGGAAGTGGAAGCTTGCCTTTTTCAATTATTATTTGTTTTTGGATTCTCTCATTCGGTCTCTTGGAGCCCCCAAATTGCAGAGTGACTCCTTCAGGAGTTTGACAACCAAGTCCCATAATGTGTGGGAACACATACCCAGCTGGCATGGTCAGATCGAACAGGTAGACCTGCAAAGGAGAAAATGTGTTTCCCAAAGACCTCGATTCTTTTGTTACATAGGAAATTGAGATTTTTTTAAAGATATTTTTTAAAAAAACTTTCAATGGCTGCTGGGAAAAGAAAAGTGGAAAAAGATCAGCCTAATCCTTGCCACTGTGTCCTTTATAGTATTGAAACATTTTGTTACAGTACCTAGGACATTTTTCATTATTCAACTCAAAGGAGATAACTGCACATACACCTGTAGCTAGAAGACAGCCTGAGTAGTTCCAGACATTCCAACACAGTTTTGTAAGCACAGCTAGTCTTGTATAAGACTGTATTCTCCATGCTTGCAGAAGCCATAATGATACTGACAAAATCACTGATGAAAACGGGCTATCCCCTACTACAGACCATGATGTGTTGTGGATCAGTGACTCATCCACCTAACACCACACTTTTTTAGTCTTACCTCTATTGTATCTTTTCTTTCCCCAAAATTCTGAAAAAGGGATACAAAAGAGCCCGCAACTAACCCTGCGAAACCTTACTGGAAGACACTATGAGGGAACCCCAAGACATTCCCCTCACTTGTGTAACCACATACAGCAGTTTATCCAATGCCATGAAGAAATCCATTAATACAAACTGGAGGATCATTACAAGCACCAATAAGACTTGACAGAAACTCTTGTTCTCTTTCAAAAAGGAACGGAGCTTGAAGGACTCATTAGTCCACACACGACCAAAGGAAACCCCACCGATGGGAGAGCGATCAGTCACCGACACTTGGGGTCTACCAAGAGTAACCGGCCATTTCCCCTGCTCCGACTGTAGTGTATGACACTTGACGAATCACACCAAACACCTAGACTTGGAACCTGGGAAAGTCTGGACGCAATGGGCCCATATGAACTGTAACTCTACAAATGTAGTCTACCTGATTACGTGCCCGTGCCAATTAAGGTACATTGGAATGACTACTCTTAAAATCAAGCAAAGAGTGTGTGAACATAGGAGCAACATCAGATGCCGCCAAGTAACAACCAAGATGAGGGAACACTTTATTCAGATGAATCATACCACTAATGATCTCAAGTGGACCATCATTGAACAAATATGTACCGGCAAAGATAACCCACGTAGATTGTTCGAGAAAGAACAGAGATGGGTTTACCGGATGGGGACCCATATTCACGGTCTAAATGACGATATTTCCTGGGCCACAGTACTCCGATAGAACCACCAAGCCTCTCTCACCATACAGATATGGTGCGCTATATACCAGAGTGAGATAACCCTATCCAATCAGCCTTGATTCTAGGATTCATTCTCATAACCTAGACATAGTCAGCCCCCAGACCTATGGACCACCAGGTATCCTAGAGACCCGGTCCCCTGGCTGCCTCCCCCAAGGGATTTAATATCCTCTAAGACTCCTAGTACTAACATCGAAGTAATAGCCACCCCTCTAGTAAATATGTACAATCTTGATTTGGCTTACAATCCCCGAGTGAAGTATACTCACACCCCATTGAATGGGGTACCACTCTGGCTAATTGAATGTCCCTATTTGCCAACTCGGGTTGCCTTCACCCCTTCTCTGCCACCACCGAGTGGTCTTACTCATGAGTATTCCTATACCTTTTTACCAGTAGTCACTAACTATCAATAGACTAAAACCTGAGAAGTAGCCCCTTATACCTCCTGGATTTATGGTCTTGTCATGCATCAGCAACCTCACTTCTCCGAGTAACGTACAAGCATAATTGCATTTAATAAAGTTTTTCAGTTGCCTTCAGAATTTTCTGAAAGGGTTGACGGTCTAGTGTTCATATCTCACGAGCGCTTGTCTCCACCACTACGCGCTCAGCGATTGGCTGGTGAGACGTATGCTTACGTTTCTATGTGGGCAGCCACGCCCACCACCGAGTCCAAGCCACGCGTACTCCACTTCACTCCGACCTTATATACAGCATTTCCTCTGGTACTGGCTATCTTCGGGGTCCGGTTCCAGAGGGTTTGACACAGGTGCCGAGTGGGTGCCTGGCGACACGGGCGTGTGTCGTTTTCTTCCACCATCAGCTAAGTACCTTGTGCTAGTCGCCCTATTGCCATATTTACGCAAAGGCATTTCCTGTGTTTTTTACCCCATAGGGTGTGCAAATTTCGCCACCACCCCCCTCCTGTAACCCATGGTGTGAGACTCTCTCACCCTACAAGTGAGAATTACAAATTAAGCAAATGTGCATGTGGTGTTGAGTTTTTTATTGTCACAATTTTTGGCTCACTGGCCATTTCTGGTCCATTGATCGACAGACCACCAATAAGTGTACCGCTAATCGCCCTAGTAGGCATGCAGGTGTTTTTATACTTCATATTCCATGAAATTCTAATCATGCACATGCCATGGTCTGGCCACCCAGACCAGGCAGTACCTCTACTTATCTACTAAGGAGTAGAGTTAACGACTGGAAGTTGATCTGCACAGCCTGAGCACAAAATCATTTGAGAGCATGGAATACCGATAACATGCTCAATACAGAGGATAGATACTAATTGTTTGTTTTGTCTTCTCTTTATGTGTGTTATTGTCCTTTTTCTTTGCAGGTGCAACTGGTTCCTCTAAATTTGAGGCTACCTTGAAAAGGAGTCTTTTTTCCTTGCACTTTTTACACTTTTTTCACTCACACGCCCTCTAGTCAGGGTGGGCTTTAGCGCGCACATACCGCCGAGGTTTAGTTCAGTTTGGTCCTGACGAATGCCAGGTAAATTTACACAATTATTGGCAGAAACATGTTGACCTGACCTCACCTAAGAGGAAGTAGCCAAACAATCTATTTGGCTCCCTTCCGCCATTCTGTTCTTAATATGCCTGATTGATCACCTAATAAAATTCTTTTTGTGATTAAATCTAGACATTTTTAATAAAAAAAAAAACCCTTTCACTACCTCACTTGTCACTTCACAATAAAACCAGCTCCGCAGTAAATCTGGCGTCGAAGCACACCGGGGAGGCACTCGGCCACTCTCGGTGGGGCCCAATGATGAAGCATGTCACCGACCAGGTCGGTGAGTGAGGGCCTTCAATATAAATCTAAAAAGATTTGTATCCCTATTCCTATGCTCTCTCTGTTGTAATTACAGTAGTTACACTCTTTTGTTGTTTAAACTATATTGCTGGGGACTAAGTGTAGTCGCTACATTTTCCCTCACTCGCCCTTTGATGATTGGTCCTTTCTTTCCCCCTCAATAAAGATTTACCTATTGAATAGGAGGTAATTTTAATCCACTCACCTCTTTCAAACATCTAGACAGTCTCCCTCTTGGTGAACATGACACTCACGTGAACATGTGGTTGAGGGTCTCAGATACAATATTCCAGAGACTCTGGCATTGAGACTATTTTGGTTCATTCTCCCCCATCTTTTTGATTAAATGACAAGTTTTGCCCAGAAGCTGAATGACCATCTGCTTCTCCCTCCATTTTTTGATTGAAGCAGGTGCTATATTTATACCCGTCACAAGCTAGTGAGTGGGAATGACTCCTGTGCACAGCCTAACGAGTAGGTTAAAAGATCCCAGGGGTAACGACACACTTTTGCAGCAGTTTGATTGCCTTGCTACAAAATGAGCCGAAAACGCCATATGTCAGGGCATTTTCAAGATCACAGAAGTCTTCAACTACACTTAACCTGGGCTCTTAGGGCTTGGGGGTGTGTGAGGAGAGTGTATTATGGCAATCCTAGTGTCTTCCCACATCCAACACTAAATAAAATCCAGTTTGAGGCAGGCACTGTACTCACAACAAACCCAGATACAGAAGTCTGGTAGGCCAAAAGCAGGGCCCTTCAGCAATTAGGCTGTGGATACAAAAGAATAGCCTTGGCATTCTGTTCTCTCCCTTTTAATTGTGCCTCAAGTGTTACATGTTGCTCAACAGACTTATAAAGCAGTATTTGGCACAGCAAGGCCATATCCTCCAACGTTAATATTCTGTGGCGGTCAGAGGACTCATCTCTGCCCATTCAGGGCAGCCTATTGTTTGCTACTGGGAGGGATTTCGCACCTTTTTCACAACTATTCAGGGGTGAGCACAAGATGACAGCTGGCAGAAACACATGCTAATTATCCTGCTGACAGCTCTGGCGGGTAAAAGGTAACTTTTTAAAAGATACTTTTCCTTAATATTTGTTTAAAGTCTAACTTTGCCATTGAATTGAATTTTTTTATAACCATTAAAAATAGTTAATTATATTTCTAGTTGGTCCTATTTTCCAGATACAGTTATTAGTATTTTAATTTCTACTCTGGTTTTCTACATAGGACAGCTAGGCCTCACACAGGGAAAATAGCTTTTAAGGCGCTGCCATTGTAGGGGCATGGCAATATAAATTTTCAGCATTTCCCACGTTTAAATACAATGCACCCTACCTTATGGGCTACAATGCTCACATAGGGGAGACTTACTAAAATGTATAAAAGGGTTTGACAGGTCGCAATGCATGTTTTGCACTGCTGTAGCCAGACTACAATGGTAAGTCTGAAAACATGTTTGCACTGCCACTACAGTGGATGACACAATAGGTGCTGTATTCAACTAGTGGCAATTAACTTCCAGGCCTTTGGATACATTTGTCCTACTTGCCAAAAAAGCACTTCAACGCCTCGTCTGGGGTAGTAAGCGCTATATAAATGCAATTACAATTTGAATCATATATCTGGGACATAACAAATTAAGTATACCCATTAGGAGTATGCCTATTCAACTATGTTTAAAGAGAGAGCAAAGCTAATGGTTAGCAGGGGTAATATGCAAAGAGTTTTAAAGCCAACAAAAACATAGGGTCCAGCAAAAGGTGAAAAACCCTGGCTTACTATGGAAAGAGGAGAATCTCCTTCAAATAGAAAGCAATGGGCGGACCCAGAGCACCCTCTAAATATTGGTATTGTAAACAATGGGTTTTCATGACAGACAGCTATACACTGTCTTTACGCTAGACCATACAATAGTTCCTGCTATGCCCAGACGCTGGAAAATTGACAATGTAGAGTAGTTATTCCAATATGAGGTAACAGAATAAACGATTAACACGCTTCTTTAGAGGCATTATGTGCATAGGGGTCTCCAACCTTTTCTGTAACAAGAGCTACTTCTGTTCAATAAAAATCATCCTGAGCTACTAATAATATAGTAGTTGTAATAGTGACCCCATTAGACAAGATTATAAAAGTAGTCATCATATGCAAGATTACCAAAAGCGATCACCTCGGTTAATCAGGCATAGTTGCCAGCAGTATTGTAAAAATGCTTTGACATTGTGGAATTCTTCTGCATGGCCAACACATAACAACCACAGCTACAATGCTACTGGCACCATATTAGTAATAAGCCTTCCAAAGACTGCATAATTTATCACAGTATAACTGAAATATCTTCTTTAAATATATTTTGGAAATTCAACCATTTTCCTTCAAAAATCATCTGTAGGTTCTGAAAATTCACACATTTTCTTCTCAAATACACACTTGACAATTTTGATATACATATATTAATTAAACCAAGCAGAAGCTTCCAAATTAGTAAGCTGGGATGCATATACCTACAGGTAACTGGAGAGCTACTAGCGGCTCACGAGCTACTGGTTGGAGAAGCCTGTCTGAAACATACATCAGGAGCTCACAGAAATATAAAACGTGTCCAACTACAGATCAAATGAGGCATGAATCACAATTGGATTATTCAGGGACTTTTGTTTTGAAGCCACCCCGCGCTGAGGTGATACACTACCATCTTGTGTTCTGCTTCCCCAAATGCTTCTCTTCAAGTCTTTCTCCAGATACACCTGTCTGTGCTATCTTTGGGGTTTAAGTGGAGCAAACTTTTCCCAGAAACAAACAACGCAATACTATAGAACAATGACACAAAAGCTACAGTGTGCAAGAAAGCTCAGTGGCCTCAATGCCCGCTAGACAGATTTTTATAAAAACAGAGTTCACAGAATGTTATCCACACAAATGTGTTTAAGCCTTACATTTTTGTAATGTTTTGATGAAAGGAGTATCATTAAGGCGGGTAAGAATTCCAGGGACAATTCATAAAGTTGAAAGGTGAGAGACATGGGTTAAGACATAGGGAGGAGACATGTACTAAGGATAGGCTTCCAATAGGTATTGAACAGACTTTTGGATAAAAGTTTGATAATTGGATCCAGGCAGGGGTAGAGAGAGTTAGTACGAAAGAAAATATGAGATGGGACAAAGGTGCCAGGAAAAGAGAAGTGTCAAAGGAGAAAAGAGGCATAACGAGCGAGAGACTTTCTTGCACCTATAGAGGACAATAGGTCCAAGAAATCTCTGTGCAGCAGTGGGAGCCCATTCAATCGTATTGGCCATGCACACTAGCAACCTAGAACAGGTATTTAATTTTAATGCAAATCATCGGAACATAAGATTCTTATTTGCATAAAAGTGACTACGATTGAAATACCCTGAAGGTGTATGTTACACAGAAAAACGATCAAAAAATAAAAAAGCTAAAGAATGGCAAGAAAAAAAGTGTCAAGTTGAAGTACTGGTCAGTGCCATGTCACGGAATAGCTTTTCTTGAAGGTGGATTTGCACATCTGATGTGGCTTGGTTTCCCTTGCTCAGTATTGGCAGCACTATGAACGTAGGATCGACCTGGTAGTCCCAGACAAGAGCATCAGGTGACACACAAAATGCAGCAGCAAGGCTAATTGTTGGTCAGGGCTAAAAAAGATCATATTTCTCCAGATTTGAAGGCCATATACTGGCTTCCTGTAAGTAAGAGAGACGCATTTAAGGCCAGCCTACATGGCTATTTGTTTCTTCTGAATGCTGCTACTCTAATAGCTAAGTGGCCTTTGCTGAGCAGAACCTTATCAAAAGACACTGCAAAAGCTCAGGGATTCTTGGACCCTCCCCCCCCAGCACTGCAAAGAATGTGTGCTCAAGAGTTTCAAAAGGCCCTCAAAGCAGGTTTTTTTTTTTACTCTATGTCCTGTTTAACATTTTCCTTCTTTGGCTGAATTCTTGAGACCCAGGAAGGCATTGAGCAAAAGACACAGTTTAGCATATCTTGACATACTTGCACCTAATATTACTCTAGACACACTTTGGAGCCATTTTGAATGGGTTCATTTTTAGAGGCCCCAAACATAGCTGTTTCCTCAAGACAAATGTGCCTTTTAGGTTGTCTTTTTGGCACTTTGTGGAAAGTGGTAGCTGCTGAAGGAAGGCTCCATTCTAGACAGCTTGATCTGAAAATAAATGGTGGACTCGAAACTCATCCCGAACTACCGGAGTAACCAAACTATTACAGGGTCACTTGTGAGTCATTTGAACTAGTCAATGTGTTGTACTTGCTACACTGTTTCCAGCCGACTCGGTTGCCCAGTGTGGACACCAGAGACTACAGTTTCAGAGAGCCAGATGAATCGTGGAAAAGATGCTACAGCGTATTCGTTTTTCGCGGACAACTCTGTCACATTTTCTGAAACTTTGATTACTGTCAACATTGTAACAAAACTGACTAATTCCAAAGCCAGACCATACTCCCATAGAAATGCAATAGCCATTATTAGAGAACATTAAGGGCCTTCCTTAAGCAAAACTACCATGTCCTTGCTTTTACTACCATGGCATACCATTCCATAACAACACAATGTGCATCTGTTGCCATGGCAGAGATTTCAAAAGCTATAAATAAAATAAAAAATAAGATACATCAACAAAATCCCTCAATACACATTTTACCTGACAAATTGAGGCTAAACAATCCCCCTCGAAGTGCTCAAGATGCATTACAAAGCTTTGGCAAAGCCAATAGGTCTTGCCCTTGTAAGCTGGTGAGATGGTTAATTTAAAATAAAAAACAACAATAATAAATGCGACCATATGCTATGGAGATAAAAAGGGGGAAATAAAACATGCAGACACCTAACCGGAGCACTCGTGTGCTTGCAAAAAAAAAAAATGGCATTTAAAAAACAAGCATTTGCAATGCAATAGGTCTCGCATGTACGCGAGTTTAAGCTATTGCCATTGTAAATGACTGTCATTTATTTATGTTTTAAAAACCAATACCAAAATAAAAGGCATAGCCATTTACATTGCCAATAGCTCACACCTGCGTAACTGCAAGACATACTGCATTGCAAATGCTTGTTCTATATTGTCTTGCCAGGGTCTGGACATTGACAAAAAAACATCTACCTTCCTAGACCCAGCGCATTCTTTTTTAGGTCCAACACGTACCTTTTTTTAATGCAAAACCACCTTTTCAAAGCCCAATTTTAGAGACTTTTCTGTACTTACTCAGTGCTCTCCTCTGCCCCCTTCAACTGTTTAAAGTGATTGGCAAGGTAAGGGGCAGCCCCTCCCTGAGCGCAGCTGTGTTTTATCCTCTGATAAAATGGAGATGTGGTAAGTGCGGCCCGTAATCCGAGCTCTAGTTTCAAAGGGGAATCCACCAGCCAAGCGGTGTCATCGTTCCAACCCAGACAGGCGGGAGGGAGGCGCGAGAGGTGCACAAGCGCACGCGCGCGCCAGAGAGAGAGCGGCATAGTGTGCAAGGAGAGAAAGTACAAACTGTAGGGCCAGGGAGAAAGGGGTGTAGTTTGAGGGATGAAAAATTCGGGTCGGGGGTAGGTGGGGTGAGAAAGTGTAGAGTGAAATGAGAAGGGGAAGATGTGGTAGTGGGGAAGAAAGAAGATTGAAGTGGCGGTAGGGGAAGAGGGTTAGGGAGGCGGTGATAGTAAAAGGGAAAATAACACACGGGGAGGGACGGGTGTGGGGTTAGGGAAATAGGGAAAGTTGCGGAAATCGAAGAGGGAAGAGGTTACAGAGGGAAGTAGACATGAGGGTGGTGGAAAGGTGATAGGAAGGAAGGAAAGAGGGAAGGCGGACAGGGATCGGAGACGGGGAAATCAGAGGGAGGAGAGAAATAAGGAAAGAAAAGTGGAACCATGGGAAGAGGGTTGGGGCGAAATTAAAAAGAGGGAAGGTGAGAGATGGGAGAAAGATACAAAGGAAGAGAAAGTGTTATAAAGGCGGGGAGATGGAAAAGAGCAAAATTAGAGAATTTAATGAAAGCAGTGAGAAAAATGGAAATGAATGGAGTGAGTGGTTCGATCGTAGGGAGGAATGGAGAAAGTGAAAAGACAGGGATGGAAATAAAGCTAGAGAAGAGCAATGGTTCGCCTAGAGTAAGGAGACAAAAACAAACAAGAAGAGCGAGCAAAAAGAAGACGGAGAAGGCGAAGTGAGTGAGTGGCCGGGACGTGTGGGTGAGGAGAGAGACGCGCGCATGCTTGGGAGAGCAGTCTGCTCATTTTCAAGCACTGCATACGTGCTTATGGCGTGCCCCTGCTCGCTCCCGCAAGGTGGATGCCGTCATAAGCACAAGTGTGTGATTGAAAATGAGCAAAGCGACGGCTAAAGGCCCTCCTATGCAGCGTGCAGCGCATGCGCGCTGCGTAGGCGAGACCTGAAAAATTCGCAACAATTGCATATAGTTCATTAGAACAGTATAGGCGCATCCTAGCAACTTAAAAGAGATATTTAATTTTAATGCAAATCACCAGAAAATATATTTCCTAACTACAATAAAAAGTGACTACGATTGACCATACGCTGAAAAGACAGTTTAAACATGAAAAAAAATCAAAAAAAATAAAATGGGTAAAGAATGGCAAGAAGAAAAAACTAATGGCAAGTTAAAGTACTTGTCGACCAGCCCTGGCACTGAAGTGCATTTCTTTAAGGTGGATTTGCACATCTGATGAGGAATCCTATACACTCAAAATGTAAGTGAGACAATGGCTGAAGTTAGCTGAACCACTGGCCAATGCTGATATTTGCAGAGCAAAATATGAATGACAGTTGCACAAATCAATGGATGAAAAGGGCTGAGCCATAGCCACTATGTATGTATGTATGACATCTACTGTTGTCTGTAGGCCAAACCTAAAAACCCATGGCATAACCTTTGCAGACGTTATCCCCAGTTCTACTCACCTTTAAGGGCCTGTCAGGCTATCTCCTGATGCCGCCAATGATGAAATCTGAATAGAAAGGGTTGCAAACGCCACACACGCATGTATAAATCAAGATACTGTTGTAAACAGCTTGTCATTGGCTGCTATGGCCTCTGGGCTGCACTTGCCCCTCTAGCATTATGTGCTCTACGCCGGGTTGATGCCTTTTTTGATGGAACACAGATACACTTTTTTTTATTCTTTTAGGACAATCATCCACTCAGGCGAGATGTTTATTGCCGGCAGTGGGGAAGGGAACGGGCTTCACAGCACATCCCACAATTGAAACTGATTAGATCACATCCACATAGTACTAAAAATAACCACCAAATCGAATCAAAATGATGAGGTCAGTGCTGAGGAAGGTAAACAAATAGAGACAACTTACTTGCAGCCTTAGAGGCTGCTGGGGTGACAAAGAGAAGCAATGACTGTGACATCAGGTAATAATAATAATAAACAATAATGATAATAGTAGAAGTATTAACAATACTAACAGCATTAATGCTATTACAACTACAAATAAGCAATGGCAAAGCGAGGGCGTGTCATTGATTGTCAGCATTTAGACTTTATCATTGCTTGTTTTGTTACGCCATTTTTTTTCTTTTGTGCAAAACTGTATTGAGAGGCAGGCTGACTGGGCCTCATCAATCTAAAAAAAAAGCTGGCTAAAAGTAAAATATTTTTGTGGTCTCAAAATGCCTAAATTGTCATAGTAGTTCCTGGCACTGAATAAAACGACTGCGTGGGTGGATGTGCTCCGTGTGAAAGGGCAGAATGCTGTCACTCACAGTGAAGTTAACCAATGGCTAGACAGGGCTGCCCACTGACTCCTGCTGTTTGCTGTAGTGAGCAGGAGAATATATGTGAATGACCCAATAATTTATTTTTGTTATATATTTATAAAGTGCACAATTACCCCAAAAGGCTATCCTGGCACTTAGAGCGGGAGGAAGGGATCCACGTTTTAATTTTATTATGGACCTATGGGAGGAGAAGGACTGTCCTCCCATGTATACCCTCTGGACGGTGGAAATCTGAAGCAATTTACGAGGATGATCGAAGGAGACGTGCAAGCAGGTAGAGATTTAAGATGTTTCTCAAGTAAAAAGTTCTAGAGCCATTTATTTTTCTATGTGCCAAGCGAAGCACTTTAAAGGCTGACCGTTTCTTAATGTAAGGTGTAGAGGTGATTATACATTAAATTTACAGACGGACAGTTTAAGGATTAGACACACTGGTGCATTGTGTACTACATGGAGATGGAGGAGAAGGTACTCCTGGTAGGCCCAGGTATCATGTGTTGCCATAAAGCAGCAGCAATATGACAAGAAAGTGAACAGCAGTATTTTTTTTTAACTCCGGAAGCAAAGGGAGGAATTTTTTAAGGATATGCAGTAGAGTGTAGCAAGTACGTTCCACTCGGTTTACCTGATTCTTCATGGCGAGTTACGTATCCATCTGAAAGTCAAGATTATTTGCCGAGTCTACTGGGCAGGAAGTATTGCCACTTCTAGTTGTCACCAGTCCGGTGGCCTTGGAATGGTCTGATGCCCAAAGATGAGGACCTTGGTTTTATCACCATTAAACTCAAGGCGGTTGGCTGCATCCACAAGGCAACTGCACTAATGCGAGATCTAAAGATGGAATTGGCTTGTGTTTGATCTTCCAAGGACACAACAATGTGTGTGTCTTCTGTGTATAATATTGTCTCAAATCCACACTATCGAACCAGGGAAGGCAAAGGACAAAGATAAAGGTTGAGTAGGGTGAGGCTGACAGAGTAGCAACTGGGGTACTCCACAATTGTTTGTGGTGGAATTAGATAGAAATGGAGGTAAGTGTACCCTGGGTGATCGTGAGCTCAGAAACAATAACAGACCACCGGATGACGAGGGATGGCTGAGAGCCCTTATACTCAATTATATTTTACATATCAGTTTTGTAAAGTTAAAAGGTTTTGGCTAATAGCAGATCTAAAATGATTACAAAACATGAAAGGCTGCAATCCTTGTTTAAAAACCGACATGCCATTGCCTAATCACAGGCTAGTTGTATCATCGCTCTCCTCAAAACAAGAAAATCATGTGACTGCTTTACTGTAATACCTATTAATACTTGGGAGTTCTTAATACATGTATAATCGCCAGTCTCTAATTTCCTTCTAACAATCGACTTGTGACTTCTTCAGTCACTTGTAATAATGAAACTATGTTGCGGCTCAACTGTAATAACTTATTAGAGCAGGGTTGTGACGTCAGAATGGCTGCTCCAGAGCAACCTGCCAGGGTGAAACGCAGGTTTACAGAGTATAATTACAGATGCAGTTTGAACAAGAAAAAAGGTAACTGACTTATTTGCTCCGATGTATTTTTCCTAAAAAGAAAAAGTGATCAGCAGAAAGGAGATGTTTATGGCAACGATTATTGTTTTTTCCACATTATAGCTCATTACAGGTAAGATAGAATATCTTCATGCTTCTACAGAAAGTGGGCCACAGCGTTTAACCTAACTTACATTAAACTGATTTTAATATCTTTGTGCAAAATGTACTAACTGCTTTTTGGTGCGTTTAATTTCGCAGTACAGATTCTGCTTTTATTCTTTAGATCTGCAATGAACACAAAAGATCAAGACAGCAAGTATTTAAGGGGTTTGTAGGAAATGTGATGGGATACAATACACTCTGTTATATATTCTACAGATATTGCAACTCAGATCAAAGTTCCATGACTATATACATGTACTGCAGGGGTGCTTTATCCCATCTATCACAGTTGAATTCTTACATCAGTGTTCACTCCCAGTCAATACTGCGAATGGACAGCAGGTCCCGGATCTGAAAACCAAATGCACCTTAAACAATTAAATCAAGATCAATGGTCTATTCTGTGGTTTCCTTCCGTGAAAATTCACAGCCTTGAGCTAATAAAGCAATATTCAATGCAGTGTTCTTAAATGCCGTACTGCTGGCTGTAGAATAGGAGAGCAGGGATGCATGCGCATGCCACCACTCGCTTTAAATTACAAAGAGCATTTGGGATTTTATCAATATTGTCAGTAGTAATTTCTTTAAGGCACTATTATTGATCTCCGTTACAAATTAAATCAATGTAATTATCTATTCCTTATATCATTAGAACCCTGTACAGGGTTGGTTCAACCAATCACAAAGCTTAAGAAGCTTACAACAACTACATAAGTTACCAATAAATTGAGTAAGTGAGAGAATATATTAGCGATGTGTTGTATCATTCCCAGATATTTACAAAGTATTTATGATATGAGACCAGTAACTAAGGGAAATACCGTGGAGATCTATTACTCTGTGTTTAACTATGGAAATTAGTTTCACTTTACTATTAAGATATATCTATTCTTAGGATGCAATTAATTGTACATAATTCCATAATTACAAAGCACATAATTAACAGTAGCTATCACCTCCGAAAAATAATTTTACCTCTTTTAATGCCCTGAGCAGAGGGCAATAAGTGATTGTTATTAGTGTTGCCAAAATATAGTAATAACTGACCTTTTAAGTGTCCAAAAGCCTCAAAGGACTGATAAGACAATTTTAGCACTCTGGATAGATTATTCGGCATGTTTCAACAAATCAAAAGTCGAATTAGCTGGACATTTTTTGCATGCTCTGCATACATGGTGGTCAGCCATGTCCCATGCAGGTAAGAGCGGTGGGGACGAAGGGGGTGGGGGGTGGATGGGGGGGGGGGGTATGGAATTCCGCCAGACGACGCAGAGGGAAAATTAAATAAGTAATTCATTTTCCCTCGTCATCTGTCAAAATACCCCCACCCGGCCCCACTGCTCTTACCTGCATAGGCCGCGGCTGATGGTGCTCAAACATGGCTGGTGTGGTAGTGCTGTGCAAGGAGGGGCAACTGGTCCTGCTTGTAGCCAGAGTTGAAGCGTGGGGTGGAATAGAAGTACTCTAAGGATCTAGGCTGGGAGGCCATTAGCCTGGCATGGACAGAGAGGCAACAGTCCTTCAGGGCTGCAGAGAGTATGTGGAGTGGATCACTCTGTGGTACAGGAAGTGAGGCCAGGAATGGGCTGTTGGCATAAATATTCATAGTATGTGTGTATGTTTGTGCGAGCAGACATACAGTGTGCATTCTAAAAAGTGCACTGCTGTATGGGACAGCCAGGGGAGCGTGGTAATTCCTTACTGTCCCTAGAAGATGGTAAAGGTGTACATTTTACCACTCCCGCCTCATTGGCTTACACCAGGTACAAGTCCAAATCTGAGGGAGCAGTAATTAACAGCTGTTACCCATTGTGTGGTAACTATAACTTGCACGCTCGCCATGCCCTGCTTATAACCTCACATATTACATCAATTGTGACATGCTCTATATCATCCATGACGAAATCAATGCAACTTCTAAAACGACAATTAATGACAACACTGCATGGCAGGGCTGAGAGATATAGCTACTTCAGTAAACTACAACTGGTATTTTTTGGAGTTTAAAACGTAATGCTTTAACTCACATTTTCACTTAACCTGTCAAAGCCTTTGGCCAAGTGCAGTGGAGGGAAGCCCTGCACCAAACACCCCACAATAAGAAAATATCTTGCAGCGCACACCATTGAGATGTCCCCCAGCAAGGAGTTGGGCGCAGGGGCTGGCCTGGGCCCATCCGTCTGCAATGCCCAACTTTATCCATTAACAGAGTGGATACTTTTTCTGGGTATGTTTTCCATTGTTTTGTTTTTTTGCAGTTTTAAACTACGTATTTTTATTTATATTTCATTTGACTTTTTTATACGGTTTAAAACTTTTAAAAACTTTTTAGACTTCTTTATTTTTTTACACACACATTTGTATTTTTTTGCATGTACTGTTCAATACATATTTCTCTGTTAACTTCCTCACAAGCCGTCTCTTCATGACCGTGTCAGCAGTATATCCCAAAATGCTGCATATTGTCCTCATTTTCTTCCTATTCTTATTGCAGCACCTCCTTGAGAAGTTGGCCGTCTTTCTACTGCTAAATTCCTTTCAATCTCTGCATGTGTTACGCTGTTTGGGTGCAAAGCATTGAGGCGCTTCCACATCCAGTGATTCCCATTGAATACTCGCCAGTCTTCCCTCTACGCAGCATCTGGCACAAAGTGCACTTAACCTCCTGCGTATTCATTTTTATTTCGCCGTCTGGAAGGTCAAAAAACTGCTACACCGGTGATTCCTTCCCTTTTTTTTTTTCGAAGTTTTATATAGCGCGAACTAGAACCGAACCTAATCAGTTATCAGAGCGCTTTACATAGCACCAGTTACGTTACATGAGGACACACTTTCATTTTTTAGGCACGGGGAGATTAAGTGATTTGCCCAGAATCACAGGTTTTTTTTTGGCGTCGTTACCGAGACTCGAACCCAGATCCCCAGGTCCGAGGTCGAGCGCCTTAGCCGTTAGGCCCTCTCCCTTGCTTTGCTTCTTGCAATGATGCAAAAGTGCTTGGGAGAACAAGGACATACTCTCAAGATGGTAAACCTGGCACAAGTCTGGTTGGATGATGCACTTCATGTTTGCTCCTCTCCAGTTTCGTCCGAGGTCATGATGGCTTCAGATTGTATTTACTGCCACCTGTCTCTATTAAACACCAATCCAGTGCAGTGAGGGTAGTTAGCAAAATCATTTGTGGTGGTTACTAAAGGGTGTGGGCTTTTTTTGTGTGGTGTCGCCTGAATTGTCAATGAAATGACTACAACCAAATCAGATGGTCCCATAGTTATACTGTGTGAGTTTACTTCCAATCTCGGACTACTACAGGACCCAGAACTTAAATAAAAAAAAAAATATATATATATATATATATATATATATACACACACACACACACACACACATACATACATACATACATACATACACAGATATATTCAAAACCACTCCCACTCCCAACGGAGGAGAACACGAACAGGAGGGCTGCATATTTACGGCTTGTTTTTATTGATTCAGGCCACCCTCCCAGAAACCAGGAGAGATGCGTTTCGGCTGCTCCAGCAGCCTTTGTCAATCTTATATACTTGTGTGAAACAGTATCTCGTTGGCTAATACTATTCATTTCATGAGTGGATAGGCGGTTCCTACCCTCTTATTTTATTTAGGAGTGGCAGTGAACACTAGTCACACACTTGTGTTTTTTCCCCATTTCTGGATTTCATTTTGAGGGTTGAGACTAAATACAACAAGCATTTGCAATGCAATAGGTCTCGCATTAGGAAAGTTTGAGCTATTGGTCTTGTAAATGACAAATGTTTTATTTATGTGTTGGTTTTGAAAATAGCGAAATTAATAGCTTTGTCATTTACAATGCTAATAGTTTTAACTTTCGCAAATGTGATACCTATAGCATTTGTAATGCAATGTGTTGTATTTACGTGACTTAGATGTATTGATATTAAAAATAACAATGGCTTTTAATTTTTTTTTATTAATACTTAAATAAAAGTTATTGTAATTTATAATGGCAATAGATTAAACTTTTGTAAATAACTTTTGTGAAGATTATGTTCAGTGTATTTGAACAGCCTATTAAATGGGAAGAGAAGTAAGGCATGCCTTCAGGATACTAAATCATATATATTTGTCAATAATGCGGCAAATAATGGTATAAATAAAACTCAAATATAAAAGACATCTTAGATATACACACTTTAGGAAACTGGAAAAGAGATACCCTAGACAGCCTGGCATAGCTGCTCCGGAAGGGCAAGAGTAGAAGCAGATCGCTCCTGATCACCAGCCAATATTATGTTTATTAGGATACCCCTGTAATCTCAATATTGTGAAGATAACACTCCTTTTGGGGGAGTTTCACTTTAAGAGACTGTAACATTCATATGGTGTATGACTAACTAAAACTAGCACTCAGTAATTGCTGCAGCACTCTCACTAGAGCACTCGCAGTGCCGCAGCACTCCCTCTCACTAGAGCACTCGCAGTGCCGCAGCACTCCCTCTCACTGGAGCAATCATTCACTGCTGTAGCACTCTCTCTCACTGTAGCACTCATTCACTGCTGTAGCACTCTCTCTCACTATAGCACTCACAGTGCTGCATCACTCTCTCTCACTGGAGCACTCAGTCACTGCTGCAGCACTCTCACAAGAGCACTCGCAGTGCCGCAGCACTCCCTCTCACTGGAGCACTCATTCACTGCTGTAGCACTCTCTCTCACGTTAGCACTCATTCACTGCTGTAGCACTCTCTCTCACTGTAGCACTCATTCACTGCTGTAGCACTCCCTCTCACTGTAGCACGCAGTTAGTGCTGCAGCACTCACAGTGCTGCATCCCTCTCTCTCACTGGAGCACACAGTCACTGCTGCAGCACTCTCACAAGAGCACTCGCAGTGCCGCAGCACTCTCTCTCACTGGAGCAATCATTCACTGCTGCATCCCTCTCTCTCACTGTAGCACGCAGTCGCTGCTGCAGCACTCTCTCTCACTGTAGCACGCAGTCACTGCTGCAGCACTCACTAGAGCACTCACAGTGCTGCATCCCTCTCTCTCACTGGTGCACTCAGTCACTGCTGCAGCACTCTCACTAGAGGACTCGCAGTGCCGCAGCACTGTCTCTCACTAGAGAACCCACAGTCATTGTGCGTGAGGACGGCTAACCCCACTACTGAGGCTGTGTCCGAGAGGCCGGGTAACCCCACCACAGAGGCCGTGTTTGACTCTGTCTGAGAGGCTAGACTCTGGGCGTAGAGTAACTCCACCACCACCAGCCAGTGTGTGTCTGAGAGGCCGGTCCCCGGAGCCTTCTCTGGGGAAGACTTTCCACCTAGCCCACGAGATAAAGCTGAGCCTCTATCTGTGAGAAAAAGTGAGGTAAGAGCACCGCAGCCACCATTGTTCCCTCTTCCTCCCCCTGAAACACAGGAAGCCGCATGCCAGGAGGATACAAAGGTCATTAAAAAAACACTGGATGAATCTGAGGGAAGTACACAACTCAAGCTCGGCTATTTTTTGGCCTGGCCCAGGCCCACCACCACAGTCAGTGCAGCACCCTCGGTGCCCGCAGCAGTGCAAGCGCTGCGTCAGTGTGTGACCCTGAGAGCCTGCTCCAGTGAAGGGCGCGCACACGTCACTGAGGCTGGAGGACCCCAACACAAGCTGCAGGAAACCCCCGAGTTGTGTGACCATGTTTTCAAAGTAAACCGGAGAGTAGCACTCACTGATAGTACCATCTCTTACCTTCTCTTATTTCATGGGCTTAGATATGGCAGCGGCGCTTTATGAAGCGCTATGTGACGCAGGAGTTATTATTACCTGAGGAAGGAGGCGAAAAGGCGCGGTGAATGGAGCTGGGAGTAGCAGGCATTGGGGCCGAGGTACAAAAGGGAGTAGGTCAGGACAGCACAGGGTAGAGGTGAAGGGGGGAAAGGAGGAGGAGGGAAGAAAGGGCAGAACCGGCTGGGAAAATGTATGGCGATGTGTGGGCAGGAAGAGCAATGGGCTGCGAAGGTTGATGGAGCGGAGCAGCCGGGGAGAGGTACAGGCATGGAGGGGTGCAGACCGAGAAATGTGGGCAGAAACAGGGAAAGGGAACTGTGCGGCCAGGAAACGGTATGGGCTCGGAGAGCTGTGCGCTGGGAGAAGGTCTGACAGATAACTACGGGTTGGGAACAGGCTGGGAGACCTGCTGGCAGGAAGATGTGTTGCAGGCTTCGCCGTGAAATGGATCCAAAAAAAAATATTTTTGTTACCCATGTTCTGAAGTACTTCCTTCGTTTTCATATGACTGTGATTGTGTTTGCTATCCGGTTGCTTTAATACTTGCACATGTGGAGTGAGACATTCAGATTCAGGCACCCGATTGTGGAACTTTTGTCTTCACAGCCTGCATTTCATCACAAATAGAACTACCTTTAAAAACGAGTCCTCACTGCCTTCCCTCGGACGGTCCTGGTGGGCAAAATCCAAGTCACAGGGGCAGTCCGAGCCTGGAGAAGCGAGCTCCGTGTGCCGTCGCCGCTGAAAGCTGATCTTGCGGCGACCCGGAAGCTCTTGCCCGGCCGGCCAATCCGCTCGCGGCCGACCGGAAGTCCCGCCTCCCGAGGTCCGCGAGCTGCGAGCTACCGGCGCATGGAGCGCCCTGACGTCCGGGGTAGCCCGGGTCCCCAGGAGGGGGCCGGGGAAAAGGAGGAGTGTGGCGCCTGTTGCGGGGCTCCTCTGACCTGAGGGAGCCCCGATTTAGAGGATGAGACGCGCCGCGCCGTGAGGAGCCCCGCCGGAAGAGCGCAGTCGGTGAGTGGGGCCCAGGGCTGATGTGAAGTGCGTGCGTGCCTGTGTGTATGCCTGGGGGGGTGGGGGGGTGGGGAGGTGGGAGTGTGTGCGCGCGTGTGTGCGCGAAGGAAAGTGTGTGCGCATGCGTGACTGTGTGTGATTGAGAGAATGCGAGGTAGGGGATAGTGTGCCTGTATGTGTGCCTGTATGTGTGCCGTATGCCTGCGTGTGCATGCGCGCGCCTGTGTGTGTGTGTGTGTGTGTGGGTGCGTGCATGCAGAGGGGTGGGGGCTGTCTGTGTCTGTGTGAGAGCCAGGGCTTGCACCACGCATGCGCAGCTATCAGACGCTCGCTCCCGAGGTGAAATCCGACCTCGTCAAAGCGCGCGTCTGGTAGCTGTCCACTCTCCTAAATACGGGCAGCATAAGTTGTCGAGCTGATGCATTCATGCTTCGCATGAATGCAACATCAGCTCGACCTAAAAATGGCATCTCCTCAAAGAACACGAATACCTCTTGGCCGATGAAGAGCAACAACAAAAAAAGAGACCTACACAGTTTTTCCCAATCCATCATATGGGGGTCTTTAACTATTCCTGCAGGTGAAAAAAAGTATCTGCAAGGATTGTAACATGCAGTCTCTGTGACAGGGTATTTTCCAAATGTACAACCAAGAAATATTCTTTTGATATTCCAGGGATGCTCAAAACTTGAAGACATAGCACACCAGGGAGTTGAATGCGGCAAAGAACAGGAGGCAAGAGGAGGAATGTGCCAACACTTCAATGGCTCCACACCATTCTATCCAGCCTGGTGATAGAGCTCCTCCTCTAGCTGCAGCCGTCGTTTGGTCAGAAACCACTGGTATGAGTGCATTACGATAATCTGCATGGACCGTGGCTAATAAAGTTCTGTAGGGGAGAAAGCATCAGCTCTTGACTGTACACAAGCGTGCAAGAGATAGTAGATTTTTTTTCCTTTGTTGGATCCAAGTTTTCATGCCCACTTTTTCAGGTTTTTGAAACCCCAAAAAGTTTAAAAAAAGAAAAAAAATATATAAAATAGTTTCTTCTGGTTAGAGCCACCTTTCATGGTTAACACATGTATGTTGTTTGTCATGTCTGTCTATCAATGTTAATATAGCCTTATACTCGGCCAGAGCAGAGTACAGTAACAACTAAAGTCCAACCCCACTGTTACAGGTTCAATCTAACGATGGACATCTATAGCAGACTCTGGCTCTAGATGCTATAAAAGTGTGCTACAGCAGACAAGTCCCAGATAAGTTACGCCATGCAGGGCAGCAAGTAAAGTTGCTGCATTGCGTGAATGGAAGAGAGCCGAAAAGCTCCATATCTCTTAAAATGTGGCGCTGTTTTGGTCTCTTCCTGTGCTGTCACTTTAGGCAGAAATGCCCCAATGCAGACACTTGCATCAGAGTAAAAAGGTGTCTGCGTTGCATAAAGCATAGTTTTTGTACAGAAGGGGTATCTTCCAGAATGAAATCTATCTTTAAAGGCTGTTCCCGCTTTGTACGTGCACTGTACAATGTAGCACACATGCAAAATGGAAAAATATTAAGAAATTAAAATAGTTCTCCTGGTTAACATCATTTGGCTACCTAAGTGGGGCTTGGGGGTGGGGGAGAGTACGCTGTCTAAGATGGGTTGAGCACAGGGCAAAGGACGCGCACAGAAGTGGCTTGACCCCCTGTGTGTGGTTGTTTGCAAAAGGGAGGTTGACTATCCACGAAGGATTCGGCCCAGGACGAAGGCTGTACACATTGTGGGTTTGGTGTGTGGCAGGAGTGGGCTCTAATGCAAAAAATGTATTAAAAGGGCGATCAGATGGCTCGACCAAATATGACTCATTATTTCGCATGCAATTAGTTCGCATGCCATTACTATGCGGCTTTTTCTTAGCAATAACCGTTACTACGCAACTTTTTAGTTTGCATACCATTACATTTAAAGTGTTAATGTAAGCGAACTAAAAACTTTCCTCGTAAAAAAAAAAAACACTACATACAAATAAACTACACATCCAAAAGTTAAAAACACTACCCAAACCCTCAAAAAGTATACTACCCTACACTACTAAAACACCACTACACTACCCTAAACCCTAAATCACGACCCCCAGCACGACCCTGCCCCTAGCCCCAGTCCTGTCCCTACTCCCAAACACTACTCTGCACGACCCCCGACACTATCCTAAACCCTAAAACACTACCTACACTACACAAACTCCACAACACTACCCTAAACCCTAAAACACTACCCCCAGCACGACCCTGCCCCTAGCCCCAGTCCTGCCCCTACTCCCAAACACTACCCTGCACGACCCCCCAACACTACCCTAAACCCTAAAACACTACCTACACTACACAAACTCCACAACACTACCCTAAACCCTAAAACACTACCCCCGGCTCGACCCTGCCCCTAGCCCCAGTCCTGTCCCTACTCCCAAACACTACCCTGCAAGACCCCCGACACTACCCTAAACCCTAAAACACTACCCTACACTAACACCAGAACACTACCCTAAACCCTAAAACACTACCCTAAACCCTAAAACACTACCCCCAGCACGACACTGCCCCTATCCCCAGTCCTGTCCCTACTCCCAAACACTACCCTGCACGACACCCGGACACTACCCTAATCCCTAAAACAGTAACCTACACTATCAGAACACTACCCTAAACCCTAAAACACTACCCCCAGCACGACCCTGCCTCTACCACAGTCCTGTCCCTACTCCTAAACACTACCCTGCACGACCCCGACACTACTCTACACAAACACAAGTACACTACCCTGCACGACCCCCGACACTACTCTACACAAACACAAGTACACAACCCTGCACAACTCACACAGCCCCTACACGACCCTACACAGCCCCTCTTACGCGTACTAATGGGTGCTAATTGGCTCAACCAGCTGCATATTTGTCCACAAGAATTTAACTCACAGTGTGTATTTGACATTAAGTGAAAATATTATTCATCACCTAGAGATCTCTTCAACTTGAAGCATTAACCAGAAAAAATATAACTCACATTTTTTTTGCGGGGTGGCGGATTTAAAGGGGAAAGGAACCAGGCCTACATAGGTGTGAGGAACATTATTGTGGATATATTTTCTTGCTAGCGGGATGTAATTAATTGTTATTTTCAAATAGACCTTGCTTTGTCTTCCATTATGATTGTCTAATTAGATGCGTTTGTAAGAGTGACTCCGTTACTCCAGAGCACCAAAGAAAGTACAGAAGAATGTCAATTGCTTTTATTTTATATGCATGTTTGCGTGTTTATGGGCGAGCACCTGTACACCCTTTCATAGGTCTATGAGGCCATATGGATTGGTTAGAAAGCATGACTCCTGAATTTAGGGTGGGTGAGTGTCTATCCTATAACAAGCACTGAAAATGCAATAGGTATCGCAATAGAAGAGTTTAACATTTTTCGTTTTGCAAATGGATGAGTGGCGTTGCGTGGATGAGTGGCGTTGCGTGGATGAGTGGCGTTGCGTGGATGAGTGGCGTTGCGGTGATGAGTGGCGTTGTTTGTGTGAGTGGCGTTGTTTGTGTGAGTGGCGTTGTTTGTGTGAGTGGCGTTGTTTGTGTGAGTGGCGTTGTTTGTGTGAGTGGCGTTGCGTGTGTGAGTGGCGTTGCGTGTGTGAGTGGCGTTGCGTGTGTGAGTGGTGTTGCGTGTGTGAGTGGCGTTGCGTGTGTGAGTGGCGCTGTTGTTTGAGTGGCGCTGTTGTTTCAGTGGCGTTGCGTGTGTGAGTGGCGTTGCGTGGTTGAGTGGCGTTGCGTGGTTGAGTGGCGTTGCATGTGTGAGTGGCGTTGCGTGGATGAGTGGCGTTGCGTGGATGAGTGGCGTTGCGTGGATGAGTGGCGTTGCGTGTGTGAGTGGCGTTGCGTGTGTGAGTGGCGTTGCGTGTGTGAGTGGCGTTGCGTGTGTGAGTGGCGTTGCGTGGGTGAGTGGCGTTGCGTGGGTGAGTGGCGTTGCATGGGTGAGTGGCGTTGCGTGGGTGAGTGGCGTTGCGTGGGTGAGTGGCGTTGCGTGGGTGAGTGGCGTTGCGTGGGTGAGTGGCGTTGCGTGTGTGAGTGGCGTTGCGTGTGTGAGTGGCGTTGCGTGGTTGAGTGGCGTTGCGTGGTTGAGTGGCGTTGCGTGGTTGAGTGGCGTTGCGTGGTTGAGTGGCGTTGCGTGGTTGAGTGGCGTTGCGTGTGTGAGTGGCGTTGCGTGTGTGAGTGGCGTTGCGTGTGTGAGTGGCGTTGCGTGTGTGAGTGGCGTTGCGTGTGTGAGTGGCGTTGCGTGTGTGAGTGGCGTTGCGTGTGTGAGTGGCGAGAATATATACATTGAATAAATGCAACAATATGGTTTCAATTGAGATGTGGTCTAATTTGTTCTAGATGAACCATATTGTATCATCGCGCCTTTGTTTGTGCTGCTTGGTCTACGGCGTTTCGATCCTCTTACCTTTAGATCATCATCAGGACTGGGTTGGTGGAAACAGTGCTGTACAAGGGGGTAAGGGAGGGGGGTTAGAGGGATAGAGTGATTTTAAAGGCATCGCAGGTGAACTACATTCGAAGGGGACAGGGTAGCGGGGGCACGGAGGATGGGGGGTATATGAATGGATCACCCACAAACCGGGATTGGTAGATATGGCCCATGGGAGGGGGTAGGACCTGGAAGTCGCGGGTGAAGAGCTGAAGCGGAATGATCGCGCTGGGGGTGCGAAATCAAGGAAGGTTGCGTAGGGGTAATAGCTAGGGAGCAGCGCAATGATCAATGAGGTGTTGGGTATGTCGGGAGAGCAGCAGGGGGCTGCGCGAGGGAGGACTGACGTGGGAGGGGGAATGGAGCGCATGTCATGAGTTGGGCTGCGTGGGGAGCGTGCTAGGTGGCCAGCGAGGATCGGGCTGGTCAACAGGTGTGGGTACCCGGTCGAGTTAGGCTCACCTGGTCGTTCGAAGTCGGGAGGGAGAAAGGGAATAATCTAGTGGAAAGAGTGGTCCAATCCAAGGGGGATCCGTTGGATGTGAGTCTGCGCAGTTATCCAGTGTGGATCGGCAGGGTGGAAATGAATCTGGGAGGGAGGAAAACGGCACGGGTTACAGATATGCTCTGCGACCGGAGCAGGAGGCATGACGGGGCAAGGGGAAGGAAAGGCTCACCTGGGAGGAGGCAAGGGAAAACCAGTATTGGCGGAGGCTGAGGCTCCGGTTCCGTTGGACAGGTTCGTAATTGCAAGGGAATCCTGTCTGGTGTGGTAAAGGCGTCGATCCGTGAGTGATCGGCCGGGGATCGAGAGTAATTCAGGAGGCGGAAAGGGGGCTAGTTAGCGAACACATAATCGTGTCATGGAGCGATCTCGTGATCGGGAGCAGAGACGGAACACGTACCTTAAGCGGGGTCTGTCGTGGAGTGAATCCAAGTTGCCATGGAAACGCAGGCAACAGTGGGAGGTTAAAAGTACTTGGAGGGGAGTGGCTGGGACTGGGGTGGGCGGGAAAAGGCCGTGACGTGTGGGGGGGCGGGAACAGGGGAACCTGAGCTAGCTGTGTGTGCTGGGCGTGTACCAGGAGAGGAGGCAGCAATCCAAGTGCATATAGAAACATTAGGTACAAGAACAGGCTAAAAAGAGTGCAGATGTGCAGGTTAGCCCGTGGCTCCTGCATAAAGTATTGACATGTAGCTAAACCATACAAATAAAAATCCGGCATGATTATACAACAATTACATACAGTTACAGCAATATTCTTGTATTTAGCAGGGAATTGCATAACAATTACATATAATTACAGCAATAATCGTGTGTATAATTTGTGTATATGTGGGAGCACATGGGAAGGGGAGGGGGGAGGAGAAATGCGACACGGCGGGCAGGGGAGGGGGCGGAGCGGGGAGAGGGTGTTAAAGCAGCCGGCTGAGGGAAAAGGGAGGGGGGAGGAGAAATGCGACACGGCGGGCAGGGGAGGGGGCGGAGCGGGGAGAGGGTGTTAAAGCAGCCGGCTGAGGGAACTGATGTGCACGAGCTTTTAAGCTCAATGCGCATGCGCATTGAGCTTGAATTTCACGGGCACTGCAAGGAATCGCCACGATTCCTTGCAAGTTGGTTAAAGACTGTTTAAGCCCCAATAGTCTCGCAAGCTCGATGCGCATGCGCATCGACAGGCGATACCTAAAAAGAGCATGTTTATGTTGGTGTCTTTGCAAATGATTCAGGGTCATAGTTGGGCCACATGCAAATCCTTTATTATATCTAAATAGGGGTCTTTGTATAGGTTATGCTTAAGTCCCGTGATCAGCATCCACAGGCCATAAGGCAAATGCATCCTCTGTTCTTTTGTCCTACTTAGCACCTCTGTTTCTTTGTGGGTGCGGGTCAGTTTGTCTACTCATTTTCCAGCACTATGGATAAAGTCAATGCAGGTCCAACGATGTACGTATGCAGCATTATGTGGGATGTAACTGCAAGCTGTTTAGTATCATGTTAGGAGCGCACACGTTTTCCGTTCTTCCCACACAGCCGGATTCGTACAGTAGCATAGGTGAACCTTTCAGCGGCAAGATTGATGCACGTCCATATTTTTTCTATACCCCAGCAGCTTTTTTGTGTGGGTGGTGGCTGGAAGACTGCAGGAAAGCCTGCTAGGCATATCGCATATGCATGTCTGCTGGAGTATATATGTAGCTGTATTTAAGAATCCCGGTTTTTGACTCCAAGTGAAGATACGGCTGCACATCAAATGCACGCTACGAAATGAATAGACCAGAGTCATAGCCTGCTGGGGCAATGAATTGCTGCAAAACATTGACCTTTTCTACCCTTTCCTGTTCTGGGGTTGCAGTGACTTTGGACTTCCTCTGCTTTTCCTATTGTTGGATCATCCACAGGATTTACACTGTATGGACCCGGCAGCAGAGATAGAACAGAGCGTTGAATATTTGCAAAAATTGCATTAACCTCTATACATGCATGAAATGTGAACTGAAGCTGTCCCAAATCAACTTGTGGTGGTCAACTACATACACAAGCAGCACTTCAGCATTGCAGTATTCAGCCCAGGCTGCAGGAATGATGTGTCTTTGTGGCACCAGTGCTGTCAAATGATGGATTTCCACATAATGTATCTGCTGAATAATGCGAGGATTTCAAGAGAAATAAAGCCTGCTTTCACCTCACATGTAACTAAGAAAGCTGCATGGGGAATGCGATGCAGCTCCTACAACTTGGTAAAAATTCACTGGTCAGCTTTAATTTATCTTTGCTGTTTCTAGATTTTAAAAAGATGACTACGACACCAAGAGGTGATTAATAGCCATCATGGGTGGACTGAAGGTGGGGAGTCTTTTTAGTAAAGTAAAAAAATTAAAAACGAAATATTTACGTGGATTTTGAACTGGTTGTTTAGAACTATTCATTACTTCCTATGAAAAGACTCACAACTAAGGACTATACATAATTACATTATAGAGTCTCAAAGTAGCGGCTTGATCACTTTTAATGTCTCGCTTGAACTGTCTCTTCGAGACATGCTGTAGTCAGGATATCAAAAACAACACATATGCCAGTACTGATATCTGTTCACACTCTTACTTCATGATCACACCACACATTTGATATGACCAAGTATTTTATTATTTGATATTTGGTATTGTATTTTCAGAAAAAAATGTCTTAACAAAATGTATCAAACTAGTAATACTCGTTGTTAAAGCAACCTTTCTGTTCTCAACATTGTACAACATAAAGACACAAAGTCATAAAAAAACATAAGTTGCAATATTCCAATACACCATAAGTCATTAAGAATACTAACATGTATAACAAGAAACACATGTGATGAAGATTTTTTCGAATTTTACAAGACAAAAAACGAAAACCGAAACAAACCAAAAATTAAACTAACACAGCCACCCTGTTACTTGGCGGTACAATGCCCTCCTTAGTTACTCGAAAAAGCATGAGCGACAATCAAAGTGTTCCAATTTGAACCCATAAACATATATGGGTTCGAAACGCGCCGACTGTTGATCATCTCAAACAAGTATTGTACTGTAGATTTGTACGAAGGTGGCTCATAATACGGAAACCAAGTCTACATGAGTGATAATATGGAATGAGCCGTATTGGAACACTTTAAATGTCGCTCATGCTTTTCCGAGTAACTAAGCAGGGCATTGTACAGCCAAGTAAAAGGGTGGCTGTGTTAGTTACATTTTTTTTCTATTTTCGTTTTTTGTTTTGGCACGTAAAACCTCATACTTTTGGTGCTACTGCCTATAGTACAAGTACACAATGTTTGAAAGGAGCTTGTGCCTATGTTTGATGTCCTGAATTGAGGCCCTTGTTGATAGATGCTGCTCTGACATTTTTAAAAGAGGCTAGTCAGTGTTTCTTTGTAAGGCTGAGATACACTTATGCCCACGTCACATACTTAGTACAGGCCTACCACAGGACACCACTACGACTGCAGCAGGATCTTTGCTCTTACACAATGTTTACGTGATGCATCTGTTTCAGGCTTTCTTAGTCCCATTATGAATTTCTCTTTCTGTATTCTTGCTTCAAGGCTTTGCCATGCATTTACAATCAATTATGTGAAAAATCACCCTTATGGTACGGATGAGCCTCCTCTCACAGGTGCCATAACACTATGCACCTAGTTACCACTATTGTGAATATCTACTCAAATGTTTGTGACACAAAAAGTGTTAGAACTCTTTAGGTGCTTTAATGGATTTGCACTACAAATAACCTAATTTTAGGCCATGCTTTCCTCTGGCTACACTCCTTTCTATTGGTTGTTTGTGCCCTTTGTAAAAAAAAAAACTTAAAAAAAAGTCCGCATGGAATGCTTTTGTTTACTTGAAGCATCACTCTCTTTACTGTCTCATTTGTCTAACATTCTTAAAGATCTTTTGCAATTTTGACGTTCTTCAAATATACACCCTTATTCTCCTTAATACTCTGAATTTCGCCTGGCCATTTATACAAAACATATTCAGTCAAAAACAGGTTTGTAGGATCACAAAAACATAAAACACTTAATGCTTTCTCTTATTTTTTGCCAAGGAAGGCGCTGATGGAGTTTCGACCAAATTCATTTATCTGGTCATCATCAGGACAAAACATATAACGAGCAACCATCAATTGTTCAAGCGAGGCTGGATCAATCTTAGACAACAAGAAAACGCAAACCTTGAACCGCGATTCATTCAAGGTATATGTTACATTTTCCTTGTCCTTTGTGTTTCTTTTCCTTCCCCTTATCTTTCCTTTCCCTCGTGCTTAGAACATGGAACCGCGTACCTGCGTTGTACAACCTTGGTTCCATGTTCCAAAGCTATGCATGGCAGTTCCTGCCTTCCTTTTTCTTTGTACAGATGTACTGTGCCGCATAAACAATAAAAGTGGTTTTAATTACCTTCCTGGATTCGTCGATCTTTTACAGTATAGTTTGTGCGAGGCCAAAAGATATTTGACGTAGCTGGAGGACCATAGAAACCTTAAGTTATCTGATCCCTCCCGGATCCAATCCATCTAATTTGAATTAGAAATCACTCCTGTCGTAAATTCATTTCTAAACGCCGAAGCCTTCCTTGGCAAAAAATAAGAGGAAGCATTAAGTGTTTTATATTTTTGTGATCCTACAAACCTGTTATTGTACATAATTTTTTTCCTATTTTGCCATTATTATTTTGTTTACACTTTAGTCTATCCCTTGTTATTGACATATGTTTGCGTAACCCTATGAGCACCTTCTGTATTACTGTATTTGAACTTTTATTAATGAAAAATAAGTCTTGTGATACATTTCCTAAGGGTACTGAATTATTTCGTGATTTTTGGATGGGATTCTTTAAATAAATCATTTAAAGTCACAATTGTTTCATCTTTAAATTAGGAACCTGAACCATTGTAGTATTTACATTGTTTATTAGTCCCAGGTTTGGGTTATAGGGCTGTCCCTGTTTGTTGTAATGCGATTAGGCCATGGTCCTCGCTGTATCACGTCTGGGAATCTTAATTCCATGGAAGCCACCTACATCACAAGAATTACAAGTACTATGCCAGGGTCAGCATCACAACGGGCAGGCTCCATCATGCCACTGATGCCCACAGTGAGACAAGAAATCCCAACATTATACCACAATAGCATGTCCAAGGTTCGGCACCACCAAGTCATGTATGGCCACAATTTGTCTTGATTAACCACCATTATGTAAGGTCCAACATATGGCAGCGTTTGGAACGATTGTGCTATAGGTGCCCAGAATGTACCAAGGATGACCACAATTATCATTTTATCAAGGGTGGTCACACCATGGATGCCCTTTTTATTCCAAAAAGAACTACAATTAGGTCAGAGCAAGCATTTTACGAGGCAGTAGGCATAGTATTTTGAGCTCTGGGGTGCAGTACTCTGCTGGACAGCGATGGGAAGTAGTTTCAGGCCACTCTCTAACCGAGCACAATGCATCATTGTTCTTAACAATACAAATTGTGCATGACAACTGGGTCACATTTGAACCACTACCCCATCATACATGAACATTTTTTATTTTTTCCTCTGAGCTAGTGGAACTGTACTCGGCATATGTTCAGACTCTCGTACTGAGAAGTGGCATAAGAGGTGACGCAGTGCTCGAGCACCATAACGGGCACACTCAATGTGTAGAAATGTATCAAATCAAAACATAATACTTGGCTTAGGTTGTTTGCAAGCACACATATTATTAGCAGAAAGGAACTGAGCAAGAGAAAGTGAAAAATCAGAACCTCGCTCTCCCCTTGTACTCCCATAAACTGAATATTCCCAAATGTGGGTCAAACCTTGCCAGACGAGCATAGGAGCCTCACTTAAGCAGGCACCTAGTTGTAAACTTTGGTACCCTAAACCAAATCATCTTAGGATAGATCAGTACACATTATGGTCTTTTTCACTCTGATTAGCCTTCCTCCGCAAACAATGATACCTCTGCCCTCATAGCATCTAGGAAAAAGCAAGATCGCATTCATTTATGTCGAGGTCCTACTCCCGCCATCCTACCTTGCAACCTGTGGGCCTGGCTGGTAAATCGCAAGGTAGCTAGTTTAGGTCTGGAGTGTAGACTAAGAATGAGATGCTCTGTTCCCAGGACTGCCTTGGTGTGGAAATTCAATGACGAGTTTCCAAAATGTTTAATCTCCCGGGCATGCCCAGATGACTCATGAGCGGCAAAGCTCGAGTGAGTGATGGTGACCTCCTATCCCTCAACAAAAGTGGAGAGAATGTAGCCTAAAGGCTAGAGCGGTCGACCTCGAAGCTGGGGAAAGAGGTTAGAGCCTTGGCATCAATGCTCAACGTCCTGGGAATCTGGGCAAATCACTTAATCTCCCCGTGCCTAGCAAGGATGAACGTGGCAATCTAACAAAACTGGTGCTCATGTAAAGCGCTCTGATACCAGATATCTTCAGGTCTAGTTCGTGCTATATAAAACTCTAAAAAAAAACAACAACAAAAAAAAAAAATTATATATTATACTCTGTGCCTCAGTGTTTATGGTTTACTCCATGGAATTTATTTGTGTGTATTCGTTTTCATAAGTGTTTTTAATCAAGACGAGGAGGCATGGAGTTAAGTTTGTGTAGCAAGGTAAAATCACACTCCAGAGGTACTGTAACTATTAGGAGCGTTATTTCCATATGTAAAGTAATATGTAAAGTAATTGTTACATGCAGTCTGTGAGGCAGTAAAATTGGGTTTTTTTGCGTCACGTTTCCTGGAATGTGGCAATAAACTCGAATTTGATCTTTGCACTGTAGTAATAAATGTGTGAATGTGGATTTATTAGTGCAGTTGCTCTAAATAGCATCAAGGTCCCGCGAGGATCGAAACGCTTAATGGCGGCAGTGCTGGGCTTTGAATAAAACTTATAATAGCACTGGAATATTGGGTTCGCTTCGTCTATTTTCCAAGAAAGCAAGTGGAGTGTCAGACGAGTACGAGATTATATATATATATATATATATATATATATATATATATATATATATATATATATATATATATATACACACACACTATCTTCCAGTCTATCTGCTTTTCTGTCAGCAGACTACTCCATTTTCAGTCAGGCACCTAATCCTTACACCACGGGCACTCGCCCCATCACTCTACTGCGCTTACATTCCCACCCTTTACTTTCATGGTTCTCTGCATCTCCAATCTCTGCCTGCCCACCTTTATGCCCCACTGACCAGACACCTAAGGTTGCCTACCCACTATATACTACCGCTCCACATGTAATACATTTGTAGAAGTGTATATTTTTGGGCGACTCTTTCTATTCACAATGTGCTTCTCTTATCCCCTCTCCCCAGATAGGTTTGCTCTACCAATTCTGTTAGGAGGAGTCAGATCTACATTAAATGCTGTATAAGTTCATACCCGAACACAACAGAGTATAGTCTCAAGTAATAGGCACAGACCCAGAAAGCGAGATTTGTACTCATGCCTCCTGGTTCCACAGTCAACCAGCCCTCCGTACAGCAAAGAGATCAAAGAATCAACACAGCGTCTCAGTCTCAAGGCTGCAACACAAACGGAATACTAATCTACTCCGCCAGCAGCGAGGATGCAAAGGAGACCCTGCTCAGCATTCCAGTGAAGACGAGGCTCAGACACTGGCTATGAAGCACGATGAGGCTTGGCTGAAAGAGAGAACATGGCAAAGGACACACGCGGTTGCTTCAGGCTCTGCCTTAACCGGATCTACGGCCACATATCAAGCATTACAAATGCGTAATGGAGGAAATCAATGGTGTTTGCAATTTTATTAAATCAGGTGATTGGTTGCCAAGTGTTCATGTCTCATTAAAGCCACTGTCAGTCAATCTTGGCTTCCTAGCCAAGGCCATTTTGTGAAGTGCCCTTTTGCTTTCGCCGGTCCTATTCAACTCATGCGTATGGTGTCCCCTTCCTTTGTGACTTTTGCTTTTCATCATTATGGGATCAAACCTGGTGGCATGTAAGAGATGTTGAACCTGTTGATATGGGATCACTGATCACAAAAAGAATGCGGGAATCCATGTCAGAGGAGCAGCTCCAGCACTCAAGCAAAAGTCCACAGGGCTACTATGATCGATCAAACACCACAGACCGGGACCAGGGAATGATCACACAGCCCTAAAGACCTGAAACCCTCATCACCCAACCAGAGCTTATATCTCTTACAAGTGATGCAAGTTCTCCCCCTTCTAACTCATTCTACTCCCTCCATGTCCTCTTTCTAGCAATTCGATAAACGTTATTTCCGTCACAAATGTGACCATAAAAGTACACATAAAAACACACCAATCCTTCACTTAAAAAATATAAAAAGAGAAATTAAAAATACAATTTCGATAAAACCAACAGCAAGCAATTCCCCACAAATTACAAGGGTTGTACACATGGCAAAAACAATTAATTACACACCAGCTGTGAAGGTGAACGGAGCAAGTGTGACATCTGAAAGGGCGAAAAGAGCACTCTGTCATGTGTCTCAATTATGCCATTCACTTTCACACAAGCACTTCTGCGCACACCAAATTCTAAATTACATCTGCATACAATGTAATTGTGCTGATCTAACTAATACATTGGATATCCTAAAGATTTCAATACAGCCCGCATTTCTCAAAATTGTTGCTGTTTTCCTGTTCTACTTTAATTGATTTTGCACCTTATCAAACTGCCTTGAAGTACTACCCATTCAAACGTTGTTTGTTATTAGATAAACAGAGGCCTCAACTGGGTCTTCTCCTGTGGTTTGTTCTGTGGAATAAAGTTAAGGCATAAGGGACCAAACTGATTCTGCAGTCCAGGTTGACTTTAGCCTATGCCATTAGCCCTGCCCTCACTTTACCAGACCGGGATGAAACCGCAGGACAGGGTAAGGGCTATCTATACCATCTTGGTAGAAAATTCCGGTCGTCCAAGTCTCCTAGAAAAGTAAGATATCATAACTGTGAATACAACTGACCAACCCCTCACAACCCATTTTGTTGGCTAGCCCAGCAGTGTTCCAAAAGAGAGCCTTAATCACAAGAGCATGTGTAACTAGCATCCTGTTACCAATATTGGGCTCCCATTATCCAATGACTCTGGGGTTGGCTAGTACATGGAGCACTTCGATTATAATCCCCCTTTTTTTTTTAAAGGACATAAATCCCTCCCAAAAACTACAGGCCCCTATCCCTTCTAGATTCAACATTGAAGGTGATGGGGTGGATTTTAATGCATAAATTGGAGGATTGGGCTACGGAAAATAATATTTTAACAGATTCACTGTAAGGTTTTCAAAAAGGATTGGGCACGGTGGAACAAGGCTGGACTATATCTTTGCTTATTGGGAAATAAACTGTTGCAAAAAGGGCATAATCTTTCTTTCTTCTATGGACCTGTCCGTAGCTTTTGACTGCGTATCACATTCGAAACTCTGGGTCATCATGGCAGAACTAGGAATAGAGGAAACAATCATTAGCTTCATTAGACAAATGTATAGCGATGCAAATGCATGTGTTCACCATGGGCCAACCAATGATTGCATCGGTCACTGTAAGATTTTGAGAGAAGTAAGACAAGGGAGTGTACTCGCCCCTGTTCTCGTCTCTTTGTACACGATTCGGGTGGAAAAAGTATTGAGTTCAAGGCTGCAGGGACACACTTAACGTTGGCTCCCGCCCCTTATTGATTCTTTCTAATGCGGATGGTGCAGTGTTGATTGCATGAACAGGCCGAGGGCTCCATGGTTTTATACATGACTATATCTTCTTTATGCATGGCCTTGATCTACAAGTCAACACTTCCAAAACTTTCACAAGGATATGTGAATCAAGGCCTAGGAGAAGACCTGTGCATATTATTAATAACAGTGGAGTGATGGAGAGTGCAACATTCTTGTATCGTATTTGGTGACAATTATGTCTGGAAACCTAGGATTGCAAATAGGGTGGCCCTGCTCGAACAGGCTTTACAGGGAGTACACAGATTTGTGAAAAAGTTGGGCTCCAAACTACTTCAGGAAATCCTAAAAATCTATGCATGTATATGTGTGACAACTCTGCCACATACGGGGCTGGGATCTGGGGCATCCAGAAGGTACAAGCCATAGAAAATGTGTTTCTGAAAAATCTTTGACTGATCCGCTAAGTTGCTCAAATGCTATAATTCATGATAAACTTCGGGTCCCTCACATAACGGAGAAAATTAATATGGCACCTTTGTACTCGGGCATATGGAGAAGGGAGGAAACAGCCTTAACTAAATTGATTTTGAAGGATTGTCTCCAATTGCATGCGGCCTGGGAGATTCCATTACTCTTATGTACAAATCGGTATTTGTGGAGCTTGGATTGACCGATCTGTATAGCGACCCTGATTCATGCTCAGAAGTTACCAAGTTATCTCTGAATCATATGTTTCTGAATAAGGCACAGTCAAAAAGGCTCGAGGGGGATACAGTGAAATCCTCAGTAGTTGCCTATAATCTCCAACATTCTCAAGACTGTTTCCTTTCATACCTATCCTACAACCAGAATACTCAACTTCGTTATGTGTTGACAAGATTCCGTTTTAACCTTGTATGATTGGTTATCCTGCGAGCGTTTTTTCTTTGGCTGATTTTAATTTGTGCCCTTGAGATGGAGTTTCTATCCAATCCACTTTGTACATTATGTTCTTTTGTACATTATGATTCGCTCAGAAAACTATTTTTAATCCTTATTCAGAGGAAGTACAAATTTACAGTGCAGACCAGCGCCCTTGTTCTTACAAAACCTCGTTAGCCCCTGGGTTTGTTATGCAGTGGCCTCATTTATTTGGCAGGTAGTTAAACTCCGGAAACCTGCGATTCCTTGAAATACTGATCTTATAATCCATTGTCCTCGACCTTCTGAGTAGTGTTTATGTTTTGTGGCCCTCTTTTAACACCTGCGCATCCTGGATGCAATCTGAAATGCTTTTTATTTCTTTGGACATGCAATCCTCTGATATATCGCTTTTTCGTGCACTTTATAATCTTTGCTGCTAGCCCTTGAGCACCGAGTTATGATTTTATGATGTGTATATTTTTAATTTACTAACTGCATGTAATACTATTTGTCTTATGTTTTTATTTATGCATGTATGACTCTTAATGGGATGTATTTTTTCACCTGATGTGCTTTTATGTCACAGAAATGTGGCGAAATAAAGATCTTTTGACTGACTGGCTGGCTGGCTAGTACAGTGCCCTGGTGATGTCTCTTTTCTGCTAAATTCTTAAGCAGACCGCTTCCTGCCCACATAGGGAGTACTCAGTCAATTGTTCTCTGACAGATCACTTAAAAAGAGAGAATCGTTTTGGACCCGAATAGAAGTGGCTGCACAGACTTCCACCTGGGCTCATAACCACATCCCTCTAGAAGTAGCCCTGAGGCAGTATTTTAACTTTGCTGGGGTTCGCGTACCCTTGTCTAGAGGTCCAAATTAGGTCACCAGCAATCCTGGGATTCCTGAAGGTGATTATAACACAGTCCCCGTCAAATTATTTATACATCTTCCCCACCCAACCCACTCTCCTTGCCAAGAGAATCTCTGGAAAAATGTCACCTCTGCACCTAATGCTCCCATGAGCCCAGTCTGCAGACCTGTTAATTAGTTCTACAACAGAATCATTGGCTTCAGGGCGTAGCACCGGGACATCAGCCAAAATAATTACAGCGGACATGCTGCAGGCGGTAAATAACGACAAGCATTTTTGTGGGCGGAGTCTACCTTAGTGTGGAGCTGGTGGGGGATACTCAAAGGGTTCTGACCTCAAACATGTGTACCCTCTATTGGAGATGCAGGTGCATGTACAGGAGTATGATAATCAAAATGTGGAACAATCGCTCCAGTAGTGGCGCAACATGTACTGCCCCCCTTCACCCTCTGTGTTTGGATGCGCTCAAAATGGTTGATGGGCAACAGGAGGGAGGGGTGAATCAAACTGCTTAATTTTGATTTGATAGCCCCCAGGTGGGTGTAAATGCGTTCAAGCTTGCTTAAAATTGAGTCCTTAAAATTACTGTAGAGGGAATTTATTCTCCTAAAGAGTGTCTTCTTCTGCTGGCCCATAGCCAACTTTGGTGTGAAATTAGATACACAGGGCTTCTTCGACTTGGAGCTATCGGCCGCTCCTTTCCTTGTACCTGTCTGACCCCTGGTAGCCATGCCGTTGGACTGAGTTTTATACAGCTCCGCTGGTGCCACTACTGATGAAGAGTTACTAACTGTTACTTGTTCTGCTGCTTCGGGGCTTAACTCAACATCGGGTCTGATCATTTGTCACTAATATGGCAATTTTTGGGTGCCCGTCATAGTTCCTGTAGCTCCAGATGGGGACACCATGGTCTTGCGGTTTCCAATGTTACACAGAAATCCCCTCGAAGGATATGAATAGAATAATTTTAAGATGGCAGTACTTGTAGGGAAGTAGAGGCAAGGTGGTTGGCTCAGCCGGGGTGCGCTTTGACTGCATTTGAAACAGGTGGCCCACCCCCTTCTTGAGCCAATGCAGCACCTCTGGGTGTTGGAAGTTATGGAGGTGGCGCACGTTCGGGTCTGATCCCCCCTTCTTTAATGTAGATAATGTCCCGCACTGCAGGAAGGCTGTGGCGCACTTTGAGCGCATTCGACAAGGGCGGCCAGCCCCCTTCTCAGGCGATGCAGCACCTTCGGTCGCTGGGAGTTGTGGAGGTGGTAGTCCCTTTCCAGTGGGCGGATGGTGCTCATAGGTGTCTGACCCCCCTTTTTAATGCAAATAATGTGCTTCTTTTTACTCCAAAATACCAAATCTTCTCGTTTCCACGTGTTTTATCTGCAACTATTTTGCTCTTCCTTCTTTAACTCTCCATGTTTAAGTTCACCTTTTTCCTTGCTTCTTCTACATCTCATCCTTCTTCCTTCCTTTAGCTATTATCTGTTTCTCACTCTTTTGATCTGCAGTGCTCTATGCTCTTCCTAGTTCTACCCACACAATCTACAAATTATCCTCACTTCCTTTCTCTACAAATTATCCTCACTTCCTTTCTTGTTCATCCTTTTCTGTCATTCTATTTCATTGTTGTCCTCAGTCTTTTCCCCTTTTAAAATCTCTTGCTCCATCCTCCCAATCCTCCCTTAATCTATCCACTCTTACCATGCTCTTGCACAGTACATACTGGAAAGTGATCCAAGGCTCTTGGACATACATTGATTTCTTGAGACTCACACAATGTGGCCAGGCTGGGACCTGGAATTCAAACCCAGGTAATTTAGCTCTAAAGCCGAACATTTAGCAGTCAGACCAAATTTGTCACAGAGGAATCATTAACCCACTGACTTCGACATTAAATGCACTACCTGGAACCCTTGGAAATTCAGAAACCGATACCTATAGAGGGAATGAATCGGTTTCCTTGTTTATATTCAAGTTCCACACACTAATTCCTGAAAGGCGATTATCAATTGCCCCGCAGACGTGTTCATGGTTACAATAGATGGTTTTATACAGAGTGCTTGCCTCTGCAATGTTGCTGATTCGTAATGATAAAATATGTTTCAGAAGCACATTAGCACCCACCAGAAGTATATTATTTCAGTTATTCTGTGCTCCTTTTTTATTTTTATTCAGAAGAGCACATAACAAATTGGATTTTTACACATGATCTCTGGGATATTCCGGTTGTTCGTAATCAGGAAAGCCACTGCTTGTCTTGTGGCTCTATCCTCCCATCAAAAAAATGCTTCCTCAAGCATTTTGCGCAGAAGACATCTTTTTAACCGAAATAACAGTCTTAACAGACTGAACTGGAATTTTTTAAAAAACATTAGAAACCATTTAGTTCGTTGTTTTATGGCTCTTTCACATAGAAAGCCAAGCAATTTTATTAAGTAAAAATCTAGTTCTTGAACCATTTAATGCCAAGGACACACACACTAAATGATCACTTCACATGTTGGCAACAGAGCTGCTTAATTCAGAATGGATCAAGGGAAGAATCTTCGAAGTCATTTTGTACCCTAATGTTTCAGGCAGGCCAAGCTGGGGTTACCAATGTGAAATGTGGCTGCACCTTTGAATTGAATCTGCTTCACAAGCACAATATGAAGTAGTGTTTATTCTCAGGACCTAATGGGTAATGAAAGGTGGCACCTCTGTCCCATGTGTAAGAGGCAGCCTGGACTCTAGCCAGATTCAAGCCTGAACTCTAACCCTCCATACATGACGTCAGTCCTCACCATGCCTCTAGCACAACCGGGCAGGTCAGTGACAGCACTGGCTTCAGCCCCCCGCAAAGAGGATGTCAGAGACAGCCAGCACTCTGGTTCAGGCCGTCTAGTCCACCATGCAGACATCATCAGTGGTAACCTAGACACTAGTGCACTGCATGCCTTACCTCAGTGAAAGTCTGGGCTCTAGCTCACCCCATAGATGACATCAGTGAAGGTTTTCACTCTAGCTGCTCCAAGCAGGAGCATAGTGGTAGCCGGGACTCTCGTTCACATAGGGTGTCGGGTAAAACCTAACCGCTAGCCCTCCACGATCAAGGCAAGACACGTGGCCTCTTACCGGACCCAGCAGGGCCCATTCAGGCACACCCTTCCCCTTGTTTGTCTATTATATCTCACTGCACAGGTTTAAACCCACTGTTCCAGTGTTGCCGGGTAACAGCTGGGTGCCTCAACAGCCACTGAAAACACTTTCTCAGAGAAGGCCTCATCTCCCAGGGTCATTATGTCACAGCATCTGACCACGTGGTGGGCTCCAAATGTAAAACAGGCCTTCCACTATACTTTGTTTAAACGTGAGCGGTTGAAAAAGCCTATTGGTCCTCCAGTAGCAGTTCTGTGTCTGAAAGAGAGCTAGCCCCAGACATAGATGCAGTGATGTGTAGTGACCTTGACCAAGGTCATAATATGTTCCTTAAATTGGCAACCTCCTTGCACATGCCCTGGCCATGCTGTGTTGTGAGGTGTTAGCCCTTAACAAATTTACCTTGAAGGATGGCGTCAATCACAAACACCACTCACTTTCACTCGATTAAAGTGGGTCCAAAACAGAGCTATAGCTGAGAAGGAGTCTGGGGCTACCACACAGAGGAGGGATATCAGGAGACACAGTTCAAAGACCACAAGGCTTCCAGACATGGATAAGGCAGCACAGAGAGGCAAGAACATATTCTGTTGCATGGGAAGATTCTCAGCTGCAGAACATTGGAATCTTTGTTCATACCGTACTGAGACACTACCGATGCCTCATCTTGAGTATTGCGTTTGGAGCTGCAAGCTACACATACACACGGATAAGGACAGAAAGCACCCAGAAGAGTGGTTTTGAGATGGTGCAAAGCTTGCAGCAACTGAGGCGCAAGGGTTTCATATGTTCAGACCTCAAGAGTTTAGGAGCCAATGAGTTATCCATGAGGAGACTTTTGACAGCAAATAGGAACCCCTGAAGAGGGAGGTCGTTGACAACATGGTTTTTGTTTGAAATCGGTTTCTGTACTCCATTAAAGTGAAGCTTCGAAGCTCTGAAGGTGGCCACAGCATATGTTCTACAGAAGATGCCTGGGTCTTGAAGAGACCGTGACCCCTTCTCCTCCGTTTGACAATCCTTCAGAAGCAAATGAGTGTGCGGTCTTCATGGATTCTTAAGTTGAAGATGTGGGCACCCATGTAAACATCTGCCTTATTTTTTATATTCTTTAGGCAACTGTAGGAAATACCAACATACAGAATGCTCTATATGCAAATGGTTGATGCAGTATATGCCCCCAGAACGAGGGATATCTGAATACATCTTTAAGCCATGCAAATCTTAAGGTCAGAAACACACTTTCTCCTTCTTGATTGGTGTTTCAGTAAAGACTAATAAATGCATAGAAGAGATGATCTTTTACCCTCCCCCTGACCTCCCCTTAGGTCACAAGCTTAAGGGAAGACCCTATAGCTGGAGAAGTGTGGCTCACTGGTTAGAGGAGGCAGACCCTGAAGCAGAGGTCAGACCCGGGACCAGGGTTCAATTCCCGACGCGGCAGGGTCTTGAGCCCAAATATCCACGGACTCGATAATTCTCGCGTCGGTGCCCACTCGAATCACGGGTTCACACTCTGCAGCTCTGGGCATTAGCCTGCTTAATCTCCACTATGGCCCCCCCCCCCCGCGGCGGGATGCCTGGCTTTCACCTTGGGGAAGCCAGGACGGGTTCCCAAGGCAAGCGCCGAGATGCCTACGGGTAATCGAGCGCTATATAAGAACGCATAATAATAATAATAATAATATAGCTGCAGTTCTGGGATGTTGGAAAAACATAAGAGTACAGATGGAAAGATGTATAAAAATGTTTATCAGAAGTTGGAACAACACATGAAGATGCTGGCAGATTCTTAAAGGAGCGGTTGTCCAAAGTTTAAAATATGTTGAAAAGAGCAGAGTTCTGAGATGGACTTCTTCACATAAGACGAGCCTCTGGAAGGATTTAATACACATTCTCCTAGTTGGCTTAAATATTGTCTTTAACAACATGGTCAACATGCTAGTAAACCCACACTGCAGTATAAAATGGTCAGATGTTCGTGCAAGTGAGTATGTATGCTCTAATGCTGTAGATTTTTTTTTTTTAAATCAGAAGCACTGCACAAAAGGAACTAATGAGTTATAAGAGGGACAAACAGTACAAAGGGGAGCGACAATATAGGAGAGAGAGATCCAAATTTATCAAAAGTAAAGACGCAGAAAAGGAAAAAAGAGAGGGTCATAAACCACAGAATATAAGCATAGTAGAAAATGAAAAACAGGGCGGTGCGACAGTCCAATATTAATGCACAGTAAAATAGGGACAGAGGAGACCGCAGTGAGGCATTAAAATTGATTAGGGCTATAAGCACAGAAGAAATAAAAGATGTGAGAGTATCATTAAAATATTTTGGAGTACAAACAAAGCTGAAGAAGCAATGGGGAGATGGGAGAAAGTCAATATGTTACGTCCGTAAACAAAGTACAACAAGCATTGGCATAGCCAATAAGTCTCGCCTTTGGGACCTTATAAGTGTTTAGCCATGCAACTGTTGATGTTGCACCAAGGATATGGTGCTGGATAACTAAACACTTATAAGATCCCAAAGGTGAGACCTATTGGCTATGCCAATGATTGTTCATTAAAGCAATCGAATGGTCAACATCGTGAAACAAGTACTGAGAGTAATGTAGGGCAGCAACGAAAGAGGAAGAAGGCGAGGCTGTTAAAAGAAATATTTTTGTCAGCATATTGGTTTGTGCCACGCCCCCACCCTGTCTGTCCAGTAAGGACAAGTAGGGCTCAGCCCTGTTTGCCTCTACCAGATCCCCACCCCGCTCAGTAGCTGGTGGCCTTATTAACAAGTTACAACACAAGTTAGGCAGCGCCTGGCCGGATGTTGATGGAATCCAGGCGGCACATATGGTTTTCTTAAGATCATGCCTTTCAGGTCCCAGTTGCAGGCTCGTATCGTAGGAAGTGACCCATGGGCAGACAGCATTTCGAGAAACAGCGGTCAGTCGAAGCTGAGAGGGCCATACAATGCGTCGATGGAACCTGACAGTGATTGATGCTCTGGTTTGCTGTCAGAGACCACTAGAACAATTAATGACGCTCTCTTCCGTAGCTGTAAATTCATTTAAAAAAATCAAGTAATAAAAACGCATTGCTGAGAAAGTAAGTAATGAAAACCCATTTAGAGAAAAAAACAAGAGAATAGAAATACAGTTTTTGGAAAATAATAGAAAAAAACTAAGAGCAGTTAAAAAAAAAAACCGACCATTTTAAAAAGAAAAACAAACTGGACTACAGAGAATGTCATCTAGAGGACATATTTTAAAATTGAAGTGAAAAACGAAGTAAGGATATAGAGGTATGTGGAGGCTTGGTAGGGAAAGGGCGAAGAGGCTAAATGGGGATAGGGAAAGGGCCCCCATGGAAAAAATGAACAGGGGATGGGCAATACACTAATTTTACAAATGGGTGAAAAAGCTGTTCGGGAATACACCCACTTCCCTCCCCACCCCTAAAAAAGGGGATAAAAAGAGGGAAGAAGAAGAAGAAACGTGGGAGAGAGAAAAAAAAACAGCTTTCCTTATGCTTGTAGAATTGTGAGCTGAAATTCGAAGTATTGACTTCTGCACAGTTTGTTTTCCAAAAGCTTTTGCACACCATACTGAAACTGTCTTTTTTATGCAACGTTAAGGTTGTACCATTCAAAGATGGCGTCACATTGCGCTGGACACCACATAACCTCAGTAAGACCTGTTACCGCTCTTACACATGGTGCAGCTTGATGTGCATTATGAAAAAGAAGCTATTACTACATATTTACGTGAGCCATTGACACTGTGTTGCTTTTGAAACAGCTGTGTACTGAACCTGTTTAGCGATCAAAGCCCACTCCGAGTGAGAAGAGAATTACTGATAACCCTCAAAATTGTGCTGTGTTTTTAAATGCATGGCTGGCACTGCAATCGTATTTTTGCTGGCCCGGGAGTGGTGTGTGCGTGCGCGGTCTGCTCTTTATGGAAGCACATACTCGTGCTTGTGGCACGCCCCTGCTCACTCTCGCAAGGTGGATGCAGCCACAAGCATGAGTATGTGCTTCCAAAAAGAGCCGAGCGACGGCTAAAGGTCCTCCTATGCAGAGGGGAGAGATTATTTAACCCCTCCCATGCTCAGCCACGGCGCTCCGGTGCTCAGGACGAGCTCAGCTTGTCATGTGCCGTGGAACGCTCGCATGCGGGGATAATTCCCCTGCTGTGCGAACGTTCCACGGCAGGTAATGCACCTGTGACGAGGAGTGCCATGCCTCATGACGAGCTCAGCTCAGCTCGTCATGAGCGTCCCCCCTCCCCCCCAGCGCTGCGGGGTAATAACCCCTGCAGCGAAGGGGTTAAAATGCCAGACAGAGACCAGTAGCAAAGGGATAAAACGAACATTTGGAGTGCTATATTAAATTGCAAAGGGTTACAAACACAGTATAAAGTGTGGAGAGACCGGAGCAAGAAATTAATATATTCCAACAAAAAAAGTAAACAAAAAAAAAGTAAAAGATAGGAGACAGACCTATCTCTATCTAAAAGCAGCACAGAAGAGGAATATGGGAGGGGACAGTCTAATATCTTAAGGCCATAACCGCAGTGAAAGGGGAAACGGGGAGACTGGCGAGAGAGACATTAAAATATCTGAGGGGAATAACCACTGAAGGTGGATAAGAGAGAATGATCAAAAACAAACAAAAGTAGTAGTAAATGGGAGATGTTAAAGAGGCCAGCATCCCAAGACATTAAATAAAGTACAAGAATGCTGCAGAATCGAAACATTAAATATTCCAGAGGTATAAACATCGTAGAACAAAGAGTCAACATGGGTATGACAGTTAAATACCTCAAGTATACACACCATAGAAAAGGAACAGGACAGCTATAAGAAAGACATGTAAATATCCAACAGTCATTAATAAATTACCGGTGGAAAGAAACACAAACATCAGTGGCATAAACAAAACAGAATAGCAAACCAAACACGGAATTCTCTATGGATACACAGACACACATATATATATATATATATATATATACACACACACACTCACACACACACACACACACACACACACAGATAGAGACACACACAATTAATAAAGGCGAAATGATGAAGACATAAAAAGAAACATTATATACTAAATAGCAAAGAGGCAATATGTAAATGCGAGTCATTTAAATGCCGCGTGACTGACAAGTTCAAAGGAGGGATGGGAGATACGACTGATATATAAATATGTGAAGGGTGGAGCAGAGGACGTGAGACACAATTATACCCTTTCACAAGCTCTGTCAAAACAAAAGCCCAAGCAGCGAGCAAACCACACAAGCTGTTGCAGATAATGTCTTGAGTGACCCACAAACAATTCACAAACAGCAGAAAGTGAATTGAGATCAATCATAAAATAATCCATAAAGAGCCCATTAACAGGCACGTTTATTTCGCAGATTAAATAGTAAAAACAACTACACATACAAAACACAGGCTTAGTACAAGTTGTTGGCGTAAAAAAAAAAAAAATTCCAGCCTAATGCATGCGCTAAGTCAAAAATGTCCAAAATCAGACAGTAAATCACAGAGATAATCAATGAATTAAAATTAAAAGAATTTAAATTGACTTAATAAAACAAAAATAAGTATGTATGTGTAATAACGTCATTATTATTTGCAAGGCCAATAGCTCAAGCCATCAGTAATGCGAGACATATTGCATTGCAAATGCTTGCTATTTCGGTGGCAAGGCCTATTTTCTGTCCCAGCCCGACCCTGTCCTACTCCTACATGGATGGACTGCTGCACACTGAGCACTGGAGACTTACACATAGCTCAGCATACACAAGTGAAAGCATCAGCTTCTAAACAGATTTTGGACTCCTACGATGAACATCTAGAATTAAGTCAGGAGAATACATAAGCGCGGAGGTCTCGAACGTTACCGCCTTTAAATACCGCGCTGGCTAAAAAAAGTATTTATTTCAGCACCACGGTATTAACAGAAATCTTCATAGCTCTGCTATTCTCAAAGATTGTTTACAGAAACACTCACAAAAGCAACCAGCTGAATGGCGTCACCGCTGCAAGGTGGGATCTATCAGTTTCATAAATGGAAAAAAGCCAACCGATTAACACGACATATTGTTGTTGCTGATTTTAGAACACACACATAATATAATGCTACACATAACAAGCATTTACAATGCAATGGTCTCGGCATCATTAAAGGTAGAGCTATTGGCATTGCTCATGACATTTCTTTTTTTTTCTTTAAATCATAAATAAATAGCATTGTCATTTACATTGTCAATACACACCACTCTGCACTCAACTGCACTCACCTGCACTGCACTCACCTGCACTGCATTGCACTCACCTGCACTGCACTCACCTGCACTGCATTGCACTCACCTGCACTGCATTGCACTCACCTGCACTGCATTGCACTCACCTGCACTGCATTGCACTCACCTGCACTGCATTGCACTCACCTGCACTGCATTGCACTCACCTGCACTGCATTGCACTCACCTGCACTGCATTGCACTCACCTGCACTGCATTGCACTCACCTGCACTGCACTGCACTCACCTGCACTGCACTCACCTGCACTGCACTCACCTGCACTGCACTCACCTGCACTGCACTGCACTCACCTGCACTGCACTCACCTGCACTGCACTCACCTGCACTGCACTCACCTGCACTGCACTCACCTGCACTGCACTCACCTGCACTGCACTGCACTCACCTGCACTGCACTCACCTGCACTGCACTCACCTGCACTGCACTCACCTGCACTGCACTCACCTGCACTGCACTCACCTGCACTGCACTCACCTGCACTGCACTCACCTGCACTGCACTGCACTCACCTGCACTGCACTCACCTGCACTGCACTGCACTCACCTGCACTGCACTCACCTGCACTGCACTCACTGCACTGCACTCACCTGCACTGCACTCACTACTCTGCACTCACTACTCTGCACTCACTACTCTGCACTCACTACTCTGCACTCACTACTCTGCACTCACTACTCTGCACTCACTACTCTGCACTCACTACTCTGCACTCACTACTCTGCACTCACTACTCTGCACTCACTACTCTGCACTCACTACTCTGCACTCACTACTCTGCACTCACTACTCTGCACTCACTACTCTGCACTCACTACTCTGCACTCACTACTCTGCACTCACTACTCTGCACTCTGCACTCACTACTCTGCACTCACTACTCTGCACTCACTACTCTGCACTCTGCACTCACTACTCTGCACTCTGCACTCACTACTCTGCACTCTGCACTCACTACTCTGCACTCACTACTCTGCACTCACTACTCACTACTCTGCACTCACTACTCACTACTCTGCACTCACTACTCTGCACTCACTACTCTGCACTCACTACTCTGCACTCACTACTCTGCACTCACTACTCTGCACTCACTACTCTGCACTCTGCACACTCACTCTGCACTGTGCGAGCCGCTGATATCATGGAATCTTCCACCACACTTTCTAAAATTCTATAGTCCGAAGCATAATAGGTACAGAACCAAAAGAAGGGTAGACATTGCTTAAAATAATCTTATTGTATTTATGAGAAGCAAAAGCGAGACTGTGAAATGTGCTGAATATCAGTTTGTTACGAATCAACAGAGTGGAGTTAGAGAACCAAGAAATAGTAATTTAGAATCCGGGTTAGAAGGAGTAGTAATCACAAGCTGAGGATCAACGGGCGCGAAACAGCGTGGTGGGCGCGCAGGAGACGCAGCGTGAGCGTGCACATCAGCTGAAGATCGCCGGAGAAGACACAGAGCCTGCCTGCTGCCGTGACTGACCCCCTGCAGAGGGAAAGAGTCCGGTGAGTGGGGATAGGGGGGGGGCGGTAGAGAGGGAGTGGGCAGAGAGGGAGTGTGTGTGTGTGTGTGTGTGTGTGTGTGTGTGTGTGTGTGTGTGTGTGCGTGCGTGTGTCTGTCTGTGCCTGTGTGTGTCTGGTGTGTGCCTGCCTGCCTGCCTTTGTGTGTGCGCGTCCACAGACCCTGGTCGGCTCGTGCACCGCTCTGTACTCCCTTGCGAGCTTACTCGGCGACAATAGTTCTCGTTGCCGAGACCTAAAAATGAACTATGCTTCTCTTCCCTGCAGTAACTGATTTAGTGAAAAGGGCATCCCATGCCAAACACAACAAAAGTCTGACACCAAAAGTCCAAACGATCAACTGTACAAAACAGAGATCAGAAAAATCGAAAGTACTGTTAGAATTAGAAACAAACGGAATGCCCATACCTCCAGCCTCGGATTGGTAACGTGGGAATTCGGGCAATGCCCCAGGGGCCGGTGTCTGAGTACCTGCTGTGGGCTGCTTTTATGAGCAGTCTGGGGCCGCTGTCTCTATTGTTGGAATATCGCCAGCTGCCCAGTGGGTGTCTGAGTGGCCTCTCTAGAGGCGGATGGGCGCTTGTTTAGCACCAGGCAGAGGTGTCACTCCCTTTGTCTCGCTGGCCGGCCCATTAATGTATGCATATACTGAGCTGGGGCAGAGGCCTAAATAGAAGTGCCCTCACTTGTTTTCAGGTGTTTTACTCCAGTGTAAATGAATTTGTGCATTTTTTTTTACCCCCTTCTTCTTAATACAATTACACCGAAGCAGTGATTTGAGAAAAGGCATTATGCAAATGGGCAGATTTTTTTTTGGCGTGCCCGGGCCGATTTTCAATCCCAATCCAACCCTGCATACCTCCCTTGCAAAGTAACGAGTAGCTGTTCTATCTTCTTTTGCCCTTTTTGCAAGCTCAATGCAAAATGATCTAAAAACATTCGGATCGGCAGAAGCTTGGTACACAGAAGTAACATTTTTGGTTAAGAGCAAATGAGGAGACTGAATGAATGTGACAAGAGAACGGCCTAATAGAACAAGCATTTGCAATGCAATAGGTCTCGCATAAATTAAGTGTGAGCTATTGGCATTGCGAAATATTGCAACACCAATTGCAACAAAAGTCTATAAAATGTAGACCAAAAAAATGTGTATTTATTTTTGTAGCAATGATGGCATGCTGTGCTTTAGATGAATATGTTTAAAAGTAAAGTGCGCCATACTGCGATTGCTACAATAGTTAATTGTGGATGCGTTAACAATTGATGTGTGCACTGATGGCTGGTGGTGTGTGTACCTGTAGGAATTGTGCACTGATAGCTGGTGTTGTGTGTGCCTGGTGGAAGTGTGCACTGCAGGCTGGTGTGTGTGCCTGGTGGAAGCGTGCACTGACAGCTGGTGGTGTGTGTGCCTGGTGAAAGCGTGCACTGACGGCTGGTGGTGTGTGCGCGTGCCTGTAGAAATTGTGCACTGATGGCTGGTGGTGTGGGTGCCTGGTGAGTGTGCACCGACGGCTGGTGGTGTGTATGCTTGGTGAAAGCGTGCACTGACGGCTGGTGGTGTGTGTGCCTGTTGAAAGCGTGCACTGACGGCTGGTGGTGTGTGCCTGGTGAAAGCGTGCACTGATGGCTGGTGGTGTGTGTGCCTGGTGAATGTGCACTGACGGCTGGTGGTGTGTATGCCTGTTGAAAGCGTGCACTGACAGCTGTTGCTGTTTGTGTGCCCGTTGAAAGTGTGCACTGCCGGCTGGTGGTGTCGAAAGTGATCAGCAGGCGGACAAATGGTGCACTGAACCTTGCGCACATGCACTGTACCCGATCCGCACTTTGGGAGCATTTTTAAAATCCCCTACTTTATATTTCGCCAAAGCATCTCTAACGGGATGGCTTAGGCCGAGACCTAAAAATGGTCAGAAACATTTTCATGCATTCCACTTGGAAACTAGATCTGGTCATGAAGCAAACAGAACATCCTCCGAAGGGAAATACACACACACAGACACACACAGACACACACAGACACACACAGACACACACAGACACACACACACACACACAGACACACACAGACACACACAGACACACAGACACACACAGACACACAGACACACACAGACACACACAGACACACAGACACACACAGTCACACACAGACACACACAGTCACACACAGTCACACACAGACACACACAGACACACACACACACACACACACACACACACAGACACACACACACACACACACACACCCCTTTCAATTTCACCTAAAAATCAAAGAATTAGCGGGTGCCCCTCCACAGCTGGCAGGTTGCCATCACAGAGGAAATCAACGTGTCTTGATCATTTATTTGGTGACTAACTCTAGCACTGAATGGTCGCTTCTGGTGGATGCTCTGGACAGGCATGTCAGCCACCTGGTAGGCCCATCTGGCATCTACTGGCTAGCCATCATAATTAGCCAGTGTAGGTCTGCGGAAGCCATCCTAGCACCATCAACATCCGGTGGCCAGATTCCTTTAATCAGCCTCCTGTTTCTAGAATTAGTACATTTAAGTTAAAAGCCAACAAAGCTAAAAAAAAAAAACATTTTAAAGGAGAACTGTGTGCTGATAATAGGGTGGTTTCCTGTGGGGAGTACTTGGTCTTGAATAAAGAAGAAAATCTGGACTGTTAATGTTATGTGCATTAGACAATGAAAACTTGAGAGCTCCGAGGCCAGAGGAAGGTGTCTGAGAAAATTAGAAGGGCCCATAAGGTACAACATGTGCCTAAACAAAAGACGGCAGTGCTGTCAAGTGAAACTCAAGCAGATGTTTCCCAGCACCCTCTTAGAGGGTTTGAGAAAGTGTAAAGAAATTGAGGACATGCTTGCCTCCATGATGGAGGTGCTCAAAAGGAACAAGATTTGGAACAAAGTTTTGAGTGCCATCAAGTAGGTCCCAAGTACATGATCTTAAAGACATCCGGACTAGGTTTATCTGTCCTGAGGGGCCCACGTATAAATGCAGAACATATAACAAATGCATCTTAGACTGTCAGCCAAATAAGTGACTGCAGCAGTGGAGGAAAAGGGAGGGATCCACCCTGAAGCAATCATTCAGAAGCTCTAGAACATACTACCAACAGAGGAGACCACACACGTTTTGATCTCTGGCCATATCATCTGTGATAATTTTCAATGGGTCCTCGACTTTATGAATAAAGGTAATGCAGCCCTTTCAAGCTTTATTAGACTACAGGCAAAACAAGATTCATACCATGTGGAGCTGAAGGTGACAAGTAGACGGGGTGGATGGGTCCATGGCGGCCCTCATTGGTGGTCCTCACGCGAAGGGTCTATGAACAACGTTTTTGTGAGGGAGAGGACGTTAGGGAATTTATAGAGAAAAGCAAATATACTTAACACCTTTTGGACCGGAGGAACAACTAGTATAGGATATAACATTTTAATTTTTGGACCTTCAAAATTCTTTTATATCATAAGATTTCTTTTAGAGCTGGCAAATTACTAGGATTGTTTCTATTGACCCTGCTTTAATGCCAATAAATAGCTTTCAAACAAAAATCACTTTAGGAACACACACCCTGCAAAGCTGGTAGACTCATCCAAAACCCAAGGAATATACACTCAGGGGAAAGCCTGACAAGTGTAAGGATACAGCAGGCACGGCATACTACGTAAGGACAGTGCAGCACCGTGAAGCGCCTAAACACAATACAGCACCACCTCCCCAGGAACCGCTCAACGCTTTTTTTTAGATGGGTGGAATGAAAATAACAGTGAGATGGGAAAGAGAAAGGGGTAATTTTCTTCATTAGCACCACAGGATGAGCCTGAATAATTGATGGCGAGTTACATTTATTGCACAGCCTAAGCTGTCTTGAAAATTTGAATTGCCAAATAATTAGATTTTAGGGCAATGCTTATAAATTACTTTCCCGTTTGTCTGTACTTGTTTGTCACGGATTTTCTGCTCGGGTTCATCTTCGACATTTAGCTGTTTTATGTTTTAATTGCTGATTTCCGCTTTGATAGATGAGTAGATGTTCCTCTGTAGGGTGGAAGGGGAGAAAGCCCAGGGGATAGGAGAAGTAACCCAAGAGATTTCAGGAGGATCTAGCAGAGAGAAGCATAAAATAAATCCACAGAAACGAGAACGGAAACCAGAACCTGTGGAAAACAAATCACAGGCCACACTTATATCGGTTGAAGTGTGTAAATATTGTTCCAACGCCGACCTCGAATGCGGTTTGAATCCTTCACCCTTACTATAGGGTAACATAAGCAGAGCACTACATCTGAAAGAGACCCATCTATTGGTAGGTTTTAGAGCTCGCACATTACGCAGTTCCATGTGTGAATTATTAATCCAGCTGATGTTTTTTGTTGCATGCTGGGATTTGTAGTCCTGTCTAAATCATTATAAAAACGATGACACCCAGAATGCATATACAATACCTTAGGCTGGGTGAGCTACTCACGCACGGCCCTTCCCGAGTGTATGTACATCTGCCTTCATGACGCACCGTGCAGCGTTCACACTACAGTCTGTCTGTACAGAACACAGTTAACTGTAGTAGCCCTGGCGCGCTAAGCGAGGAACCAATCGCAGCCTCTCTCCGGCTGACCTAGGAGCGTGCTGCAAACAGTGCAGTGCCTACAGCACATCTGTGTATGTGGCTGCACCAAGAAAAACCGAGAAGGAAACATGCGGTGCTTGCAATTTACTAATCCTTCCATAAAAGATAATGAGAACAACAAAATAAATAACAAGCATACAAAACAAGCCCTGCATTGCGTGGTGGGGGCGGGGGAGCGGCATTGAGTGGCGGGGATGGGGACTTATTTCCAGGAGAGCGCATTAGAGTGTGATCACGGAGTTCCAGTAAAGCCCAGCTGTAACTACTAAAAGAGAACTGAAAGACGTGTAGCGCAACCTCGCGCTGAGTAACTGGGATTCAAGAAGCCACACAAAAAAAGAACTGTCAGCAGGGGCTGTAGGAATTTCGGCACTTGCCCAGGCAACACAACAGCGCCAACGTAGTCACGTAGGGAAAGTGGGCGAAAATGTTAGAAGACGCCGAACTGCTGACAATGGACGATCGGGCGCCATTGTTGGAGTGCGGCAATTTGGTGTTGCTGAAAGAAAAACAAGCTCAGCATTGCGTGGTGTGGGCGGGGAGCGGCATTGCATGGCGGGGGGCAGGGGAGCGGCTTCCTTTGAAGTCTGATGCCGAGGGTCAGACAAATGGTTTGGGATGTGGCTGGCGTTGTGCACGCGCCTGGCTCACAAGAACTGTACCCGATCCGCAGTTTTGGGTAGACTTTTGAAAGCCTTACTATAATCTCGACAAACAAGCATTGCTAAAGCAATGCTGTAGTCGAGACCTAAAAAAAGTTAACATTGAGGCGAAACGGTTCGCGCACTCAGTTTGACAGAAGGAGGTGACACCACTCACTCGAGCAGGCGGGAGATTCCCACACTTACCAAGACAACTGTTTACCTCGAGGAAAGCCATCTGCAAAAGTGCTGATGAGCTTGGAAGACGCCATCTTGGAACCAAAACCTTTTGCATTGCAAATGAGGGAGCAGAAAGAGCTGCGTTACGCCCCGCCTACCGCCTCACATATGAAGGAGCCAACGCTTCCTCTGCTACTTGTAGCTCGACCAGAAAATAGCAAGCCAAGCAGAAAGAAAGGCGCGTTCCCGCCATTGTGAAAGTGTGCATGGCATGCTGACATTTCTTTTTTTAAAAGAAGCGTCCCCCGTGCTGTATATGAAATAAGCGGCCACCAATGCTGAAGCACGGATATTGGACTACGTAAAAAAAAACATGAATATTTAAATCCAAAGGGGAGAGTGGACGCCATGCTAAAGCCCTGTTTTAAAGAGGCAGTGTGTTGTCGGGCTGGATATATAAGAAGCGCCCAACATTGCTATGCACTCGGACAGCATGTTGTGTCTGCTTCAGCGTAACATTAAGTAAATAGTTCTCCCTAACTGCTAATGAAAGCTAGAGTAAAGACACATGTAAGAGGGGGCTGTCCTTATGGGAGGTAACCACATTAGAGAGGGAGGTACTAAAGAGGGACTACTAAGCCTATTCACAAATCAACAGTCATCATTTACAAAGGACAGGAAGATAAGCCAATTGTAAAGATGAGCGGAACATCGGTGGAGCTTAATGCCCATATCTTGAATACAGCATGTCTCTCCTAGGCGAGAACTAAAAAGCTGGAGAGATGGAAGTGTACTTATCCCATATGATGTAATTGTCAAAGCACTGTTCTGCTAAGCAATAACAATACATTTCTACCATCAAATGTGCTTAACCCTACTGGCAACTCAGTACAGTAAGTTAGTGATCCGGTTAGTATTACATGCAAACCACAGTCTAGTTTTGAGTGCAACAGAAATTCAACTCAATTCTGGAAAAGTCAAACCAGCATGTCATTACTTTGAGGTCAATATAAGGAGTGTCACATAGTCGGGCAATAATAAACCCTATAACATATGGAGCAACACAAGTATGTGGATTGTGGTGCCCGGTGCTGTTATTTTATCAAAATAACATTTACAGCCTTGTCAGAAAGGTTGTTAACACCTGCTACACTGTTCCACCATCCCGAATTCAATAATGAGTGGTCGACCAGGGCCGGCCTAAGGCATGTGCAAGCTGTGCACCTGCACAGGGCCGCCAAACCCCAGGGGCCGCCACGCCAATATATATCCTTAGATACATATTTGCGTGGCGGCCCCTGGCAGGGATTTGGCGGCCTCGGGCCCCCTACCTACACTCCCTGCTCAGGGCCTCCGTGAGCCTAGAGCCGGCCCTGGGTCCACAGTTCACCTGGTTTAAGTAAACTATGAAGAAGCAGCGGAATGTGGCACACTTAATGTGCTTGGACTAGGTGGCGAGCCGTTGTCGAGAGGATTGGCTCATGAGTCTTAGTACGCTCATGGCACAGATGGACAAATTCTACCGTGCAAGCTACACATACAACCACATCTTACCGACAAATACAGAATAAGCTGGCTGGTAATATCCAAGAAACGCTTTATAAGAATCAACAGACACTTCCACTAAGATGCTGTGATTTGAACCCCATGAGGTGCATTAAAGCAGCTCAAATTTCAAAGTACTCACGACTGCTGCAGAGCAGGCACCAAGGGAAGGTCATGGAAGTTGAATCTTACACTGTCCTAAGGCCATACAATGCTGCCAGGTCTGCTCGGATATTGCTGTACATTCAGAGCACAAAAAAACCCAGAGAAGTCTCGGCTCCAACGATCCCTCTGAGGTACAGTGTTATTGGAAATTCTGCCAGTTTCCCAAGAGACCACCTGCACACGTCACTCCAAGAATAAGAACTTTCAAATCTCTGTCATGTTACTAGGTTTCTCCAAGTAAAAGAGCTCCCAACAGCAAACGTTGCTTTAGGGATTTGGATTTATACTGTGAAACAGAGCCAAATAACATGCATGCGCTATTCTGTAACAGGACCAAAAATATGAATAAGACTGCTCACGGTAGAGGATGTCGTGAGGTATTAGCAAACAGGAGGTTTTTGAGTACACAGAAGAACAAGCTTTGGCAAGGCCAACAGGTCTGGCCCTCATTTAAAGTCCTGAATAAAATACTCAGCACTGCAGAGAAAAACAGAAAAAAGAAAATTGCTTGCTGTATTAAATGCATCTATGGAATAAAGACCTTGATGTGAAGATTCAGTGTACCTTTGATTTGTAAAACAGATCTTCATGCAATGTAAATCCTAGCACTCCACAGGAGACGGAACAATACACCTGGCTGCCAACAGCATGAGGCGAGAGAACAGTGTTAAGGGAAACCAGGAAGCTAACATTATGCATTAACTTACTACCACCAAGCAGGTCCAAGTAAGGTCCAGCGCCTTTAGGAAAACGCTTCAGAGTAATGATAGGCCCTTTTCAAACATGGCCGCTTCCAATAAAGGTGCCTCTGTAACCATTCTACCACAACGTGCCCTTACTTAACCTCTTCCGTGCTCATGACAAGCTCAGTTCGTCATGAGGCACGGTGCCGCTGTGTTCATGACGAGCTGAGCTAGTCATGACACGCGTGGCGCTCACATGCGGGGCTAATTCCCCCGCTGTGCGGAGCGTTCTATTAAAACGGGCGTGGTCATGACGAGCTCAGCTCGTCATGAGCACAGCGCCACCGTGCTGCGGGACGAGCTGAGCTCGTCACGAGCACCGCGGCGCTCCGCGTGCCCCCGCGAGGGCGGGATTAAAGAGCTTGCAATTTTATTATTGAGACGCCTCTCAAATGAGCTTTCTTATGCGCCCATCAGTTCAACCGCTTTATCGACAGGAAGGTAAAGTACCTTTATAAACAGTTATGCTCCTTTTCAAAGTAATTCTCAGCCTTCCTAAAAACCCACTTCAAAATGGACTTAAAAGACGCATAGTATTAGAATGTATTCTAACTCGAAATTCTTGCATCCTAAACCTAAGATTAAAATGTGAAGCAAATCAACAGCGCTCATTCCCATAACATTCGGAAGCAGCAAACAAGAGGGAGAAGATGTAGTGGAGAGAACTTTTCTGGACTGAGTGTTGTATTTTAATTTTTGTATTCGTACAGTGTTCTACATATGGAACTATGAAGTGTTGCAGCTTGGAGGAAGTAATAGAAGTTAACACATAAGACTAGCCTCCTTGTTTTTAATTAAATCACGATTCTCTGTACTCTGAGATTAATGTTTCTACAGTGGGATGGGGCCAAAGCCCAGTCATTGAATATATTAAAGATTTGATAGAAACAGGAATAGGAGACAGCTTTGCTTTCAAGCCAGACCTAAAACCAAGTGTACTTTTCCAAAATAAGCTAGCCGCCTTAAAGCATGATGGGTAAAGATAATCTTCAATGCTAAAAGCAAGTATCCATTTCCTGTTTTTCCTGGGTGCCAAATAGAGGATTTTCAACTGTGACCACATTACAATTGCACAAGTAGTTAGTCTTTGATGATATGAGGGTTGAAATTAGCGATTTGATCACAGTACCACAGCTGCAGCACGAAATCTTGAATACAGAAAAATAATGTACTATGGAGTCAATCCGCCGTTCTTTGAAACAAAACGCTCTTCAACATCAAGAACAAGCATTGGCAATGCCAAAAGGTCTAGCTTTGAAGGAATGATGTATGGTAATGTATAGCATTGCAAATAAATAGCACGGGATGAATTTGTGTGGGAGCAAACAACTGTAGAAAAATATTGGCTATGTTTAAAAGGTCAAGTGGCAGTTGAACTTTCAAGCCAGGCCTAAACATCTATGTAGATTAATGAGTGCCTGACTCGCATCTGTGTTGCCGCTACTGAATAACACCAATAATTATCCAGTCATCTAAGGCACTTTAATACCTTTACAATTTCACATGTAAGGCCCCTAAATGTTCAAGCTCAGGCAGCTGTAAAAATAAACAAAATGATCACAGCTGTGTGGAGGGCAAGCACATTTTTGTGGAAGCACACAACTTCTAGTTTCAAAGTAAGTTTATTGATAAAAAGTAATATGATAACATATAAGCACACAACTTCTGCCCAATCTTAACCTGTTCTCCTGGCTCCCAACATGTGGGATATAGTCTGGCGACAGTTGCGCGTGTTGAGCCAGACCATAAAAAGAACATTTAGGGTTTATGAAGCTATTAAAGAAGGATTACAAACTGAAACAAATTATATTATGATCTTTGCAGAAATAATCACAGAACGATGCTGGGTTGAATGTTCCTTACAGCAATGGAATCTGCTCTATAGTGTCACTATTTTGTGTGCTATACCCAACATAACATCTGTACTGTCCAACAGATTTGAATTTCAAATCCAAGAGGAGGCGCTGACCGATTTTCTGGGATTGTTCTTTCTAGCAGACGTTTAGACTACTCTACAAGTAAGCACTTCACCTGCAGTCAACAGTGTATACCTCCTCTTGCCAGACTATATGGAGAGTGATAGGTGGCAGCTGGTAATCAACTGCAGGGAGCACAGATCTTTGTATAAACAAAGACCCTGGTAATGCAGTAGGTAATAGATTTTGCTTCCCTCGGGCAATTACTTTTCTAAGAAAACTGTTCCAATTTCGGAGAACATATGGATGATCTATGGACTCATAACCCTCTTCTGGGAAAGACTGGCTTGTGTCCAACTCGGTTTGAGATTCTGTCTTCCAACAGACATTGGAAAATACATCAGGTGGGATCAATGTAATATTTTCACGGGTGTCCCAGGGTTCTCATCATTGGTGTGCTTGTTTTGCTAAAGGAGGAGCCCAAAGTAGTATACATGAGGTATATCCCTACTTATACTTTATGGTGTAGAAAGTGTCTGTAAATCAGCTAGTGCACATCACTTGGCCTATTTTGGGCCCCTTCATTGCCAAAAGGGACATGGGATGTTAATAACAGGTTGACAGTGTTCCCACCTGATGAACCTCTGAGGTGTGGTCTTAAATCTCTGTAGACGACAGAATCTTAAACTAAAGTATGTAATAGATCGGTCTTTCACTGCAGTGGGTTTATGAGTTCACAGGCAATGCATATGTCATTATCAGGAACATTGTTGTTTATTCTCATACTGGATAGAGGGTGTGCTTGGTTTTACCCCTCACACTCCGTTAATTCAAACATGTACACATTTGTTCTTGCACCCTGAGCCGAAGGACTTACTTGCCCCAAGATAAAATCTAAGTCTCTCATAATGCGGGTCTTGTCTTTCCTAGGAGTGTTAAGTAGTAGGTTGCAACATATTTTGTTTCCCTTGATTTAAATATTACACATCAAAAAGGGGAGAGTTAGAAGGTTTCTAAAGTGGGTTCCCTCCACTTGCAGTTCTATCAATATACCACAAAAGACAGAATTCACTCGGGTCAGTGCGATTGTCTCTCATTCATTCAGTACCCTAGGTTTTTTTCTTTTTATAGAAAGTACTCTAACCCCATAGAAATTCTAGTGGCATGCCTCATGGTTGAATCTTCACCCAGATACTGACTGCATATGGGTGGGCTCAACCTTGAACCAAAACGGAGCTTTTTTGGATAGGGTAGCTTTGTGAAATAAGATTGCTTTAGAAAAAAAAACAAAAGAGTATTTATTATGGTATTAGGTGGCATGATTAAAAACAAGACAGATTATGTTTGAGGAGAAATTAATATAACTCCAGCATCTAGAATTCATCCATACTCAAGTGCCCAAACATGGTCCAATGGCTTTCATCAGGACAAGTGACCCTAAACCGTAATAGCACAAAAGTGATTGTGTATGAATAATGTTGATGCACACTTTGTGATTAATGCTAAAAAGAACAATTGATGGATAGAATGTAGAACAATGTCATACATTCACCCCAGTACAGAGATCTGGGCCTAAATCCATAGTTTTTTTGCTCACCATGCCATTCAAGTTTGGACCAAGCCATATGCAAATCAGTCTTTACCCTGCACCCAATGGGAACAGTCCAGCCCGAACTGCCAGGACAATTCCTCCCTGGACTGGAAACGAGCATCCTAAGACCGCTTTTGGGTTTCACTCATCATCAGCCAAGATAGCTTGACTCCAGTGGCATGGAGAGCACAGGCCCCATTTCTGGGCATACCCATCCTACTTGGGGTGACAAATGCAAAAAGAACAATTGAGGGGGGCGTGGCCAAGATGGCGTCGGAGTAGGACGCTTTCTCGAGCCTCTCCGACGCCGATCCTGCACAGCAACTTACAGCGGGGTCCTGAGGCATTCTGCCTGTGCTGCTTGATCGGCGGAGGCTGCCGCTTGCTGGCGGCGTGTTCCGGTGTCGCCGCCTCGGTGAGGGGTGACCGGTAGGAGCTGTTCGGAGGGAGCCGAGCCGAGGCCTGTGAGGCAGCGGCCTCGCGTGCCCCGGAGGCTGGAGGAGGCGGAGCGGTCCTGGGCCCTGACGCGGCTTCGGCGTGAGCTTTGCCGCGGTGAACGGGTGAGGCGGAATGCGGACCGCGCCAGCCGAGGAACGCTTGCTGATCAGCGCTTGAGGGTGCTTTGGCGGACCACGCCGGGGACTGGAGCCGCCGGGAGTTGACTGAGGAGCCGGCGACGAGCTTGAGGGCGGCCCCTGAAACCGCCGATAACGGACGCTGTGCACAGGCCCGGCGGGGGCAGAGCGAGCGGATTCCCCCCCCCTCGGAGGGCTGCGGACTGGTGAGCGTACCGGCGGGGGTAGGAAAGCGGAGCTGCGGAGTGGCGAGGCCCCGTACCTCCCTGGGACACACGCCACGCTGAGGCCTTCCATACTTGGGCCGAGTGGCTGCGAGTGGCTGGGGGGCCGGCGCGTGGTCTTCTACGCACCGGCATAACGCAAGCAGTGCCGTGCAACATGAGTGGCTGGCCCGTAGTAGTGGAGGGGCTTTAATTCTTCAGTGGCCCTGCTAATGGACCTTGTGGAGTGACCTGCCATTGCGACTGTGGCGCACCCCCCCCCCGAGGGAAACCCCGCCGGCGCGGCTACGACCTTCAGCTATACACTGGCACCAGGGGGAGCGGAGACCTTGCGGCTTGCTAGCGCGGTTCTGGAGAGCGGGGCACTTGGTCTGCTGCCCACCTGGGTGGGCCCTACTGGCGGCAGGGCGCCTGGCGCTACCTTGGAGAGGTTCTGTCGGTGACCGTCCGGACCGGCCCCTCCCGGGTCCTGGGCACTGGTGAGGACACAAGCTGTAGTGGGAACCCGCGCCGGTCACCAGCCTTGGGGTATGGGCCTCCCTAGGGCCGGAGGGACCCCTGAATACTAGCGGCGTCACTGCGTGGAGGTGGCCTGGTGGAAGAAGAGCCGCACTTTGGTCGGTGCTCTCATATCGGAGAGGGCGAATAGCGTCCTCAGCGGACCGCCCCAGCGCGGTGCATCGCCGGTCCACATCTCGGCCTCCCGGCTGCGGTTGTCCTGGGCCCAGGTTGAAGTGCATGGGAGCAGACCGCAGCCATGTCCAACTCACAGCGCAGAGGGGGGAAGACGGGGAAGGAAGTAGCCCCCAAATCGTCGCAGCAACCGGCGTCGCCCGGTGCCAGCGGTTCCTCCAGGCAATCGGATGATGAGGCGCCAGCAACTAAAGCTTTCATGAAGGAACTCTTCGCGACTATCAAAGAGGACATCTCAGAGCTTCGTACCCAGCTGGCCTCGGACCTCAGGGAGGTGCGGAGAGACGTGGATGGGATTGGGGAGAGAGTGGCGACGTTGGAGGACCATGACCTTAGCATTGCGAGCGATGTGCACCAACTCCAACAGGATATCATACGCCTCACAGAGCAAAATCTGGACTTGCAAACCCATGCGGAGGATTTGGAGAACCGCTCCAGAAGAAATAACATTCGCATCAAAGCAGTGCCGTGGGACGGGGAAGCGGGAGACCTGCGTGGATACGTCCTGGCGCTGTTTCTCCAGATCCTAGAGGACGAAGAGATGCGTGACGTCCAGATGGATAGGGTGCACAGAGTGGGGCTGCCCAGGAGGGGCGGGGGTCCGCCGCCGGATATCCTCGTGTGCGTACATGACTTCCAGTTGAAGGAAAAGATATTGAGGAAAGCGAGGACCACTGCTTCGCTGCAATTCAGGGGCCATCACCCCAGCTTTACCAGGACCTGGCGGCGACGACCTTGCAGAAACGAAGGGACTTCCGTCCTGTGACCGCCTTTCTCCGGGAGCGTGGCATATCCTACTCCTGGGGGCATCCTTTCCGGATCATCTTTAGATGGGAGAATCGGTTGCGTCAGATCAATTCCCTGCGGGAAGCGAAGGATCTTCTGGGCATTGAGGACACAGAGCCGTCGCAGGAGCCGCGGGGATCCCCATTCCGGAGACGGCGTCGTTCTTCCTCGTGGCACAGGGTGGGCCCGTCCCCGGAGCGGCGGCGGCCGGATCCGGCAACTAGTGAGCAGGAGAGGGGAGCCGCGGTGGCTTCGGTGGCCTCCGCCACCATGACGGATTCTCAGACGAGCTCTGGAGCAGCGTGACCCCGGTCTTATGGAGTGGCGTCGGAGGGGCTCTGGGCCTGAGGTCCCTGGGGTACTATGGTACTTTTGGAGAAGACACCCCGGAACTTGGACCTGGGGGTCCCCAGGTGGTCCCCCCTGCCCCAACCCCGGACCAGCGGGGAACTTTTGGACCTGGACCTTCTGGAACTGAAGACTGCGTGGTTCAGGTTCAGTGCATTGAGTTGCATTTTGTTATTCTTTGTTCTTGGGGGGGTTAGGGGTGGGATTGTTGGCGCTCTGAACATGGGTGTCATGGTGGGATGTTCTGGGTTGGGGAGGGGAGTTCGGGGAGTGGCGGCGACGTTGTGTGACGGGTGTGTGTGGAGAGGGCCTTTGTCGATAGTTTCTTTTGTGATTTGTATATGGCTTGGGGATCCGCCTTCGTTGACCCTTGCGTACCCTGGGACTATGGATGCCTCACGGGGCTTGCGGACTGACCGGGCGGGCCTTCTGGGTTGGTTGTGGCTGGGGTTCTTCCCTAGAGTCCCCGTGTTTATCTACCTCCCCTGGGCTTGGCTTGTGGAGCGTGTGTGGGTCCGGTACGAGCGCCGTGGCTGTTTGGCTGTGAGCATGGCGTGGAATCTGTCTAATCCCTTATGCCTGTCAGCATAGGAACATGGAATGTGAAGGGCCTTAACTCTCCGCAGAAGAGACAGAAACTCTGGAAGTACATTGTAGATCACCATTTGGATGTGGTGGCTCTCCAGGAGACCCACCTGGCTAGGAGGGATGAGTTGAGGCTTCGACATCGGCAGTTCCCCCTTATCTATAGGGCCTCTGCGGCCACAAAGCACAGGGGGGTGGCCCTACTCTTTCGGGCTTCCCTGCATTTTCAGCCCATGGGAGTGAGTGTGGATAGGGACGGCCGTTGGCTATTGGTGAAGGGACTGTTGCGGGGGCGCTTGTGTACATTTGCTGTGTTGTATGCCCCTAATGCGGGACAGAATAGCTTTCTGCAGGATCTGTTGGACAAGATGGGGGACTTTGTGGAGGGTCATTTACTTTTGCTAGGCGATTTCAATATGGTGTGGGACAGGGGTCTGGATAGCTCTGGAGGCCGCAGGGCAGACACTGGCGTCTTCTCAGACGACACTAAAAGGCAGTTGGGAGACCTGGGACTGATCGACAGTTGGCGCTTTCTCCACACACAGACCAGAGATAACACCTTTTTTTCCAACGTACACCACTCGTACTCCCGCATTGATTATATCTTGCTGAGTCAGGCCCTTCGAGGGGACGTACAATTAGCTAGTATTTTTCCACTCTCGTTATCGGATCATAGCCTTGTGGTTCTGGGACTGCACTGGGCCACCGGGGGGGATGGTTGGCGCAAGTGGTATTTCCCGGCAGCGCTAGTGCGAGATGATGTATCATGTAAGGCCCTACGCAAGGCAATTGGTGATTTTTTCCTCCTTAACCCGCCGTCAGACACGTCGGTGTATACCACGTGGGATGCGTGCAAGGCCTCCTTACAGGGCACGTGCCTCGCCCTCAACGCAAATCTGAACAAGCTAAGGCGCGAAGAGAGGGAGGCTCTGGAATTGGAGTTGGCTACTTTAGAGCAGGCCCACAAGGCGAACCCCTCCAGGGTGACCCTTCGCCCCCTGACGGCGGTCCGAGGGAAACTGAGGGCCCATTATAATAACAGGGCGGAATTCACTCTTTTGCAAATTCGACGTACCTCCTACTCCCAGGGCAACAAGATCGGGCGCCATCTTGCCCGGCAACTCCGGGACAAACGCGAGAAGGACTATATCGGGGGCATTCGTGATCCTGCAGGCTCTGTTCAGCATAGAGACGCGGACAAGGCGGCCATTTTCGGGCGCTTTTATGCGGCACTCTACTCAAGCGATGCTCTCGATCCTGACGCACAATCCAGATTCCTGGAAGGTCTGTCTCTCCCGAAGGTTTCTAGGGAGTGGAACGAGTCCCTATCCTCCCCCATCACTCGGGAGGAAGTCTTGGATGCCATTAAAGGCCTGAAGCTGCACAAGGCCCCCGGGCCTGACGGCTACACGGCCCTTTTTTACAAAACGTTTGCCTCTGAAGTGTGCGACTACCTGGTCTCCCTCTTCAACGCAATGGCGATTGACGGCAGGACCACGGATTCTATGGCTGAGGCGTTGATCAGTGTTATTCCCAAACCGGGGAAGGATCCTGCTTCTTGTACATCCTACCGCCCGATAGCACTTCTCAACCTGGACGCCAAACTGTATTCTTCTATATTGGCGGGCAGGATGCAGGATCTGATGCCTGCCCTGATCCATCCTGATCAATCGGGATTTATTAAGGGCAGACAGACCCACGATAACCTACGCCGCGTCATACACCTCATCGAAAAGGCGGAGCGTTTCCGCATACCCGCGGTGTTAGTAGGACTCGACGCAGAGAAGGCTTTCGACCGCGTCGACTGGGGGTTTTTGCACCAGACTCTATTGGCCTTCGGCTTCTCGCCTTCTTTCGTGAGGATGATTGAGGCTAATTACAGTGGGCCCACATCCCGTGTACTGATCAATGGCCATAGATCCGCGAGTTTTCGCCACTCCCGAGGGACGCGCCAGGGCTGCCCCCTCTCACCCCTTCTCTTTGCTCTTAGCATTGAGCCATTGGCGTTAGCGGTGCGAGACAACGAGAGGATTCTAGGACTTCCCTTTACGGGCGAGCAGCACAAAATCTCGCTCTTTGCGGACGATGTCTTACTGTCTATCAAGGAGCCGGCGCTGTCGCTGCCGCATGTCCACTCTGTGCTCTCTGCCTACGAGGAAGTCGCGGGCTTTAAGGTTAATTTCGATAAATCCTTCATCCTAAACCTGACCCTCTCGGCGGGGGAGGTGCAAATGACCAGGCAGCTCACTCCGTTAGCTTGGGCGACGGAATCCTTGCTCTACCTGGGCGTGCGGTTGACTTCCTCCGTGAATGCCCTGTTCCACGCTAATTTCCCCCCGATGCTTTCCTCGGTACGGACTGAGCTGGATCGTTGGAAGCCTAAATTCATCTCGTGGCTAGGCAGGATCCACGCCCTTAAAATGGTGCTCCTTCCCAAACTGTTGTATTTATTTCAGGCTTTGCCTATTCCGGTAGGGCTAGACTACTTCCGCCGATTGAAGACCATGATGCTACGATATGTCTGGCAGGGAGGCCGAGCACGACTTCCATTCCACGTCCTGAGGCGCCCACGCTTGGAAGGGGGGGTAGGCTTCCCAGACATGCATTTGTATTACAAAGCTGCTCAACTGAGGGTCATCGTGGAGTGGTCCCAACAGAAGTCGGAAAAACATTGGCTCCACATGGATCGTAGCATTGCGGGCCGCTCCATCTGGGATCTGGCCTGGAAGCCTAAGGCAGACCGCCCCAAGAATGCTTACATTAGCACCCCCACGAGTACGGTGCTGAAGGTGTGGGACACGGTAAGCGGTGACGACCGTTGGACCACGTTCCCGTCCCCATTCACCCCGATCCACTTCAATCCGGCCTTTCCCCCGGCCCTCGCGGAGGGTCCCTTCGACGCTTGGAGGAAGGGGGGCTGTAGAGCCCTCACCCACCTGTTCCATGGCGCCGAACCCCTCACTTTCCACAACTGTATGAGGGACTACGATGTCCTCCCGTCGGAACGCTTTCGGCATCTCCAACTCCTACATTGGGCGACGTCGCCTGCCGTAGTAGATGCAGCCACCAGACCCTTGTCACAATTTGAGTCCTTCCTTCTTCACACTTCTACCATGAGGGGTACGATTTCTTTTCTGTACAAATTGTTATTAGATTCTGCCGTGTCTCCATGTCCCCGATATCAAGACCATTGGGAATCCACTCTGGGGAGGGACATCTCTGCCAACGAATGGCGGGCCCTATGGAGAGATGTGACAGCGCACAATCACTCTACTGACCTCAGAGAAACACATATGAAACTCATCTTTGATTGGTACATGTACCCCGCCAAATTACACCGCATATTCCCGGCCACCTCGGATAGGTGCTGGCGGGGCTGTGGGATGCTGGGAGACTTTAAGCATATATGGTGGGATTGCCCCTCCATTCAGCCGTTCTGGGCTGAGATTCTGTCCCACATTAGAGACATTTTGGGTTATCCGGTTCCGAATTCCATGGACTTTGTCCTATTAGGGCTTAGGGATCCACTGCTTGAATACCAGACCAGGGCGGATAAGCGTGTCATGTGGTTGTGTTTGGGTGCGGCCAAGGTGACTCTGGCGGCAGCGTGGAAGTCCCCATCTACCCCGGCTATTTCCTTGTGGCATGCTCGACTGTGGCGTCTGTTGAGCATGGAACGCCTCTCTGACATCTTCCTGGGGAACTACAAGAACTTCATGTACAATTGGGGCTCACTTGTGCGATTTCTGTCCCGAGGTTTGCCCTCGGCTGTATGCCCGTCAACGCTGCGGTCTCTCCATCTCTTCCAAATTTGATCTCCAGGATGTCTGTATCGTTTGCTATGTTTGTTGGTCGCCGCCACTGGGGGGAGGGTGATGTTGGGGAGGGACGAGGGTGGGGGGTAGTTGGGGTAAGTGTCTTAAGTTCTTCTTCCTTGCTGCTCTCTTGCGGCGACTAGCTATGCCTTGGGAGGGCCATTGGGCCGTGAGCGGAGTTTGGGCGGTCTTGTCGACCTGAGGGTGCCTATACTGGACTTGAGCTTTTCATTGCCTGCGGACTATGGAACCATACCGCCCTTCCTCTTTGGATGAGCCCCTCTCCCCCCTTTTTTGCACCCCCTGTGTGGGGTTTTATGGCGGCATGTCGCCTATCTTTCTTTTTCCTTTCTGTTCCCCCTCTTACTGTCTACCCCCCCTTCTATTTTCAACTGATATATTGCAAAATAAAAATTAAAAAAAAAAGAACAATTGATGGACCGAATGCAGATCATGGCCATACATTCACCCCAGTACAGAGATCTGAGCCTAAATCCTTAATTGCAACTTTCTTGCATGCACTAATCACCTAAAAAGATATGCATTTCATACAAACCCATAGAGGCACTTACTCATTTAAAGGGATCCGTGGACTGAAGGAGACACAACAATTATACATTATATTGTGTGCTGTTTCACACTGCTCATTAGCATTGTAAACATCCCATGCTTTGTAACATACTGCAAATCCTGCACACGGATGCTTTTCACACATGCGGATGTGTTGTAAAAATGATATACAGTAGACATTCACGTGTACTTGAAAGTGAAAGTCCCAAAATTGTGCCTATATAGTTGTGAACAATTACACGTTATTCATTACGCTGTAAAAACATGCTTGCATCAGAAAAAAATACTGTCTTCTGAACTACCTGTATGGTTGCTTAATTAGGCCACATGGAGACTTGGAGCCAGCAAACCCTGAGGTCACACACTGCAGCTAGAGAACCAAAGCTTGTTGTTTATCAAGTTGAGCAATTATAAGTCTGCTCACTCAAATCACCACACAAGAAAACTTTTTTCATCAAGGGATTTTGTAATTTTGATGGTGATTTTATTTGGACTCAACAGGCGCAAATGTGCATGTGTACCAAATGATTCATATTTCTAGGTCCTAAATTTGAATCGAGATCAAGAACTTCTGTAGTTCTAAACATGAACTAACTTGGGTCCCTTAACAAACGTTTGCTTATTTGAGAAATGATGGTCTCCCACAGCTGTACGCTGCTTAAATTAAACAAATCAAGAAAAGAGGGAACTCTCTCGGGCCAGTGTGATTGTATCTCAATCACGCAATACCCTAGGAGTTTTTTCTTTAGATTAAAAAAAGACCCTCACCCACTGGAAATTTGAGTGCTATGTAAATGACTTTGGTGACGTTCGGAACTAATGATGTGGCCCGCTATAGACCTTCTCCTTTGCACAAAGCTGGTGATGTTAAGTGCATAGTTACTTGACGCACAATGTGGCAGATGCGTTGCGACGTGATGCGCTGACATAGAAACTACAAACGCAAGCGGAAAGCAAACGTGGCCAATAGCCAGAGCTAGGAGACACCAATGTAGGTAGCTTGCAAGTGAAATCCCTTGACAGAGTAAGTTTTCCTGTTTGGTAGACTGAGTGAGCAGACTCACATCATCGCCAAACAACAAGATTTGAATCTCTAACTGCAGTGTGCGACTACAGGGTTGCCAGGTGGCCTAATTAAGCAACCACTCAAGTAGGTTGGGAGACCGGAATGCTTTCTGATGCGAGCATGTTTTTACAGCGTAATGAATAACCTGTCATTGATCACAGTCATACAGACACAATTTTTGGACTCTCGCTTTCAAATGAATGTGCGTGTTTACTGTACATATTTTTAGATCAAGCCTGGGCAGCACACGCGTTGCTCTGCGGCATGCGGTTTTAGAGTATGGAATAGAAGTCCCGTCCACTCCGCCCATATTTGTCATTGGCTTGTGTCATTGCCCTTCCTAAATGCTGGCTTCTGATTTGTTAATATGTTTGTTAGTCCCACCCTTAGTACCGCCTTGTCTTCATTTGTAACCTCCCATGAGGACTGGCCCTTTGACTTCCAATGTTACACAGTATGTCTTTTTTAGTCTGTAAGCACTATTTTCTTTAATGAGGATCTCACACTGCAGGCATCACATGCTTTCCTGCAACATTCAGTGCACCATACACGCTTTCACTTTCCAAGCAGCACAGGACAATGGCAGCGCTTCTTTGAATAGGTCTCGCATTCACAAGAGTCTGAGCTATTGGCATTGTACATGACCATGGCTTTTATTTATATGTTAATTAACAAAACAGATAAATAAAAGATATTGTCATTTTCAATGCCAATAGCTTAAACTCTCGCAAATGCGAGACCTATGGTATTGCAAATGCTTGTTTAATAAGGCATCTGTGTGCAGAGATCAAATCCATGTGCAGGCTTTACATTATGCTACAAAGCAAGGGATGCTTACTATGCTATTGAGCAGTGTGAATCAATACACAATTTAATGTGTAACTGTTTCTCCTTCAATCCACAGATCCCTAAATGTGCATATGTGCCTCATATGGGTTTGCAGGGTTTGCATGATTTGCATGCTGTTTTAGGTGATTGTGATAGGCAAGTTTCTTACATGCACTAAAGTGTGCAGCAATATTATTCATACACCATCACTTTCGTGTTATTAGGGTTAATGGGCACTAGTCCTCATGAAAGCCATTTGACCCTGTTTGGGGCACTAGAATACGGCTAAACCATGCAGACCTTTTTAAATGCTGGGGTTCTATTAATTACTCCCCAATCATCATCTGACTTTTTTTTAATCTTGCCGCGAGATACCATAATAAATGTTACCGGTATTCTTGGTGGCAATTCTATTTCACTGACCTAGGCTACCCCTTCTATCATAAAAAAGCTACCTTGTGGTTCAAAATTGAGCCCAACCAGATACAATCCGTATCAGGGGGAGGACTCAGTGATGAAGCATCCCACTAGAATATTGATAGCGCGAGAGCCATTTTTATAAAAAGAAAAAACCATAGGGTATTGCATAAATGACAGACAATCACAGTGACCAGAGTGAGTGCTCTCTTTTGTGGTATATTGAATATTCCAGCCACAACAAAACAATGACAGGACATCTCATAGTGATGATATACCATGGTATACAGTAGTATCAGAAATTATCAGCTGTAGGATAGTGGCCCATGGCATGCATCAAGATAGAAAACAGTGGCATGACAGCTGTATGTCACAGTTTAATGTTACTTTATATAGGATATGTCCTGTGAACTAGGGATTTCATTCAATGTGAGGCCTACTCCGATTTCCTTCCCTACAGCTAGGTAGTTTCAAAGCATTAACAGTACATTAATATAATGAAATCCCCAAAACAGACTGTGGAGCTCCAGTGCTGCCCTTTGTTTAAGTACAAAAAGAGCAATTGGTGGACAGAATGCAGATCAATATCATACATTCACCTCAGTAATGAGATCTGGGCATAAATCTGTCATTTTTTTTGCTCACCTTGCCATTCCAGTTTGGACCCAGTCATATTCAAATCAGTCATGACCCTGCGGCCAATGGGAACAGTCCAGCCAGAACTGCCAGGCCAGGTCTTCCTTGGACTGGAAACAAGCATCCTAGGACCGGTTTCGGACTTTCAGCTCTCATCAGCCAAGATAACTTGACTCCCTTGGCATGGAGAGCACGGGACCCACATCGGGGCGACAAAGGCAAAAAGAACAATTGATGGACAGAATGCAGATCAATGTCGTACATTCACCCCAGTACAGAGATCTGGGCCTAAATCCATAGTTTTTTACTCACCATGCCATTCCAGTTTGGACCCAGTCGTATGCAAATCAGTCTTGACCCTGCACCCAATGGGAACAGTCCAGCCTGAACTGCCAGGCCATATAGCTGAGTCTGAACTGGGGTGGCAAAGTGAGCTAAAGAATGATGATGGATTCAACCCTGATCTGTGTCTGGGAGTGAGTGTTTGAAATGTTCTTGTGTTTGCTTTGTTCGCCCCAAGTTGGCAGGGTATGCCTAGACATGGGTCCATTGCTCACTTTGTCACTGGATTCAAGCTAGCTTGGCTGATGAAGGCTGTTAACCCGAAAACGGTCCCAGGATGCTTGTTTCCAGTCCAGGGAAGTCATGGCTTGATAGTTCGGGCTGGACTGTTCCCATGAGGCACAGGGTCAAGACTGATTTGCATATAGCTGTGTCTGAACTGGGGTGGCAAAGTGAGCTAAAGAATGATGATGGATTCAACCCGGATCTGTGACTGGGGGAAAGTGTTTGAAAAGTTTCAGCACTTCGTCCATCATTTCCTTGTGTTTGCTTTGTTTAAGTAGCACCCAATTAGTGAAAGTTAGGCAAACTCTAAACATTCTAGTCAGATTCTGGACCCTGTTTTAGGTGAACATTTCAATACATTAGGAGCATAACCACCGCTCACTGTTTAATAAGCAGTCTATTCAAGAAAAGTGTACACCCCCGTTAGCTCTCCCTTACAAGCTGCTTAAAAAATCTCCGACATCTACAGACAGAATGCCTTTTTAAACAGTCAAGTGGGTTTTTGAAACGCCTTCCCTTCTCAACATATTAAACATTCTATTCTTCTCTTCTTTTTACTCCAGACAACCAATCAGTAAAGTCAGATATTTCATGTGTTTTCAATAAACAATTCCAGGTTTTAAAAAAAGGGATATAATTCTGGCTAAATTTCCTCCATATACATTTAATAGAAAAAGTTCATTACAGGAACTGTGTAATATGATACCACACTGCCATCTTGGGATTCTGGTGATTTCACCTGAACCCCCAATGAATACATAGGATCATATTACATTGTTACCATGTGTCATCTATCTCTCATATATAAATACACTATACACCAATGACATACACCTATTCTATAGGTATATAGTGTAGCCCCTATACGCCTGTAGCTTTTCTGACTTCCGCAGGCGCTCCCTGCTGCTGACTGATTTCAATGTTCAATATATTTGTTTCAGCTAATACGCCACACAGAAGTTAATAAGTACACTCTATAAAAGCATTACTGCGGTTGAATATTCATTTAAAAAGTAAATACATCATGCAAAGTAAGAAGAAAAAACATTAACATCGTTTCTCAGAAATTTGCAGTCAGACAACATAGAAGCCAGACACAGTGTTACTTTTAAATGAAGTAAATGGGACCTCCGTCTCGATGCTGGTTACTTCTAATTCTAATCTTAGAGCTTCAGCCCGGGTAGCCGACCCCAGACACAGCATCCGTCATAGAAAGAGATTCTCATGACCTTTTAAAAATTATTTATTTATTTATTTATTTATTAGCTCGGGCACTCGTCAGTAGCCCTACAGTTCTGCCCCTTGAAGCGACTGCTTTCATTCGATCCTTGCAGATTTTATTGACTTGAGCCGAATTATTCTTGCGACGCAAGACGGCTGCTGAGTTCTGACTCATTTCCATTGCCTTTTTTCTCCAAATGCTCCAACCATAACAATTTATAATAGAGCAGAATGCTAGACAGACAGGGGCGTAGGCATGCGCAAAGGTTTCTTCTCTGGCCTGAATGTTCCTTCTTTAACTCGGATCTCCGGTTCAGAACTTGAAATGTACTTTTGTCCACATTGATGTTAAGACTTTTTAAATGCCACAAAAACTCTAGAAGCCCCTTAGCACTGCTAGCCCAGTTTGTGCCAGCAATACTGCGTTATCGGAGAATAGAAGGAGGAGAACTTTCCCACCTCCAATCCCTGGCCGGTACATCTAGGTTCAAGTCCAAAATAAACCTCACATCTTGTATATATACAAATGAAATCGGGTCAGCGCTGGTATGCAGCCTTAACGGATTCAGAGTAGTAGTGGGGCATCTGGTGTAAATTTCCCTTTGGGCCAAATCTGACCTCTGCAGTGTTCTCATGATGGAGATGCTGTAGAGTGCACAGAAGGGTTGAACCCCCTGATCTCTCGGGGTAGAGCACAAGAATGAGCAAACGCCCTTTTTAGGTCTATAAATACCAGATAGGGTGCAGGCAGCCTCAGCTTTATGGGCTCCTTTTCTGAAAGCTGCTTGAAAATTAGAAAGAATCAGATCACTTTCAATACAGTCTTAGACATGGTTAAGAATGAGTTTTACATGAATCTTCCCCACTCCTTCAATAACGAATTTGGGCAATTGTTTTCAGGAGCTGCATACAAACCTTTGTTGAAGATGATAATTAGAATTGCTGTCCTCCATGAATTGGGGACCTTTCCTAGTTTCAACAGTGCATTAAATGCAGTTTTTGGGAGTGTGGCCCAGAACAGAATAATCGATTGGAAAACCTCTGTCATGACCTGGGGTTTTACGGGCCTTTGGCCTACAGAGATCCTCGATAACTCCATTTTAATATAACATGTAAATGCAAGATCCATAACTGTGCTTAGTGGGTATTTTGTTTGGGGTACTTGCCGTTTTGTGATTCATAGGGACTTGGGCCACAATTAAAGAGGAGAAACGTTCCAGCCCTTTTTTGGGGCCAATTCTGAAAAAGGAACCACACAACTCCACCTAACTAGCTCCAAAATTGTTACAGAGTCCTTAGATCTCAAAATAAACTTGACCAGGGTACCATGCTTTTTGCCACAGTAGTCTTTTTTTGTATTTTAATAGGAGTTTTTAACTTTTCCTTAGGTCCCTGAATCGTTCTTCTCCCATCACATTTTGATAACTTCTTCTCAAAGCCTCCCTCATTTCCGGTTTCTCCTTTATGCATTCATCAATTCATTCCAAGCTGGTTTACAGGATTTCTGAGGATGGTATCCTTTTGCATTAATATGAAATCAAGCCTATCCGGGTCGTGAAGGTGTGCTGGAAAATTGCAGAGTCTAATGCTTTCAATAACTGGCTGGTCCCAGTTTTTTTGCCTGGCGGCAGGTACACACTGAAAATGTCAACCAGAGTAATTTCTCAGTGTAAAATGTGGTATGTTATTATTTGCTGTTAAATTTACTTTTGGCTTAGCAATGAATGTAACTGAGATCCATATGGCCAATCCGGATTTTGATCTGCCCTTTGATTGCTTAATTGCTGGAGTCCAATATTGGGTAAAGACATCCATTGCCAGTTCTTCCGTGGTCCACCTTGCCTGAAAGCAGCAGATCTTAAAAAGCTTTTATAAAGGCAATCCAAACCTTTTCCCCTAATTTGTATTTTAACCCAGCAATAATTTAGCTCAAGTACCTGTAAAAATAAATATCAGTAAGGGGCCAATTCCTGTCTGGATGTTCATTTCTTGCGGATAGGCCTGTAGTCAGCCAACCCCAACAATTGCTCTTACATCTCCTTTTGCCTGATTGAGGATTCTTATTTGTTATTAACACAATACTGTTCTATCCTATTTGGTGGTGGTGAGCAACCTTCAGGTAAATCAGGTTAATTTCTAGTTGCATAAATAAACGCGATACTATTTATAGCTCTAAATGCTACTTTACTAGTATACCTGTCATGCTTTACATTCTTCTCTCTTGTGGGTCCAGGATCCTGGTGTCTTGCTTCTCTGTACTTGTTGAGATTTGAATGCCACAATCAGCAAGTATATAGTCGGTCCAGATTATATATCTCTTACTAAGATCGGGCTAATCCATAAGGTCTCTGTAGGCTCACTTTATTCAATTAGTTTCTTTTCCAGAAATTTCACGGATAAAATGTATTATGAACATACATATTTCAGATTTGGCAATATTTGAATATTTGTAAAATTTTGCCCGTTTTCAGGGTGTCATGAGTTCCATTGGTGTGAAAATAATTCTGCTGATGGCATTATTCCCAGGTGTACTTCCAAATACCACTGAGCAGTTGTTCTAGAGGGTTTAACAGTTGATCTTTTCAAGCAAAATTCTTTGAAATGCATGTTTAGATCGCTGTTTTTCGAATTTATTTTTTCCAGAGTTCGTGCTAGGATGGAATTGCGATTCCAAAGAATTGTCTAGGTTACTCTTTAGGAAAGCAGTAGAATGAGTACCAGAGTGAAGCAAACATGTCCATCTTTCCATTTCAACTTCATCAATACAAAAGGAATCCTCCATCAATATTTATGGCCCAAATTGGTCCAGAGAAGAATCCTTCAGCCACGAGATGTCTTAGAAGGCTGAGGGTTGAATTACTGGCTAGACAGTGAGCTAATTGTTAGAGTAATTAGAGTTCAGTTAATATTTAGAGGCACCTTATGAATTTCTGCCATGAACGTCTGGGAGTGACCAGGGCTTAGAGCATGCCCCAGGACATTTGTTGGGCCCAATTAGTATAGCTGCACTGGCTGTTCCCCTTTATGTGGCTTACGGGCAGGGCCGGACTGACTACCGGGCGTTTTGGAATGCTGCCGAGCTGGGGCTGATTTCACTGCGGTGGGGGATGATTTCGTTCATGGAGACCTGCGTGTACTTCGAAATAATTAAAGCAAAACGAATTTCGATCAGTACACGCAGGTCCCCATCAACAAAATCAGCCCCCATCTCAGCAGCATTCCAAAACTGCCATCTAGCCAGTCTGGCCCTGCTTACGGGTCACTTTCGATGGCAAGGTGTAATCTGCTGTTCTGAAAGACTCTCCCATAGAGTTTATGGGTCTTGCGGTGTTTGAAGCATACAAGTAACTATTGGAGAACCCTTACTATCATCATCTAACCTGTATCAAGTTATGAGCGCAACAACGTCAAAGCAAAAGCAGATCTGACAAATCAGATAAACTAGGTTTTGAAGTACAGCCTATATGTACACTGCAGAAACGACCTTCAAAGGCCCTAAGGGCCTGACGACCTCTTGTTCTGTCTAGGTAGATGCTGAAAAGCCACAAATTAAGACCTTGAAGCATGTCAACGTGGAGTCTACACAGTCAGTATCTAACAATTCCCTTTCTGTATATGCTGATTCTACTACTAATTTGATTTCTAATAAGAGTACAGACAAAAGCAACATTAACAAAAGAACAGCTAACTGAAAAAAATGCTAATCCTGGAAACTGGTCCAGTGACTCTTCAGCTTCAAACAAAAAAACACCCATAAACTCTAGGGGAGAGGCGTTCAGGGCAGCAGGTTATACCTAGTCATTCAAAGTGATCTGTAAGCCACATAAAAGGGCTCAGCCAGTGCACATATATCAGCTGGACCCAATAAATGTCTCACAGTATGCTCCAAGTCCCAAACGCTCAGAGACAGTCATGGCAGAATTTCATGAGGTGCCTCCAAATATTAATCGAATACTATCTACTCCAACCTTTAGCTCACTGTCTGGCCAGCACAGGGGAAGGGGCCATAGGACAAAAAGGATTTCCCAAAAGCACACCAGTTGCACTGAGCAATACATGAACCAGTCGGAAGGTCCTGGTTCATTGTGACCCTCAAGGCCTGGATTAGCTCTAGAACTGTAAACCAGCTCAGCTGCTTCATTCTGAGGAAAAGGTGGGCAATCCTAGAAAAGACTACCTGCTCCAGACTTGCACAGGCTTGAGGTACAGCAGATACAATTTCCGGGACACTGTGCGAAGACAGAAAGAGCCCATCCAAGATCACATGATCATCTGCCAACTGATCAAGAACATCAATAATCAGAAAAGACACTGAACCGGCCATTTTGGCTTCCCTTGACGCTACTATGGCATTCGACACCATCGAGTGGCCTTACCTTTGGGCGGCCCTCTCGAAGTTCGGGTTTGGGCCGGTGTTCATCGCCTGGGTGAAACTCCTTTACGAGGTGCCCCTGGCTCAGGTGGTAGTCAATGGGAAAGTGTCTTGCGTTTTTACGCTTGGGCGTGGTACCCGGCAGGGCTGTCCGCTGTCTCCATTGCTCTTCGCTCTCGCCCTGGAGCCTCTGGCGGAGTGGCTCCATTGGGAGCCTTCCATGTGAGGTATCCGGTGGACTCCCGACTTTGAGGATCGCGTCTCGCTTTATGCGGATGACATCCTCCTTTATCTCACCTCTCCTCAGAAGTCCCTGAATGTACTTTTCGATGTTCTTACCTCCTTTGGGAAGAACTCGGGTCTCGTTATTAATTGGGCTAAATCCTGCGTCTACGTTTTGGCTGGAGAACTCCCTCCACTGCCTCGTAGATTTCCGATTCAAGTGACTGGGACCGGGTTTAAGTACTTGGGGATCTACGTTTCCTTGGACCCTTCTATGCGGTATGAGCGTAATCTGCTACCCCCCCTTCAACGGCTCAAGCTGGATGTTGCGCGCTGGCATAGGTTACCCTTATTGCCCCTCGGTAGAGCGGCGCTTTTTAAGATGTCGCTGCCTCGATTTTTATACGCACTTCAGAATTCCTTTGACCCGATTGCCTCGGGCTATTTTCGTGAAGTGGAGAGCCTACAGAGACAACTGGTCTGGGATGGGCGTGCCCGTATCGCTCTTTCCAAACTCACGCTTCCGTGGTATGATGGCGGTATCGCCCTCCCAGACATCAGGCGTTATTACTGGGCGTCTCAGCTGAGTGCTATTAACCACGCCACCTACGCCCCGGGCCCTGCACCGGCTTTTTCCATGGATACATTTATTTTGCCTGTGGGGTCCTTTAACAGAGCGTTGTACTCCGAGGGACTCCGTGGAACACTGACTGGTCCTACTAAAATTGCTGTGAGGGTGTGGCGTGATGCAAATGCGGCATTGGGTTGGTGTGGCAGATTTACTCAGGCTACCCCTTTGTATGATTCCGAATGCTTGGGACATCTGTGGAGAACGAAAGGCTTTGATAAATGGGACATGATTGGTATAAGTAGAGTGGGTGATCTGTGGTCGAAGGGTGCCGTCAAGTCATTTGACGTGTTGAAAGTGGAGTACGACCTTCGTGATACGTAATTCTTCAGGTATGCCCAGGTCCGTCACGCTCTGTTGTCCGTGTTTGCTGCAGGTGATGAGATTCCTAAATCCTCCCCTCTGGAGGACCGCATTCTGGATGTCATGGACCTGACAGCACGATCTCCTTGATTTACAAGAAACTTATTAACAATAGAGCTGACTTGCTGGTGCGCCTTAGGGCCTCGTGGAGTGCTGACGGACTGGAACTGGATGATGAGGACTGGCAATCTGCTTTGTCCTCGCCCAAGGAAGTTGCTATTCCCGCTCGCCTGAGGTTCGTTCAGCTTAAGGTACTCCATCGAGTGTATGTTACTGGGCTGTGTCTGGTACGGATGGGCTACTCTTTGGATGGGCTGTGTAAGCGTGGATGTGGAATGTCTGGCACCTACCTCCATATATTGTGGGAATGACCGGAGGTGGTTACATTTTGGTCCCGAATACATGTTGTGATGGAGAATGTCATGGGTGTGTCGCTATTGCCCGAGGCCAGGCGTTGTCTGTTGAATGTCTGGGAGCCTAACGACAGCACAGCACAGATTACATGGGCGACCCTTAAAAATATGGTTGCAAAAAGGGACATTGCTCAGCTTTGGGGATCGCATAGGCCTCCCACTGTATCTAAATGGAGGGAGAACATGGACTGGTGCATGTTTCGGGAAAAGACGGTGTACCTTTCCCGGGGCCGGCCCAGGAAATGGGGTAGGATCTGGTCCCAATGGAACGCTTATCGTGGGAATATATGTACCCCCCACATGATGTAAACCCTGACGTTTCTACGTCCCCCTAATTGGCATTCAGCTTTTCCATATTGCCAATAACTCTTTGCTTGTCTCCTTGTCCGCCCCTTTCACCCAATGCTCATCATTTGCATTATATGTATCTAACACTGGAACTTTGCCTGCATGGACCCATGATCATATATCAATGTACTTTTGCCTTGTGAGTTTTGTTCTTTCGTTTGTATAATTGTTTGTTTCAATAAAAAAAAAATAATAATAATAAAAAAATAATCAGAAAAGAGGCACGGCAGGAGATCTGTGTAAACAAGGTTTGATTAGTGGGCCAGTTCTCCTACTCTGCCCTTCTTGCATAGCTCATTTCTCTGTAGGAAATGTGGATCACAGGCTACATTTCCCTCCAGGACCCCTCACCTAGTCAACTCTTGTGGAGTAGAATCCTACAGATAGGACGGCTCCCAGTCCCTCTCGGTCCTTGGGTGATATCCAATAATCACCCTCTCCACTGCAACTGAGACTTTTAGGCTACTATATAATTGGTTACAATTGTATCCTGCCATTACTTTTGTTCCAAATCCCTGTGGCTTCTTTGCAACAATATAGGAAGTAGGTTCAGGGATTATTTTGGGTAACTGATGGATCAGTCGATCTTTACTGCCTGGACTTCTAAACTTCCTAGCGACAATTCAGCTGAAAACACAGAGCCCCTGTTGCAGCTACTCTTTTTTGAAGTCACACATAATAAGATAGCCGATCTCAATGTCACAAGTGAACAGGTCACAAGTATCTAACTTGAAACAGTCCTCAGGGAGTAACCCTGTTGGGGTGGCTGGGGTGGCTGCTTCAAGTTGGACACTACTTTGGAACAACCAAGACAATTTCTATGCCTCTGGGGGCATGCCTAAAACACGAAAACTGCCACTTAGCTGCAAAAATACAAACCAAAGCCAGAAATTATTCTTGGTTCGTGTGATTTGCATACAACCACCAGCTAGTGATTAGGCTCAGAATAGCACCTTGTTTAGTAAAATCTCTAAATTGTTAGTTTCCACTATAGGCACGGACGGTTTTAGGGGAGTCTAACCAGTGTAGCCGCACCGGATGCCGACTTTGATGGGGGGGGCGGGGGGGGGGGGGGCGGGGGGGGGGGGGTGCTGTGTTTATAAATAAATGTTGATTTAAAAGCACAGTAAACTTCCTTGTGCGTCCAGCAGTTTTCAGGCATAAATACAAATGTCTAGATAACTCTGGTGATTAATCTTCCTACAGGCAAGAGATCAGAATGTTGTCTAGGGGCAGTTGTGGCTCATCATAAAGTAGCACGGAGGGTTAACGATGCAGATCACAGAACTGAGTGTGAGTGAACTATGAGTAGCACTATAAAAAATGGAATGGATGTCAGAGAGAGGCTATGAAGAGATGAGGTGCGCTGTTGGAGAGTGGTAGTGTGGGAATTCATGGAGAATGAGGTCATGGGTGGGTGGGGGGGGGGGGGCACAAAAAAGACTGTTGCACCAGGCACCACCAGCGCTAAAGCCGGCCCCAACTATAGGCATGTCTGGAATGACCAAGCAGAATGAGACCGAGAATGCTCCACACTTCAGAAGCAATATTCACATACATTTTCCCTGATTTTTTATTAAGTGTGAGGAAACTAGTGAAGCATAAAGAACACATCGTACTTGTGGTCTTGTTGGCTACCATCTACTATAGTAGCAGAACGGTAGCACGTAACTCTAGAATAGCTACAAACTCCAAGTAACTTGTTTTGCTGTGTGAATCTATTTTAGATTCACATGTTGGGCACTGGCTGCAAAGCAGTACTCCCGTCAATGGATGTCGAAGATTTATGGCGCAGTAACAAACCATTGTTTATATGGTCCTTCCTACTGCTGCTTCTTACCCATCCTTATTAGTCAGACAATTTTTGGTGTTCATGTACCCAAAAAACATCTCACCAACTATGACATAGGCAACAGCAACAAGATGCTGATGATGGTGACCATTACGTCTTTCTTCCATTTAAAATGTGCTCTAGGTGTCAGATGCAGTGGTTTGTCAGCTATTGAACAACACTGAATTCAGCACACACTACAGCATGCAATGCTTGCTTTTGGATAACATTGCCCTTAGGTTGCGAGGCAAATAATACAAAGAGATGATTCACCCTTCTGTAAATCTTCATTGTATCAAAGTAATAATCAGGAGCTTCCTGAAATCTAGAGTGAGTTGACAACACCATAGCGTATCCTGTGTTTGTGGAAGAAAAGGGACAATCAATCGTTTGGTTCACATGAAAAGTAAACACAAACTTAGGATGGGTCCTCAAAGGCAAGTGATCTGGCTGTATTAGTTGAAGAGGCTCTTGAATAGCCAGAGCTGACTGTTAACCAGCATATGGAATTAGCCTTTTTCACTTCGGCATTAGTCCAAACTGAGCTTCCCTCCCCTAGTTAGTAGAGTATTTAGATCCTATACAGGCAACGGAGTCCTGCGTGGGAGAATAACCCTTTTAAGGTCCTCTAAAAAAAATCTGTATTGCTGGGACTTCAAAAAGAGAAGTATTTGTTTCCTTTCCAAACATGTGGAGTCAGTGCAACTAATGCACTCAAACCGAAGCATAACTTAATTGACTGCACATTAAATCTAACAAAAACAAAATGTATTGTACAACAACTGCCTTCAGGCACCATGACACAAGACTTTCCTCTTTGCTGAGTAATATCTGGCTGTCAGAGATGGACCTGTCTGGTAAAGTCAGAATTCTCACCTGTGTCACAGAGCTCTCATCACCCTGACTGTCTGTGCTATTTTGTATACATTTTCAGGCTTTAACACATCTTCTCCAAAGACGTTCTTGCCAAGAAATGGATATTAAAAACTAGAGCCTGTTAGCATCCTGCTCCAAAAGCACAATTGCAGTTGCCATTTACTATTGCTTTTCAGGCAAATACTATGGATTAGCCTGAATATTTTCCCACTGGTAGTGGCCACCTCTACTGAGAAGTGCTGTGGCCTGGCAAAAGACCTTGTGATCTGTCCCAGTCTAATTCCTTCCTTCCTCGTCCATCTTTTTCAATATCCATATTAGACTGCAGCATTGCTGTAACACCAGGGCTGAGGAATCTCCTCTTCGCTAATGCAAAATCAGAGTCGGGCTCGGCATGAATCCTAAGTGAAATGGTAACGTGTGCATTTTCACCAGCACTATCTTCTTGGTGTCCCGTGAAATTGCACTGGCTGTGGTTACAACACTGCCTTCGCCACCTTCAGCACCTTGGGTAATATAATATTTCTCCATTTGATTTCTGCTTTTCAGATGGCACACATGTCTAGAAACCAAGAAAGAAAAGCTTTCTTCCTGTTTCTTCACTTGTATTGGCTAGCTTTGCCTCAAGGCCGGTGGAATCGATATGTTTAGAGACCCCTTTAAAAAACATGTATTGACTGATGGTTTTTAGGTCAAGCCTAAAGTCAGCGCGCATGCGCTACTCTGCGAGGTATGCTGTATTGCAGTATGTACTTGTAGCCCCGCCCACTCTCCGCCCATATTTGTCATTGGCTTGTGTCATGGTCTTTCGTAAATGCTGGTTTGTGATTGGTTAATAGGCTTGTTAGTCCCTCCTTAGTACCGCCTTATCTTCATTTGTAACCTCCCATGAGAACTGGCCCTTTTACTTCCTTTGTTACACGTATGCTTTTATTAGAGCGTGGGAGCACTATTTTCTTAATTGGGTTTCTTCTGCCTGGACACGCTCACTCTCAATGTTTTTTATTTATTTAAGCAGCACGTCCGCCTCAGATGGGATAATGGCGGACGTGCTTTTCTTTTACCTGAACATGGGCGTGCTGAATTGTCAGCTGTCCATTGATGTTACCACAGCCGAACGACTTTAAACATATAATTGCTCATATTTCAAGCAGCTGTGTACTGTTTTACTTAGGTCGTTTATGATGCTCACTAGGGACCTCTAGGAGCATCTTGCGGTGCTGCACCTAGACATGCAATGCTGGTGCTTTGCTTACTAGGGGCCTCTAGGAGCAGCTTGCGATACTGCACCGAGACATGCAGTGCTGGAGCCTTGCTCACTAGAGACCTCTAGGAGCATCTTGCGATACTGCACCTAGACATGCAGTGCTGGAGCCTTGCTCACTAGAGGCCTCTAGGAGCATCTTGCGATACTGCACCTAGACATGCAGTGCTGGAGCCTTGCTCACTAGAGGCCTCTAGGAGCACCTTGTGGTACTGCACGGAGACATAAAATGCTAGTTCCTGGCTCACTACGCAAGCATTTGCTATGCACTAGGTCTTGCATTACTGAAAGTATGAGCTATTGGTGTTGATACGCCAATACCTCAAACTAACAGTAATGCGAGACCTATTGCGTAGCAAATGCTTGTTTAAGTGAGGCGAAGGCTTCAGATCTTTTAGTGAGACCCACATGACCCTGGACTATCCTGGGTAAATCTAGCAAGATGTCCTGAATGTTGACGTCTTCAATATTTTAAGTTAAAGTTTTAAGCGCCTGTTTACCCTGCGTCCTCAACATCTGATCCTTCCACTTCGGGTCAGAGGACAGATTATATTGTGCAATTTTCAATGGACAACTGACAAATAAGGGCTGGTCCCAACACTGTTGCATGGAAAACAAAGCGTTTCTCTCAATATTTTGTATATCTTCTGTATGTCATGGCCACAAACTCAACACAGCTTCCTCTTGGTCCTATGAAAACACAAATTACACATACTGTGAAAGTCTATCCTGACACTTTGGGCAAATCATAAAGGGTATTTTATCCATATCGGACATGCAAACGATACTGAGCAGTGACCAATTAAAAAAAAATAGAGTCTCTGTCCTTACACATCTGTTTTAAAATTAGCAAAGCGGATCTTAAAACTGCTCTAGTCCACAAGGAAGACGCAGTGTCTGCTAATTTGTGGCCTCCAATGTCAATCATGCTTCTGAACCAGAAGAAACAATCTAACGGTGGTTCCGAAGGTCTAGGGCGCTGTAGGTCGATGCCACAGTGAGTCAAGCATTTAAACACTTTAGCAACAAGGTACCATTAGAGGTTAAACCACTAGATGATGGGTTAATGAACAGCATGTGAACATACTAGATTAGCGGAAATTAACCTGCAGTCCCAGGAGGTACGCAACTCCTCCTCGCTAGGGTCCATTACTGCTTAGAAACTTAAATCATATTACCAGACTCAAAGTGAATATAAATAAAGTAAAATTATTCAAACTGCTTAGGTCGGGGTCCCTGGATTCCAATAATTACTCAGTGGGGGTCCACAGAAGTTAAAAGGTTAAGAACCACTGGACTAGAGTATCAACTGAGATGTCTAATGTTAGATCAATAAAACGAAACAATATCAAACTTACACTTAAAACAGTCCCGGGCGAGTTAATGCACACCAAATTAGAGTTTCCATGCAAACAGCTGATATTTTCCATTTGGATTGTACTAGCTGTTTAAATGAATTCATAAGGGTCATAATCTTGTTTGATAAATTGCAATCCGTGCCACAGGGTGTGATACATCATTCCACTGCAAGTCCATGCCCCATTTTGTATACCATACAATAAGAAAAAAAGAATACATATCAAACTGAATACAATTAGGCGGAATTAATGTTCCTCGTGCTCTGCATCTAGAGATGCTATACTTCACAAAGACGTCTTCTGTTCTGTTAAAGCAAGCCAGAACCGACTGCTTTGTGGTGATTTCTTATGCCCAAATCGTGAAGCGTTGGTGCTCACAACATGGAGTCGTTTCATGCCGCTACAAGTCGTTTATGATCAAGTTTCCTTGAAAAAACAAAACTGGCCTTAGGGCTCAATGTTATTGCTTCAGCTGCACTTGAAATCCCAAAACTGGAGCGCCATTTAAGTCTTATATTTGCCCACAAGGTGCAATAACATTTTCATTCGCTTTGTTCTATACGTTAGGCAAAAAATAGGTCTATATGCTTTCTGAACTATAGCTCTGGATGAACACGGTGAAATGAAGATAAATTCAAGGATGATTAAGGTAGAAGCTTATTTAATCGAAGAGCACAGTACAATTAATCCAGCATAGATCAGCATCAATGGATAACTGACTCTTACCAAGAATGCACATCAGAATGACATATGCAAGGTTCTACATTCAGCAATGACATAGGAAAGAATGTATGTGGTTAAAGGAGCAGTACAGAAGTAAGCAACACAACACATCCCCCTATCTATAATAAAAAGAAAAAAAAGAAACAGAAAGAAAAGAAACATATAATGAATAAAACAATTTGCAGCAACATAAAACAAATGCAGCAACACTAACAAAGTTGTGATAAAGTTCTGACTGTTACTAGTGATATGATCTTTAACTGTTACTAGTAATATAGTCTTTAAGCCACGAAGGAACCACCCTCTTCCTCGAGGAATGGCGGAGAGAAGAATCTTCACCAGAAACCAAACAATCCTCCCTAGGGGTGACGACTGACTCCTCGGAAGTACCGCTGGGAGAATCTGAGTTATTGTTACTAGTGACAACCAAACTATGATCTGGGACTTCACACGAAAAGGAGCAGTACAGAAGTAAGCAACACAACACACGGGCCCTTAACCAGGGTCACTTGAATGAGTCACATATAATGGCCCAGTTCCTGGCCTTAACCACCACTTGGGTTAAGTCTTGACTGTTCAACCACTTTAGCCCTGGAGAGTTAAGCCCCAAACTGGGGACTGTCACTTTTAAGCAGTGAAATAGTAAAACCGCTTCTGGAACCCCAGTGGTAAACACTTGAGAAGAGTCCAGTGATCGCCAGCTGCATCAAGACCTGGAGGAAAGGCCAGACAAAGCCTAAAAGCAACATTCAATGAGACAAAAATGACCACCAAGATAAATTTACCAATGTTTGGTCCGAAGGCATAAGTAACGTTAAACTAATTGGTACTCACACTCGTCAGCAGCCCCATAAGAAAATGGGGCGTGGGAGGAGTCTGGTGATATTGTGGCCTCAACAGAAAGAGGCCCAACGCTATTTTTCTCCTCTTTTTTTAGCTGGAGGTACAGACTGCTATGGGGCAACAATTGGCGCGCTCTTCTCTCCTGTGCAGGAGTTTGGCCTGATTAAAGGAATGTTCCTCCTCCCACAAAGTCCACAGACTATAGGTTCCTTCTTTCTCGTGTCCCAGAGCTTCACCAAGGCTTCAAGCGCCTTCACAACTCTGTCAAAGGTTCTGCTCTGATACATACCCAAGCGCTGCACCCACCTTTTATGGAGTCGGATTACGAATACACACAGCAGCGCCATCACAGGCTCCACCCCTTCCAACGTATGCCCATGCTGGTAATGCATGCCCTAGCCCTATGGGTGTGCAGCAGGTCCCATTCCCCTTGTAATGCTAGACACAGCCCTGAAGGTGTCAAGCTATGCCCCAGTCAATACTTCCAAAACATGCCCCAGCGTTGCAGCTTTTTCAGCGTCTAACCCTTGCAACACACCACAGCACTGCAGCTCTGACACAGACCCTAGAAATTCTAAGCACTCCCTCCGAAACAGGCCCGAAGCCTGCATGCAGCTCTGTCAGAGTCTGGGTCCTAATGATCAATATCTGCAGCTCTGACACAAGCTCAGCTTCTCACAATTCAGCTAACCCCTTGCAGCTCTGTCTCTGCTTCCTCCAATGCATGCAGCAATCCTTGCAGCTCGGTCTCTGCTCTCTCCAATGCATGCAGCAATCCTTGCAGCTCGGTCTCTGCTCCCTCCAATGCATGCAGCAATCCTTGCAGCTCTGGATCTGCTACCTCCAATGCATGCAGCAATCCTTGCAGCTCTGGCTCTGCTCACTCCAATGCATGCAGCAGTCCTTGCAGCTCTGTCTTTGCTCCCTCCAATGCATGCAGCAATCCTTGCAGCTCTGTCTCTGCTCCTTCCAATGCACGCAGCAATCCTTGCAGCTCTGTCTCTGCTCCTTCCAATGCACGCAGCAATCCTTGCAGCTCTGGATCTGCTACCTCCAATGCATGCAGCAATCCTTGCAGCTCTGGCTCTGCTCACTCCAATGCATGCAGCAGTCCTTGCAGCTCTGTCTCTGCTCCCTCCAATGCATGCAATCCTTGCAGCTCTCAGTCTCTGCTCCCTCCAATGCATGCAGCAATCCTTGCAGCTCGGTCTCTGCTCCCTCAATGCATGCAGAAATCCTTGCAGCTTGGTCTCTGCTCCCTCCAATGCATGCAGCAATCCTTGCAGCTCTGTCTCTGCTTCCTCCAATGCATGCAGCAATCCTTGCAGCTCTGTCTCTGCTCCCTCCAATGCATGCAGCAGTCCTTGCAGCTCTGTCTCTGCTCCCTCCAAAGCATGCAGCAGTCATTGCAGCTCTGTCTCTGCTTCCTCCAATGCATGCAGCAATCCTTGCAGCTCTGTCTCTGCTCCCTCCAATGCATGCAGCAATCCTTGCAGCTCGGTCTCTGCTCCCTCAATGCATGCAGAAATCCTTGCAGCTCGGTCTCTGCTCCCTCCAATGCATGCAGCAATCCTTGCAGCTCTCAGTCTCTGCTCCCACCAATGCATGCAGCAGTCCTTGCAGCTCTGTCTCTGCTCCCTCCAATGCATGCAGCAGTCCTTGCAGCTCTGTCTCTGCTCCCTACAATGCATGCAGCAATCCTTGCAGCTCGGTCTCTGCTCCCTCCAATGCATGCAGCAATCCTTGCAGCTCGGTCTCTGCTCCCTCCAATGCATGCAGCAATCCTTGCAGCTCTGTCTCTGCTCCTTCCAATGCATGCAGCAATCCTTGCAGCTCTCAGTCTCTGCTCCCACCAATGCATGCAGCAGTCCTTGCAGCTCGGTCTCTGCTCCCTCCAATGCATGCAGCAGTCCTTGCAGCTCGGTCTCTGCTCCCTACAATGCATGCAGCAATCCTTGCAGCTCGGTCTCTGCTCCCTACAATGCATACAGCAGTCCTTGCAGCTCTGTCTCTGCTCCCTCCAATGCATGCAGCAGTCCTTGCAGCTCTGTCTCTGCTCCCTTAAATGCATGCAGCAGTCCTTGCAGCTCTGTCTTTGCTCCCTCCAATGCATGCAGCAGTCCTTGCAGCTCTGTCTCTGCTCCCTTAAATGCATGAAGCAGTCCTTGCAGCTCTGTCTCTGCTCCCTCCAATGCATGCAGTAGTCCTTGCAGCTCTGTCTTTGCTCCCTCCAATGCACGCAGCAGTCCTTGCAGCTCTGTCTCTGCTCCCTTAAATGCATGCAGCAGTCCTTGCAGCTCTGTCTTTGCTCCCTCCAATGCATGCAGCAATCCTTGCAGCTCTGTCTCTGCTCCTTCCAATGCATGCAGCAATCCTTGCAGCTCTGGATCTGCTACCTCCAATGCATGCAGCAATCCTTGCAGCTCTCAGTCTCTGCTCCCTCCAATGCATGCAGCAGTCCTGGCAGCTCTGTCTCTGCTCCCTCCAATGCATGCAGCAATCCTTGCAGCTGTCGCCCTCTGCTGCCTTTAATACATGCACCACCCCATGCAGCGGTCTGTCTCTGCCGCGCCAGCCCACGTACCAATCCTTGCAGCTGTCAATCTCCGTTCCCTCCAATAATATGCCCTACCTTTTAGCTGTCAGGCTCCTCTCCTTTTAATACCTGCACCGCCCACCGCAGCTCTGTTAGCCTCTGTCCCCAACACATGCATCACCCTTTATAGCTTTGTCAGTCTCTGCCACACCTAATAAATCATCCACCCGTCTGACCATCAGGCTCTGCTCCCGACATACACATCAACCTCGCTTGTATTATTGTATGCATTAAACTCAATGTATGCGACAGAAATAGAAAACTCGATATTTATCATGCAAAAAACTGGAAGTGACAGGTGGCAGTAGTCAATGTTCTGTTGGATGTCTCCACAAGGGCACTTACCACTACTTGGCCAATCATTCAATTGACATCAGTAAAGATAACGTCATGACGAGGCAGTACTTGTAAATGGCGCACTACCACAGGGCTTGAAACTTCGTAGCACCATAAATTGTACTCGTATAATCGACCTCTGAAAGGCCTACATACAGCTGATAGACGAAGGTTCTGAACCCACGGGGCTTTCTTACTGGCCTGGTCATTCCAAGCAGCCGAGGATGGCAAAAAGGAAGGGGGATGGGAGAGAGAAATGCAGGACGAAGGAATGTCAGAGGGGAGGGGAGGTCAGTCTGGCATGGCGTCAGTCGGAAATTTAAAGCTGCGACACGTGCAGTTTGCTCCCAGTAAACGCTTGGCGGATGCAACATCTTTCCTCGGGACCTCAGCAACTCACAAATCTCGCAGCGATAAAGAGTGGGCGCCTTTGAATCTAGAAGGACGTGGAAACGCAGAGAAGCTAAGGGATGCGCGCTGCCTGTGTGGGCTGGCAGCAACATGAGGCAGATAATTTATCTTGGGCGAATAGACTGCAGCGCTGCTTTTTTATGCATTACACCAAAGTGAAAAGGGATGGTTTCTCCAGAGCTAAAGATCACAGCTCCACAGACCCCCGTGCTCAAAAGCTGCCCCGGCCCCTCGGCCAAAAGGGGTCAACTGACGTCACGTCAATTGCCTCTTCCGATTGGTAAAGCGTCTATTATGGTGCGCGCAGTAAACAAGAGCCTCAAAGACTGCTCACATGGCTAATGCACCTGCTACGAGGCTCTGTAGGCAAGCCGTTTGTCACAGGTCTGTCACAATCCTAAGGCAGCTCAGTAAATTAATGGACGTGCAGCAGAGTGCCTGCTTGTGGGAATGAGGGCGGGAGAGAGGCCAGGTAATTGCAGGCTGTAATCTCAATAACTGGTTCGATAAAGGGTTCAGCGCCTGCTGCAGTGATCTTTGGTACCTGCGACCCGTGAGCGCGCACAATCTCTGCGTAATATCTGGCTGTCAGTGCAACCCAAAGTCAAGCAGCTCAGTGAGATGTGCACTAGCAGGTCGCAGCCTTCATTTACAGCCGAGCCCAACCACCCGTTCACCCACCCCATGTCCATAAAACACGTGCCGCTTAGTAAAATAACCATATATGGTTTTAATGTAATAATAATCTATACAGAATCCATGTCATGTGCATTTGAATAGTGCGTGCTGAATGCAAGAGCCAGGGACAGGGAAGGGGGCAGGCACTTACCGCCGAATGCGTCTCCGTTGTGGAAGTTCTTGCCCTTCTGGCCCTCCTCCTCGCTCTGCACGGTGGCGACATGCTTGGCGGAGGCGCAGCCCATCGCTCCGTGCAGTCCGCCGCTCCGCCCCGCATCTCCTAGCGGCCGATCCACATGCTGCTGCTCGGCGGTGCGGGCTCCGGCGCCGGCCCTTCACCTGCGGGGACAGAGGCACACGTCAGGGGCAGGCTGGCACCTTCCCACTGCCCGCCCACGGCCCCCGCCCGGGCGGCACTGCCGCGGAGCCGCCCGGCACAGACCCGCCCCCCCTGCACTGCTGGAGGCACGTCTCTGTATCGAGGTGTTCCCTCGATGCACGGGTTTAATCACACTGTGCACGGTTCACTCGTTTGTGTGTTTGTTTATTTACTTATTTATTTATTTATTGCGATTTTAGTTAGCGCGAACATTACCCGAAGGTGTCAGAGCGCTTTACAAAAGAACCAGTTCTGTTACATAAGGACTTCGGATTACATGAGTTACATTAGAGATACAAACAGAAAAAAATTCCACATGTACAAGTTGAAAGTCACTCAAGGAAGAGATATAAACAGAAAAACTCTAAAATCACAACCAAGCTGTAGAAACTGCGAGACAGTAGAGAATGTGAGACTAACACACGCATCCCTGCCAGTCTACCCCATCTACGAGGGCGAATCCCATGGTTTTAGTAAAAAAAAAAGGTTTATATCAAAACATCATTCCCTTCAATTCAGGTTTAATTTAGAAATGCAATTCTGATTTTATTCTAGAACTCTCAGTTGGATTCCCGTCATATGACGACTTTCAAATAAGGGTAAATTAAAATGCCTATGAAGGTGCCCCCTTTAACACGAACGGAGAATAAAATAGCTTTGTTAGAGTATGATATAAATATGTGGAAGAGGGGGACCCCAACGAAGGCTTTGGGGGTATTTTGTTTGTGAGGGTGGGCACTAGGAATTCAAAGACGGTGACACCTGCCAAAGGAGGGCAGGCTGACCGGCTTTGTGCGGTTCCCACATTTTAACATGTAGTTGATGCGTAGTGCAGTGTATACACAAATCACGTCCTGTATCAACGCACTCCGAGGCAGCCCGCGCACAGACAGGCGTGTGCTGCCCTGGTAGGGTCAAGTGGCACACCGCACCAGCTGGTACGTGACTTAAAGGTGCAGAAGGCAGCGCCCTCCTCTACCACTGCGAGGCGGCACGCGCTCCCCGCCAGCACTTCCGACACATGGCACGTGTCATCAGGGAGCATTCGCACGACATCTGCGCTTCGAGACGCAAAGTGCCTCGGGTGGCCAGCTCCGGAGCTATTCCTGGAGAATGCCATCCTCCCCGAGTGTTTATTTCACCGTGTGCATTGATGTCACTTCCTATACACATGCCTTGATTTGTTATGCTTTACGCCTAGCGCGGAGCATCGGAGATCAGACGTTTTAGGCACTTCGAATTTTGACACAGCGAATATAAAAGTGTTAGCCCAGGATCACTCGTTGCGTTTAAGAGAAGCTGCAAGAACACGAAGATAGGACTTGTCACTCCACAGTCAACACTTTAACCACTGGAGGCTTCTGGTCAGTAATGGTCACAGGATTTTCGAGACAAATTCTGAAAGACACAATTTGGTTAAAAGATGGACTGTGCGTATTTTGGAGGGTCCCAATACGCAGCAGATGAGTAAAAAAAAAAAAAAATTCTGCTCGATTATTACAGTCAGCAATGCCGTGCAAGGTTTGTGTTTTTAGGTGTCGCCTAAGACAACTTGAGCCCTCGGTTTTTCGAAAGCCCCATTATTAATAAAACCAGTGGTTACAGGGGGGAGTGGGTCTGCCCGTTGTTAACACTTTGCTGGCGGTCCTGCCATTTTCGTGGGCTTTTCTAGTTCGTCTTATGTCTGTACTGCCTCAGGAGCATGCCTTCTCTACCGTTCCTTTTGATTGGATGACTTGTATCCTTGTACTGCTTAATTTTAAGGAACTCATTTTTATGTCTGGTGTTTGCCTATTTAATCAAATTCAGAAGGCGTTGGCTAATAAAAGATATCTACTTGTATAAGGGCATTCAACCAGCCCTATTCACCCACTGGTCTATCGTTGTGTCATTCATATTTTTCTTCCTCCCACTAGAGCACACAGTATGTGTCAATGGGTCAGCACCCTTCAGCCATTGGTTGACTTCACTGAGTGACGACATTCTGCTCTTTCACCAGAAGCAAATCTACAAACAAAGTAGTTTCCTTTGCAGGCAGGGATTTTCTTTTGCTTTCAGCACTCCATGATGGTGCATGTTTTCTTACTCTCTCTTTCGTGTGCTACGTTCCACTGGCACCCACGTGCTCTGTACTGCTTTCTCCCAAACTCGTCCAACCATTGCTTCGACTCTGCCTGTCCTGATCATTTGTTCCCTTTTTATCATTCTCCCCCTCTACCGGCTCCTCTGTTGCTCCCAAGTCTTTGACTGCTCACTGTTGCTACACAGCATCCAGACCTGCTCCTCTGTTTCTCCCCCTTAGCTATTTATTCCTAATTTTTCATATACTGATCTTTTTTTCCATAGGACAGGACACCTGTAGTTCGCTATAGGGACACAACTTTCTTGGAAATGCACCTTTGCTCAAGCCACTTTAAAACAAAAAAAAGAATGTAGGCCTCGTTTGATAGCTGTCTGCTTGACTTATTACCAATTCTTAAAATTACACAAAGAAGGGCTTTGGCCCGCAAAGAGTATTACTTGCCTATCTCCAGCTTGTGGCTATTTTGTGTATAATTCCACCTTCTAGGAAGTGCTTTGATTGGAATTCACACAGGGCTATTTTACAACCGAATAGTAAACTCAATCATCACACCGTTAGTCACATTCAACTTTTAATATGGTGAACAAATATGTGATTTTTAAATGTCCAAGATATCTTTGCTCGACAACGTTTTATGTGAAGAGAAGCAGCCCTTACATTATGGGATTACTCAAAATCTGTTGACTCATGTCTTTATTTTGGAATAAAATACATCTTTTAAGGGGGCTGGGTACAAGTGCACAAAGATTGTATCCTAATGTTTCATATGACGATGAGATTCCCGCGCTATGTCACAAAGGGGCGTGGATTATGTTTTTAAATGACTATTTTGGAAAACAAATGTACGTCGGCTCCATGATTGGTTTGGGGATTCACCCAATAGGCACGATCTATTGAAAATGGATTCCTCCCTAGTGGTGGAGGGGGGGCTAAGGAACAGTCCAGGCGGCCTTACCCATTCATATTTTGTCTTCCACCTATAACACCCTGCCGTCTGCTTTGAGCCCCACCCCCCTTTCCAGTCTTTAACTGCTCCAAATCTCCATCCAATCATGACAGGTGGAGGCTGAGTCCACCCTGACCCATGAGTGAGACTGGCAAGTCTGGATGAATACGTGGATGAATGTAAGACGCACGGATAATGACAATAACAGCAGTGTGTGTGGTTGCCACTGCTCTCGCCTGTCACGACAGGCACCAATCTGCACTGTCAGTGGTTTATGGTCAAACACAACCAAGCGGAACACCATTCGGAAATGACAACTAAAAAAGCACTAGAATGAACAGCAGAAAGCTGTCCGGGTACAAAATATAAACAAAAACCTAAAATGTACTCCCAGCTCTTTTCATGAATAAATACAGCAATGATGACTCAATTACATTATTTGTTCCCATGCTACATTGCATTTTAGGAGCAGTAAAGTTGCTGGTAATTGTAGAGATTACAAATTATGATATCTCTAATGATGTGGCTCTCAACAAACGACATCAACATGTCATCTTTCACATCAATCATGAAATCTGCACATCATTCATTAACATGTGAGGTAAAGAGCAGTGCCCGGGCGAGTGGCTTGCGGGTGCACCACTGTCAAAATGGGGAATGTCTTTATAAATATTATATATATATATATATATATATATATATATATATATATATATATATATATATATATATATATATATATCTACGGGCAATCCCAAAAGAAATAAGTGGTACACAAGAGGTATATTGTGCCCACAAACAACGCGTTTCGGCGAAGCCTTTTTTAAGTATGTGACCTGTGCATAATCTCCCATAGAAATCGCATCAGATACAAATATATGTACATATTTCGACACATGATTCTAAAATATCCACAATGTATTTATTTAGAGGTTGCAATAATTAAGATATTCATTTGTTTATTTGAAACTTTATTGCATACATAACATGATTGTATTCGCAGTATGTTTTGATTTTCCTTGAACAGTACTCCCATATTTCTATGGGAGATTGCGCACAGGTCACATACTTAAGAAAGGCTTTGCCAAAACGCACGGTTTGTGGGCACAATAAACCTTTAGTGCTGTCTTTTGGTGTGCCGCTTATTTCATGGTGGAGGATTGGATAAGGGTTGCAACTTTCCCGATATATACATACATATATATATATATATCCATCCTACTGGCGGTTGCCAATATGTAGTAGTAATAGTTAGGACCATGTTTCCACAGAAAAAGCATTTTTTGACTTGCCTATATCTTTGGCACAGTTTGATGAATCTTCACGAAATGTACCCCAAAAAGTGCTCTAATGATTCTAGTTTTGCATGGAAGGATTCGGGGTGATCAGTTAAGCTGGTTCCAAGAAAAAGGGGGAGGGGTAAAAAAAAAAAAAAAAGGATGTTTCCCATGTTAATTCTCATAGAGTTTTAAGACATGCCTGTAGCCCGAACCGCTGTATGGAATTAAACCAAATTTGGCAGAAAGGTACATTTTGTTCCAGAGATCACAAGTTTGTGTTATTTGGTGTAAATCCATTCAGTAGTTTTGGAGATAATAAAGGAAAAACAAATTTGTATATCTGGGAGGAGCCTAAGCACAGATCTCATGGTGGGATCTGATTGGCTGTCAACACTTCAGCCAGGAAGTAATGGCAGCCATCTTGGGACCAATACCCATGATGCCACCTCATTAAAATGCATTGTAGTCAATGGCAGGTTTTGAGGGTCACAAAAAGGATAACATATAAAGGGTGATACCAGATTTTAGTTACAGTATAAATCATTTGCTAATGGTACCATACTAATTTACGAAATTGTGGTACATTCTAAGGTGATTTTACCCCATGGAGAAGTCTTCTGCGGGGATTTTATGAATCATGTCAAAAGCAATGGTTACAGGGATGTAGCAGTTAGGCTCAGATTTCACCCATAGAAAACTATTGAAATTCAGCAGTTAATAGTTACCTCAGCTAACTATAGCGTATGCCCCCGCAATGCACTGCTTATGACCTCACATATTACATCATTCATGACATGGTCAGTGATATCACTGATCACATCTCAAATGACAACACTGAAGACTTCCTCAAGTGAGTGTAAGTGTTTTCAAGGAGTTTGTGTGTTAAACCTACAATAACCTACTACAAAAGTTAGATTAGTATACTAGTTGTTATACTAATGAGCAATACTATTTCTAACATATGTGATCTGAGTGTCTGTGTGTGTAGATATATATTTTTAGGTTTATCAAAGGACCTTACTAAAGAACAAGCAAGTCCACTAAATAGAAACATGTCTGAGAATAAGAACTAATGACTAGTGAAATTGTTCCCACATTTTGCAGAAATGTCATGGTACTGATAGCCTTAAACCACCAGATGTTTGGCATTGAGCATCGTTTAGCAAACATTTTATTTATAAAAAGTAAACAGAAATTAAACGTTTTGGTACCAGTCGTTGCCCACTGTTAGCTGCACATTACAGAGAAAAGCTAAAGGTATCTTTCTGCAGACAGAATGCCTTAAAGCAAAGCTTCAACATTGTAAACAGCATAATGAATGTTCTTTTCTTATGACAGACAATGAGAAGCATAATATAGCATTTCACTTCCTGTTTTCACTAAACATTTATCAGTTTGAAAAAAAAACAACCTTTTCAATCTAGCTTCCCCCATATAAACATGTATTATACAAATATAACAGGTAACAATCTAATATAGGCCTTCTTCGCGATCTCCGTCCTACACATTGCAGCAAAAAAGTATGCAAAATTTCACAGCGTCATAGTGTCCAACATTTGGGGTTATTTGCATATAATGGAATTGTGCGAATTACGCAAGTGTGACAAAAAACATAACACGCCTAATCACTATCGAAAAGGTTTAGCCTCACGTTTGCTTCCTGAATCAACATCAAGATCTCTATATTAATTGGCTGGTCTTTAACCCGTTCCATGCTCACGTCGAGCACTACCTTGCAGGTGCTGCGTATGACCGTTGGCCGACGCAGCCCCACCCACTGTGTAGAACGCCAGCACCGCAGCCGAATGTTCGCCGTGGTAAACAGGTTAATTCTAGTAAGCGGTTCTCCTAGCCTAATTAACCACAGTATTTTTTATGGAGAAAAAAAATAAATATCGATGGAAGAATGTCTGGTAAATATCAGGAGCACTAGACCATGTATATTGTCGACCATTAGGTTAAAGGAATACACATAAATAAGACCAAAACAACTCAACTTAAAATCAAACTAACAATAATTTTCTGTTTCAAATCACTACTAAAGGTTGGGCACCTGCCCCCAGAACCAGCATTTTCAGCTACCTTCCTAAACGTACCCTCGCTGGGAGACAGACTGCTGGAGAAGACATGTTCATCTATTTCCCCATGCAGAAGGTCTACATGTACATGAAAATACTCCTTGCCTTGTTGCTACAAATTCCTCAATATAGGAGAACCCAAAACATTCCTTTCCATTTGTTTGTAATACATATTTGAATTGTTCCAAGTCTGTGAAAATGGTATAAGTCCATGACAGTTTCTACTGCATTTTAAAATAACAGCCTAATTGCTCTGTCTAATTTACACAATACCCTATTTTAAAATGTTTTATTTAAACTTGAATGCTAACATTTATAAGATGTAAAGCGGAACAGGTTTAACAGATAAAGTACACATTTTTAAATGTTTTGTCATTTCATTATATTCAACACAGAATAAAAATTATTTTGTAGACAGTGCACATTCATGCAGAGATGCAACTACTGAGATGAGTTAATGGGTAACGGTAAAAACAACAAGCATTGGCAGAGTCAATAGGCCTCTCATACGCGAGAGCTATTGGCTTTGCCAATGTGTTTTAGCCGTGTTGTACACCAATGTGGATGCTGTTCAGCATGGCTAAAAGTTAGTGGTATAGATGAGTCACATGGAGTGTTGTATGGTGGAATGGCAAAGAGTGGAGTGGGGTGGAAAAGGGTTATGCTTTGAAGTGACACAGTGTGGAGTCACATACACTGGAGTGGCAGAGTAGCGAGGCCTGGTGTAGAGTGTATTGGCATAGTGTGTTGCAGAGTATAGTGGCAGCGAGTGCAGTGGCATTGAAGTCAACAGAATACAAAGCCGCGTCGTTGTAAATAGATTACATTGGCACAGAGTAATGTGGTGCAGAGTAGAGAGGCGCAGGATAGAGTGTCACAGAGTAGAGTGGCGTAAAGTGGTGCAGAGTGGAGTGGCATAGAGTTGAGTGATGCAGAGGGCCGTGGCACAGAGTAGGGTTGAGGGGCATAGAGTGCAGTAGAATAGTGGTGCAGAGTAGAGTAGCGTAGCATAGAGTGGTCAGGGTAGAGTATAGTGGCATAGAGTGCAGTGGTGTGGAGTAGCATAGAGTGGAGTAGCATAGAGTAAAGCGGCAGAGTTTATTGGGGAAGAGTGCAATGTTGCAGAGTAGGATGTCAAAGTGCAATGGTGTAGAATACAGTGATGCAGAGTGCAGTGACAGAGTGCATTTGTATAGAATGCATTAGCGGAGAGTGCTGTGGTTAAGAGGAGAGTGGCATGGTTTGGAGAGGCTCAGAGATGAGGAAAGTGGTGTAGAGTGCAGTGGCGTAGAGTAGATTGTTGTAAAGGGAATTGGCGAGGAGTGCAGTGGTGCAGGGTAAAGTGCAGGTACGCAGTGGCATCGAGTGTAATGGCACAGAGTGCAGTGGTGCAGAGTAGATTAAAGTGGAGTACAGTGGATCGGCATAAAGTGCAGGGGCATAGAGTTTAGTGTTACAGAGTAAAATGCATTGGCGTGTAGTGTTGCAGAGTGGCGTAGAGTACAGTGTCGTAGTGTTGAGTTGTGTAGAGTAGACTGGTGTGGCCTAGACTGGAGTGGAATAGAGTATAGTGTTACAGAGTGGAGAGGCATAGCGTTGAGTGGCATAGAGTGCAGTGGTGCATGGAGGAGTGGTGAAGAGCGGAGTATGCATGGTATAGTAGTGCATTGCCATTACAGACAACACATTTTAAATTTAAATGATGACTTCATTTGCAGAGAAATACAGTTTTACTAATAAAACTATACAAGGAACAAACGAAAATGTGTGGAAATTGCATCATTTAGTGTAATGATTAGTTTTGATCATATTAAAGTATGTTTCCAACACACTTAGTTCATTTAAATGTTGTCATGTGCTAGAACAACCTTTTTTTCTACCCGTAGTATCCAGCAAGATTGTCACATAAACCCTCTCACTCCGAAGTCAGGGAAATAGAAGTAAACAAGTCCCTCTGAAGACAGCGCCTGCCATTTGACCTGGGCTTTGAATGCACAGCAAATGTAACAAAATAAGAACACGATTTAAAGGCATGTATATATAAAAGGAGTTCATGGAAAAATTCCGGTTTAGGCAACAGGAGGGGCACATTGAACCTGGAGAACCTAAAGCAAATACAGCAAGCAAAAAGAAAAAACAGAAAACACCTAAAGAAATAAATATCCAAACAACAAATCATTTGGAGGGTCTCCCTACCCATTTGGAGCATAACACTTTTTGTTTTAAATAGGAGATCTGTATGTGAATATATTCTCCATTTATGAAAAACATATTCCCATATTTTTAAATTAAAGATTTAAAAAATGTATGTCTACACAAGTGTCATGCTCTCAAAATGAAGGCATTATGAAGCAAGAGAAGATGGGGTTGCTTTAGTAAACAGAAGTGGGAAGCAGATGCTGCACTTAGGTATGTATCACTCTCACTCATTTTCTAATTTTATCTCCTGTACAAATATAATATGTCAAATTATATTTTTTTCAGCCTTATTCTCACGTTTTTATACCAGCTGGTTTCAGATTTGCATTGCCACCTCAATGCGCATTTATTTCAGCAAGACTTTAATTTATTACAGTTCTTACTCCAGCAAAGTGGCATTCTGAAGTCTCTCACTTGTGTCTTGAATATAGAATGTTAACGTTCTAGTTCAATGGAATTCTGTGTTGAAACTGCAAAAAGAACCATGTGGAAATCAACTTGCTAGCCTGTTGCTCGAAATACACATTTTAATCAACATGCCAGACTTTTTTCTTACATGGCTACGGAAAATATTTGTGGATTTTTAGAAAATATGTTCTCATTTTGGCTTCTCAAGTACTTACATCATTTTCATTGAGAAAATCAAGAGAGAAAACAGTTCTCACACCCTAGCAAAGCATCAGCAATATTTACAAGGTAAAGCCACTTTAGAACTCACCAGGATTCTTAAAATGAGTATCATACCACCAACAAACAATTTCTTTTGTGACAAAAATCTGTTTTTATTATTTCCTCATGGTCTTTTTAGAGACCTTCAAAACCATACATTGACTACAATGCATTTATATTGGAAAAACGTGGAGCAGCCTTATACATAAAAAATCCAACAGGTATTTCTCTTTTAACTTTCAACTCAAATAGTCCCATGAAAACACACTAACAGTTTTGTAAATTTCAACCCAAATTGCAAGGGTCACAAATACTATAAATCAATATTATCCAAAAGGGAAGGCACTCCTAGGAAGTTATAAACCAGAATGGAGAGTTTAGCCCCCACTTTCTCCCTTTGTCGGTATTCATCTATTTCTCCATCTTACTCTCGGTCCAAGCCTGATGATGAAAAGTAAGTCCTGGTCCCTAAAATAAGTGCAAGTGCCCACCACCTGCATACATTATTTTACCTTTCTATGTTTCCAGCAAAGAAAAAAATGTAGATAACTTCTGAAGACAGCATTCCCCAATTTTCCTCACATTTATATTTGCTCAATTGCAGTTATCATTTTGTTAATAGTAAAGGTAATGTGGTTTGTACGTTCAGTGGACTTTTTTAAGTGCAGAAAAATTGGGAAAATGTGCTGCAATACGGTTACTGCATATTTTCCGGTCAACACAGATAACTGTGCTAATTCGATTGAGCCCTCAGCTTTCCAGTTCACCATTGCTAAACCTGTATGGCCCTTTGATTAACCCCTTTGGTGCTCATGACGGAACGGTTCCGTCATGAGCCCATAAGCCCAATAGAACGTTCAGCACAGCGCAGGAATTTGCGCCGCGCTGAAGAGGTTAAAAACCCAAAACACCAGTAAAAAGCAAAATAAGGTCCTTCCCACTCGATCAAATAACACCAGACGAGAATTTAATTGGGTTGCTAAATTCCTAACTGTGGAACCTACAGATCATAATTCTAAAGCCAGCTTCTCCATTATGCCAAAGGTGTGTAATCCTGGGCGAATCGCTTTATCTCCGTGCTTCATGTTCTCTATGTTTTTAAATAGGGGTGCCTGAAATCTGGCCAAAGCCAGATATTCGAGGCCAGATTAAAAAACTAGATATACATACAGGTATGCACGCCTTTTATCGACAATAAAACATCTAGAAACGCCTGCCTTGATACCACCCTCAAAGAACGGAGATAAACAATAAACAAGGTGTGATGTAGGTTTAATGAACTGGTGCACATCTCCAGTTCCTGAAGGCTGGAAGCAGGTCGCGCTTTAAGGATATCTAACATGAAAAGTCATGAGCTAAATGTACATTCAATGTATCAGAATGGACATAATTTACATACTCAGAAGGAATGGGGGGAAAAACTGAAAATACCCATTTGTCCTCATCTTCTAGGTGTTTCTTTTTGAAGATGCATCTGATGGTGGAGCCTATGATCTTGTCATTATTTGATCTTTATTCGGAATATTAGAACAGCCATAAAAACACATAGTATCATATGATCTTGTCATGTAATGGGCACCTTAGGAGGAAGTGGGTGATTGATGGCACTTTTTCAGAGGTGAATTCAGGGGGAGGATTCCACTTCTGGGTAAGGTTAAGAGTCCACTTTTCTTTAAAATGTTTGTTGTCCCTGGTACGAATGTACTTGGGGTGTGCAGTCGAATAACCTTGCATGACAGGCTGGGCGAAAGTTCTCACAGATTAACTATTTGTTGCCGGTTCTTTATGTATTGAATTGTTTGTTTATGGTCAGTTGTATTTTTCTGCATTAGGGGGAGCTTGAAAGCTGGATTGGCGGTGGCTACGTCTAGGTCCTGATTGTCTTTTTCCCCAACAAATGGTGAATGCGGACATTTGGCAGGGGTTGAAATGTTCTCTACATGCTTTATCAATCAAGTGTGTTCTGGTAGATATCAGTCTATTCAAGCCAAAGTTCATTAGGGGCGGTTTACTGTCGACACATAGTCGACGTCTGCCTCTAATGGCTGCACTGTAAGGCTTGCCAGAATTTTCTTTCATGGCATCCTATTTTACAATTTTTTTATCCAGGCCCCCAAACCTCAGTGCAGTAGGCGACTTGGGCACCAGCTTTTGCTCGGATCACTTTGTCGTTGTTCACCGAAAAGTGACGCCATGAAGTGGGGCCACCCGGAGGATTGCATTTAAGGATGCTTCGGTTTTCTAAATTGCCATGGTGATGTACAAATGCCACATGGAGTTTATTTGTAACAGTGAGCACTGAAGTAAGTGAAGGAGTTCACTTCTTCGGGTTCCAGGCTATTGATGCCGACAAACATTTGTCACAATTTTTCTAAAGACCATGGTTTTTGTTTCTGTGCGTTAGATTTCAGGCCATTTTCCTGCCAGCAGTTTGCCATGGCCATCAGCTAGGCTTGCAAGCCTTCTGGAGTCCTAGCAATTAGGATGGCAGCATGTGGATGAACGCATAGAAGGGTCAGTACCAGGAAACCCTCAAATGCTGGAATATCTTGAGATGCTTTCACAACTTCTCTGTACAGGTCGTTTCTGTATAAAGGGACTAAGATGGGAGCAGGTAGGCATCCTTATTTCACCACGACTTTAGCGAACTGCTTGCTAAAGAGGCCCTTTTGATTGAGCCTTACTTGTGATGTCTGTATACAGCATTTTCATCAGGGAGAGCAACATTGGTTTCTTACCTTTTTCCTGTCATTTTACCCGTAATCTCTACCTGGGAATAAGATCAAAAGCAGCCATGAAGTCTAGAAAGGTAACATATAATGGCTTTTTTTTTTCAATGTCATGCTTCGGGATTTTGTGCAAAAAAATTAATAACTGATCAATAGTTGAAAGATGTTCTCTAAACCCGCCTTGGATCCTGTCTTCTGGGGCAATTGATCTGATCCTGGGAAGAAAAAAATAGGATCGGTGTCAATGAGGCTACATAAAGGTGGATTGTTTTTTGCCCCTTTTTTTAATCCAGGCGAGGATTCCACTGTTTCTCTAGGAAGAACACAGGAGTGACGAAGCAGTTTCCATAAAGGATAGAATTAAGAGTTGTTGACCGCCACTTTGGGCAATGTTTGAATACTTTGGCTGGTACCATGTTTGGCACTGGTGCTTTTCTCTTTGCAAGATCCATTATTGTAGTCTGTATATTATCCGCTCTGAAAATTTCTTCATACAATTGTCTTTAGTGGACACAATTTCTCCCTATTTCATGTTTCTCCGCCAGTGGTTCAGAAGTTGTTTGTGGGTCACGATGATGATCCCGAGGTCAAAAAAATTTGGAGAAATGTATTATCCAATCATCTTCCGAGGTACTTACCTAAAAGACACTCCTATTCACCATTATGATTTTACTAGCCATCTTTCAGATGGACTTGAGGTCTTTATTTCAGAGTGCCTGTTCTTGATCTTGTCTGGGAAGCGTCAGAGCAGATTAGCCGCTTCGCCGCGGCGCAAATTCTGCTGTGATGCAGTGGAATTTGACGTGTGCGCAGATGTGACGGCCCGGACGTCCGACGCAAACCGCCCACCGTGACGTCGGACGGGCCCTAGCCGTCCGACGCATAGGCTAGGGTTTTAAACTCTTGTTTAAGAGGTTTATAGTCCTCACTGAACCATCCTAACTTTTGAGATACTTATAAGGATGATAATTCCTCAAATCAAAATAAAATAATGTGCTGCCAAAAAAAATCAGCCCCTTCCCACTATCCCAGTGCAGGTCACATTAGCCTCAAAGCTTTTGAAAACATCCTATTAGCATAGTTTAGCTCTTTGCTGTTGCTCAGGTCTTTTCTTATTCCATTTTTAGGTCTCGCCTTCCAGACAAGCTGTCTTGCTTTGAATGATATTGTGGGGTTATCAAGAACATATTTGGCTTACAGCCCCGAATTTGTTGGCTCTGACACTTTCATTTGCTTACCTCTCGTTCAATGACTTGCCTTTCTCTTCTTGCGTTTGTCCATCCCCTGTAACATAGCTTTGTTACCATCCTTTTGGTTGGCTGTCTCGTATCCTTCCGCTGCTTGCTTTTATGAAATAACTTTTTTGGTTAAGCTCCCAACGAGAATTGTGCATGTGTTTTCCAGCTCTTGTGCTTCTCCACTAACCAAACACCCCTGCTCTCCATACTGTCCTATCCCTCTTGTGCTTGTCACCTCACCCATGTATTACTCTTTCCCAGGTATGCTGACTTTCTTATCCTCCCCACCTAGCTTCACTTTTATTTTATCTACCTTGGCCATGCCCGAATACTTCACCCACCACACCCACTCCTGTTGTCTCCTGTGGTACTTTTTTTTTTTTTTTTTATAGATTTTCGTTTTTTGTTGTTGGACCAGGCAGTGAATTATTGCCAGCCCTTTTACCGTAAAAAAGACGTTTGCACTATTTTTAAAAAAATATATATTTTAGGTTATCTTGAATCAAAAAATTACAAAAAGAAACTTGGAACTTGCGTCATTTTAGATCGGCAGGAGCATCACATGTGCGCTCAGATGCCTATGAAAGCACCTGGCCAGCAGCTGCACCAACACACCATTTTGTAAAATATTTTTACTTTTTTTTTTTTATTATATTATGCGCAGTATCTGCAAACAGCATTAGCAAAGTAAATAGGTGCAAAAAGCGAGATTCTGGCTTTGCCAATGCTCATTATTTTTGGTTTTCTGTAAACTTAAGAGCTTTGTTTCCAATACTAAAAAAGGTCATGGACTCACAAAGACTACATGAGGAGAGGTCCAGGAGTCTCCATTGTCCACCTAAAATGAACTCCTAGCCCACGCTCTCTTGCTCTTCCCTGCCGGATACTGTAGGAGACAAGTCTAGTGCATGCTTGTTTGGTACCCAAGCAGAAGGCGAAGAGAGATTTTTCCACACTCCTTCACCGCCAAGCATGACAGCCATTCTGGAGGCTTGTGGACTCATTCTGGCGCCCCCTGCTCGTGTCACCTTAAACAACTTCTTGAATTCCTTTAGTGTAGCACTAGCCCTGACTTCATGCCTCCAAAGGCAGCCTCTGAGAAACTTGCACTCTCCCCATTTTAAAAAAACTCACGAAAGCAGCACAAATGCAGTATTAAAACGTGCACATGTAAATTCAATAAGATTAATGCTGGCACTCAGTAAGACGCCGACACAAATAAATAAACTATCTGCTGCAGAGTTAAAATAGGGGTTGCTTTGTATCTTCAGTGCTCGGGTGGGAAATATTAAATGCCTGATCAAAGAGGGTACTTTTTCACATGCAAAATAGTCCTTCACAAATGCCAATAAAGATAGAAAGATACAACCAATAGAAACTGAGGCTGAAACAGTCCATGGGGCTGAATCAAGATGTGATTGAGAATGTCTCAAGCCTGTGGATGAAGGTTCCTAAGCCAATGAAGTCGATGGCTGAAGAAGGCAGAACAAAAGCCTCGGAGTAGTACGACAGGGCAGATCTGAACGGTGCAAGCATCACTACAACTCAAACCTAACATAAAAACAGTGCCATTTACAGAAATTTCAAACAAGACTGTAAAACACACTGCAACAAAAGAAGAAAAAATATCAAAAAACCACTGAAGAGGAGGATATGCTTAAAACTGCAAAGCATCCACAGTGGCGCTCTGGCAAACGAATAACGCGCCTGCGTGCAAAGCGTGGCGGTGATGTTTTGAAAGGCCTTCATGTAGGTATTACGCTCTGCAACTTGGGTAAATAAAGCAATTAACACAATTACTCATAAAATATAGATGAGCCCTTGTGGATCCTTTTCGGCAGAAACCACACTCCCTCATGTCTTCCCCTCCACTGCTCCTCTCCACCAGAGCAGACGAGGGCCTTCAAAACAGGCGTTGTAAGATAGTTATTTACCTTTGGGCTAATAATGTGTTTGTCGAAGGGCAGCAGACGTCTGCTGACGTAACCGGGCTTGCTATGTTTTGTCTGCCCAACATATGTGCACCACAGGCCTGCAAGCATCAGATCCCAGGAGAGGCCGCATCAGCTGAACATTCAGATATATCAGAAAGTCATTGTCCCGGTGAATATAAAACAAAAAACAAAAAAATTAAAAACAACTATCCATGTACAGCACAGAAGGACTTCTTTCTGTGAATACCCGAAGACTCGCCAGACGATTTCCGCCAAATAATAATGGGGTTAATTTACAACTCAAAATACGTAGACACTATGTATTGACATTGCTATCTATGGAGGGCCGACAACTCGCTCACTTCACAGATTTCAAAGAATTACACTGGCCTCAAAGAAACCTGTCTCAAAGTCGTCGAATAATCAAAGACGTACTTTAACCACCGTTGACTCTCCTAGAACTGTCTCGCAATATTCCAATTATTATGTTTAAAAGAAATGCTTAGAATCATGCCTGAATTTAAATGTAGTGGTACTTTAAACTGAGTTTTGGGGTAATTTTTAGAGCATGGGGGAATGTACGACCCCCCCCGACCCCCCTCCCCCCCCAAAAAAAAACGGCAGTAAGTACGTGTAGAAGGACAAGTGATAAATGTGGAACCGATTTGGAGCTCGTGAGCTACAATCAGTCTCCATGGCTAAGCGAAGTTGTCCTCTCGTTCAGGAAGACTGCAAGCTCTAGGTTCTTTAAAATGTTGAAGTGAATGCAGGTTTTAAGAAAGGCGCACACCCATAACACCTTGCAGCAGATCTGTTCCTCTTAAGGTGCCCAATCTACTCTGACGGTGAAATAAACCTTTTAGTTCGGGTTTGGGGAATCGAACTGTCATTTGTGACCATATCTGAAAGTCCATAGGCAACATTTAGCACTGGACTGCTCCTTTTGGGCTGGTTCAAGATCTATTTCAAAATCCCTCGGCTTCATTCGAGAATGGGCCAGACAAGCCAAAAACAACAGCGTGGAATGCTAGCCAGAAGTGGACTCCATTATTAAAAAGTGTTGGCTCGGGAGGGGGGTCACCCATTACTTGATTTATTGCCAGAAGGCGTCAAGATGTTCACAGGCCACTCAAAAGCCAAACTAAGGAGCAGTAGCAGGCCCTTTCCATGGCATTTTTGGCATATAGTCGTAATAAAGTTACAAGTCATATTGGAAAGAGAGCAAAATAAAGTGTGTTCTTTCCCTCTCTCTCTTCAGGCCTACAAAGGTGATATACATTATCCGGTACTGCAATATCACCCCATGCTATCGTAACACCCCCAGTCAACACTTCTTTGCATTCTGGAAATATAACGTGGAAAAGATTACATCTGGCATTGTCAGGAGACGTGGACATTGAAAAACTACAACTCCCAGCATGCAGTGTGGATGGCTAAAATGGAAGAAGTGGATGGGCATTTCACACACCCTATGGGACCACTTGCCAGCTACGCCTCCTCTGATTGCCACTCGCCTTCCCCGGAACAAAACCTACTAAAATTGATGGGTCTTTGCTTTCAAATTAAAATGTTCGCAAAAAATACAAGTTGGAAAAAAAACATTTAGCTAAACTACTGTAAAATATTAGGTACCATTTCTGTGCAGCATCATTTGGTAAAATGTGTTGATGTATGCTAGTATTTCCCAAAGATATTCATTATGGAAAATCAGTGTAAGAAGTTCCAATAGGATTATGAGAAACATAAAAATAATCAAGCATTTTCAAAGCCAGCAGGTCTGAAATTGGTGGTCGACCCTTTGGTTTTATCAATGTGCGACTTCTTTTGGCATGGTTTTTGTAAAACCTTATTAGTGGGGGAGCTGCCGGGCCCTCACAATTATAACAAACGTTGGCAAAAGCAAAAATTGGTCTCAAAAAGCATACATTGCCACAGTAGTTCCTGGCACTGAACAAAACTACTGTGTGCAGATATGCTCCTGGTGAAAGAGCAGAATGTTGTCACTCACAGTGAAGCCAGCGGATATACCGAGAGAGACAACATTTTAGTAAATACAAAAGGTCCTGGTTAACACCAGACCTAATTAGGGGCCCAAATATAAAGGACATTTTCAAAAGTGCACCAATGGTAAATGTTCTTGCATTAAGTGCAGATATACAACTTTTGTGAATTCACAAGAATTTACAGAAGCAGGCCAAAAAATAGTACTCCTAGAAAATATATGTGAACTGCATTTTAGCAGGAGCGAATATGTAGATTTGGTTATGCAAAAATCTGAGTGTTTGCAAGTTTACTTTTCCTCCAATCACTTTTTGCCCAGCCCTGGAACAAGTTTTACATCTGGAACTGTCAAGAGTAAAGTACCAAACCTTCTCAGAGAAGAGGAGGTGAAAACCCTTAAAACATGCAAGTTCGTAGGTTTGCAGAGACTGAAAAGTGCATTCCAACCCCGGAACTATTGATTACCAGTATATAGATCTGCGAAAATGAGGCAATATAAGAGAATGGCTAGTATTCAAACCCTACTATGGTATGAGTCCTGGTATAATCAGAGAGGATATATCAGAGACCTTTTACAACGAGATAGCTGCCATAATCTGTTGCAGCATTACATGCCACAAAAGGGACAAGTGGATTTTATTACAAGACAAGTAGATTTATGAGCAACCTGCCCCATGGACAAGTAGATATTTTATTAAATTTCCCACCCCTGCACCGAATTCATAGAGCAGCCCAGCCGGAGACGAGACATGAGTATAGCTTGCCCCTAAAAGCCAAAGAATAAGTTGTGCCACCAAAAGACCCGCCAAGTAAATCAGATAGGACATTGTGTTTTTAAACATCATTACTTTTGACACTTTAGTGAATTACATCCATCAGTTGACTGACACTTGCTAAATTTTATAGTTTCCAAATATAAATGTAGGAAGATTCAGGAAAGAATTCATCAACCGTTTTGCCATGCATGATCCATGAGACATTTAACTTTTTACCGTGCACTGTTTAAATAGTTAATACGGTTAGAATAAAATTCCTGTGTAAAAGACAAGCTATCATATCCTTATTACAAACAACTTCTGACGCACCTAGTAGCCTGTAATGAAGGAAAAAAAGGCCATAGCTGCTCAGCTGTAATAACTAAGGGCCTGATTTCGAGTCTGGGGTCCACCGTCTGCCGCATTACCACTTTGAAAGTCGTTGTGGCAAAAGACCACTGGCTGCACTAGGGAACAGTCATTCGCTGGCGGTCGCACAACTGCGCCACAATGTAAGCTGCTCAGCGGGACTGAACATATTACAAGTTCTGCTACCGCAACTCTTAATACGGCGGGCGGTACTTGCGCCAGTGTGGCTGGTGTGGCACAGCTGTGCAGGTGGAGAGCCAGCGCAACTGCATCAAACTCGTATTCGCCCCTTAGTACGGTTGAGGTCAGCTTCACAATGCCTGCTGCCTGAGCCCGGTGCCAAGATTAAAGACAGGACATGAAGCATAATTAAAGCTGCAATTTAAAACAAGCATTGCCAAAGCCAGTTGGTATTATCTATGAGATCTATTAGCATTGGTAATGGTTTTTAGCCAAGCCGTAGCACCATGGCTGAATATAATGAAAAGGAAAAAAAACTATGATGCAGAGCCATCGCATCATTTTGTAGGATGCGCGCACCTATTAAATGAGGCAGGCCTTTCTTTTATTTAGTCATCTGATAAGAATTAGTAAAAAAAAAAAAGATGCACATAACTCACTTTAATATCGAGCTAAAGTACTTTGATATAGTGCGAAAGTGCTTTTTTTAATAAACAAAAAATTAGGGAGTGGGTTGCGGTCGGATATGAGCAGGGGGCGCGGCAACACAGTCGTGTGTGGGGAAGCAAGAACGGCAACGAAAGGTAGGAGATACGGTAGGAAGTTTAACCAAAAAGAAAAAGAGTAGCGCCTGAAAAGAGAGCAGTGGAAGCACAAAAGTAATAGGTCCATATTCCAAGAGAGAGACGAACACCAGAAAAGAAAGGAAAGCAGATGAATAAGAGGCAGGCAATTGAGAGTGACAAAGCCAACCAATGAGAAGCCAAGGGCGGGCACAAAGCCCACTCTAAGGTAACAATGTGCCTTGCAACAGACCACGCATGCGCTCTCTTGGACATGAGCTAAAACTGAAACATGGCTTTTCCTTCTTCTACTCCCTTTTTCTAGATCAACACTGGTATGCACAAAGGAGATATTTATGACATTTTATTTTTTGCATGCCTTAAAATAATTATAGCAACGGTAGACTTTTTGCATGTTTCTATGCATTTCTAGATACAGCGCTTTTTTTTTTAATCAGACTTATAATAAACAGATTTGAATATCTTCGCAACAAACATCTGACTGCTTTTTTTGGTGAGTTTCATTTTGCCCTCGAGATTCTACTTGTATTCTTATGTTTACAAACATGCTACTTTCATGTGAAACAGCAATGCACGATGGATTTAAGTTGTTCGTGAGAAAGGGGATGGTGTGACCATTTATTATTAGGAAGTACATATCCCCAGTTGTACACTATAAGGATATTGAAAGTCACTTTTGAGTTTCGTGACCTTATAAAGGAACTCTGTCTTTGGCTTTGTTCCTCTATATGGTTACGGAACACCTTGGTGACTTGAAATATCATTACAATGTACGTCAGAGAGTACTTTATCTAATTATGTATGGAAAAACAATCCAATCTGTTAAGTTATATATTAATTAAAAACATTGTTTATAGGCTACTCTGAGCTGATTTACTTGCTGGTACTCTAAATTAAGCAGTTAAAGGCAATAAGATAACGTGAAGTTAAATGGACTACACTATTTGGCCTAGCGTGGAAGTTTGGATTTCAGTAATGGTTTTTCGGCCCACTGTCGGCAATTCAGGCACAGGAGTCCCCTCCGCAAGCATACAGCTTTACAGTAAAGGGCAATGGTTTGTGCATGGTTGTCTTCTGAAAGCTAAATTAATACACACTGTTCAATATGTTTAAACAAATTTGAAAACAAATTGGATGAAGTGGGTGTCAACAATCATAAACGATCATACAAAATCAATATGGAGCCCTTGTATGAATCACACGGTATAAAAACTCACCCATTGTCTTACGTGAAAGCAGAACTCTCCATTTACATATCAATGCACTTTACTGATTTCTCGAAACAATATTAGAAGAAGCAATAAAAAATATGAATATACTTCAGTAAAGTCTCAGAATGTGAGAAGGAGCTTGCAAGCAGGTTATAGGTGGCAAATGCACATTTCAACTGACTGCAGGCTGTTTTTAGGTTTTGCCTAGCGAAAGCTGCGCTCTGCGCAGCTTTTCGCGCAGGCGAAATCCTGTTGAGAACTGTAGGGTGCTTTGGGTCGGCCCTCGTCATTGATTGGCTGGCTCCGTAAACGGAGCCTTGCCATTGGACGAGGGGCCTGTCCGTCAATGCCGGACCAGACACGGGGGCGTTCCTGACATTCTTTGCCTTTTGCCGACGTCACGCGACGCCGGGAACGCCCCCGAGTCTGGTCCGGCATTGCCGGCACCTCCCTTGCTCTACTGTCATCACCACAACACTGCGCCCATTTTATCCCAAGCTAAACACTCGGAGAGGCGCAGTGACCGGGTCTTTGAAGGCCGCTCTCCCAATGAAAACAAGTTTTCTCTCCGAGTCAGCACGAGCAGGAAGACGAGCAGCGCGCCTCCCAGCTGGCCTCTCGCATCAGCATCCAGAGCTGCCCTGCGCGGTGTGTAGCTTCAGTGGAGCTTCAGAGTGCAGAGTGGAGCTTCAGAGTGGAGCTTCAGAGTGGAGCTTCAGAGTGCAGAGTGGAGCTTCAGAGTGCAGATTCAGAGTGGAGCTTCAGAGTGCAGAGTGGAGCTTCAGAGTGGAGCTTCAGAGTGCAGAGTGGAGCTTCAGAGTGGAGCTTCAGAGTGCAGAGTGGAGCTTCAGAGTGGAGCTTCAGAGTGCAGAGTGGAGCTTCAGAGTGGAGCTTCAGAGTGGAGCTTCAGAGTGGAGCTTCAGAGTGGAGCTTCAGAGTGGAGCTTCAGAGTGGAGCTTCAGAGTGGAGCTTCAGAGTGCAGAGTGGAGCTTCAGAGTGCAGAGTGGAGCTTCAGAGTGCAGAGTGGAGCTTCAGAGTGCAGAGTGGAGCTTCAGAGTGCAGAGTGGAGCTTCAGAGTGGAGCTTCAGAGTGGAGCTTCAGAGTGGAGCTTCAGAGTGGAGCTTCAGAGTGGAGCTTCAGAGTGGAGCTTCAGAGTGGAGCTTCAGAGTGGAGCTTCAGAGTGGAGCTTCAGAGTGCAGAGTGGAGCTTCAGAGTGGAGCTTCAGAGTGCAGAGTGGAGCTTCAGAGTGGAGCTTCAGAGTGCAGAGTGGAGCTTCAGAGTGGAGCTTCAGAGTGCAGAGTGGAGCTTCAGAGTGGAGCTTCAGAGTGCAGAGTGGAGCTTCAGAGTGGAGCTTCAGAGTGCAGAGTGGAGCTTCAGAGTGGAGCTTCAGAGTGGAGCTTCAGAGTGGAGCTTCAGAGTGGAGCTTCAGAGTGGAGCTTCAGAGTGGAGCTTCAGAGTGGAGCTTCAGAGTGGAGCTTCAGAGTGCAGAGTGGAGCTTCAGAGTGCAGAGTGGAGCTTCAGAGTTCAGAGTGGAGCTTCAGAGTGCAGAGTGGAGCTTCAGAGTTCAGAGTGGAGCTTCAGAGTGGAGCTTCAGAGTGGAGCTTCAGAGTGGAGCTTCAGAGTGGAGCTTCAGAGTGGAGCTTCAGAGTGGAGCTTCAGAGTGGAGCTTCAGAGTGGAGCTTCAGAGTGGAGCTTCAGAGTGGAGCTTCAGAGTGCAGAGTGGAGCTTCAGAGTGGAGCTTCAGAGTGCAGAGTGGAGCTTCAGAGTGGAGCTTCAGAGTGCAGAGTGGAGCTTCAGAGTGGAGCTTCAGAGTGCAGAGTGGAGCTTCAGAGTGGAGCTTCAGAGTGCAGAGTGGAGCTTCAGAGTGGAGCTTCAGAGTGCAGAGTGGAGCTTCAGAGTGGAGCTTCAGAGTGCAGAGTGGAGCTTCAGAGTGGAGCTTCAGAGTGGAGCTTCAGAGTGGAGCTTCAGAGTGGAGCTTCAGAGTGGAGCTTCAGAGTGGAGCTTCAGAGTGGAGCTTCAGAGTGGAGCTTCAGAGTGGAGCATCAGAGTGGAGCTTCAGAGTGGAGCTTCAGAGTGGAGCTTCAGAGTGGAGCTTCAGAGTGGAGCTTCAGAGTGGAGCTTCAGAGTGGAGCTTCAGAGTGGAGCTTCAGAGTGGAGCTTCAGAGTGCAGAGTGGAGCTTCAGAGTGCAGAGTGCAGAGTGGAGCTTCAGAGTGCAGAGTGGAGCTTCAGAGTGGAGCTTCAGAGTGGAGCTTCAGAGTGGAGCTTCAGAGTGGAGCTTCAGAGTGGAGCTTCAGAGTGGAGCTTCAGAGTGGAGCTTCAGAGTGGAGCTTCAGAGTGGAGGTGCAGAGTGGAGCTTCAGAGTGCAGAGTGGAGCTTCAGAGTGCAGAGTGGAGCTTCAGAGTGCAGAGTGGAGCTTCAGAGTGCAGAGTGGAGCTTCAGAGTGCAGAGTGGAGCTTCAGAGTGCAGAGTGGAGCTTCAGAGTGGAGCTTCAGAGTGGAGCTGCAGAGTGGAGCTTCAGAGTGCAGAGTGGAGCTTCAGAGTGCAGAGTGGAGCTTCAGAGTACAGAGTGGAGCTTCAGAGTGCAGAGTGGAGCTTCAGAGTGCAGAGTGGAGCTTCAGAGTGGAGCTTCAGAGTGGAGCTTCAGGGTGGAGCTTCAGAGTGGAGCTTCAGAGTGGAGCTTCAGAGTGGAGCTTCAGAGTGGAGCTTCAGAGTGGAGCTTCAGACTGGAGCTTCAGAGTGGAGCTTCAGAGTGGAGCTTCAGAGTGGAGCTTCAGAGTGGAGCTTCAGAGTGGAGCTTCAGAGTGCAGAGTGGAGCTTCAGAGTGCAGAGTGGAGCTTCAGAGTGGAGCTTCAGAGTGGAGCTTCAGAGTGGAGCTTCAGAGTGGAGCTTCAGAGTGGAGCTTCAGAGTGGAGCTTCAGAGTGGAGCTTCAGAGTGGAGCTTCAGAGTGGAGCTTCAGAGTGCAGAGTGGAGCTTCAGAGTGGAGCTTCAGAGTGGAGCTTCAGAGTGGAGCTTCAGAGTGGAGCTTCAGAGTGGAGCTTCAGAGTGGAGCTTCAGAGTGGAGCTTCAGAGTGGAGCTTCAGAGTGGAGCTTCAGAGTGGAGCTTCAGAGTGCAGAGTGGAGCTTCAGAGTGGAGCTTCAGAGTGCAGAGTGGAGCTTCAGAGTGGAGCTTCAGAGTGCAGAGTGGAGCTTCAGAGTGGAGCTTCAGAGTGCAGAGTGGAGCTTCAGAGTGGAGCTTCAGAGTGGAGCTTCAGAGTGGAGCTTCAGAGTGGAGCTTCAGAGTGGAGCTTCAGAGTGGAGCTTCAGAGTGGAGCTTCAGAGTGGAGCTTCAGAGTGGAGCTTCAGAGTGGAGCTTCAGAGTGGAGCTTCAGAGTGGAGCTTCAGAGTGCAGAGTGGAGCTTCAGAGTGCAGATTCAGAGTGGAGATTCAGAGTGGAGCTTCAGAGTGCAGAGTGGAGCTTCAGAGTGGAGCTTCAGAGTGGAGCTTCAGAGTGGAGCTTCAGAGTGGAGCTTCAGAGTGGAGCTTCAGAGTGGAGCTTCAGAGTGGAGCTTCAGAGTGGAGCTTCAGAGTGGAGCTTCAGAGTGGAGCTTCAGAGTGGAGCTTCAGAGTGCAGAGTGGAGCTTCAGAGTGGAGCTTCAGAGTGGAGCTTCAGAGTGGAGCTTCAGAGTGCAGAGTGGAGCTTCAGAGTGGAGCTTCAGAGTGGAGCTTCAGAGTGGAGCTTCAGAGTGCAGAGTGGAGCTTCAGAGTGGAGCTTCAGAGTGGAGCTTCAGAGTGCAGAGTGGAGCTTCAGAGTGGAGCTTCAGAGTGGAGCTTCAGAGTGGAGCTTCAGAGTGGAGCTTCAGAGTGGAGCTTCAGAGTGCAGAGTGGAGCTTCAGAGTGGAGCTTCAGAGTGGAGCTTCAGAGTGGAGCTTCAGAGTGGAGCTTCAGAGTGGAGCTTCAGAGTGGAGCTTCAGAGTGGAGCTTCAGAGTGGAGCTTCAGAGTGGAGCTTCAGAGTGGAGCTTCAGAGTGCAGAGTGGAGCTTCAGAGTGCAGAGTGGAGCTTCAGAGTGGAGCTTCAGAGTGCAGAGTGGAGCTTCAGAGTGCAGAGTGGAGCTTCAGAGTGCAGATTCAGAGTGCAGAGTGGAGCTTCAGAGTGGAGCTTTAGAGTGCAGAGTGGAGCTTTAGAGTGGAGCTTTAGAGTGCAGAGTGGAGCTTTAGAGTGGAGCTTTAGAGTGCAGAGTGGAGCTTCAGAGTGGAGCTTCAGAGTGGAGCTTCAGAGTGGAGCTTCAGAGTGGAGCTTCAGAGTGGAGCTTCAGAGTGCAGAGTGGAGCTTCAGAGTGGAGCTTCAGAGTGGAGCTTCAGAGTGGAGCTTCAGAGTGGAGCTTCAGAGTGGAGCTTCAGAGTGGAGCTTCAGAGTGGAGCTTCAGAGTGCAGAGTGGAGCTTCAGAGTGGAGCTTCAGAGTGGAGCTTCAGAGTGGAGCTTCAGAGTGGAGCTTCAGAGTGCAGAGTGGAGCTTCAGAGTGGAGCTTCAGAGTGGAGCTTCAGAGTGGAGCTTCAGAGTGGAGCTTCAGAGTGGAGCTTCAGAGTGGAGCTTCAGAGTGGAGCTTCAGAGTGGAGCTTCAGAGTGGAGCTTCAGAGTGCAGAGTGGAGCTTCAGAGTGGAGCTTCAGAGTGCAGAGTGGAGCTTCAGAGTGCAGAGTGGAGCTTCAGAGTGGAGCTTCAGAGTGCAGAGTGGAGCTTCAGAGTGGAGCTTCAGAGTGCAGAGTGGAGCTTCAGAGTGCAGATTCAGAGTGCAGAGTGGAGCTTCAGAGTGGAGCTTTAGAGTGCAGAGTGGAGCTTTAGAGTGGAGCTTTAGAGTGCAGAGTGGAGCTTCAGAGTGCAGAGTGGAGCTTCAGATTCAGAGTGGAGCTTCAGAGTGGAGCTTCAGATTCAGAGTGGAGCTTCAGAGTGCAGAGTGGAGCTTCAGAGTGGAGCTTCAGATTCAGAGTGGAGCTTCAGAGTGCAGAGTGGAGCTTCAGAGTGGAGCTTCAGAGTGCAGAGTGGAGCTTCAGAGTGGAGCTTCAGAGTGGAGCTTCAGAGTGGAGCTTCAGAGTGGAGCTTCAGAGTGGAGCTTCAGAGTGGAGCTTCAGAGTGGAGCTTCAGAGTGCAGAGTGGAGCTTCAGAGTGCAGCTTCAGAGTGCAGAGTGGAGCTTCAGAGTGCAGCTTCAGAGTGCAGAGTGGAGCTTCAGAGTGCAGAGTGGAGCTTCAGAGTGCAGAGTGGAGCTTCAGAGTGGAGCTTCAGAGTGGAGCTTCAGAGTGGAGCTTCAGAGTGGAGCTTCAGAGTGGAGCTTCAGAGTGGAGCTTCAGAGTGGAGCTTCAGAGTGCAGAGTGGAGCTTCAGAGTGCAGAGTGGAGCTTCAGAGTGCAGAGTGGAGCTTCAGAGTGGAGCTTCAGAGTGTCAAGAGCAATGCCAATAGCTCTAACTTTAACAAAGGCAAAACCATTGCATTGTAAATGCTTGTTAGGTCTAGTTACAGACAGCAGACCATTTGCTACCAAGTCATGAAATATACTGAGTGGACTTGCCTTCACCCAGAGGAGTATTTCTTTTACTCAGCTCACGCTATTGGCTATTTGTTGTATCAACCCACCTCCCACGGAGTACTTCCACTGGAATATACGAGAAACTATTTTACATCTAGGAAGTACATTCAAATATTACACTTCGTGGCAAATTACATGCAATACTACCACCACAAATATTACGGCATTACCCATGGTTCTTCCGAATGATACCTACCCGGCACTTCTGGGCATCCACCCGGAAATTGAGACCGCTTGTTTTCCCGTATAATATATCTACCTGTTTTTATCCCAATTGTATCCGAGATTGCCAAGCGCGAATGTCAGGAGCGTGCTCTTAGGACCCGGCCCCCGCCCCGCCTTGTAATTTGTGGGCGGCCGGCTAGCCCAATAGGCGACCGGCCGCCAAGTACTTCCGGGCCATGATTGATGTATTTCCGGTGTGGGAGAGGGCGGAGACCGGGGCTATTTAGGTTCCAGTTTGCTGTGGCCCCGGTCTCTTTGTCCTCTCCTGCTCCTGAACGACGGAGCTCGCTGCTGGCGTCGTCCACCTCCCCCCCTTTGGCCCTAGTTTTAAGTTTTAACTCCCACCCACCCATCCCTTAGCTCAGTGGTTTGAGGGGGCGTGTTGCGGTAAAGAGACCTGCGAACAGTGGCATTGACTTACAGAATGGACGGGAGTCCGCCTTGCGTACTCCCTAGGCCAGCACTGAGGGGGGAGACGGTAAGCTCTCCGCTGGGAAAAGTTGGCCACCGGCTGGGGAGGCTAGGGCGACAGGTTACGAGCCTCCTGGGTTCCTGGGCAGCCTGGTTGCCGGGGGGTGGGCCCCGGAGATGGCAGACAAGGAACAGAGGTGGGGCCCATCATTCAAGGGCACAGGTGGGTTGCACCTTGCGTGGGAGGCTCAGCACGGGAGATGTGAGTCAGGCGCCCCCCCCTGGTGCTGGGGGGCAAGAATCTTAGAGAAAATCGTGTAGGTCAATATTAAAAGTGTTTTGTGTTTTTAAGTATGCATAACTATTGCTTTGTCATGTTTATGAATTGTTGGTATTAAACATGGCCGTTTTACACCCACCCAAATCTCTGTGCTGATTGTATGTGGGTTTGGTTCCTGGGGGGAGGCGGGGAGCAAGCTGGGGGATCCGGGTACTAATGCTACTGCCTATTATTCCTTTCCTTGTATTTTTTTTTTTTTTTTTTTGTATGTTCTTATATAGCGCTCGAATCACCCGGAGGCATCTCGGCGCTTGCCTTGGGAACCCGTCCTGGCTTTTCCCTGTGAGATAGCCCCTACAGGGCATCCCCAAGGTGAAAGCCAGGCATCCCGCCGCTGGGGGGCCGTTGTGGAGATTAAGCAAGCTTAATGCCCAGAGTTGCAGAGTGAGAACCCATGATTAGGGCTGGCACCGGAGCGAGAATTATCGAGTCCGTGGACATTTGAGCTCAAGACCCTGCCGCGTCGGGAATTGAACCCTGGTCCCGGGTCTGACCTCTGCTCCAGGGTCTGCCTGCTCTAACCAGTGAGCCACACTTCTCTTCACTTGTATAATGCATCTACCTGTTCTTATCCCAATTGTATACACCCAGCTAAGACTGTTTTTACCACCTGTCAATCCAGTAAAGCGCTCTGATACCCTCACGGGTCTGGTTCGCGCTCTATAAAACTCAAAAATAAAATGAAATAAAAATAAATACCACTAATCTAAATGCCACCATTACCAATACTATGCCTCCAAAACAAATAACACCATTCTTATTACCAATATTATTACCTAGGTGCCAGGGGCACTGCTGTTGTGTCTGTCACGTATTCTACCCATGTAGAGACATCCAAAATTGAAAAAGCTATTTTTTGCATTACAGCTGGCAACCCCGTTTGATGCACCGAGGTGATCACTACTAGAAACGTTGCATTTAGTGGCCACTAATGAAATCTTGTCTCATGTTGGCACTATCATAACACTACTAATATTATTAGCTCGGGCTGATAGTTATTAAACATAACTAGCTGCTATTACAGAAAAGGTTGGAGATCCCTTTACCAACACAATTTCCAATACTATCACTAATAATGCCACACCACCGCCTATACTAGAACCACAATACCATCAAAACCAACATACCACCTGTAACTCCACACTCCTACAACTACCACATCACCACCATCAACACCCATAGCAACACTACCACAATACCACCAACATTACAATCACCAAGCACTTGCAAAAACAAGTGCTTGGCTTTAAACCCAGATTGCATGGAATAATAGTTCTGCTTGCCTGCGTTTGCATGTGTTATCACAACAGAGCCTGCTTGGTCCCTCTGATAATGGTTGGTTTCTTTCCGTGATCTCCATTTAATTTAAACTGTAAAGTTGGTCACAGAAGAAAAACCAACATGTTTCATGCAGTTAATGGTCATTCTATGTTATAGCAACTTTGTTTTGCAGGATGCTGCTTACGGTTTTGTTTACTTACACCCAACATAAGGCTTACAGTCTATGTAAACCCTTGATCAGCTGATCTTTAAGATCAGGATGCTGAATTCCCTGTTTTTTTGCAGGCATGCACTTTGTTGTTATACATCTTAATGAGGGTGTACTGTCCCACGTGGTCTCTTGGCACGACAAACAAAGCTCTTACTGAAAATAAACTTGGCACCTTTGTTAGGTTTAAAAATAGAAACTACTATTACATAATGGTCTAATGTTGCTTTCGTCTCTCTGGAGGCAGGCACCGGTTGACCAGCCAAATGTGGCATCTGGGGCTTTTGGCTTCGACAGGAAGACGTCCCGTGCCAGCGTTAATGACAAACAAATTAACTAACTTAAGTGACTGACAGCTGCTTCCCCAGCACTCTAAACGGCTTATGAATGAAGTGTAAGTGATGTGGTGAAGGCTAGTCAGTGAAACAAAGTAAGTTACCCCCGATGTGCCTGCAGCGCGCGAGCTCGCCCCCACCCGTTCCCTGGCCCCAGTCTGCTCACGCCCAAATGGACGGTCCCCTCTGCTAACTGTGGTGGCCAGAGACCTCACTTGAGATCAGGCTAGTTGGATGTCACTGCCTGTGACCATCAGTTGTACTGGCTGTGGGTTTCCGGTCTGATGCAAGTATTGTGGCGGGAGCGTGGAGGCAGTGCCCGCTAGGGAGCTTAACCTCATAGAACCTCTTTCTTGGCACCCTAGGATTCTGGTTCACAGATGGCAATCCACTGGGCTCTGTGTAAAGTAGGCTAATATCCAAAGCAGCCAGTGACCACCTATCATCCGCCACCACCCCCATTGCCAGCGCACAGCATGAATGTCACACGCCTCTCTACAGCCAGGTAGTAACAAATACTGAGAAAAGGGTGGCCCTGCATTTCTGTGAAGCAGAGCCCCGATTTAGTTGAAGAAAAAAAATAGAAAATGTATTTAAAACTAAGATCACCAATTTCAGCAGGACAATAGTAAATTAATCAATGATGAATTTGCCATTACTTAATAGTAAATTATTTGATTGATAACTAAATAAACAACTGTCTCTACATCAATTAGCAGTAAGTGATTCATCAACACAATGGATAAACCAAACAAAAAACAGGGTTGATACCAACGGTTGTGCCCATGCGAGTAAAATGTGAGAATATCGTTGAAGGATGTAAAAAACACAAGTAGCAAGAAAAAGCTCGGAGTAGTTGTCTAAGGAGTCAATTAACCGGGAGACCTTCAAATTCATGTTTTGTCTAAAAGTAGACAAGTCGATATTTCGCAATTTAGGGAGGATTTTCATAAGGAAAAGGTCTGATAATCTTGAAGTAGCACCCCTAGGATGGTGTTATTGTAAAGAAGCCTGTAGGAAGCCATAAATCAGGAGTAGCCACATGTAACTGAAATATTGCACTCACTGAAAAGCAGGGACAATTTGACCAGTTAAGAGGCTTTGTTGTGAAGAACAGCAGCTCCAGTCAAATGAATCTCGTCTGATAGGCCAGCATGCTGCGCTGTTGCGAATTTACGTTTGATTCCCAAGCCCTTTTTGATACAGGTTGATACACGTTTAGGCATTTTTTAGCAGTACAGGAACGCGGCACTTCATTGGTGGAATGCAATCTGTTGTTTACATCAGATAGTAAATGGCCATACCCGGGTGGAGTTTAAAGCCCCTGTGCCAGCCCCTGGTGCAGATTATGTACAGAAATCATTTATTTACCAGCTGACATAATTGCAAATATGCATTGCAACTACATCTGCAACAATCAACTGCACCAAATTTTAGGGATCGCCAATAAACATGTATGGTCTGAAAGCAGCTTGGAGGTCTTTTTTGTTCATAAAAAGATTATACTTAGTTTCGTTAAAAGAACCATGATCCGTATGGAGCGAATGGTTGCAACAACTGGGTTGACAAAATCTCTATGTCTGTGCATTCTCTTTGGTAACACTGGACACGCAATGTGGTTTGTAGTTTCTATGCATGTATACGCACTGTCCATATGGACAGGTTATTCTAAGCTAACTATGATGATTTGATGATTATCTGTGCTGCAATGTTGATTTCTCTTTTTGTAAACTTTCCTTTCCAAAAATCATTAAAATTGATCATCAACATTTTTTTAAAATAGAACCACGATCCACAGAGTTGAGCCGTCTTCTAAATGCTAAAATCTGGGCACATTTTCTAGTGAATTGGACAATCTCGTTTACGAAAGAAAACCACCAAACATGGCAATCTGAGAAAGTTTTTTCAAACACATTATAAACACTAAGGGCCAGATGTAGGTAGGCTTTTACCGGGTGGTAACGGCCGAATTCGGCCGTTACCACCCGGTAAAAGCAATTTGACATGTAGGTCCCTGTAATTTACAGACTCGGTAAATTTACCGATAGGTAAATTTACCGAGTATGTAAAATACCGAGTCGGTATCATTACTGATTCCGGACAATTGGTATGTAGGTGGGACTCTTCTGAGTCCCACAAGCAGTACAACATCGGTATTTTACCATCAAATACTACTTGATGGTAAAATACCGTTTCTGGTGTGCATGCACATGTGTGCATGCACACCTATGCCATATGACAGGCAGACCTGCCCTTAGGGCAGGTATGCCTGCCACATGGCAACCGAGCCTCTTTTGGGGGTGCCAGAGGGTGTCAAAGTGACACCCCCTGCACCCTTGTGATAGTCGGTATTTTCCGATGTGGTAAATACCGACCGGTATATGCCCAATCAATCCTATGGGCTTCAAAGCCCATAGGAATGCATGGGCATTAACTGGTCGGTATTTACCACATCGGAAATTACCGACTGTTTCCGATTCGGTAATTGCACATCTGCAATTACCTACATCTCGGTATTTTTATTTTCCGACCTCTTAAATACCGAGTCGGTATGACTCGGTATTTAAGAGGTCGGTAAATAAAAATTACCTACATCTGGCCCTAAGAGCTGAGCCAACGTAGACCTAGAGCTTTTAAAAGCCAAGCCTGAAGGGAACCTAGCCCGCATGTGACATTTCACACTATAATAAATATTATCCTAAGTAATAATTGAGCCTCTTTCACTTTAGTTTCAGTAACAAGGTTCTAGTTTTTTTGTTTTGTGGCCGACTGAGGTTCTTAAGATTTTTCCAGCAGTGATCTTTCATATATTCACTAACATGCTTTATTTATTTCTCATGGCCAGGTTTGGAGTCCTCTGCTATAAGTTTAAGCATCAGTGTCAGGATGCACTCGCTTATCATTGTAATTTGCACACCCTATCCACACCCTGCTGCCTGAGGCAGGAGACAACCCGCACTTGCAAATGTCCAAAAGAGCAAACTCTCAGGAGGGACGCAGCTGGGCTTCACCTGCATCTTGGACACAGGGTGGGCAGGAGTCACCTCAGCGAACCCCGGAGTCCACCCTCAAGAGCTGTGGAAGGTATTTGGAGGGTGGGGGCTGTGAAAGTTTGATGCAGAACGAGTGCAACATCATAACCAGCCCAGGAAGCTTTGAAAGCGAGGCCAGCCAAGGAAACTGAAAGCCAGGAAGAAGTCAGGATGGATTACTGACATGTTAGGAGGGGGCGTGTCAGTCACATCCTAGGTTTGCCTCCAATAGGCTAGTGGAGCTGGGGAACAAACAGTTGCACATCAGCCTCACTTCGGCCAGACAAATGGGTGAAAAGGTGCCCAGTGGCAGACACAGCTCTGTAAAAAGAATGGTATGACTGGTGAGTCAGTCATGTTATGCCATGCATGAAATGTGACTCCCTTTTCTCCTGTCCATCAAACTTTTACAGGCTCCTCCTGCGCGTCAGGAAATCTTCCAAGCCCCTGTATTTTTCCCAGTAAGGAAAAACGGAAAAAGAAACAATGGCAATCCTAATACGGGATACAGTGGCAATCCTAATACGGGATACAATGGCAATCCTAATACGGGATACAATGGCAATCCTAATAATGTGTAACATTGTTATCAATATCACAGAATGTTGAACAGTATGCTTCAATCCTTATTGCCAGTTATAATCTAATCGCATTTACCTTAAAAGGATGAATTGACTGACAATATGTGTACCACTGACCTGCGAAAGACACAGACTGAAGCACGGAATGCTAACCCAGTGGGCTTTATTCAAACATTGACTGGAGTTTCCAATATATATATACATACCATGTCGAGTTCACTGAACAGAATGTTCACTATGTGTATACAGACAAGTACATTGCCAGAAACTGGAAAAAGCAGACCCTCTACGATTAGAGCTGAGCGAGTGATTCTTCTTTTTAATACATCACTTTTGGTGAGTTCACTGCACATGCTAAGTAGTCCCACACTTATTTATTTTTGCACTTGCACCCTGTTCGTCACACTGCACTCGTTTGGCTCTTGAACGGAAAGGACAACCAACTATTACCTTTTGCTGTGAAACTAGAAACAGGATGAGAAACGTTCTTGCGTGGCTCTGCAGACAGAGTGAAAAGCATAGGTTCAAATCTCTGCTTCCTTCCTTTGCTCAATGTTTGATCCTGTGCAAACGATTTGACCTCAGTGTACACCATGCTCAGTATCGTTGTCTGGATCTTGCATTATTTGGGTCATCGTCTCACATTGCAGTCGTTGCTTGCACTCTTGCGTATTTTAGACGTTGACTACTAGCAGAGTCTGACAGTTGTGACAACTATTCCAATGTGGGCCAAAGCTTTAACTACTCCTTTTCTACCTTTCAAGCTGCTTCCTGAGTGCCACAACGGTGACCATTCCAATGAAGTCACTTCCTATGATGCCCCTTCCTGTGATGTCATGGTAAGACGAAGCGCATGCCTTACGGGTCAGCAAGCTAACTACCGCACCCCTGCACCCCCTCACTGGGGCACTTGGCGACTCTGCTATTACCCGATTCATTGTAAACGAACTCACTTCATTACTACTGTTTACGTAGAGCCAACATGCCTCTTTTACACTCTCGGCCCAATTCCCTCTAAGAAAAGCACCAAGAAGGCATTTATGCACACACGAATTACAGCCGAAAACATGATACATTTTTGCATGGTTTTCAAAAAGAGGCAAATCATCTTTGGCGATTTGGGGCTACCCACTCGAGTACATTTCTGTTACATCAAGGTTTTTGCTTTTTGTGAAATAGCTTTGAATAAAACCCAACTTCTGTACTGTACACTCATGTGATTGTTGGGTTTTATTCCAAGGTATCTCACTGTAATACAATATATATTATACGTACACAGCTTTGTATCGGTGGACAGTGCCGACTGTCAAAGGCGCCAAGAAGTCTTAGTCATGGCAGATGTACGCTATTCAAATAGTGCGCACACACACGCATATATAATATTATATTACAGGGAAATAGATGAACATTCTTTACTCTTACGGGTTTCTATACAGCGCCAATCGCCCACTAATGTCGCGTCTTGGCGCAGTGAGCTGTCCTGAGAGGAAATTGCCACGCAGCTGAGAGTACCTTTCAAGAAGGTCTGGAACTCCTCCATTTCAGGGATATTTGAAGTGATAAAAGGCGTGTCAAATTAAAGGGCGCCAATTTGGGAGATTCCACTGAGTTCCGGGAGACCCGTGCAACCTACCAGAAAAGGGTCGTCAAGCACCTCTAAAAAAGGCGCAAACTTCTGTCTGGATTTAGGGTGCGCGCACACATTTAATGGATAGACAAGGCCTTCAGTTTTGAATTCCAAGCATTGAATTAAAAAAAAAATATTTTTTTTTTTAAAAAGGGGGGGGGGGCACACGGCTAGGAGATCCCTCCACGGGGGGATGAGGGGTGTACTGCTTCTCGGAGAGGGCGGCGGAGCGAAAAGTTACTTTTGTTTATCGGTCAACTCACCGGAGATCCCGATGCTGCTCTCCTCTCGATTCCTTTCTTTTTCGGTTCAAATCAAGGCGATCTTGCCAAAACAGCAGAAGAGCACCGTCCCTATTCTGGCACGTGCCACAGCTTTAAGCATTAAACACAGCCCCAAAAACTCAGGAATTACCACCCATTCTAAAATCCTAAAAGCAACCGAGGGAGGATGCCTTCTCCGGAAGCTGGAGATGCTTCTCCAGGAACTGGAAGGAGGGCAGACGCGCACGTCAACGCGTCGTTTCCCCCCTCTTCCCACATGTGACAGTGAGGTCTGAAAGCAGCTGTTCTGGACGCTTTAAAGCAGGCCCTGCAGACAGCTGTGCGGCGCATTCCTCACCCTGGGAGCAGGGGCAGCTGCGGCTTCGGCCCCGCCCCTCTGGACCTGTAAACACGCAGACCTCCGCCTCTGTAAAGTTTCAAGAGACAGTCATGTTCAGGAATTTTGGTTAAAAACAATATAATAAAACCGGAATTCGAGTCCGCCAATTCCTGCCTTGTCGATAGGATGCCACAATCTCACTCTCTTTTATCGGTCACTTGCTCTCCCCCCCCCCCTTCTGTATTTTTTTCCCCTCATTTCTTATATCTCTCACTTTCTCCCTCATGCTTCCATCTCCCCCCTTTCCTCCATCTGTCACGCACTTTCGCTTTTTCTTCGCCTCTCTCTCCGATACCCGGGATCATAGTACAGACATTTTGCACTGATGCAAACATACGAGGCAAATGCCTCTGCACCATTTGTTCTGCATGCATTGCACAGAATAAGGCAAACCTAATGTCCCATTCACATAGCACAGAAAGAGTCATGCCCAAAATAAAAAAAATGAGGAAATAGATTATGAAAACACTGAAAATAAGAAATACATTTCAAACGCTAAATATACATTCTAACAAAGAAACCATGCCTCTCCAGTAATAAGGTTTTAAAAAAGCATTTTTTTTCTGATTGAGTAATAAAGGGTTGAAAGTGAATGTTCTTTGTGTTTTGCATGCTCTCTATATAGATCCCGGTGCGGTTTCGGGGTACAGGCATGGAAACTCTTTATAATTTCCATTTAAAAAACACCTTTCGCAAAGGCTTAGAACCGGACTCAAATAGTGAAAAGACGAGGAAATTCCATGCCCGAGGTCAGCTGTGTAAAAGTTAGACTGTAGGGTTTCCAAAAGGGCCCTTTTGTGGTACATACATTTAAAATAGAGCAGGCCTTGAAAATCTGAAAAATGTAACTAGACCTGCAGGTCTAGTGACAAATAATCTACTCAACCTAATTATAATGCTCTTGACCCATAAACTGGTTTCAATTTATGTGATCTTGGGCAAATATTTGAATTCACTGAGATGCCATTTTCTTCACTATCACATATGAGAGCACCTTCAAATACACAGGTGCAACATGTCTGCGGTAAAGACTAGCATTTGATAGGCAATAGGTCTTGCTCTGCTGAAAGTTTGAGCTATTGACGTTGTGAATAATAATGTAACATCAATAGCTCAAACTTTCAGTAATGCAAGACCTACTGCACTGCAAATCAATCGCGGCACTTGCAACTTAGCTGTAGGCATCTTAAGCTAAAGTGTGGGTGCCACGATTGCTTCAAAAGTAAAGACATAGAAAAAAGGTTTTCGTCTATTTTATTACTTTTGAAGCAATCACGGCACCTGCACTTTAGCTTAAGATGTTTAAAGCTTATAGCACGGGTGCTGCCATTGTAACTAAAGTAAATAAAAGAGAAAAAATAGGCATGCAGGCGCTTCAGCAATCGCAACTAACCAAAAGAAAGGTGGGGTCGCCATTATTCCAGCCAAGGTGTGCCACGCTGGATAAATAAAAAATAAACAAACAGCAGGCAGGACGAAGCTATTTAAGAAAATAGTGCTCCAAGGCTCTAATTAAAACATACTGAGTAACCACACATGTAACAGAGGGTGTCCTCATGGGAGGTTACAAGAAGAGAAAAGGTGGTACTAAGGAGGGTGTACAAAGCCTATTGACCAATGAAAAGTCCCTATTAACAAAAGACAGTGAAAGGAGCCAATTAAAAAGATGGGCGTAATGTGGGCGGAGCTTCAGGCACAGATCCTGAATACAACATGTCTTGAAGAGACAGCACAAACACTGCCTAGGCGAAACTTAAACAACTCTGTTTGATTTACTAGACTAAACTTTTGCTCTATAAATAATACAAATTCAGCCACATATAGGATACACATGACCCCTGACTGGCCTCTTAGGTCATTAACAGTATTGCCATCAGGGTGGGGGTAGGAATGTATCTCAAATCATATTTAAAAACTATCACTTTTAATAAAAACATATCTAAAGCATGAAGTAGTAGCACACTGTCATTTGCAGTCAGCAGTTTTTCTATTGAAATGGCCACAAAAGTTCCCTCTGACTTGCAGCTTTAACTGATAAAACTATACAGCATACAAACAATAATGTTTGGAAATAGAGTCTCTGCGAATATTTGACATTTGCACATCACCAAGTAGAGTGTCCCGATTTGTTTTTCTTCTATTTAAATATTTGTTTGCATCACACTTGTAACTTACAAAAAAATGTGCTTCATAATTCATTTTTTGTTAGGCACGGGGAGATTAAGTGATTTGCTTAGAATCATAGGATGTTCAGCGTCGGTGCCGAGACTAGAACCCAGTTCCCCAGATTCGAGGTAGACCGCCCTAACCGTTAAGCCAACTCCTCTCTTTTGTTTTATAATGATTGTCAGACAGCTCACTTGACAAAACCCTCTGTTGTAAGAGAAAGAAAATTAAACATTTCCCAGGAAAAGATAAGAGGCAATCAGTACAACGAAATACTGACATTGGACCTCTGTTCTTGATCAGACTGCAAATGTGTCAAGATAAAAACAAGATTTAAAGCCATCTTTATTGCTCATTCACTTTCTGAATGAACAGAACATCTGTTTCATTCCAGCATAAGTTCATTTGCCAGAACGGACCAGTAGGTCCTAAAAATAGCTCAACCTGATAAAATCTGGCTAGCCATAGTGAGCGGGTGAGTAGATTTTTCGAGGCTGGAAAGACATCTGAGAACCTTATTCATATCACTGCAACTGTGATTTTGAGGACTTTGGGGTTAAGGCAAGCAAAGGAGGAGGAAAGCAGGCAGAGACAAAAGACTATGATGGTGAAGAGTAAAAGCAATGTTGACACCAACTACTCTTGCTTTATGAATCCCCCACATTTTTAGGGCTTCGTTATTTAACTCCTTGGAAGAGAAGTAACATGCTAGGGCTGCCAAACACTAATGCTGCCTTTTCTGGATTCAACCTCATGCTGTTTTTCCTTTACACCCTCTACTTCCTGTCTCATGCTTGCAAGCTTTCATTCCTACTTTGTCCCTCTGTCACAGTTTTCCCATTATTTTTCATTTCTCTCTTTCTTCTTTTTCTGCCTGTCTCTCTCTCTATAGCTCAGAGTCAAAATCTGATGAAATAATTGACGCGGTCCACAGAAAATAATTTCCAGGGTCCAACATGTGAACACAGCCATAAACTGAACCTTCCATACCATGTGCAGCACACAGTTGTTTTTTTTAAGTCTCACCTTAACAGCCCAAGTGCTGTCTCTTTAAGAGCTTTTGTTTTCCATCAGTGGGCTTAGAGACCGCCCATTGGTCACCATTGGTTGGCTTTATTGTGAATCTCATTCGCTTGGATCAGATTGGTCAGCTGCCGTAGGCTTCCTTCCTCTTCAGATTTGTCCCTCCACTGGAGCATGGACAGTTTACGTGTGTCCTTCCACTGCTCATTTTTTTAGCCACTGCTTTTTTCTTTGTGTTTAAGTAATCTACTAGAATTAGTCATTTTCAGCTGGTTCCCTCATGTACTTCTCAACCCTCAATGTTCTTCCCCTGTCCGTGTTGGCTTGCACCACTGGTCATCCCTCCGCCAGTTGTCCGCGTTCCCTTGACTCCACCCCCTCCCTCGTTACCTGTGTTGCCTTGACTCCACCCTCTCCCTCGTTATCCTCGTTATCCGTGGTACCATGCCACCACCTTCTCCCTTGTCAATGTTGCCTTGTCCCCAACTTCCCTCTGATTGTATGTGTTGCCTTTCCACCATCATCCCTTCCATTGTCTGTGTTGCCCTGAAACCCACACTCCGTCCCTTTGTCCGTCTTCCATTCCCCACCCTCCCTCCTGTTGTCAGTGTTACCCTGTCTCAACCTTCCCTCCTGTTGTCCATGTTTGCTCATCCCCCCCCTCCCTCTCTTTGCTCCTGCTGCCTTTCCCCCACACCCCTTCCCATCGTCCGTGTTGCCTACAGGCCCCGCTGTCCATGTCTTTGCACTTCCCCTTTTACTCTCCCTCCATATTGCCCTTCACCCATGTGGCCTCACGCTCCACCCTCCCTCACACCAGCAATAAAAAAAAAACACTGACGTGGCCAGCAGTGGTGTACAACATGGCTAAATAAAATTGATTAAGCCAATAACTCACATAGGCAAAACCTATTGGCTTTGCCAATACTGGTTAGCTTGGTTTAAACTTTACAAATGCCATACACAGCAGATATATGTAGAGTGGAAAAAGAGCTACTAAATATCACTGACGGCCTTAGAGAAATCTATTTTGGATGAACAGTAAGCCAAAAAGAAGGGTTTGAGGCAGGGGATACTTGAGGGTACGCTGCACGGTGCCAATGGCCGCAAAAAGAGGGAGCTGTCCTGCCAACAGAGCACACCGTAAAGATCCTCATATCTCACTCCACGCTACACTGTCCTTTGCCTCACAGAATAAACAAGCATTGACATAGCCAATAGGTCTCGCCTTTGGGACCTTATAAGTGTTTAGCCATGCAACACTTGATGTTGTTGCACGGAGGATATTGTGCTGGATAACTAAACACTTATAAGGTCCCAAAGGCGAGACCTATTGGATATGCCAATGCATGTTAATTTTTGTAAGGTTCTTTAAAAGTGCTGCAGGTGTTGCATTAAAATATATAATGCATAATGTTAGCCTCCTCGCCTTTAATAAAATCTTGGTCCTCATTTTACTTCCTATGGAGAATAGCCATTCTCTTACTGAAGTGGTTATATGGTGAGTCAGTGTCATGAGCACCAGCACTCTCTGTGGCACTCACATAGTGCTCCAGTGATCACGTGCCTCACTGTGTTCCCATGTCCCTACAGACATTCCAGGGTTTTGTATTTACCATGGCAGAACATTGCTTACAAATTCAGGGGGAGATTTACAAGCCCCATGCGCCACTTATGCGTCACTTTTAACATGGGAAAAGTGACGCAAAAGCGACGCAAGGGGCTTGTAAATCTGCCAATCAGGATTTAACCTGTACAAACTTTAAATTAAATTAGTTGATTAACAAAGATACTTTTATTCCTGGTAGGATGAGTTCGCCTCTAAGCATTTGACATTGTGTCTAGCACCGGGCAAGGCAGGAGGAGGACGGTGACCAACGGGCACAGGCCAAGGCTGCTGCTCTGACTAAAGCCTGAGTGACTGAAAGGAATGTTTTTACAGGGTTTTCACTTCACCAGAAGCCATGGCCATGATATGTGACGCACCTCCTTTAGAGGGCCTCTGAACACATACCGAGGGTGACAAACATTAGTACAAAAATCTGAGTGAAGTCATCCTGCTGCGGCTGTGAATGGAAATCCTAGCACTTCTTATGGGAGACTGCTCACTGAAAGAGAGACTAAGCTGGAGGTGAGCAGCGAGAGGAAGGTGTTTGCCCTGCATGCCAAGGAATTACCGTAGTGCTCAGAATAGAATCCAACTGAAAGGTGTGCGTTCGTTATGCAGTGGGGAGTATGCACGTAGCACTTTATAAATAAGCAATAGTACCTGCTGTTTACAGATCTACAAATTCACAAAACTCTGATAGTAAGCGCAATATAAAAACGTATTATCAGCATATCCATAACGTTCTTTTTTGTATGGTAATATGTTGCTTTATGAGAATAACCCCCACGTAAGACTTTCATCTATTAGGCGTGCTTCATTATTTGTTTAGTGAACATTGACCAGTCTAGAATATTACGTAATAATGATTCGCATGGTTAACACGAGAGCACAAATGTTACTGTCAGGTCTGAGCAGACTATTTTCAAGACTCGCAAAGTTGGAAAATTATGATGCGTGGTATCGATAAACACAAGCGCGGTGCAAAAACACTTAATTACCCGATGGAAAAAAGACAGATGGCGCAAGCTTGAGGGCAGCTAAAGCTGCAGGTAGCACTCTGAAAACCCCCTTACTAAAAGTCGAGCAAGCAGCGCATGCACTGCTCTAGGCTCGACCTAAAAAATAATCACAGTGGTAGATGTTATATTTACATGGGGCCTCTGCAGAAAGTATCAGTGAATCTTGATCTTAAACACAAGATAGATTTAAGTTGCCACCCAAAAAAATAAATGCTATACATACAGAAAATTTAGGCTGGATCCGTGGGCAGTGGTGGCTCCTCCGTTAAGGAAGAGGAGCATCGCCCCACTTCTTGAACTGAAAGCTGAATACAAAAAATAAAAATGATACATTTGTTTTCTGTATTCAGCTTGCAGTTGAAGCCAAGGGGGCGGGGCTGGGCTCCCCGCATCACAGGGGGAGGAGTGGTGGCAGCACCTAAAGTGCGCATGATGGTTTGGCCAGCTGTCTCTGGCAAGCCAAACCACACATGCACAGAATGCTTGGAACCACCTGTATTTGGAAACTTGGAGTTCAGCAAGTGGGTCTTATGCTTCTAATCCCCGATCTTCCCTTGTTTCCCCTCTTTTGGGTAATATTGTATTGTTGGGTGGTTTTTAAATTCTTTGTTACATTTTCATACTAAACATTTTGAGTTTGTTGCTTACTTATGATTTGACTCTTCATAAATTTGTTGATTGTAAATAAAGAACTCAAGCTTCAGACACACTTGAAGGGACTCTTCTCGAACCAGAGAATGTCAACCACAAAAGAATCACACTATCGCCATCGGTGCCTAGTAGAACGGAGAATCAATTACCGGCTGCTGTGCACAACATGAGAAGTTTACGGGGCACAGACACCAAGCACCTTTAAAATAGACCCCCACATTTATGTGCTTCAAGGACCTATGCAAAATCTTCAAGATGTAGGGCTCTCATCTTTGCCATGCCTTTAGACCTGAGCTCAGGGTTCGGCCTAGCTTTCCTCCCTTCAAAAACGACCTAAGGGCAGGTATTTTTCAGGGCTGCCTTCCAACCCATAAACACAACCACATAAGAACCACTCCTCTTCTGCTCTTGGACTGGCGGGCCCAGCAAAAGAAACTCCACCATGATCTGATAGTGAATGAAGCCACTAACCCTCTGGGCACCCACCAGGTACCTCTCTGACAAAAAGATAAGCCTGCTGGTGAAATAAAAATAGCTGCAAAGTGACACAGAAAGCCTTCAATTAGGCTTATTCACATCTTACAAAACCATTTTAATAAAGAAATGTGTGAAATTAACGCTGTAATAGGTTTTATCTTACAGTTCCTTCAACTGCATCTTCTTGAGAAACGAGTGCCCAAATGCAGTTTTACAGAACATATGTTGTAACATGATGAAACAAAAAAAATGTATCTAAAAAGTAAAAAAAAAAACATGGTTCAGATTTTTCAAAATTTGGCAATGTGCTATCCAATCTCCTGCTGTCAAGTAAACACAAAACCACACAAACGGTGATGAGAGGAATACTTGCATTAAGTCTAACCACTGACAGTCACTTGGGGTAGCATTCCAACCTATCGCTCCTTCCAACAACTTGTGTGTGTTTGATGTCAAGTAAATACAGCCATAGCCATTTAATGTTGATCCTTTTGCAGTATATGCTCAACTTTATATTAACTTAAGGTAATTTAATGTAGGAATAATTTGGTAGTGAGCAGAATCCTGCAATAGGGGTTCTGTGCTCAATGCCTTTGCATCAGTTGTCCGAATTTAGCAATATTTTTAAACAGACTGCCTGAAACCTTACACCTAAATAATATTTGCAAAGTAGCTCTGTACATACCATATTTAGGGAGGAGGGGGGGGGGGGGGAATTCAGCCAGATTCAAGGTTTTTTTTTTGTTGAGGATGTTTTCGGGAGACATCTCTTTGGTGAATTGGTCTTCGGTGAAATTACAGGAGAAGTGCAGTTATTTAGAATCCACCACCATTAAAAAGATATTGTTGCACTAACACTTGTATGAATTGGTCCAAATAGCACAATTCACAAGTAGTTAATTAAATAACTAACGTTTTATATATACATTTTAACGAATGTAGCCCATAAGTGCAGCCTTACTGAAAATTTTGGATTTAATACCCAATTCCCCGTAATTCGTTGTGACCAGAGAGTGGATCAAAATTAGAGGTGGGACAGCCAACAAACTAACAGGGAGACGAGCCAGAGCAGAGTCAAGAGTCTGTCTTGGCTCTAAGAGCAGATGCTCGAGCCGACCACTAAACAGGTTAGCTTTATACAACATTCAGCACGTAAAATATGATACTCTCCCTTCAAAATTCAAAAATGTGCATTTTAATAAGTCTACGGAAACTTTGACAATAATACATCACATTATAGAACAACACTGAGAAGTACTTATTAAAAGAGATAGTTTTTAAACATGAACAGTTAGTGACAGAGGAAGCAAAACATATCTTAAAACGCGGCTCAGGTTATCAGGTTATTATAGAGCAACGTTAAAGTCTATTACATCAAAAGCAATAGGTTTTTGTCAAAATCGGTATTCTGAACTCCCATTTTAAAATGCTTTCAAACGCAAAAAGAAAAACATGTTGGTGATATAAGATATTTGCCTAAGATCACACAATTTAAACTGGCAAACCACAATTTATCTAGGTTTTACTTTGTACAAATCAGCCACTAAATGGGTATTTATTTGTCTTTCCTTTTTAGGTCAAAGCCCACCAGACAGCACAGCTGTCCAGTTGTGAAAATACTTCTTGTGGGCATTCTTGAAAGCTTCCCTATGAATGCGTTCCACCCATTGCTTACCATTGGCTTTATGGTTTGTAACTCACATTTTATGGCTTTCTATTTCTGGCTTTATTGGTGGTCCAGCTTATCTTCATACGTCATGTGGAGCAAAGCTTGTTCACCATCGCTCTTTGTATTCGTCAACGAGTCCTTCATAATGACAACAGGCCTTTACATTTTGTGTCTTATCTGGTCACATTTGCTGTGTGTTTAAAGACAGAGGTCCAATGTCAGGCTCTGCCTTCTGAGAGAGCTTGGTGTTTACTTTTCTTTCTCAGACTTCAAAATTAAGAGGATTTATGTGGCAATCTTGCCTGGTACTTGGAAAGAAGAGTTTTCCCCCCTAACACAACACAATTTAAATGTCTGTTAATGAACTGTGCAAATATTTCAGAATATATCAGAATTAGGAAAGCTCAAATGAAGCACTTTTTTGTAATTCAGAAGTGTGGTGGAAACAAATATTTTAATACGATCAAAACATATCAGGACACAAGGTGGTGCCATTTCCACACATTATCGTTTGTGCGCTGTATAGGTTTATCGGTAAAACTGTTTGTGCAAATTGAAATTGTGTGGTCTGTAATGGCCACCACACTCCACACCATTCCACAACACTCTACAACACTCTACGCCCCTCCACTCTAAACTGCTCCACATAACACTGCACCATCCTACCCTTCATACTAAGCACTCTACAACACTCCATGCCTCTTTACTCAACTCCAGCCCTAACTGCCAAGCCAGTGACAACCTGGCTTGGCAGTTAGGGCTGGAGTGTTCCCTTGAGGAGCAGGGTCAAGACTGATTCGCATATGGCTGGGTCCAAACTTGGGTTACGTAGCGAGCAAAAGAACGATGGATTTAACACAGATCTATTGAATGGGGGTGAATTTTTATTTAATCAGCATTCCGTCCATAATTTGTTGCTGTACTAATTGACATTAGGTGTCAGCAAAAAACGTATACCTGTGAACCCATACGGTAATTTTTTATTTTTTTTTGCAGGCATTGAAGAAGTGAGCCAAAGCAAACGGGGCAAGCAATAGGAAGAGATGAAGAAGACTGGGACAATGTTTTAGCAAGAGGGAGAGCAATTTCATAATGGTGTAAATGCAGATTGCGCTCTCCCATTAAACTAATTGAGATAAATTAACTTTGAGTGAATGAAAATAAATTAGAGTACGTACTTTAGGGGTATTTTCTGCAATGAATCAAATAAGAGTCATCGCTGATTCCTCGCATCTGTATTGTGATTTATAATTATTAAATTGCAGAATAAAATCAATCTTTCAATTCTTAAAAGGTTTTCTTGCCTCCTTGTTGCCTTTCCACTAGTCCGGACCCTTTGCAGAGACACTTTCTAGCTCTCTTTCGTTGATGGTTTGATGAGTGCAATCCAAGAACACCTGGCCATTCAGGGACATCACCAATATGTCAGCCCCAGCTCATCCCAAAAAGTGAGAAATTGAGTATTTTTTCGCAAAAAAACACCCAGGATAAATTTCCAGCATACAGCTTTCCCTCTTTAAGAGTAGGCCGTCTGCACAATGTCTGACCGACGAAGGACTGTGCAGGACAAGCGCCATAGTGCAAGATGGAGTGTGAAGATAGATGGGATGCGGATGCAAAGCAATCACTAGTGCGGCAGGTGCAGTGGCACCAGGGCGTTTAGCGGCCTACTGCCCCAAATTATAGCTATATTTTAGTACTAAAACAGGAAAAAGGGGGCCCATTTCCCATTGCTTGCCCCGGGCCTATGACACCTTTGAAACACCTCTGAAGGTATCGTCACTGCAGTTAAGCTGCAAATGGGTTTGTGTGCCTACAACAATTCTAATATGCTGAGGTGGTAATCTGTATATAAAAATTGGCTAAGCATACCATTCGTGTTGAAGCACCCCCAGCCCCTCACAAAGAAAAACTAAATAAAGCAGCAACCAATATAAATAAAAATAATGAGCCTTATTAGGAATGTTTTTTCATTACAATTCAGAACATTTATTATTTGCACTAAATATATTGATATACCTATACATAAATATATACATAAATATATATATATATATATATATATATATATATATATATATATATATACATACACACACACACTGAAATAATATATATGTATATGTGTAATGTAATATACTATTTATTACCGTTGGGTAGAGTGGGAAGGGGCCATGACTAACGAGATGCGTAGCCTCGAATGAGTCAGGACGCCCATCTTCTCCCTAAACTAAGTGTCAGGGGGTCCCCTGCTCGGCACAGGCTGAGCTAACAGCTTCTTCGTCTCCCCCACAGACCGACTGCTACGGGCCCTTTAAGGACAGCCTGGGGTTTCGTGTGGAGGACCTCGCCCCCGGACCACCTGACTTTGTGGGCTTATCAGGTTCAACCTCGCGTCATATGGGGGAGGACCCGGAAGACGCCAACGCTCGTGTGCCCCCGAAGGACTCGTCTTGGGAAGAGGACGTGCAGCGCCAGGAGGCCAACGCAAGCCGGAAAGAGGACGGTGGAAACGACCCGACAGGACCGGGAGCCGAGGACAACGCGGCGGAGCCCCTCACGAGAGCAGACACCGGGGGAGGAGAAGGCGTCAAGGAGAACCCGACGACGGAGACAGCGGTAGCTGCAAAGCCAGGAGGCCAACGTTACTGTGTTCCGCCCAGCCACGCGAAGGAGGACGCGTGGCTTCTCCAGGTGCGTGCTCGTTTACGTTCCCTGTTACACTTCAAGAGGGGAGGGACAGGGTAGGCAGCCGAGGTACCGTCTGGGCACCGTGTTATTCATTCTGCACCAAACACGGGTCTCTGTTCATAAGTTGCCGTAGCATTGATGGTGGTGGTTATACCTGTTCCCTCACTCCCCGTCCCGGCAAGTAGCATATAACGTGACAGTCCACTAAAAGCCTCGTTGTTTTCCTTTTCTTTACATGCGCTGGGACCCGGACATCCGTTACAAGGGACGAGAACCTGACGAACAAAGGATCCTGGACCCTTACTGTTTTGTGTTCTGCACAGTACTTTGTTTTGTGCTCAATAAAAGAGTTGAACTGTCGCCCTCCAGTATTGGCTCCTTCCTTCTTGTGACCCAAAGGTGACACTAAGGTAATAAATCCCATATTACACTCTGCACATCTGCATAGATGAATTTGGCCATGGTAATTTTTTTTCCAGGTGTAAGTCTTTTAGCAAAAAGTATTTTCCCAAAACCCGAACATAGGGGATTTAATCTGGTAAAAACACAAATGGCGTCTAATGACTTGTGAGGGCTGCTTTCCTCTTTAAAGCAATTATTACATGTGCTCTGCGAGGCAGTAAAAAGTGTTTTAATGCCTTATTTGCTGTGCTGTTGTATTAAACTCGAACTTGACCAGTGTATTGTAGTAATACATGTGTGAAGTTGATGAGCCGCATTTATGTCCACTGCATGGCTAAATATTCCAAGCCAGTGGGGGAGGGGGATTAGGGGTTAAGTATTAAGATGTAAGATGGATCGCTGATTATGCTATAATGCACTTGTTGCAGCTCCTCCGGGGTACGGAGTGCTGTGTCTTATATGCGACCTGTCAATAAAAAGAGTTGTTAAAAAAAAAAAATATGCCAAGCCAGGGAAAATAAGTGTGGCCGAACAACACCACATTGGGAATAAGTGCACAAATAAACACACATTCAGATTTATTACTACAGTGCAAATATCACATTTCATATTTTTATGAAGACATAGAACCGAAGAGACAATACCCCTTATTGTCTCACAGAATGCAAGTTACAATGACTTGACTGAAGAAAGCTCTACTAATAGTCAGAAACCTAATCAAGGCCTAATCAGTATCACTATCTTGTTAAGTACATTTGTTTATAGTAAGTAGAAATGAAAAAAGGCATAAACCATGCATGAAGATGCGAAGAGTAATATGCTATCTATTTACCTTTGTCATGTGAAGGAAGAGGCATCGCGGTTCACTAGAGGCCTCGCGTCTTCTGAATCACGACCCCTGCCCACAACAATGGCAACGAATAGCAGATTACATGCATGTTAAATACCCACGTACATTGGCAGCTTATGGCACCCCTTTATAGGGTATGGGGCATCGTCGAGCTGCAAATATTCAATCATATCCTATTAGCAGATTTCCTACACTGTCACCACATCCCAATGTAACAAGCAGTGAAGCGATGTCCCTTTCACTCTGAGAAGAAACATCATCAGCTCTTCAACAGTGAGAAGATACAGCAGATGTTCTTGACTTTGACACCAAGTTGGGGCTGCAACAGCTTTTTTTCACACAATTCTACCGTGAAGTCAGCAAGAGCTCTGCTGAAAAGCACCTGAACTTGAAGTGCCCAGCCTTCTGTACTACATATCCCCACCTGCTTCTCTTCTGGTGACTGCATCTTCTAGACACCTGCGATAAGCTCTCTTAATATCGGATAAGCCCTGGTTTAAGACTCCTCACAGAAAAGACACCGGCCGGGGATTACACTTCAGAGCAGAGTTCAGTACTTAGGGATTTCACAGGTAATCAAACGGGCTCCTTAAAGTCAGCTTAGCAGCAGGATGGTGAGAACAAGCGGGATCCCCTGTACAGGAGTCATGTGGAAGAAGGCTGCTTTGACAGCCACATTGGGTTCTTCTCTCCCTAAGGGAAGGATTTCGCAGCACCTAGGAGAGACAGGAAGAATGGCCTCCTATCAGATTAAACTCTCAGAGAATGGAAATTGACACGCTAGGACTTCAGAGGTGGAGGAAACTGGGGAGAAAAACTGTGGAGAACTAGAGACGATGAAGCCTTTGGACACGAAGCAAATGCAACACCTGGAAGGGAAAGGCGATCCTCACCGTAGGGAGCCGTGACCTACCATGCTTTTGCTAGTGTTCTCCGTTTAGGTATAATAAGAGACCGGTGATTGGAATATCCGGGTAAAGTAAGAATGGTTATTTTGAACAAACGTAGACTCGACCATTCACATGAATTCGGATGTGTTTATTTTATTCTGGACCAGCAGGCAGCCAATATTTGTGATGCGTCACAATATTTGTGATGCGTCACAATCATTCGGATTTGACGGGCTCGGTTTTAAAATAATTCATGCATCTTTTTACTACTGAAGTGTGGACCCGAACCTGGAGTTAAAAAAAAACTCCAAACGGGATGAACTTTTAACCATCTCTTTCAAAATAACATCCCGTGTCTCAAAGGTCTTTGCACACTTTACAACTTAAGTGATCAAACAATTTGTGATCCCAAAATTTCACCCTTGTTTCACAGTAATCAGTAATGATGGGACTTGAAAATAAGATTTGCCTTCCCTGACACTAAGCCAGTATAATGACATTTCTGTATAGCAAAACTTGCACTGAGGTGTTTTGGGGCTTTTTTGGGTGTCTCCACTGTAAAAACTGGCCCAAGCCACAAACTCTTGACTTTGAGGATATTCACCAAATCCCAGGTAGTTTTCCAACCAAGAAAATGCTTGTAAATTTGTTCCCATCAAGGGCAGGAGTAAATATGATTTAGGAATGGTAATGTGGAGGGCCCATCCCCAAATGCGATGGCAATGTAGGAACAATCATTTCTTCACTGGAAATGTATTCTTTCAACAGAGAAGTATGAAAAAAATTATAGGTGCAAATGCACTTCTATGACAAATTTCCTGATCAGGATACAGTTACACGTTTCAGTACTCATGCACATCTGAAAGTCACATAACTCCATAATACTCTGATTTATTTCAGAATCTTGACAAAAAATAAATCAGAAATGTACCTCCTAGAATCTAGATTCAACACATCAAATTACACCATTCTAGGTGATTTTAATTGTCACCTAAAGAAACAGCTAGACAAAGACACACAAACCTTATTGGAAACCATGACCAGCTTAAGCCTAAATCAAATAGTAAATGACCCTACTCATGTTTGCGAGACACTCCCTTGACAGGATTTTTACCGACAATCCCCATCTAAAATGTCAAAAAGTTCTACTGCTTAGATGGTCCTATCACTCAGTGGTGATGTTCGATATTACACCGATGGAGAAAATGCCTCTCACAACACTATCTCGTAAAAAGAAAATAAAGCACTCTTAGCATAAATTTGACCGGACAGTCGCTGAGTACCACTCATAGTTAGACAACGCTGTTAGTCAGTCCCCGAGAAAAAAATCAACAAACCACAGGCTGAAGCCTACTGAACCCTGGTACTCCGACAGGCTCAAAACACAAAAACAACTGTGTAGTAAACTAGAACACAGATGGAGACAACATTATAATACCGAAGATAAGATTTATACAAAACAAATCCCTAACAGAATACAAAACCCCGATTTTCAAAACAGATAAATCACTCAACACGTCTCAGAATAAAAACACCAACTCCAGTCTGTCCTTCTGTAACACACTTGCCAACTTCTTCAAAATAAAGTGGAATATGTATATGCAGCTTTTACAACTAAATCTACACCGTCATCTAGCTCGTCTGGAGATATCTCCTTTTACCAACTCAAAATCTCTGACCTACTTCTCGCCGTTTACAGCGAATCAGGTACTTCGATTAACCAACTTCAACAAGTACCTGAAATAATCTCAGAATATCTAACAAATATCTTCAAGGATATGTTTAACACATACTATTTCCCAAAATTCTGGAAAAAGCATCCATCTTACCCCTAATCAAGACAACGAATCTACAACTAAACGACAGAGTAACTATTGGTCTATATCCTGTTTGCCATTCCCAGAAAAAATCATAGACAAAGCCATGAACCAACAAGTGACAGCCTTTATGGAAGCACATTGCCTTCTAGAGGCTACTCAATTTTCGCTTTGGAAGCCAACACAGCACAGAGTCTGCATTAATTGTTGCATCTGAGAATATAAGCGCCTCCATTGATAAAGGAGAAAATGCTGCCCTAATCCTGTTCGACTTCTCAATGGCATTTGACACGGTCAACCACAACATCTTGTTTGACCCATTTTACTCACTGGGAATCAGATGAACGGCCCTCGCCCTCTTAACATCACTCTTGTCAGAATGAGAACAATATGAAGCAATAGATGAATGCATCAAACACTTTTACCCTTCCATGCAGCACCCCACCGGGCGCCTCTCTAAGCCGTACTCTTTTTAACTTATACATTACACCACTGACCAAACTGATATTGTAAGGTGACGATATCCCAAAGTGTGGCCTCATTGTCAGGCAACCAAGACCTTATGGCCTCGAAATTTCATAACTGTATGAAAAACATTGGAGACTGGATGAACAACAATTGTTTTAAATTAAATTCAGGGAAGACCGAAGTCCTATTTGGAACGAATACATCAGTTGTGGTCCACTAGTTGGTGCTAGTGAAAATGTAAGGAACCTAGGTATCCTTTGAGAATAGGTTGACTTTCGACAGCCAGGTTAATCAAATTTCCTCATGAGTCTTCTATATCCTAAAAATAATCAGGGAAATCCCCCTTTAATACCTATCAACCTTTAAAAAACAGTTGTTACAGCATTGATCCAATTTTAATTGGACTACTGAAACACCCTGCACATTAATAAGCAACAAAAACTATTGACCAAACAGCAAATACTGCAAAATGCTGCCTCACGTCTCTTGTTCGGACTACCTAATCAATCAGAAAATTTGCACTTAAAGAGCTACACTGGTCACCTATTTAAAAAAAAAAAAAGAGAGAGAGAGAATAGCCTTTAAGGCTCTGTGTATTGCCTTTAAGGCACTTCACAAAACTGGACCAGAGTATCAGATACAAAAAGTTTCCCGATATATCCCACAAGACCTTTACGCTCAATGGCTGCAAAAAAAATTTCTAGTGCCCAAATTCAGGAAATCTGACTGGGGAGGCAAAGTTTTGTTGTTTGCACAACCAAGCTAAAGAATGCTCTCCAACTCAAATCGAAAGAATTAACCAATTTCCTACATTTCAGTAAAGCGTTAAAACATGGCTTTTTAATCAATAAATCAATTGTATCCAGTTATATTAGGTTCTCCTCCAGAAAAAAAAAAACGTTTTTACCAGCTTCTTTAAAAAAAGGCAGCGCCAAGACCCCTTTGGGTACACATGCGCTATATAAAAATAAATAGCGTAAAATAAATAACATAACCTCCCAAAAGTAGGAGTGACCCTGTAGGAGTACATTTCTGACTTATTAAAACGCCTTTTCATTTTAACTAACTCCATTTGTACTATTGGGGCACAATTAAGTTCCATCTTCAAAAAAATGCCTCGGAGTTGATGTAAACACCCCAATATCCTTAAAGAGTAGATCACCCACTGCAGGGACTCGTACTAAGAGACGTATCCCACTAGCTATTCTGAGTGCCAATTTGAAGTATGAGCAGTGGCGGCTCGCAGAGGTAATGCTGTGGGGCCGTGGGGCGGCAGAGGAGTCCAACATACGACGGCAGGTATTTATTTATTTACGTTCCTTTGCCGTTGTACGTCAAACTCCACTAACTCACCACCCAGCCCCACAGCGAGCCGCCACTGAGTATGAGTGTTTTTAAAATCTAGGGAACACAATGTATGTCGTGCCACAGAGATTATGAATGCTGCTTTGAAATGATAGTGATTAAAGGCCGTATTGATTTTTGCGTGAGGACCTGGTGCTGCAGCATGACCAAAATGGTATACTAGTTCATGAATAGAAAAAATGGACACAGAATTTGACAATTTCCCCAGCCACACTCAGTTTAGTAAGGACTGCTGCAGAATTCCAAGGGGGGCTTGGGGGAGGGAGCTGATCGAAGGGAAGTCTCCTCCCCCGGGCGGTTTGGGAGGGCTGCGAGGGGTTTTCCTCTACAGTAGCTGCCAGAATGTTCTGAATTTGGGCTGGCCTAGTAGGACTGGCCAGCCCAATTATAAATCCCCGTGTCCCCGCCTCCTAGCCACCATTTTAGGTTTGGTGACCTGGTGGCTAGGAGGACAGTTAGCGTTTTTTGTGTGGTATTTGAATTATAATTCTAGGTAGCCCCCCTTTTGGTGTTACATTTTTTTCCCTTTGGTAGCTTTGCGAAATGGAAGATTACCGAGTTGTGGAGGCAATGAGGCTCCTTTCTGAGGCAGGTCGGATGGATCTGCTGGTGGGAGGGGGGCCGGCGCGCCCTCAGCGCCAGGCCTCCGCTGGCGTTTCTGCAGCGGTGTTGGCGTGCTCCTCTCCAAAGAAGAGACGCCCTGGACAGGTAAGCGAAAGGGGCCGGTCCCGTACGAGGAAACCGGCCCCTCTGGGTCAGGCGCGAGTGGCGGTGGGGGCGGGGGGAGCTCCGGTGGTGTCTGGCGCTCATGTGGCGGGCGTGAGTGAGGCGCAACAGGCCCCTGGTGTTGGGGCGTGGGTGTCGGTTGGGGCAGTGGGAGCTCCGGCGGTCTCTGGCGCTCTAGCGGGGCATGCGTCTGGGGCGGCAGGTGCGGGGGTTGTCCATGCGGCGGTGCGGGCTGGCGGTATGGCTCCTGATACAGCGGTCCATTCGGTGGCGCTTTCGATCGTCAGGCGGGGGAGGGGGGGTCGGAGAGGGAGCAGGAAGCGCTCTGCCTCAGACCCGTTAGAGCGTAGGTTGGCGCCTGATCACGTGGTTGCTGCGCGAGGGGCGCGCAGGGGCTCTGTACAATTTAGCGCTTTGCCAGGTGTATGTCAAGGGCAGTTTGACAACAGTGTGGATCCTTCAGGGCTGGTGATTTCTGAACCACATTTTACGTTTGCTGCAGGCAATAGGTTTTTGGTCACCCCCCCTAGACATTTGGTGCCAGTTAAACAGGTTGTGGGCAGCATACTTCCTGGCAGTTTTGTAGTGGGTGGGGGGGAGGGCCCTGAAGGTTTGGAGCCCCAGGTTGGGCGGGCATTTTCTTCTCGTGATGTGGGTGCTGGTCAGGTGGAGGTGGAAGAAAATGTGGGAAGCCCCTTATTATTTTCTACTCCTGGTTCTTCTGTGGGTGCTGCTGTCTCTGTGGGGGGGGGGTTCCAGAGGTGAGGGTGAGTGGGCTCAGGTGGGGGAGGGGGGTTCGTTTTCTGGTGTTGCTTTGGAGCCGGAGACCTCTCGGCCAGGGGATGTTGGGGCTTTTGGGTTTGTGGAAGGTATTGACCGTTTTCAAGGGACTGGTAGGGGTGTGCCACGGGTAGGACATGGAGCTTTTTCGGGTGATGTCAATGTTACACGTCATGTACCTGGTGCAGGGAATTTGGGGCTTTCACCGGCAGTGGTAGGTGTTTCTGTGGGGGTCGGGCAACTTGGGGTAAGGAGTGTGGGGGGTGTTGGTTTTCATGGTGCACCGTCACAGTGTGAGGGGGGTTTCAGGCAAATCAGTGGGGGGCCTTTACAGGGGCCTTTAGAGGCGGTATCATATGGGTTGAGGGGTACAGGAGGCCCCTTTTTGATGCTCGGTTCTCCGGGGTGGGAGCATTTTGGGGCTGCAGGTTTGGCGCAGCGCGGATTACAGAAGGAGGGTGAAGGTCAGGAGTGGCGAGCAAGGGCTCCTTTTCGGGCATCTTCTACAGCGGTGGCGGTGGATAATTTGGATGGTAGTGATGATGAAGAGGTGATAGGTGATTCTCCGGTCAGGGAGGTGCCTTTGAGAGCGGGTTTTAGAGGACGTTCTTTAGACAGATTTCAAGTGATGAATGTTGGTTCAAATTTGCGGGGGACAGAATGTGGTTTAGGTCTAGTATTTAGGGACCCTAGCACACCAGTCCAAACTTTTTCTTTTCAGGACAGGGATAGGTGCGGTGGTCCAGACTTGGCAGGGCGCGGTCCAGTCCAACTGCGCCAAGGTGAAGTGAGGAGAATGCCTAGCGCGGCCCTCTCTGTTCCACCGAGGGAACCCGACGCGGTCAGCACACGAGGGCCCGGCGTGGCCCCGCTGGCCCCGACGAATAGCAGGTATAGGTGTCCTACCTTGCCGGCGGCTATGGAGCCGCAGAGTCAACGCAAGGGGAGTTACAGGCGGGTACAGTCTGCTCCCCCCCCTGGAGGTGCTTCACAAGCATTAAGATGTAATATTGTTGATACCGGGTTAGGTAAGACCCGTAGTGATGTGTTGCCGGTTGGTTTTGATTCAGTGTTACTGGATTATGATGAAGATAGTCCCGAGGAAGGAGAATTACGGGACGTGGAGGGGGGGGGGGGAACCCTCTCATGCTTCTGGTAGTGTTTTTCAGGCTCCAGCGGTGCAAAGGCAAGTGCAAGTGAGAAGAGAGCACGGCCCGTCAGTCAGGGCGCCTCGCAGACAGCATACATTGGTCCCAGCACCACGGGCGGAGCCTTCGAGAGTGGTCTCTTTATTACCAGGTGAGCAATTAGCTACACAGGCCAAACCTAATATGGTGTCTGTGGGCACAGGGGGGGAAGTACCGATTGTCTTAGGCGAAGGGAGGTTGTTGAAAGGACGTTATGTTAAAGACACTGCTGTGGGCACTGACGACGTTGTTGAAGTCACAGGTAAAGTGGAAAGTGGTACTAGCACCGATGCTCTTACTGTGGTAAAAGAGCCATTGGCCAGCAAGGAGTTGAAGATTAAAAAGTTGCCTTATATGGGCGTCACGAAGCCTTTGGGTGCCCATTTGATGCTGGCCACGAAAGAACGTATTTGGAAGGGAGAGTATGTTGAAATTCTTAAGCTACTACACCGGGAAGTCCGGTCAAAAGAAGGGTCAAAAGAAGAGGAATTTGAGCTGGCCAAACGTCCTAGAGTTCCATTAACCATTGAAAATTGGACAGCTGCATTCCTTATTTATGCAAGTGTATATTGTGAAAAGTTTCCAGAGCGCAGCGTGTCACTTTTCAAGTGCATGGATGTTATACGCAAGGCACAGCTAACTGGGGGGGGGTTTGCTTGGTCACAATATGATGAGGAGTTCAGGGCCAGGATGGCATGGGATCCAGAGGCCAAGTGGGGGGAACTAGACACTGACCTGTGGCAGCATACTATGGGATCTGCATCGGGCGGGAAGACTATTTTTACAGCCAGCGGCCTTCCTTTAATCTACCGGCCCTTTCAGGACAAGCCCACCAGGGGAGGGGTGGGGAGTAACTCAAATACACAGTCCGGAACTGGCGCATGCTGGGAGTTTAACAAAGGGTTCTGTGGCAGAGAATACTGTAAGTTTAAACACGAATGCTCTGGTTGTGGTAGGCGGCACCCATTCTCTAGATGCTGGGATAACAAGACAGCAGGAGGTCCACAGGGGAAGCAGTCAGGGGCAGGTGGTTCAGGGTCATCCCAACATTTTTCAGGGGGTAGGGGATCTAGAGGTACTCAGGGTGTTGGGCCCAAGGGCTCATACACCGGTTAAGTTGGAGAATCTGCGCCTTGCACTTCATGACTATGATAATGAAGCTGGGAAACAAACATTGTTGGATGGTTTTGAATTTGGTTTCAAGTTAGGTTACACAGGTCCTAGACAAAGAAGATGGTCTGCTAATTTAAAATCTGCATCTGAGCATGGCACAGTAGTACAAGACAAGTTGAATAAAGAAGTGCATGAAGGGAGGATGGCTGGCCCTTTTCACGATTGGCCGATCCTTAATTTAATAATATCACCTATTGGAGTGGTCCCGAAGAGAGATCCGGGACAATTCAGGCTTACCCAACACTTATCATGGCCGGAAGGATCGTCTGTTAATGATTTTTGATCCAGATGCTGTTTCAGTCTCTTATTCCTCAGTTGACGTGGCCATGTCACTTGTTGTGACCGCGGGCGCAGCTGCTGAGATGGACAAGTGTGATATAAAGTCTGCTTTCCGGCTGCTGCCTGTCCATCCGGATGACTGGTGTCTTCTGGGTATCCATTTTTTAGGAAAATGGTATGTGGACAAGGCTTTGCCGATGGGTTGCTCCATTTCATGTGCTCTTTTTGAGTGTTTCAGTACTTTTCTACAATGGTACTTTACTCATCAGTCTGGTCACTCACTGGTAACGCACTACCTAGATGACTTTTTCTTTGTCGGGTCCCCGGGCTCCACGGAGTGCCAGTCTGCTCTGGACACTTTATAAGGGCTCATGGAGGATCTGGGAGTTCCTTTGGCTCCCGAGAAAACTATGGGTCCTGACACAGTCTTGTCCTTTTTGGGAATTGAACTTGATTCTGTAGCAATGCGGGCTCGCTTGCCTGAGGATAAGAAAGTGAAGATGCTGGAGTTGCTGGAAACCATGTTAGCAAAAAGGAAAGTGTTGGTGAAAGATGTTCAGGTGTTACTAGGCCATCTCAATTTTGCTTGTAGGGTCGTGAGAGCAGGAAGGACTTTTTGTCGCAGATTAGGCAGGGCTCTTGCAGGTCAACATTTGCCTCATCATCGTGTTCGGTTGTCTGCTGGCGTCAAGGAGGATTTGAGAATGTGGAAATTTTTTCTCTCTTCTTTTGATGGTGTTCCTTTGTTTAGGGACGTTGACTTTCAGTGGGATGTGCAAATGTTTTCGGATGCAGCTGGCAGTGATGGTTTTGGTCTGTATTGGAATGGAAGATGGTGTGCGGAACGTTGGCCGGATGAGTGGTTGAATGGGTTGAATGGTGGTCGCAACATTACCTTTTTGGAGCTTTTTCCTTTGCTGGTGGCTTTGACCCTGTGGGGGGAGGTCTTGGCACATAAGAAAGTGCTTTTTCGTGTGGACAACATGGCTGTGGTGGAAATTGTTAATCGACAGTCTGCCAGGGATGAACAGGTCTTGAAGCTCATGAGAGTTTTTGTGCTGGGCTGTTTGAAACACGACATTCACTTTCGTGCTTTGCACATTCCTGGGGTGGACAATGACATTGCGGATGCTCTGTCTCGTTCACAGTGGGGGAGATTCCGTGGACTGGCGAGGGAAGCAGACCAAGCACCGACCCCGATGCCAATTCATCTGTGGCACGTAGGCAACGTCGGGTCTTACAACTGGTGGTAGGTTCTTTGTCTGTGTCTATGCGTTCTGCTTATTCTCTGGCCTGGAGGGAATTTCTGGAGTCTGGCGCTTGTAGGCGTGAGGAGGTTTGGTGTCGTTCTGCGGATGTCGTGAACTTCATTTTAGAGCTCATGGACAAAGGGCTGACCAAGGTGACCATCGCAGGTAAATTAGCAGGGATAGCATTTATGGGCAAGTTGTTATGGGGTTATCCTCCGTCAGGAGGGGAGATTGGCAGGAGGATGCTTGAGGGTTGGGCCAGAGAGCAAGGGCACACCAGTAGACTTAGGGCTCCTTTATCTTGGCAGATTCTGGCTCGGTTGATAACTGTTCTCCCTGAGGTTTGTTCAGATGACTTTGAGTCATGCTTATTTTCCATGTTAATGGCATTCATGTTTTTTGGAGCTTTTAGGGTTTCGGAGTTGTTGGGCTCGAAATGCAAGTGTGGCCTATTTTGGCGGGATGTTTTTTGTTCTGATGAAGGGGTGCATATATGGTTAGCCAGCTCCAAAACTGATCAGACTAAGAAGGGGAAGGGTGTGTGGTTGCAAGCGCGTGCCCCAAGGCTTACTTGCCCTTTACTGTTAGCGCGGCGCTGGCGTTCTTTGTGCGGGGGTGGTGATGATGCACTCGTTTTTCAGCATATTGATGGCACCCTGGTTACAGCATACCAATTCCGCATGGTTTTGCGTAAAGCTTTGGAACACTTGGGTCTGGATGGGAGCCTATATGGGACACATTCATTCCGGATTGGGGCTGCAACTGAAGCTTTTAACAGAGGTTGGACTCAAAGGGATATCATGAGGCTGGGGCGTTGGTCTTCTAACTGCTTTCAGCGCTACGTGAGGAGTCAAGCGGAGGAGGCGCATGCGTCATCTTCCTTCCCATGAGCTCTAACTCTGTTTTCTTTTATAGGATCTGTTGCTGGGCCTCGTTCTCCTGTGGTGACAGTCTGGATAGTTGGGCATTCCTTCGTGAAATGGGCCTGAGTCCAGGCGGCGCAGAGTTACTTTGGAGAACTTCTGGGTTTTAACGCTAGCATGTTCAATGTGGTTTGGAAGTGAAAAGGTGGTATGCTATGGAAAGAGTTAATCCCATGTCTTAACAACAATATGGTGGGCGGGCTATGTCCTGATATTCTGGTCATTCATCTGGGGGAGAACGATCTTTGTGCTACTAAAGGTGTGGTATTGCTGCAAGCTATTAAGAAGGATTTGAGCCTTATAAAGGAGTTTTGGGCTGGGTGCCATGTCTTCTGGACTGAGTTGATTCCGCATAGGATCTGGAGAGGAGCGGTCAACCCCAGGGCTGTTGACAGAGCCAGGAAGAAAGTAAACTCTGAGGTTTCTCGTTGTTGCCGTGGTCTTGGTTTCAGCAGGATTTCCCATAGAGAGATTAAATTTGACACTGTGGAATTTTTCAGAGATGATGGTGTTCACCTGTCCAGGGTGGGGATGGACCTATATCTGTTAGAGTTACGTGAAGTTTTGGCACGTTCGTTAGCTATGCAACGTTGATATTCGTTCACTTATGCTTCTATATTTCTATTTGGGGGGGCAGAAAGGAAGGTGGTGTAGTTTTCTCTCCCCCCCCTACCTTTCTGGGTGGCGGGGTTTTTGTTGTCTCGGTGCGGTTTATTGTAGAATTTTGTTGAGTATTGGGCTGATTCATTCATTGACAAGTACAGGGGAATGTTGGTCATTGGTTGACCGTTGAGGTTTTGGGGGGTATTGGCAGGAGTGAAGGGTCAGGCAGGGTTTCTGGTTATAGAGGGCCTGGCTTTTAATATGTGATTGGGGTTTGATGACTAAGGGGTTAAATGATGATGTAATGATGTGATTAATGACGTAATGTTTTATTGATGATGTTATGTTTATAATGTTATTGTAATGTTTTAATGCTGTATTGTTGGGTGGGGGAGGGGCCAAAGAATTTTAGGGGAGGGGGTGGGGGGCGAAGTTTGTAGTTAATTATTTATTTAGTGAGGTTTAGTTTTGTAAGGCGTTTTCAGGGTTTTATATTTGTAATGTGCACCTGTTTCCTAATAAAGCGGCCTTTTTCACACTCAAAACATTTTTGGTCTACTTTTCTCCCACCCCTCGCCCTCCCTCCCAAGGGGGGCTTGGGGGAGGGAGCTGACCGAAGGGAAGTCTCCTCCCCCGGGCGGTTTGGGAGGGCTGCGAGGGGTTTTCCTCTACAGTAGCTGCCAGAATGTTCTGGATTTGGGCTGGCCTAGTAGGACTGGCCAGCCCAATTATAAATCCCCGTGTCCCCGCCTCCTAGCCACCATTTTAGGTTTGGTGGCTAGGAGGACAGTTAGCGTTTTTTGTCCCCTCCCGCCCCCCCCCCCTTTATTTATATTTTTCCCCCCCTGGTTTTTTTTTCCCCCCTCTACTTTTGGTTAGTTAGGAAATTTTTTATCCCTTGAAATGTTTAAATTTTTTAAATAAAATTGTTATGCAAAGGCTGTTTTCCTGGTTAATAGGTGTGCAGGGTTTTTTTATTGTACTTTGTATTGTCGCTAGGAACAGGTGCTGTGCGGGGTTTTTGTTGTCTTGGTGCGGTTTATCGTAGAATTTTGTTGAGTATTGGGCTGATTCATTCATTGACAAGTACAGGGGAATGTTGGTCATTGGTTGACCGTTGAGGTTTTGGGGGGTATTGGCAGGAGTGAAGGGTCAGGCAGGGTTTCTGGTTATAGAGGGCCTGGCTTTTAATATGTGATTGGGGTTTGATGACTAAGGGGTTAAATGATGATGTAATGATGTGATTAATGACGTAATGTTTTATTGATGATGTTATGTTTATAATGTTATTGTAATGTTTTAATGCTGTATTGTTGGGTGGGGGAGGGGTCAAAGAATTTTAGGGGTGGGGGGCGAAGTTTGTAGTTAATTATTTATTTAGTGAGGTTTAGTTTTGTAAGGCGTTGTCAGGGTTTTATATTTGTAATGTGCACCTGTTTCCTAATAAAGCGGCCTTTTTCACACTCAAAATATTTTTGGTCTACTTTTCTCCCACCCCTCGCCCTCCCTCCCAACGGCGCAGATGAGAACATGACGTATGCATCTGGGCTCGGCCACACTAATTACATGCTGCGAAGAGATTATCCACCAAGGCCACTTTAGAACAAATAAAGAACAGTAAACACTTAGCACTCAGCTATTGTTTCCACGACGCACACATGAGACCGCATCACATCCCTCAAGTCACTCTCTGGAGATACCTCACGGCAAAGGTTTCAATGTTTGCTCAATATTGGCACACACGATGCAAATGTGTAAAGTGCTTTGCGATCTGCGCGCCAATTTACCACATACACTATCATATAAACTCAATGTAAACAGTTTTCCAAAACCCAATCTGACTTCTAGATTATCCGAGTGTGCCAATTTAAGCTTAGCATTGACGGGGTACTGTAGAAGAATACCTGCCACAATTTCCTCTCCAAAGCACATGCCATAATCTCCTTTTGTCTTATTCTAATGCATTATTATAGACAGCTTTAAGCTTCATTAGGACTTCAAATTGAGGCGTGTAAGGGGTCTAGGGCTTACACTGTTTATGGAATCATTATATTTCTAGTTTTATTTTAGCTTGAACTGCCTTTGTGCATTCATGTTAATAAATCTAAATACATACAAAAAAAATCCTCATTCTGCAGTCGCTAATAGCATTCGGAAAGCCAAAAGGTCTAGGGAAAATCTGTTATGTGCAAAGATGCATATGAGTTTTGCTTGGTTACGAAAGCATAAGTTCTTTGGAAAGAACATTGTTTTTAATGCATACTTTTCCCATCACCCATCAGCACAGAAAATGACATCATGTCACCCTAGACCCCTACCCAATCACAGGACCTACCTAATGACAGCTGCATAAAAGTTGTGTTGCAGCTACGCCAAAGGCTTGCCAGGAGCAGACCCACCTGCACCAGGAACCATGGTCGGATCACCACCTAGCGATACTCTACAGCAATCCTTAGGTCACTAACCCCTACACCCCTTTCCCCCACTGACTGCTGCGCTGCACCTTACATCACTTTAGGAGCTTTTGTCTGTATCCACTGAGTTATAGAGCTGCCACTCACCCACACCACCCACAAAAATACTAACACCACCCTCAACACCCCGTCCCAACAAAACACACCATACAAGCACCAACACTTCCACTCTACACCACATGCCATAACAAATCAGTACGTCAACTTCTACTCGCATGCATGCTTCTCAACACACGATCACTCAGCAAGCGACTGAAATATGGGTCCTTCTGAACAGCAAGGCACCCAATATCCTCTTCATCACGGAGACCTGGCTCAACCCCCTCATCTGCTCCCGACATTGCTACAGCAATCCCAGCGGGCTACAAAATCACACTCCAGGAGGAGAACTCGTGGTCATCTACAAGAAATCCATCAAATGCACAACATCCACAGAAAATGTTACAACATTCATGGAACACCTGCACTTCAAGCTGTAAATCTCGGAACAATTCACCCTAAATGGAACCTTCGCCTAAAGACCACCCAGACCCCAAGCCATCTTTACCAACCTCATCATCAACTTTGTCGCTCCACTCACCATCAACTCCACAGCCTACATTTTCTTCTGTGACCTCAACTTTCACCTAGAAGACCGAAACGACCACAGGACACACACTGGAACCCATATTCACCAACAACGACAGCATTAAATACACTCCACCACACAGCTCACATAGACAGACCACGCCATCATCCATTTCAAAATCAACACACATCAAGTCAACACCTCTATCAGGTTCAGTACTCCAAGCCACAGCTGAAACAAAATCACAGAAGCAAACTTGCTCAGAACCATGAACACTGATAAGCCTAGCCCCACAGACAACTTCGACAAGGACATCAACAACTGTGCACAGACTTCCTCGCACCTATCAAAACCAACAAGTATAGTTGATCAAACAAGTAGGCCAGCTTGTAAACAGAAGACCTCTGAGATACCAAACACTGTAAACAACTAGAAAGGAAATGAAGAGCCAGCCACAATACCACTTACAGGACTACCTACAAGGCTGCACTGCAATCAGACACAATCAGTAAATTAGAGACATCAAAAAAAGAAAAAAGCACTATTAGACCGCATCGAAGGAAGATCCAACAGCTGCAAGAAGATCTTGTCAATCACAAAGGATTACATATTGCACTCTGCCACTGTCAACAACATTGTTACCTCCCAACAACTCTGCGACAATCTATTCAACTTCTTCCACAGAAAAATTGCAAACATCTACATCAACTTCCTGTACCAACCCAACACCAGAGAACTCATCAACAACCAACCCACCACCAATCAAGATGACCACTTGACTGAATGGACAACCCTCACCAGAAACAACACAGCAGAAATCATGCGGACCATCCACTCAAGAGGCCCCAGTGGACCCATGGACCCCACAACATCAACAACCTGGAAACAGCACCAATCTGCACCACCCTGACCCACATCATCCACACCTCCATCACATCCACCACTTTCCAGGATGAATAGAATTTTCCAGAAATCAGCACCCTCTTCAATACGCCTACAGCGGACATGAATAAACTGAGCAACTTGCGACCCATTTCCCTGCTCTCCTATCCAGCCAAAGTGATTAAGAAGGCCAATAACAAGCAACTCACAACCCACCTCAAACTTCACCTTCTTCTAGCCAACACACAATCAGGATTCAGAAAGAACCACAGTACCGAACAAGCACTCAGCAAGGCCACCAACAACATTCGAAACATCGTGGACCAAGGAGAAACAGTGGCCCTCATCCTGCACGATCTCTCCTCGGCCTTCGACAATGTCTCGCACAACACCCTCATCAGAAGACTACACAAGATTGGCATCCAAGAATCTACTCCCACATGGATCTGTTCCTTCCTCTCAGGAAGAACTCAGGTTTAGACTGCCACCCTTAACATCCGAGACCAAGAAACTGATATGCGGCGTCAAACAGGGATTGCTCCTCAGCCCCAATTTTTTCGACATATACTTGACACCGCTCACAACATCATCCAATTCAAGACATCACTGTTATTTCCTACACCGATGACACCTAACTCATCATCTCCCGGACTGTCAAGACAAACACCACCAGACCCAACTTCATGATCATGGTAGCAGATGAGATGTGAACCAACAGCCTGAAGCTCAACCCCAACAAGACAGAAGTACAGGTCTTCCGCAACACGATCACCCTATGAGATTCCACTTGGTAGCAGTTGGAGCTAGGACCAACACCCACAGACCATGCAAGAAATCTAGAGCTCAACCTAGAAGACAACCTCAATATGCCGGCTCAAGTTAACGCAGTGTGCACCTCCTGATTCCATTTCCTAGGCATGCTGCAAAAGATCTTCAAATGGTTGCCTCAGAGCACCAGACAGACTGTCCCACAAGCAGTTATTACCAGCAGGAGTGACTAAGGCAACACTCTCTACGCCAGAATGTCCGAACAACTCATACACAGTTTCCAGACCATCTTGAACGCAGCCGCAAGACTCTTACTCTACCTCTCATGCCGAACCCACATCACACTGCACCTCAGGAAGCTTCATTGACTCCACATTCACAAGCGCAGCCAATTCACACTAACGCACACATACAAAGCCTACACAACACAGGACCAGAATACCTTAACAGCCGCATCCCCTTTCACAAACCCACCAGACACCTACGCTATGCCTCCCTCTCTCACACGCTCAACATGTGCAAAAGCAAAACTGGAGGTCGCTCACTCTCCTACATCGCACCCAAGACATGAGACTACCTCCCTCAATACATAAGAGCCACCGCCTCCTCACTTATTGAGTTCCGCAAGAAGCTGAAGAACTGGCTCTTCATAGAAGCCCCTTGGGACCAAACACTTACAAACCTTGCCCAAGCGCCTGGATACCCTCTCAGATGATTAGTGCACTACAAAAATGAACATAAAATACTACAGAACACAACGCTCATTATTTGCGTCATGAGACATTTGATACTTGTGAGGACAAGCGTTCTTAAGGTTATTCAAAACTTTTACAGTGCCATAGCAAAGAACCTATATTGCTGTGGTAGGCCAAGAGATTCGCTTGTACGTTTTCTTTCAAGGTCTTTCAAAGTAAGAAGAAAGCATACCAGACATGCGACTACATGCTTCAATATGTTAACCTAGCAAAGTGTAATTTCTAAACACACTCTTTTCTGGTGAAGTCACATACCATGGAGCAAGAAGAGTCAACCAGGAATCTTATTATTTGAATATAGCGACCTAGATCTTCTGCTGCTGCTGAGTTCGCACCTTTTTTCAGATAAATCTAAAACTGCACAAACTACTGTGGCTTTTCGGCGTGTTTACCCCTGAAATCAAGGAAGCCATTCATCGTTTCTTGCATAACGTGTATTTAGAAAGACGTAGAGAAGCCATAAAAAGGTCAAAACCATATCAGCTCACAGGTTACAAAACTATGCGTGCGCGAAATTTTAATTATGCTTGTAAATAGCTGAGAAATGTAAGAATTTGTGAGCATGCAAAATAAACATTTCATATTTGTTTTGCTGGTGCAAGACTGATTTAAGCCGAACATGTCTGGCCGATGAAAATTTCAACTTGAACTATGTTTTCTGCCAGAATCTTGCATGTACTTCATACCCGAGGATTGTCCCAACAAAATTTGAAGACAGACCCCAGCAAAATATACTTCGGAACATTCTGGAAATTTCGCATCATTTTCATACATGTGCTTTTGCACATTCTTATTAAAAAAAAAAGCCTCCAAAAAAGAGGCAGGTGACTGTAGCATGAACATTGTCAAAACTAAGTTATCTAGCCAGTAGCAAAAGAAAGATCATCAAGTGTTGTTTATTTAAACAAGTGACAGAGAAAGGGCTAGTCAGGGGTTTCAACTGTAGGGGCCTATGTGCCTGCGTGGTCAGAAGGATAAGATGTGGCAAAAGCTCTGGATGTTGATTATATAGTTATGGAACGCTGGCCATAAGTTGAGGAGGATCTGGGACAGGCCTCCAGTGTCCACCATGCAGGGGGCACCATCCATTATTCACAGGGTGACCATGTCAAGGATGCAGCAGAAACTTAAACTGGATTGCTGTTGGCCAAGGAAAGATTTGCTTTGGACGCGTTCCAGATACTGTGAAACATTTGCAGGGAGACGCAGTTATTGTTCAGGCAACTTTGAGGAACCCTTTTTTTTCTTTTTGTACAATGGCATTACTTGTCTGACCTCAATGTTATGTTATGCAAGGCATATTTGTAAAGTGTGCATTTTACCATTAGTATGGGCTTTAAGCAAATTCGGGGCCCTATACATTCTCGCCCTAATTTTGAGGATTCCAACATAGATCACAATCTAGTTGGCGCTGATAAGCTGTAACATCAATAATGTATTTGTGGTTATGATTTTCACTTGCCAATAGGTGTGTTTTAATAATTAATACAGCAATGGGTTAAGTAGTTTAGTGGTCATGGCAGGAAAGATTCATTAAGCATTTAGCTGCAGTCTGCGTTTTTTGGAATCTCTTGGTCTGTCAAGCTGCTATGTGAACGTGTTCACTTGTGTAAGCAGTGGTGTTACAGAGGCCAGGTATCCATCGATGAGGCGGTCCGTGATATGGTGGGTGGATGAAAGTGTTGTTTACCATCCTCTGGTTTTGTTTTGGCATGTGGAGTATTGTATAGAGCATGGGTACTCGCAAACATTTTCCCAGGGGCCAATAAGTTTGGCCCCTGGGAAGCAAACGAGGGCCCCATGGATTCCAGCAGGGTAGCAGGCGGGCAGGGCGAGTTGGTGGTAAGGAGGGTCTAGGGGAAGCAAATTATATACTTCTATTATCTGAATTGCACAAATTGAAACCATAAAACATGGGACTAATCCCAGCTTCCCCACTTTATCAAATTATGTGATCCTAGGCAATTGTTTTATTTCACTTTCCCTCCCCTTTTCTTCGTTATCACAAATAAAGGACCTCGAAATAAATGGCTTAAGAATGTGTACTGTACAAAACCTTCTCCTGTGTTTGATTTAATAAACTATAATGTTGTCATTTAGAATAGGAACGCAAGTCATCCAAAGAGTGCACATAACAACTGACTTAACTCCTTAGTTCACCATTGATAGTGTTGTAAGGTTGGAGGTAAGAATTCATGTTTCTATATCCACTTTTGAAAATTATCACCTAAAATAATATTTCAAGGCACTGATATAATCTGATGTACTAAGGTGAAAAGTATCTGCATGTTAAGTGAATACTCCGTTCGAATTATGAAGAGATATCATATTTTTTACACGGTTGCTGCAAGATATGTTCCTAGAGTTGAGCAGTCAAGGACCCCCTAGTTACTCCCTTTTTTAACACAAATGAACATTTGAATAAATGCCTACCTGTTTATTTAGCATATTTTTCTTGTTATTCCTGAGACGATTAAACAACAGCCCAGTCTACCCAGAGCTACTGTTGCTCAGGAGGCCACATGTAAAGGTCAGGGGGCCCCATGTAAAGGTCAAGAGGGCCGCAAGCGGCCCCAGGTGGTACTTTGAGTGAGAGTGGTGTTGAGCATAGGCTGTTACCACATTGATACCAAACTACGGGCCTGATGTACTATCCTGCTAGCAAACCAGAGATGCGCAACTTGCACAACAACAGGTTTGCGAATAGGGATATCATTTGAGATGCAATCTTTGTGCCAATAGGTCGCACTGCAACATGCTCATTAGGGGGGGGTCTATGGGTCACAAAACAAGCTTTCCGATTAATATTAACTATTTGTCAGGTTAAAGGTTGTGCTACCACAGTGAATCACTGCGAATAACGTGATGGGGGCCTACAGGTACAGTTGGCCACCATACATGCTTATGCAAATGTGATATATATATATATATATATATATTGTTTCTTAAATAAAAGCAGCCTATACCCATTTAGGAGGCCAGTACTGTCTTGAATTTGTTTTCCCTTTTGCGAATACATTCACTGGATAGGCATAGGTCCCTTTGGTGCATCAGTTATCACCGCAATTTGAGAAGTAGTAACTTTGAAACCAGCCATTTGAAAACGCAGTTTCGAACACAACCCTTGAATCATTGCTTTGCAACTTGCAAAAAAGAGGTGTTGTCCCTCCTTCACACCCCTCCTGACTGGGATGCGGAAACGGACATACAATCCCTTTTGGAAGTCAGAAAGATTTTTCAAACTCGTAATAGGGCTTTTATATATTGTGAAATGATGTTTTGTGGGCACGAAGCCAGATTCACAGATTTCGAAACCGGAGAAAAAATACTTGAATACACGAGACAGCAAAAGGCACTTCTCTGCTGGATATAAACAAAGTATCCTGATGTGCTGTTTTGGGTGTTTTCTGTGTGTTGTTTTGAATTAGGCACTGCGGTTGTGATCACGTTTATACCCAACTGTATAGCACATCTGTACTGTATTTGATGTGGCTGTGGGTGATACGTTCCGGATGTTTTCGGGTAGATTTTGAGCACTTGATAGGACAGTAAAGTGCTGGAACTGGTAATCCTGGTGGCCTTAACTTCGGTAGAATATTAACAAAGCTCTGCTGGTTGAGCAGGGAGCTAATCGCCATCAGCCAGGTAATGGGAAGAGGTTCAAATTGGAATTTTACTATCTTGGGTAGAATTAGGCCCAGTGCAACAACTGTGCTCAATGGAGTCCATATTTGATACTAGTCTCCTTAATTTGTTTATATTACCTGCATTGGTATAGCGCACGTTTGCTATCTCTAGTGCCTTGTGGAGCTCTTGGAAATTCAAGGGCATCCTTCCGCATATTTATTCGTTTCTCATTGACCATAAAAGTCCATTACATAAATCCACCAGCCCATACCAATAAAGTGAAATCTCTCCAGGCTACTGTTGAGTACTTGGGCGAGCGAGGGCGCAGATTGTTCCATGAATGTTCTGAAATAACATTTCATTAAACGAAGTGTGAACTGTACCTCCAACTCACCTAAAAATATCTCGCCGGCGGGAAAGCACAGAACTTGCTTTCCTTTACAGCGTAAACGCCAATCAACTTGACCGGGCAATTGTTCGGCTCTTTGCTATGAGGGTAAGGTCGAAATGTAGGTCTCCGAAATGTAGTAAAGCAGGATTGTTGTGGCATGGAGACAATGGCCTTCTGAAAAGAGGCGCAGCATGATTAGTGTTCCCAACAGGACCAATTATGTTTTCCGCAACCACAATGAGAACACGATATAAAGGCCTTGAGGACTGTTTTGCCACAACAAAGCTTCCCAGCTCAATTTTAACTTGATATCTTGGGAAGTCACATGAAACAATTACAAAATTTCGTTACTGAGTGTTCTAAACAATTAGGAGTACTTTAAAATGATAGAGTAATCGACCCTCCTCAGAACATGCCTCAGTGAATTACAACTACTTAGTCATCTAGAGTGACGGCCAAGTCATTACCTTCAAGATCAACGTGCCAACCTATACAACACCTCCAAGGCAGTAAACATCACAAACAATAAGTTCACATACTGACAATGGAAAAAACTGGACCGCCTAACACTTACCTTCCACTTTGAAAGAACACCAATCAGTATTCTACCTCAGAACACATCTACCTGCTACAACAGGATCTCCACTGCACAGGACAACCAGATACTGCTAAGACCGCTACTAGGATGTTATCCAAGAAGACCAACACAGGTTTTAAAGAGGATATCAAAAAAATAAAAACACACCTCATCATCCAACAGGCAAGTAAGTGGGTGTAAACAAGGATGATAATGGCAGATTTGTACTACACCTCTACAATAGAGCCTACAAGGCAGCCGCCAGGTTTACAAAAAGACAAAAGTACCACACATGCATAATTGAAGCGGACTGCTCATCCAAAGAACTCAATACGATTCTAACGAAACACCACAATTCAGAGTTCCAGAACATAGAGACCCTACGATTGCAAGCCTTCTGCAAGAATATCTCAAAGGAACTGACCTCAAACATTGAGAATACATAACACTACCTTAAAGACAAAATAACTAACATTCCTCCAACACATGACTGCACAACCATAAGGCTGGGCAATACTAAACTCCCATCGCTCACCACCCTCAATGCACTCTCTGCAAAAAAACTGTACAAAATCACCCACGCAAGCAGGCCATCAGGATCACCATCAGACCCACCTTTCTTTACCAAAATTATTATTTCAAAACAAACCTTTGCACAGCCTGTGCAGGGGTAGTAACTGGAAGCATACAAAACATCTTTGTAATGAGGATCTTTGCCACCCAAGTTAAAAACTTCTTACATTTGACCACATCTTAAGAAGAATCATCTCAGCCCATCCAGTTCAGCAAACCACAGGATAATTTCCAAGAGCCCATTCATAGATAAACTACTTTAAACAGCTTTTACTCAACCCTCCAATTTTACTGGTAAAAATAACGTTGTTGCATCAACAATTTCTATTCTCTAGGCACATAGTCAGACCTTGTAGCCACATGGCCAACATATAACTCACAGAGGATATAACTAAGTGGCTTTCTTACCGATTTGGGACTTGTCAGTGACATTTGACATGAGCAGATGTTACTACACAGACTACATCATCTCAGATAGGCATGCAAAAAATTGCACGCTATAAATTGATTGCCTCTTAGCTCAAAGACAGGAAGAGCTTGGCTTTCGAACAGCTTTTTGTATGCTTCCCTCACACCAAACTCTGTGGGGTCCCTCGGGTGTCAATATTGCTAATTTCCTATTCAACATCTACCTAACCCCTTACTAGACCAGATCATTCAAGCTGACAGTTTACAACTATGCAGATGATAAACAAATCATTTTAAAAATGAACGACGATCTCCTCCTTACGCTAGATGCATGGATAACGACTGACCACCTAAAAGTTCAACACCATAAAGGCAGAGACAACGACTTGTAGGCAATGGTACAAACACCAGCCTACGAACATATGGCTCAGGGAAACAGGTGCTTATCCATCCATATGTCAAAGGAAAAGAGAAACCATGGAATAACCATGGACTCAGATTTCTCTGATACCATTACACGAGGAGGACACACACAGCACCTTCTTCACAATAAAAACCATGCAATGTATCTTCGCATACCATGGATACCATAGGTGCCAAAAAAAAGCCTACACGGTATTCACACGTGTTTTCTCCAAGCTGGAATAGGCCAGTGTCTTATACATTGGCACCCCCGGCTTCATCGTATGCATCATTATATGAACCCATAACAACAGAGAAAGATTCCTTCACTCCAGAAAACACCCAACACTAGGCTTGCAAACCTTTCATGGGCAACCTGTACTTAGATGATCAACTTTCAAAGATCAATGTGGCACCCTTCACAGAGCCTTTCCAAAGGAAAAGAACTGGATGTCTTCTCCCAATTGAAAAATAGCGTTCACAAACCCCAACTGGAATTAATGAATGACCTCTTTGTTCACCTTGAGAAGAAAATCACCACTGCCCTGGACTTTGCTGCTCCTGCTTCCTCACAGATAAGAGCATCAATGAACAGGGGCGTGGCTTCAAGGGGGTGTTACACCCTCTAATAAATGTATTTTCTGATGAACAATTGAGTACTGGTGCTTTCAGTCTGGTATGGTGAGGGGTCTGTCAGATTTCACTTGGGATTTTTGCATGCATACACACACTAAAACAAACATTATCATCTCTGTTTTGAAAGTCCTAAAAAATGTTGGTTATTTTACAAAATATTATTTTCCCTCACTTAGTACCCCTACCAATCCGCATTCCTCCCCCCTTTTCACTGCCCCTCTTATGAGCCCATCCCATCATATAATGTATTTTAACATTATATGACAGCGTGATTTTGAGGAAATCTGAAGCTCACCCCTCCCCCTAATCTTACTGATCAAGCTACGCCCCTGTCAATGAAGTCTAACGACTGGTTCACACAAAAATAGCTCTGCCTCGGAGTAGTAATTCTCACTTGGCTTAAGTGCGTTCTATGTACATTTTAGAGAATTTTTAACAAAAGGTCTGTAAAACAAAACAATCTGTCTTTGACCAGACCTAAAACATGATACTCATGGCGCCTTGTTGTTTTGTCCACCGGAAGATAAAAAGATTTTAAAAAGGTGCTAATAAGGAGGGGGATTGCTTGTGTGGTGATGGAGCAGAGATTATAACTGCAGTGTCGTACTAGCGGCCACTCTTTCCTCTATCAGAGGCAGCAAGCGGTTCAGGTGATGCATACTAGGACAGGGTGCATTGCACTCATTGGTGCAGCAGGTGCAGAGGCACAGGGCCTAGACTCTAGGGTCTCACCGAACTCCGCGTTTTATCGTATTTCACCGTTCCGACACTTCCTTACTTGCACGAAGGCCTCTTACTAGGTTACCGCACGAGGCCTGCGGAATACAAGGTGGTAGAGCAGGGCTTTAAGTGGGATGAAAAAACTGGAGAGTCTCTCAAAGGGGTGTGGCCGATGTAAACAAGGGCGCGGCTTAAAAACACCCAAGCTAAAAATCGGTGCTTAGCATAGTGTGCCGCCCGTCTGATATTTTGCTGTTTCCAGTGCTTTAAATGGGCCGGTACTCACCGGTACAGAGTACCGGCACTTCTTCGATCTGTCACTCTGAGTACCGGCACTTCTCTTCTGCCAGAGGAGAGTATCGGTACTCATGAAAAGGGAGGTCACTGGCAGAGAGTGCGAATGAGAAGGTGGGGACGTTTCTGTCAGCCAAGGCGCCACTTATGTAGCCCCCACCTGAGCCCCAGCTGAGCTATTCAGCAGGGCTCACTTGAATAATGTGAGGTGCTCACGGTCACGCTGTGCTAGACAAAGCAGGATGGCGATTCATTTTACCTGCTAGTGTGCGCATGTGATTTTCAAAGCGCAGCACTTCAGGTAGTGAAAAGTACTTTAAACAAACATTTTAGCAGTGGCAAGGGCGGCGGATTCTCACACTTCCTGTACTTTCTCTGGATCAGAGGGTTAATGCCCAGACAATGCGATGGAAGAGGCTCTTTGAGCGCTAATCTAACAGCGTTCTGCACTGAGAAACCCACCTTCCTAAAAAAAAATGCCTCAATTACCCAGTGTGTCTGCATTTGTATGACTGTTTTTTTAAGAAAAACGCGCGAGAGAGAGAGAGAATCAAGGAATGCTCAGGAGGTATTTTAAAGAAAATGGGTGGCACGTTGTGTGTACATGTCTATGGTGACAAAGGTTCATGAATAACGTAGTAGGGAATGTTGGTGGGTGAGTGGGTGGATGAGTGAGCTAGGGTGGATGTATTGAGTGGTGAAAGAGGGTGGATGATTGGATAAAAGGGCGGATGATGGATGTGTAAGTCAAAGATTGGATGATGGAAGTGAGGGAGGATGGATGAAAGGGTGGATGATGGATGAGTGAAAGGAGGTATTCAGTGGATGGTATAAAGGAGTGAAAGGGTTGATGGATAGATGAGAAAAAGGATTGATGGATGAGTGAAAGGGTGGATAAAGAGATGGATGAGTGAAAGGATGAATGGATAGGTTTGGATATGAAGGGTGGACAGACAGAATGGTGAAAAACTGAATGATGGATGAAAAACCAAATAGACGACAGAATGTAAAGGGTAAATGGTGGAAGAGGTAAATGGTAGGATGAAAGGATGACTGGATAGATCTATGGAAGAGACAAGAGATATCTTCTGGGGAGGGTCATGATGATTTGCTTCATTTGCTAGATGCCATAAAAGCTTTGGTTTGATGTGGGGTTATTTTCAGTTTCTTCCTACTCACGTGCTCAAAAATATATAGTATTGTGCCAAACATCTTCAATTAACAGTATGGCATAAAGAAGGTGCAACTATTGCAAAAAAAGGAAAAGTTAACATATTATCGCATTTTTCTTTCATTTTTTTATAATGAGTTAACCTGCTTTGTTTATATAAACACATTTATCATGTGTTTTGGTGTGTGCTGCAACTATTATGGAAGTCGTTAATTATCATTGTGTCTTGCCCTTAGCCTAGCCCCGCCCAGCCCCACCCACTCACTACAACTCTAGCTCATTTTAATGAGTACCTGCACTTATTTTTTTCCATTTAAAGCACTGGCTGTTTCTATCATTGCATGCACATATCAAGATACAACAAGTGTCATTACACATAGAACAAGCCAGGACTATTGTCTTTGCCAATGATTGTTAGTTTTATCAAATTAGCATCAACTTTGGCTTCGTTGTAAACAGCATTGAAAACGCTTACCTTCCGAAAGGATGAGACGGTGAAAGAACTAAAACGAGTCGTCTCTTTGACGTTACCTCAAAGGCAACGAAGGGTGGTACTGCTCCAGAGTCAATATATTTTTTCACCCCAAGTGAGGTCAAAAATAAAGAGCCCGATAGGACCCCGTCTCGGCACCTGCTCTTTAAAACTGCCGGTACTGAGCCCCGGGGGGACCCGGCACACTTAAAGCCCTGGTGTAGAGTATAAACGGTGCACTGGTGAGGCGACGATCACCACTGAAAGACCACAGCGCACCGTGTGTTTAGTGTCGGTGAAATCCCCACATGGGCACTTCATGATGGCCGGAGGACGACAGAAAACCACGAATGAGGGGAGGTTAATGCCGGAGAAACTGGGACTGGAGCTCGCGAGGAGGGGCACTCCAGCCAGACGGAAGGTACGTCAGGGTTAAGTTAAACACAAGGGCAGACGAGCCCTAGATGGAAATATTCCTATTGCAAACAATACCCTCCAAGCACATTTCCCCTCCTTAACGAAACGCAGCTCTCTTTAGTATGTTGGCGCGTGACAGCCGCCGTTACCACATGCACACACATGAACCCGACTCGAGCTCGTCTCTCACAGTCCCCCGAGCTCCGCTGCCCCCGTTACAGGCCTATGAACAAACACACACACACATACCGCAAAGGCTGCAGCGGGAACGAAGACTAGAATACCGGAAATGAGGGTTTCACTTGGGCGAGGGTGACAGAGCACCAGCCAGGACTTGCCCCGGTCCCCCGGGGGAACGCATTCCACAGCGCACCTGACGGCTCCGGAGACCGCGGCCCAGCCTCGCCGGCCGGGCGTTGGTCGAGAGAAACATCGCATTCACCACAAGCCTTTCACAGCAGCCGATCTGTAATAAACGGGGACTAATATCTTGAAGGAAACATTTCCAGTTCAGCTAAATGAACTGTCTGTCTCCGAGAGACAGATGGACGCTTTGAGACGCAGCACAGTGGAACACGCTAATCTATTTCTATAAAATATCCTTTATTGCCAACCAGGATTATGAGGGGAGTAATTCTGCCAGAAAAGCAAGTGGTCCGTTGATCAAGTCGCAAGAATATTCCTAAATGCACAAGGCAACGTGTAAATATATACGTTGCACACAGTCACTCTGTATGTTGCACATTTAACTTATAACCTAAAATGAACTTTTGTCTACATTTGGATATTGCATTCCATTCTTTTGTCATTACAGTCTGTCGTGCATCCAGGCTGCAAATAATCCCAAAACGTCATCAGCATAATATGGCGGCCACAAGCCTCGCTGCTGAGGTCAATGGACAAAGAAGCTTTGATCATTCTGGAACAGCGTGTCATGGCCATATGACCATACCTGTCTGTAAAGGAAGGCCGTAGCGATATCTTTGAAGCCAGGGCAGGCCCACTGCTCCAGCAGGCTCACTCGGAGTCTTTAGATGTTTGCCTGCCCAGCCTGTGACGGCTCCCACAGACACACAGGGAGATTCTAAGCAAGGCTGCCAGGGCCAACAAGACTTGAATACCAACAAGCCTACTGCGACAAGGCCCACAAAATTTCAACAAGAACCTCTTGTGAATTTAAACAAAGTCTTACGTGCAGCACTGAAAGAACTTCAAGATGCCTGCCTGATTTACGAACACAGAATAGATGCAATCCAGCAGTCCCAACAGCAGAACCAGAAATTGTAGCCATCTTGCTAGAACGGCCATCAGGGATGTCCACAAATACCACATGAACAACCAATGCATTTCAGTATGCTTGCCAAGACTCTGCCAGAGCACAAAGACAAATGTTGAGCAAGTGCCTTAATCCAGCAACCAAAGAAATGATTTCACCAAGAGTGATGGGCGAAAATGACAATCACAGTATTTCAGCAAATAAATATTTCCTTCAACATCTTTAGAAACTTGTATTAGTCCAATGAATCTCCAATGAATCTCCACACATTTCCAAAATGTGTCCCTATTCAGACTTTATTTTTAAGTGCACCATGTGCCACGCTGGTCCCTCAAAGCCCCGCAGACAACTGAGAGTCTTGATTAACTGAAGAAAGTGACCTTAATTCTCTGCAATCACCCCAGCTGCAACAAGGACTCCAGATCTCCTGGCAATGGATGTGTTTATTGTTAAATTTCCCTGAGGTGAAACCTAGTGATGAAGGGAAAGATGCGTTTATTTGTCAAGTACATGTTGATTAAATCTCAGACCTTTTAGCCTACTTAATATCAATTTTACACACTTCTATATATATATATACATACATATACTACTAGTAGGATTGTATGGTGTGCTCGGTCGTAGGAAACTGATGCTCAAGGAGCATAAGGGCAGTTTTACTATCCACATCCAAAGGGAGAAGGGACTCTTACTTCATATTAGCCAGTGTGTCTCTCTTTGGGCCTTGTAGAGCCTCGGGCTAGTATCCCTGGTTTTCAAATAGCAACTTCCGGCACAAACTAAAGAGCCTCCATCTTCAAAACCTACAGGAAACAATCTTCACCCACCCCCGAAAGGTTCTAGTGATACACAACAAACTTGCTAAATAAATATATGCCTGGGTTACATACATTTAATATACACCAATCTAGCTGTAAAGACTTTAATGTAATGCAGTGCATGTGGTGCCAGCAACCAAAGGGTGCAAAATATGGGAGCAGTCATAGTTCTCAACGAAAACAACCTCAGAATAAAACAACTACACACAGTCCTGATAAACCACTACAACAAGCGTGCAGAAGCGATCCCTGGAGGAGATTTTTGCACCGCCTCTGAAGATGTTCCCGAGTCTATAACCCAAATAATGTTTTTCTACCAGGCCTATGGTGGCTTCCTAAGGGCAAAGTGAATAGCTCCTCGGTGTAGAAAATTAGGTACCAACCGGTATATGGACACTTTCAGGATCCTCAGTACAGACACCAACAGGCTTGTGGTATAATGCATTTCAAAATGTTTTATGTCGGTCATGCGCAGTAAGGGTATGCAAGAGAGAGGAGAGAAGCAATAACATATCCTTTCTGAAGGTAATATGCCTTTATCGTTATATGCTTGTTCTTGGAGACTGAGGGGCTGGGCCTGTAAACGTATAGCACAACTGTGTTTTACGAACTAAGATTATATTCTCACTTTGCTAAGTAGTCCTCTGTACATTTTTAGGTTTCGACCTGGCGAAAAGCTGCGCAAGCAGCGGTTCGCGCAGGCGAAAAACTTTTGTTAGAGTATTGTGGCTTGGGCACCGCCTCACTCTCCCATTGGCTAGCTCCATAAATGGAGGCTAGCCATTGGCAGAGAGAGGCGTCCGTCATTCTTCAAGGCGACTCGTGGGCGTTGCGTAAAATTTTTCCCTTTTGCCTACGTCAGTGTGGCGGTGGGCGGGGTTTTCTTTTTTTCTTTGGCATCCTTCCTCACACCAGCCGGACGGCTCTCCCTGTGAGGATGCAGACCCGACCCGCTTGCAGACCCGACCCGCTCCCTACACCGAGCCGACTCCCGGAGGTAAGTTTTTTAATTTTCCTACACGTTTTTGTAAATGCTTGTTGTCTTTGTCTGTCTGTCTGTCTCTGTCTTTGGTGGGGGTAGCGCAGGCGTGTCCAGGGAAACTTTCGGACTGTCAGCGAGCGCCGCCATGATGTCTGAGACACGGGATTGGTGGTGTTTGGTATTTATATATATATACCCAAAACATTTTTTTTCAACTAAGCCAGGGAAGCTACCCCCATACTAAGTAAAGAGCGTATCGAATCTCCGCGAGTAAACACAAGCCACATAAATCGTTCAGTGCGTGCTGCATGCTGTAATCACAGTGTCGTTGTTCAGAAGGATGTCTGCCGTAGGAATCTGTGTAGAATCTCTACAGGGCACAGTTTCCACAGGGAGAAGCAAGAAACCAACCTCACTCGAAAGTGCAGGATCGAGGGCATCTCAAACTTCAGCTATTCACTCAGACCGGTTTTGCGTGCTCGGTGTGTAGTTAAAACTACCAATGGATTGTCACGGAGGATGGGATTGGGTGCCGGGCAGGTGATTCAAGCTAGCATATTGCTAGTTGGCAGAGTGGAGCATGGATTACAAAAAAAAGCCAGTGCTCCAAAATTAAGTGGGCCTCATTAGGACATCTGATAATAATAATAATAATCCACATTTGTAAAGCGCACAATCACCCGTAAGGGTCTCTAGGCGCTGGGGGCCGTCGGGAAGATTAAGCAAGCTATTGCCCAGAGTCACATGGTGCTGGGCTAACCTGCCGCCGGAGCCGGGGATCGAACCCTGATCCCCATATTCCAGCGTCAGTCGCCCTGGCCGCGGCGCCACACCTCTTGCGAAAGGTGTGCCCACGTTTCCAAATCAAGGCAGTGTTGATCTTTTAAAGACAACAAGTATAGGTGTTTTGCCCACCAGAACATAAACAGGCCCACAAACAGCCAAAAAGTAAGGCCTCACACTAACCTGTAAGGCGAGCCTTTCGGACTCTGCCAGATTGCTTATAGCCCAGTCCGCCCCTGCGTAGTGGGACAATACTAGACAGTTTTATTTATCTTTGATATATGCATGCTTTTTTCACATTCTACATATTATTGAGGGACAGAGAGCGATTTGCCGACCGTTACACTGCATGCTGAAATAAGGATTAGAACCTGTGACGTCCCTTCCAATCTTTGGAATGGGAACATTTCAGTGTTGTTTTTTAAAGCTGCTTTTCGACTTGGGGGGGGGGGGGGGGTTGGACACACAAACCTGTGTAGAATAAGCTTCTTACATGTTGCTCAGATTTGTTTTCCAACAATAGAAAGTGTCTTCCACTTTTCTAGAACGAACTTATTTTTTAAAAGAGAACGTTAAAAAAAGACATTTACTTACAGAATAAAGGTCGTGACTGCCTCGTCAAAATATGAAAAAATGCATTAGGAACTCTAATGATATTCCCTACTTCCCTCTGTGGAATCTTATCCAGGGCTTTTCACTGTGGTTTGGAATTTTGTCAATAGTATCACTGAAAACAATTTGCTCATCCTCGGGTCAATTGTCTTTGTTTTATTTATTAGGTTTTCACTTGATTTTCCTCTCTGAGGGTTGGCGTTTATTGTTCCTTTTAAGACTTCCTTTTCAACAGGCATATTACTGTGTACATTTTGATAGCTCTGATTCTGTTACAGTGTCTGCATTTTTTTAATGTCCCAATGTTCCTGATCCCGTTTTTTCCACCAATCTCTTCTTGTTTGGGATAGCGCAGTCGCTCTGTGTGTGTGTGTGTGTGTGTGTGTGTGTGTGTGTGTGTGTGTTGCTCTGCGTGTGGCTCTGCAGGTATGTATGTGTGTGGGTCTGTGTGTTTGTGTGTGGCATTTGCAAGAGATTAAGCTATTGGCATTGTAAATGACAGTGCCATTTATTTATCTGTTTTGAAAACCAACACATAAATAAAAATGTTGTCATTTACAATGCCAATAGCTTTAACTTTTTCAAAGGCGAAACCGTTGCATTGTAAATGCTTGTTTTGTATTTGTTTTTATTCTTAAATTAATTGGTGTCGTTATGTTGGAACGATAATTAACTAATAAATTGTACTGCCAATTTGTACCAAGCCAAGGTAGATTGCACATGTGGTAGTAGTAGCAAAGTGCGTTTACTGCTCTTTATAATGTCTTAATATTTTATATTGACCAGTGTCGACTTACTGGCTACATAATGTCTTATGTATTTTGTTGCTAATTTGCACATGTTACTTGGACAGCTTAGAAATGGCAGCTATTAACTCTGGTGGGGCGGGTACGGGTTGTATTTTTTAACTTGATGTTTTACTACATGGCTTCCAACTCCAAATAGTTTGAAGGAGTATTTTGAAAGAGGGAAACTTGAGGTTTATGAACACAGACTCCGATCTTTTGAGTAGCCGGATCCTAAACTACTAAGGGTTTTATCCAAGTATTTTATTTCAAACATATGATATGTTATCTTTTGATGTTTTAAAATCCTTTTTGTAGATTGATGTGATGGCGTATGTTTTTAAGTGTACTTTTATGAACCTGGAGTTGAAAATAAGGTTATTGTGATGATGATAAACCGCTACTAAATATGGCTACATAAACCCGCCTTTTTTTATTTAAGCTACGTAATTTTGCATGCTGTAAATAATTATTTTCTCACTGTAAGTCGATGATACCTTCCCAGGAACACCAAGATATTTCACCGACAGACAGACCCAGCAAGCCATCGTTCTAGACTACTTTCCTTCTTGTCCTGCCTTTCAGGTTCCCTGCCTCCAGTCCCTAGGTGTTTCCAGCCTCCCAATCCAATCAGTGGCCCACTGGAGGACCCTATAAAGTATTTATCCAGACTGTCTACAAAGAGCGAATGCCATAGGGTGCGCCTCCGTGGATCCAAACATCCATTTCTCAAGGCTGTCTGTAATCAGTGCACACAGTGCACATGTATTCTGGCTGCTTTCTACCAGAAACCGGTCCTTGGATGCTTGATTCCGGTCTGGGAAAGACATGGCTTGGTAGTTCGGACTGGACTGTTCCCATGAGGCACAGGGTCAGAGCTGATTTGCATATAGCCAGTGTCTAACCCAGGGTGGTGTGGAGTGCAAAAAAACGATGGATTTAGGCCCAGATCCTTGTACTGGGGTGAATGTATGACATTGTTCTACATTCTGTCCATCAACTGTGTTTTTTGCAATTTTCACCCCGAGTGGGCTGGGTATGCTCAGACGTGAGTCCCAGGCCCTCCACACCACTGGAGTCAAGCTATCCAGGCTGATGAAGGCTGATAGCCAGAAACCGGTCCTTGGATGCTTGATTCCGGTCTGGGAAAGACATGGCTTGGTAGTTCGGACTGGACTGTTCCCATGAGGCACAGGGTCGGAGCTGATTTGCATATAGCCAGTGTCTAACCCAGGGTGGTGTGGAGTGCAAAAAAACGATGGATTTAGGCCCAGATCCTTGTACTGGGGTGAATGTATGACATTGTTCTACATTCTGTCCATCAACTGTGTTTTTTGCTTTCTATCAGGGCATGACTCAGGTGAGTGCTCTGTCGCTCCTGGGTGGACCCCGGTAAGCAAAGTCTGAAATCTTCCTGGCATTGCCAATTCTTGCTGACTAAGGAATGATGCCCATTATAAGCTTGGCATTAGGCCATGGCCTCAACTGGTCATATCACTCATTTATCATGGTACTTTGTTTTGTGAGCTTGCTCACACTACTTTAACCATGGTACCCTGGCTCACTGTAACCAGTGCATGCCCACAGAGTCTCCTCTACCACTCCTGGATAGACTCTAAAGAAAGTGTACTATAGCTGCATTTCACCCAGGGGTGTAATCGAGGGCGCCACAGTCCCCGCGGTGCAGAGGCCCCCAGCGTTTCTGGTTTTGGAGGCCCCCCAACACTCTAAGCCATGCCTTTGCATGCCTTGCATATTGTGTGAAATGGAATACGAAATAGTTATATACCCTTGGGGAAACCACGCTGCTTTCCCGAGCAGGCCCCAGTAGTCTGGGGAGGGGGGGGGGGGGGGGGGAGGACCACCATTCAGGGGGCCCCACTGAGCCCAAAGCCAATGAATATCCAGGAGATGCCCCGGTCACTCATCACATTCTGCAAGGGGGCCCATTATTTTGCGTTACATCACTGATTTCGCCATGTATATTCATTCACAGTCACTCCTTAAATAGACAGCTGAGATCCTTTACAATAGCTGCATGTGTACATTGCATGCTATGGGGCTTGACCTGGACAGCTCCTGGGTGGCATTCAAGCATGCGGTCTTTCACCAACGCATTCTAATGGGCTGCTCTCTGCTCACTCCTGGGTGGACGCTTTAGAGCTATTATCGGGTTGCTTGTTACCAGTTTACTCACGTGGGTTGCTCCTCTGTCACCAAAGAAGTGAGTAACTAAAAAGTATGCACAAAAGCTGGGTCTCTCGGTCTTTGGTTATTCCCCATTATTCTGGAGGGGCTCAGATATGGAGATTATCTCCCGTGGCTGGCTGTGTGCAGCGCATGCCTGGAGGCCACTCACCTGTGCAGGGCATCTGTACAACTGCATTTAGGGCATGCGTGGGTTTTCTCATCTATCACTCCTTGGTGGACCCTATAGAGACCCCTTAAACAGACAAACATAAATGTGGGTAAAGTGCACGTGTTTCGGTTTCTCGGTCCTTTTCCCGCCATTACACACCTAGGCATAGCAACCTAGGACGAGATCAGAACACCCCTGTGGTTCGTCACATGCAACACCAAATTGTTTTCCACATAGGCCACGCTGTAAACCACTCATCTAAGTGTAGCGTGCTACCCGTATACGCTTCAGAGCCCAGTCAGGGGAAGCGAGCACTATTTAATGCAGTTTGAATACTACATGGACACAGCTATCTGGCAGTAAGTGCAGTGCCTGTGGAAGGATTTGACTTTGCGCGCGAGCCGGTTGTGCGCTGCATGGAAGCGCCCAAGCAGCGCCACGTTTCTCACTCCTTGCCTGTTTAATCCAAAGCGCTAAAATCTGCTGTGCATATAAATCATACTACTGCCGACATGTTCTGACTCACTCGTTAGAAGGAACCACAACAATCCTGTGTGTGAGCTAACACCCTAGTCACACTTGCAAGCTCGGTGCCCCAGGGCTACGCGGCACAGAGACATTTCCACTTCTAACGATGTGAGGGGGAGTGGGTGTAAATATTTTATACTCTATTGCTAAAAATAAATCTCAGCACGCATTGTGCAGGCTTCTCAGGAAAGTACAGCGCGATGGAGCCCTCCAGTGAAATCACCTCTAGACATAGGGGCGCATTCTGTACTCTGAATGGGTTTCACTTTCGCATGTAACTGAGGGAGGTATCAAAGTTCAATGAGTTTTAGTGGCCGATTAGAGAGGTGAACTGAGGCCTCTCATCACAAGGTTCAAGTAGAGTGACGGGGATTAATGGAATAAAAGAACGTTCAGCAATTTCTGTAAAATAATGAGATTTCTTTTGCATCTCCTGGTCACATTCTTTCAAGCCTTGGGTCCTAGAAAAAGTGATCCTTTAAATCTAGTAGCGAACAATCCACCAATCGGAGGGGGATGGGGGGGCTTGTAGGGAATGAACCACCCAGCTCTGTTGGATATCTGAACTCTATTGCGGTTCCCTCTTCAGGCTACCCTACGTAGCTATGGTGGCTTGGGAGGGTGAACATGGTCTTAAAATGTATTACTTTGGGTGACCTTGTGTCAAATAATTGGGAGTTGGATTCTAATCTTGTTGTGCTTCAAGTAACCAAGGCCAGCTCAAACTGGACTGAATACCTTTGAGGCCAGTTTGAGCTGGCTTTGGCTACTGTTTGGACTTTTCAGGTTCTTGTGGTAGACACGCTGAAGGGCATACAAAGGATGATAGTGGTCGGTAGGGAGCTGTCGTGACAACACTTACTCTCATGTCATGCTGTCACACTACAGGAGCTTGGTAGTTTTTTTTTTAAACAGTAAAACAGGGTATCTACAGAGACAGTAAATATTACCATTGAGAAACAGCTGGGATCTGTGAAGAGCTCATTTTAGAAGCAGGCAGGACACACTGCTTGGCTGACCTTTCTTTCCATGATGCGCGATGGGACTCGGACCATTGCTTGGATGGGGGGGGGGTATTTTCATGGGCCTTACTATTGTAGACGAAGCAGTTGTTTGATGTTGTGTGTGATGCACACAAACAGGAGGAGTTTTTGTAATACTGTGAATATCTTCAGCATCTCCGAGGTGGACGTCTGCTACCACAGCCTTCTGTTGAGCCTAGCCATTTTGTGCTTTAGTGAAATCCAGATATTTCACTCTCTCGCAGACATCCGTCACCTTAGTCGTTAGTTCAGATTACTTATCTGTCGACAAGAGCAGCAATCTAATTATTTAGTAGCGCCCAGCCCTCTCGTCCTTACAGTAATCTAGCCATCTGGAACCCACCGAAGTAGTCTTTAGTGGATCCTGTCATTTCACTATTACCAAGACCCAAAAAGTCTCGTTGACAGTTGTGCAAATTGGAATCTGTTCTCTGGGGACAGCTTCCACCATGTGAAATGTAGCTATCAGCATCAGTGGGCACAATCACTGCTTTATGGAACCACTGCATGCTCCTCTAGGTCATTAACATAAAAAAAATATATATTTTTAAAAACACCAGCTCCTGTTACGTCAAGGGCCAACTTTAAAAAAAAAAAAAAAAAACATTTTGACATGCAGTGCATTTGAAAGCAGCATGGAGATCTTCTGTCCCTTGCAGGCCTATATCCCCTACAATTCGCCTTAATCACCGATGGTACTGAGTAACCGATAAGTTAATAGATCCGGTTCTTTGGTTCTCTCCCTCTATATACCTTTTAGGAGAGCGTGAATTGATTAACCCTTGGGAAGAGGTCGTTTGTACCCCTCAGGGTGGTGCCTGGGCACTTCCCGCTGGGGGGGTCACGTGTACTACACTTTGCAGGTATTTGGAACCTTGTGGCAGCTGCCATTGTTCGTTTGAAGTGGTCTATTGATTTTTTAAGTGCATGCCCCCCGATATCTATCTGTAGACACACGGTGGACAGAAGAATGTGTCCGTGGTGATTGGGTTTCTATAATCTGTGTATTCTTTATCACTTGTGTGAAGATTTGGCTTTTTTGGAGCTTGTTGTCTTTCCCCCTTAAAATGAGGCGTGGTTTTGACTCCATTATTTCACGTTTTCAACTTTCTGGTGGTCATTGCATCGGTGTAAATGGGTGAGTTTTACTTTGCGGCATAGTGTGTTTTTAGGAATTATATTGCATTTGTATATATATTTTTCAGTACCCTTGTCCTGATGAAGCCAGAAGAAACCACTGGCGGAAACGCGACCGCGACTGCGTCGACAGATAACTAATAGTGTTTTCTTTACCCCCCTGTTTTTCTTTTTGTTTAGGGTACATAGTTGTATATTTGTATATATTGTAATTACCTAACTTTGATTACTGTATATAGTCTGGTCACTTCCCCCCTGTTTTGTGACTCAATATTTTGTCCTTTGCAAAAATCATATCATTTATTGTTAAAAAAAAGAGTGTAGAAAACAGGTTAATAAATTGTTTCCTGTTTTGAAGTAGCGTTTGCTTAATTTATCCCTTAGTACCTTTTTGTTCTATTTTCTCATCCATGTGATGTTCCTTGCCCAGGTATGGGAGGGTAATATGGGCAGAACCCCTGTTCATTACGCAGTATATCCCCTACAATAGCAGCCATTCCCAAAAAGTTGCAAAAGGGCTTATGCCTCTTATATATTAATGAGGGAGGTGTTTGGGTGACTCCTTGCAAATGGGTATTATGTGCCGTGACTGATAAGTACACCACTCACAGTGATGAGTTAAGGTGAGGTCTCAAACCAGTCGGTGGCGTAGCTAGACCTAGCAATCCCGGAGTTTCCCTGCCCGGAACAGGTAAGGGGTGGCGATCCACAGACAACTTGTTCCGGGTGGGTAGTCAACAAACAACTTGCTCACCTCTGAAACCCCCACCCCACAGCTATGCCACTAAAACCAGTAGAGTGCAAAAAAAAAATAAAACTTGCTTGCAGCCTCATCTTGACAAATCATGCCCCTAGTTCCTTGTATCAGAGAGGGGGGGAACAGACCGTGTAGCTTCCCTTACATGGCTTTGTGCATTTGTTATTTAGGCGGAAAGCTCATCTAACCAAGTCATAAGCATGGACTAGCCCAGGACGATTGGTTGGCCACTTCTTGTTCTTGTGCGACAGTCAGGCACAGCACCTTGTGCCACATAACATGCACTTGATAAATGGGGAAGTTTAACTCTTGTCAATTTTCTTCATGAGCTAGGAAGCTTGTAGGAGATCTCCTCAGCCGGACATAGCTTGACACATTCCCACACAAGATCGAGTTGTTTCCTGGCCTGCTTACTTCTTGTGAGACAGACGCAGACCACATACCATGCATTCAAGCAGTGATTTGAGTACACGATTGATGGGCTATTCTTGGATGACTTCCGTACTTCTGAAGGCCACGCAAGACCGCATCTCATGTCTTAGTATTCCTTCCTCATACAGATGGTCCAGCCTGAGCGCCTGCACTGTGTCAATATTGCAATTCACCCTTGCAAGGACCCCATATACAGATCAATGCAATATATTGATTACAATTCCCACAGGACCCATATGTGGCGTGAAGCACAGGCATTTCGATCACGGTGCTGTAAATCTAGGGAAAAATCACCATTGGCTTTTGGTACTATTGAAACAGCTGTTCTGACCCAGGATGCCCCAAAATCTACTCAGAATCCGAAAGCACTAGGTTGTGCATGTTTTGTCAGAATTGTGCAGCGAAAAAGTTATTGAAATAGAGGACTTATTTATCTACTCAGTGTGGCTTATTTATCTACTCAGTGTGGCTTATTTTATAGACTCCATGTCGACCTAGCTGGAAATTTAAACCACAATATACACAAAGACATGCACAAAGACCTCTGCAGCAGGCGTTCAAACCAAGGGGCTACCTCACGGCTTACCAACATTTCATTCACCCTTGGAGGGGTTGAGGTGGGCAGTGCTTAATTTATAAAATTCTGCATCAGGCCTGTTTTTTTATCCCACCACACCCTACACTTCCTGTCACTCTCCCCGACACTAGCAGGCCTTTCCTATCTGTTCGGTTTCCCTCTGTCAACCTTTTAATTCCTCTTTCTTGTCACCGTTCTCTCTCTGATTCTGGGTCAAAGTAGTATGATCAAAACTAAGTCCCGCCCACCACCTGCAACCACCGGTGCACCAAATCACTTTAGGTAGAGAGTGCCTGGGTGGATATGAGTGGGGGGAACAAGTGGTCTACTGAGGAGACAGCGGCCACTGATGCTTTACGAAGATACTCGCACAGTTTCAGAATCGAATCAATTTTCCATGCCGAAAAGATGCTTCGCAGAGTTCTCCTGCACAGCCAATCACAGCGATCGTTTCAATTAGCAAACTAACGCACGCAATTAATGGAGCGCGCGAGCGTGAAATGATTTCTGACCTACATAGAAGCCAAGCCTCACTGCCTCGCGCCGCCTCGTCACAGGGGACGCTAATGGGCATTAACTCCCATTTAATTATTAATAAGCCCGGGCCGGCGCTGGGCGTCAAAAGCCGGAAGATTTACTTACACGAAGGCCGAAGCTGGACTCGACCTTCCGTCATCCCGAAAACCAATCTGAGAGGTAGCCATAGGATGACATATGGGCCTGGTTAAGTGGTCAGCTGTGGAACCAGCTGGCTGGACTTCTAACCCCTGTCTAACCCCTGTAGGAAATTGGGTGATCCTGGGCGAATCAGTTATTTCCCAGAGCCTCGATTTACTATTCAGCAGCTTAAGCGAACATATAAAATAATTGGAAATTAAAATTCTTATCAAAACTACAGTGTGTGTCGGTGCATGGCTACCACATCTCTCTACTGACAATACTTCAAAATGTTTGTCCAAACATTTGTTCACTAGGGTCCAATTTATGTAAGATTATCACACTGATCACTGATAATCAAAAGCTTATCCATTAAACTTCTTAGGTAAAAATGTATCTTATGTTGATTGCATGTAAAATGGACATTGATCCGGAGCTCAAGAACCAACGCTGGACAAATAAGAATTATAGGGTCATCCAGGATAAAAAAAATGTACATTTTCCCGAGAACTGGAAGCAGAATTAAAAGGCCCAAAACTAACATGGTAGCATTAACTTTTGTGTTTATCACCTTATTCCAATGAACAAAAGTCCATTTTAACGAAAGGCGTTTCTAAACACCAGCAATTCACTTGCCTCTCAGCTTGAGATTCTTTTCTAGTTTAATTTGGAGATGAAATGGTATTTGAGACCCCTCACAGTAAAAGTAATTTTGAAGACAGCATGGCCATCTTCCATAGTAAAAAGGCTCTGCTTGGCTTCTATGACACACCACGAGGGCGCAAGCTCTTCGGCAAACAGTCGAATGAAAAAAACTAAAATCTGTGAGGCTATATTTTCAACATTACAATGGGTGGATTACTGATCATTAATCTTTATTACTTTCACTCTCCCTTCCTTGTTCCAGCACTCCCTCTAGGAGGAGCATGTTGTCAGAAGCCTAGCTACCATTGGTGCATCAGGTGCAGTGGCACCAGAGCCCCTAGAGGCCCATCTAACACGGACTATTCTGTATTTTACTACTTCAGCAGTTAAAGGGGCCACTTCCTTGCTTTCGCTAGGGCTCACATTGTATTCACTACTCTACTCAGTGGGGTCTCCCCAGACCAAACATTTTGCAAATCTCCCTAAATCCTTTAAAACAGGACGTTTTGCCTCAATACTGCGAAAGGCTACATCCCCTTGCATAGACTCTTAAGTGGCAGATCCGCCTGACCAGAAGCCTATTTTAATTTTGTGTGTCTTCTCACAGCATGGCACCTTGTGCTCCTGCAGGTTCATAGCTGCTTTTGAGGGTGAGGGCGATTCAGAGTTCATCATGATAACGTGGGCTCATCAATGCCCCCCTTCCTAGTTGCTTTGTGCAATCAATACTATGGCGATGGAGGGGGGGGGGGTGTGGGGGGGGTGGCAGGGAAGCATTCATGCCACAGCCCAGGTTAGACAGGAGACTCACAAATTTTAAAAGACACAAAAAATGTTTTAATCTACCATTCACACGTCTAAAAATGCCACACGTCTAAAACTGCCCCCACTTCAATGCAAGTCAATGGGAAAAATAATAACTCCCACCCCCAATTATGTTTTTCAAAAACTCACTTTTTCCCCCCGTTTTCAAAATTTTGAATCATGGGCAAGGGTGTAAAATCAGAATAAGAGGGCATTTTCACATTTCAAACTGAATAGGTACCTTTGTCACTAATGGGTTAAATAAGCTTTATTGTATTAAAAAAGGACTACAATAAATATGCACTAAATTTAGTAATGGATAAAAACAGACATACCATCAAGTAATAATTGTTTCTAAAATAAACAAGTGACATTTACTTCTTAAAAAACTGTAAGCCAAGTCTTAAAATCAAATTAGGGCATTAATACATTTAAGAACTTGATTAATAAAAAGTTTGACTGCATCTTTTTCACTAAGTTATGTAAAATCTGCATACAATTGTTCACAATATTTTGAAGACACGCCATGCTGGTCACTGCATTAGTGGTACATTTCCATTCACTGATTTCCAGATACCATGGGGTCTATTAGGATGGCGGACGGATGGCCGGCGGCGGTGGCAACCGCCTGAGCAGTGGCAGACATCCGCCCGCTATCACAACCCGGAAGACCAACAGTCCCATTAGCATGGCGGTGACGACCGCGGCGGTGAGATATTTCTCCCGCCACTTTTTCACCGGTACCAGTCCGCACGCCTGCCTAGCGGGCGGACCTGGACCGCTAAAATGGCGCTGGTGCAGGGCAGGGTTCCGCCGGCTTGATTATGATGCCGGCGGTAGCCAGCCTTTCTGCTGCGGTGGGACCGCCATGGAAAGGCATGCGGAGAATGTCTCTGAGGGACCATTGCGGGCCCCCAATGTGTTGGGGTGGGTGTGGGTGCACTGGGTGTCCCTGTACCAAAATGGCAGGCACTGTGCAGTGCCTGCCACGCAGTGCAGTGATATGCAGGACATGATCCTTTTCACATCGCGACAGTGCTGCTGGCAGCCGCAACCGCCGCAATGTTAATGCCTATGATCGTACCGCCGCGGTTGGATTTAGACTGCGGAGCTTGCTAATCGAACCAGCGGTTATGCTGCGGTCCTTGTGGGCGGTAGGGCTGATCTTCCAACCGCCATCCTAACAGACCCCTCAGTGTATATCTGGATAACATTTCACAGGTATGGGAGAGATAACCCTGTCCCTTTTGGTAGAAGGGTAAGTATCAATGAAAACAACGAAAGATCCACCTTGTGATACACACTAGAATTCTTACACCTATAAACTCATCTTCCTCTGGGAAATACTCCTCTATTTATCATCCACTCACCTATCTACACACTGAATCTTGGTTAATGTAAAAATGTCTTTTATGTCATATAATGAATCCTAAAAACATAATATCCTCTATTCAGTATTGCCTTCATGTAATACAGTAGTATCAATGAAAGTTTTATAAAAACATTATTCATGATTTGTGCAACATCACATCACTAACATCTCTTACAAATACAATAATCTATTAATTAATATTAAAAAAAACACAATATTGAATCATCTCAGTGATCTAAAAATTAAAAGATACCACAATGAGCGAATTTCATTGCAGGTTGTCACCATAGAGTACAAGGAAAACAAAACACTTCGCAACATCTATATGGTGACAACCTGCAATTAAATCTGTGCATTATGGTATCTTCTTTAATTTTTAAATCACTCAGATGATTCTATTTTATATATATTTAAAAAAATAGATTGCATTGATAAGAAATTTTAGTGATGTGATGTTGCACAAATCATTAATAATGTTTTTATAATGATATGATTGATGATATACTAGTGTATTACATGAAGACCATACTGGATGGAGGATATTGTTGTGTTTTGGGGATTTATTATATGAAATAAAATACATTTTTACATTAAACAGGATTTAGTGTGTAGATAGCTGAGTGGATGGTACGTTAATAAGGGTTTCCCCGAAGAAGATGAATTTATAGGTGTGAGAATACGGGTGTGTATCACAAGAGGGATCTTTGCCGTTTTCATTAATACCTAGATAAAATAGCATACATATTCAGTTAATACACCATCTACCTGCACGAATAACTTAACAAAATAAGAAATCAGAGTATTCTAGAAGAGATAAAGGACAAAGCATTAAGAAACTCTTACAATTCACTGAAAAAGCAGACACTGAGGGACAGTGGCATACATAGCTTCAGGAAGCTGTCTGTTTAACTGGTAAAGTTATCAGTTTACTTGTACTAGTAAAGGTATACATTTATACAAAAAAGCAGTTTCAACTCCTCTCCGTATCCACCACACCCATGTACCATGCTTTAAATGGGTAGGTTCCTTCAGGTACCGAGTATCTGCAGTTGCTAAATTTAAAATGGGAGTACCAACACTTCTCAGGAGGGGCTCAATAGTTTTAATGGGAAAGTACCAGCATTTGTCTTAGCAAACTACTACTCTAGAATAGTGAACAGATGCACTTCTATGTCAAGTAATGATCATTTACGTCATTTTTACTACTTTCTGGATTTAATATTTTTAGCTCCCTGCATAGTATATTCTGAGACTTTAGAAAAATAATACGCCCTGTATGTTTCTGTGAAGAAACAAGCAAATTATATTACAGATTGACAATCTTTTATTTGACCAACAAATGTGGGAACATTGCATCAAACTCACATAACGCCAAAATACATCTTCACACCACTCAGATAAAAATGGTTGAAGACATAGCACACCCTCCAACGTACAACACTGCATCACAAGTATTTAATCTTGGTAATAATGATGCCTTAAAAACAATCCTTTATTACATAAAAAAGTAAGTTTTCAACTGAGCATACACATTTATTTTTCATACAGAAGATCAAGCATATTATGGCATTGTTCCACAATAGATTGGTTTTTTTCTTTTTAGAGATTATACATTACTAGCTGCATGCCTAGAATCAATCAGCACTAGAGGGGCTATAAACAACTGACCACCCACCTTAATGGAAAACATGAAGTCCTTTGGCATACGATTCGATACACATCACACAACAGACCTTTAGATCAGTGGTTCTTAGCGTGTGGTCCAGGGAACCCTGGGGGTCCACGATGCCTGCTCAGGGGGTCTAAACCTACTTAGAGCATTACGTAATACTAACAGATTAATGAAGTGTATGCAAATAAAGAACATTTTAAAAGTTTTAATGTTAAGTAAATGTGAAGGAATTTGCAGGTGAAGGCTAAAAATTAAGTTGGTGTCCGCAGATTGATTCGTGGAAGCAGTATAAAAGAATCAAACCGAATATAGTATGGACGATGGATGGCCTCAGATGGATTAAGAAAAGCTCCAACCCTCCCATTACAATGAAAATTGTGTTCTTTATATTCGTTTGTGAATTAAATCCATTCATCATTTTTGTGTTTGTTTGATGAATGCTTGTTTATGTATTTTTGTGCATGGTTTTGAGGTCCAAATCATCCAAATTGATTCAGCCGGGGTCCAAGTCTCCTGTAATGACTGTGTGGGTCCCAGGACTCTAGTAATGTTTCAGTGGGGGTCGCATGATTAAATAATTAATAAGTGGGGGTCCACAGAAGTCAAAAGGTTTAGCACCACTGCTATAGATGATCAAACTACATTTTATTTTCACATTAACATGAACCATTACAAAACAAGACATTTAAGAAAGGTAAAGTGACCATATAAGATCACACAACCAACCTGTTGATGGAAATCCCAGAATCGTATGAATGTGTGCCCAGGCTAAGAAAGCATTACAGTGCCTTACTAATGGTAGGAGACACTTTAAATCCTTTTTGCATAACAAATTCTGTAATGTCACTGAAAGAAAGGAAGCTTCTGTTCGGCAATGGTGACAAACTGACAGCAAGCTCCAGTGCAGATGTGTTCTGGCAGTCTGGAAGTGGCAAAGCTGGCAGTGTGGGGTGTTAGATTCCCCCGGCCTAAAGAAACCTCGAACAGTCCTGCAACTGTGCTACCGAGGATTTAGAATCAAATAGTGTTTGGATACTTCAGGGTGCAAGCCCTGTCTAACGAAACACAAACGTTGGATTTCACCTAGAGATGGGACATTTTTCAAATTGAGATTTGCTGAAAACAATTAACTACAACTTAATATAAGGTAAGTATTTAAGAGTACAGAGGGGAGGTGAGGGTTGGCATTGGAAACCAGTTTCAGCAACTGGAATCGTTTGCCATGTTTCATAATTCCATGTTTTCCCCAAAGAGTATTGAGTTTACCAAGCTACACGGTTTCCGAATTGAATTTCTGGTATGCACAAAGCACATGTCTCTAGATAGTTTCACAACCTCTACTCCTCAGAGCAGCATCAGTTTTCACTGCCTGGCTCTAAATAAATGTCCTTAGCCTACAACTCCCAAAGCGAACTCAAAGGCTGTAGGAGTCAGGTGGTAGGGTGATGGGGGTATGAAGAAGTGCTAGGTAGGGATCTTACAGAAGAAGGGAAAGGTCACAAACTTACTTTTTTTCCAATTAATTTTTTTAGTGTGAGACTTCTCAGATTAGGTTTTAGTACATGTCCCCATTTGTCAATTATGGGCGTTTTGGGATATCACTTAATTTCATCCCTTACCAACCAAATCCCTTTCTCTAAATTCCAATCCTTATTAAGAAGTCCTCATGTTAGAGTGGGCAGCCGCAACACCCTTTTATCTTCCCTAGAATCCATGATTAAGGTCATCGGCCATGTCACTGTATTTGCTCCAAAATCTTTGACGTAGTACAAGTCCCTAATAAAAAATAAAGTTATTAATAAAACATTTTTACCAAACCTATCTACATCTGTAACAGTCCTGCGTCGTTAATTGATCTCCTGAGACCACAGTTATTAGCCCGCAGAGATGTACAGCGCGTCCCAGCAAAACCGTGTTTTATGCATCTGTTAAGGACGGTTTTTCTGGCTATGGTGACAGCGTGTTAGAGGGTGTAGTTACGCATTGCAGTTCTAAATACAGTCGGGAATTGAACGTCACAGAAGGGACCGGCGAGGGCAACTATTTATAAAACCATGTCTTCCTGTTCAGCAGCTGTCAAAGAAAGGCTCGCAACAAAGGACAGAGTGGGACATTTTTCGACAGCAAGATGCTGCCTTTTGACTACAAATTGCAATTCTTCGATCAGGATTTTAAATAAGTTTCACGGTGAGGGAAGAAAGAAAATAAATGCAAAAAAAATTGACTCCTACGTGGTTCGATTTCTCATGCCAAAAGACATGTTAGCATTAACATTATACAACCCCCTGATGACCTTCAATTATGGATTTTACTGCAAAATTATTACATGCAGAAGGCATGGAAGCGAAAATTTGCATCAAGTCAAGCCCACTATTGCGCGTCTATGACAGGAGCCTAGCTCAGACGAGAGCATAGTACAAAGAGTGCCACTTCAAATCTGGCCATTCCAAAGACAATTTTTTATTTTTTAGGCTTCAGAAGCAGAAAAGAAGATGCCAATAGTAAACTAGGGTCAGAGAAGAAAGGTGTAAACTGATAAGGTGTAGGAACACTGTTCCAGATTCCTTACAAATGCAGGAATAATGGTGGCAGCAAAGAAAATGTGTGTGTGGTGGTCAAAGAAAAAGGCACCCCAAAATTCGCAAAAGTGCATTTCACTTTGTTTTGGGTTTATTAGTATCACATAAATGATAAGTTTAGAGTGCCTGATGCTCGTGGGAGGAGAGCACCGAAAAACGCTTATGTTGGGGGAGGGGGGGGGGTTGAAGGGGGAGCGGGAAGGGAGGTGACCTTTAAGATGCAGTAGGAGGATAGATGCATTTAGCCAATACCGCAGCAATGATGCCAGGAGCCCAGGTGCCCGCAACGAAAATGGCCCATTTCACTGTTGTTAGGGTAGTAAAATGCAGTAATCATAAAGCCTCAATGGGCCATGCTGCACCAATGGTAGCCAGGCCCCTGCATTTAACAACAATTGATGGAGATGCTCACCGCCAGAACACGCCTACACCTGAAGTTAAACCAGGAAGTCAGCTGCCATGATGGCCTGGAGACCACCAATCCCTTCCCCCGCCAAAAGCACGTGCATTACCGGCAAGTCAAAAAAATAAAATACTAAATAAATAAAAAGGCAGGGAAAATACAGCACAAAGCTGCATTTCTGGCTCAGCCGCCTACGGCTGCGCTGTAATTACTTCAGCAGCCTGGCTTGGCAGCCTCATCTATCAAGGGCCGATGGGGAGTCAATGAACACGAATAATGAAATCCGGGGGTGCACATCCAACTCCCACGGAGAGGTGGAAGCCGGGAAGCATGTGGCACCGTCTGTGGCTAGAGCAGGAGGATACCGCCTGCTTAAAGCATGCCAGGAAGAGAGTGGTGACCTAAGGGGAACGTTCTTGCCTCTGCAACCACTTGATCAACATGTGTGATCCTGGACAAATGATGGCACCCGAGATAACCAGCAGTCCTGCACACTTCTATTAAACATGCTGTTGGGTCTTGAGTGGGGCCACGCTGGGTCTCCAGTGAGCGGAGGGATCTATCAGATCCCAGCATTTCAGAGTTCCATTGTCTCGGCTGCCACAGATACCCAGCCCCACAGGAGCGCATCAGGGATTTTGCCAAAGGCTCCACTCCTTTTAGCTAAAGTAGGATTTCCATGCTGGGACCGGTGGTGGGCTCCTCTTGTAGGCAGGATTGCTCTCCTGCTCCCATTCCCCCAAGCTTCTGCATCCTTAAGGTTTAACTGGCAGCACCATGTATCCAAATCTGGCCTACCAACCAACACACCTATATATATATGATCCAATGACCCCTGCCTCCTCCTCCATTTCTTTTACTAGGCACAAGGCACTATCATATGATGTAATCGGATGCACCGCAATCCTTCTCCGAATGGACCGTTTCACAGCAATTCATGGCCAAGGATTAAACCCTGCACTCACAAACCTCAGTTTGCCAATAGCTCTGGCATGCGAGTTGCTCCGAAAATACCATCAAGATAAAATCCACAAATGCCTCTGCAACTGCGCCCGTCGAGGGAGGTCCCAAGATATTACAGAGCACTGCCCCTGTAACCCGTATTCTCCAGCCTCCCACCTTTCACAATAGCCCAGTCACAAACTATTCTTTAGGCCATTTCTTGATCACCTTGACTCGAGCTTCCAAAAGATAAGCAATGATGATGACGCGGGCAAAGCATGTCTGGTACGTTGAGTAGGTCTTAAAAACTCAATACAATTGCGATCTATTCCCCCAGTTTTAACCCTTCGCATCGTTCATGATCCCCTCCATCCATGCGATTATTGCCAATAGAGACTCTCCATGCTACTCCTATCCCCATCAGCGGCCAACAATGCCTCAGGTCAACCACTGTTTTGGTGCAAATACCTGTAACTGAACCAAGAGGAAACAAGGCAACACCAGCCACTGCTCTGCCTCTACACCCAACTTACCACACATCACCAAGGAGCTAACCCAACACTGCGCCTAGAAGTCTGCCTGGGCACCATTGGCGCCTGAAAGATTAGAAAATTCCAGACACTCAAAAAAAAGAAAAATGTCCTACTGTTCCTTAATGCCAAATGCACCACCAACCTCCATCCCTCCAAACTGGATAAATCATACGACTGACAATCTATGCTGGGAAGAGAAGCGCAGTGTACCAAACAGCACCAGAAAACATCATGCAGGAGGAAAAATGGTGCTGGGGCTCACAGAGAGTACACGATTTGCTCAAATTGGGAAAATCACTTAACTGTGATAGGGGAATGCCAATTTTCTCATCTCCAAAATACACAGAAGAAAATGACGTCCAACAGCTTGTAGGATGTCACGGATGGCCCCTGAGAGGCCAATCCAAGCGAAGTTTTCAACCTAATTACTAACTTTGCAAATGACTCCCATTTAAATGTATTGTATGTAAATTATCTTAAGTGGATATCCTGAAAATTGACATGCAGCAGCCCCTCACAAATCCATGTTAGAAAGGGTCTGAAAACAGCACTGGGTGGGATGGGCTCAATAAGCCAATCATAATATTACCATGGAGTCCCACGCCAGCACAGTCAAAGAGCTGACGCTGGGCTGAGGAATAGCCACTTAGGAATAAGAGGGAATTTAACTAAGGAATTATTTAAGCTCTCACTGTCTGCGCCTTGGAGAATTACCTAATGAAGTGTGTTGTTGCTGCACTCCATTTACAGAATCCCATCTGAATAATACACTGAAGTGTTAACTCATGTGTGATTGATATGCATTTTTTCTGCCTGCTGAATACAAAGTCTCAAAGGTTTGCTGCATAATTTTCTCACTTTTTAAATACAAAATGCAACCTAAGAAATGGTTATGGGGCAGCGATGGGAGAGTACTTTTAAAGTCAAGAAATATGTGCTTGGGTATAATTATTTCACAAAAAGCAGTGTTTTCAAAACCTAGAATTCATATGAACATACCATAGCATTACAGATTTCCACTCCATAGGAACTTTAAAAAAACCTACATACGATCTGAAATAAGCTCTGGCATAGGCAAAAGGTCTGGCCTTGGCAAGCTGATTCAAGGTTTTTTTTTTATTTCAAGCAAACGACACAAAAAGAAACTTAAAAAACTATGCAGCCACTTAAACGAGCCCACCACATGCTTGCAATAAAAATTTAAACATTAAAAAACATGTGGCCGTTTGACTAGACTTTATTAAATAACAAGACTAATTTGGGCCATGCATTTTATTATTTGTGAAAGATACTAGAATAAATCACCACCTAACCAAGCACGCAAGTTGCACGCGGTAACGATTTTCTAGTGGCAATTTTAAAAAGGAAGGGGGGAAAAAATAACCATCGAACAGGGCACCCAAACTGGATACAAAATAAATAGCAGGCATGTAAAGTTAATATCAAAATAAACTATAACGCACAAACAGGTTTGTCACATTGAAGACCGCCATGTGAATGGCTCAAAAATAGGCCAATGAATGAAGAGGGTTGCCTGAAAGCTCCCGTAAGGTTGTGTATGTATAGGTATGTGAGTATATACATTTCATAGTCACACACATATACATACACAAACTTACAGGAGCTTACTCCTTTGACAACTGCAAGCTTCCCGAAGAGCAGTTGACTTTCAAGCACCTGAAGTCCTGTGCTTACCAGATGTACCGCGGCATGGAGTACCTGGCCTCCCGGAAGTGCATACACCGAGATGGAGCAGCCCGGAATGTCCTAGTGACGGATGACAACGTAAAGAAGATTGCCGACTTTGGCCTGGCAAGAGATGTGTACAACATAGACTACTACAAGAAAACCACAAACAGTCTACTGCCTGTGAAGTGATGCCTGGTCTTTTGGAGTGCTTCTTTGGAAAAACGTCACGCTTGGAGGCTCACCGTACCCTGGAATTCAGGTGGAAGAACTCTTTAAGCTGTTAAAGAAGGCCATGGAATGGACAAACCACCAAACTGCTCGCATGAGCGGTATATGATCATGCAAGAGTGCTGGCATGCAGTGCCATCTCAGTGTCCAACCTACAAACAGCTAGAAGACTTGGACCGGGTCCTTGCGGTGACATCCACTGATGAGTACCTGATCCTCTGTGTTCTTTGAGCAGTATTCGCCACCCTGCCAAGACAGCCGCAGCAGCTGCTCTTCTGGGGACGATTCGGTCTTTGCACATGACCTGCCCGAGGAGCCCTACCTTCCCAAGCACCAGCAATACAATGGAGTCATTCGAACATGAGGGTTGAGGGACAAAGATCCAAACCAACCCAAGCATGTAGGCTTCAAGGCCCCTAGACAGACCATCGGGGAGGGCGGTTTCGCCGGACAAAGCTTATGAGTGAAAGAAACCTTATTTTCTTTCTTTGAGCCGTAGTCTTTTTTTTTTTTTACATGCTGTACAAGAAAGTCATGAAGCACTGTTTGGCCTTAAGGACCTAATCTCTTGCCAAGATATAAATAAATAGGTATATTTTTTATAAAGCATAATTTTCAGTCTAGAGATATGGACTGCTTGACCTCCAGTAATGTAATATAGTGTGCCAGAGTTGCCAAACTGTGCCTAAGAACGCCAAGAGGAGCGAAGTTTAAAGAAGAAAAAATCGAAATAAGATCTGGCGATGTCATAAAAGTCAAAAGGACCTTCCTCCTGTTAGTCGTTCGTTTTCAAAAGGGGAATTGTTTCCAGTTTGTTTCAAAATACAAGAGCAATAACTGCTGCTGTGCCAGCTCTCTGCGTCCACTACTTCCCAACCTACCGCCGAGTTATTTGTCCACATATTCTCCCATAGATTGTATTCTATTTTTATATATACTGTCAATATGTATTTTATTTACTCCTGAAGTATCTTATGTTATTGCTTCTGTGATATCTCTGTAAAGCGCTCAGATACCTTCGGGTCTAGTTTGCGCAGTATTAAACTCAATAAATAAATAAAACACCTCTAGAAAACCAAAGCAACGGTCTTCAGATAATGGAGCAAACACATTATAATTGTTGCAAAGGAGTAAGGTCGGATTAAGAAAAAATAGTACAATTTTGGGAACATTATAAAACGTCCCATATTCCTCTGAATCTCATTTTAGGCTGAATGTGTCAATGGTCCAAAAAGCATATTTTAAGCTGTCTATTGAGGGCAATTTAACTAAGTTCCACAGCTACTAAAAATTATATTTTAGATATCAAGTTTTTATATAAGTGATCATTTATTAATAACCGCAGTAAGGTAGGATGTCCATTACTGCGTAAAATTTTAATGCAGATCAAATTGGGTCACTTGCCGCACTAGGAGAATACTGAGCCACGGCACAACCTCGCTCATGGTGCTAGTCTTTCCAGATTGAGTGATAAAACAGCTGAACGCCAAAAAATGCATTCTATTGTAAATTCCTGTGGCGATGGAGATTCGTTTTTATTAAGCCACTGGCAACTAACTGCTCTGCTATTAAAAAACAAGCATTTGCAATGCACTCGGTTTCGCCTTTGGGACCTTATATGTATATAGCTATGCAGCACATTAGCCTGGGTGCTGAAACATCTACTGTTCTTTAACATGGAGGGAAAGTAAGCAACAAACTGCGTGACACGCCAGGTATGGGAACACATGGAGAGAAATATTGCCTTTCAGTGGGAAATGGATTAGTCCAAAGCTCGGTTTTAATATAAAATCAGGGCCTTCGGTGGTCATATCACTGAAAATACAAGATTTGAAAAAATATTATTGTCTACGGGTGGCCGTGGAAGAGAATTTCTATGGAGTGGAATCTAGAGCAGGCTAAAGTGATTCTGGTGTTTTACTGACCTCGGTTGGTCGTTTTCTATCAAGAAATTAAATACAGGCAGTTGAACAGAAAAAAAAAGTCCCTAAGCGGAAGCAGACAAGTCCTAGGGCTGATCTCCAGAGCCCAAAAAGTACATACACATATAGGTATATAATAAAGTATATACAAGTATATACTAAAGTATATACAAGAGGTCTCGAATGCTCGACCTAACGAGGCACTTTACAGAATAACGAATGGCCCGGTTAATGAAAAGGAATCGTTTTTAGTTAATGGTGATCATTTGATTTGCTATATTTAAGCTTTGCAGGATGATTTTTTAATGTTATATATGTGAGAGCTAGGTATGCTACCTATTGTTTATTTGGTTTATTAAATACATAAAAAAAGCTCTACAAAAAGTTCTTTTGCAGAAGAGACTTACATTTGAAACAATGTAACTCAAATAAATAAGAATAGACTACCCAACCTCTTGCAACATTGTGTTAAAACTTTAAGATGACATTGTGGAACTTTCGGGATTCCAGGGGAATGGTCCTTTACAGGTTTCTTGGAGGGATCCTTGCTAAAAAGCCCTTCGTGGAAAATGATACTGCAAGCCACAAAGTCCACATTCCATTTATAAGGATGCAGAACATTATTACAAATCAGGTACACATTTCATTACTTTAAAGGTAGCTCTAAAAACATCCTGATTGGTTGTTACTAATGAATACAGGGGCCTAAAGTTTTCCTCTGAAGACTGGCGTGGGCACTGCCTAATGTTGGGGTCACCGAACACCACGAATGCCTAGTCTTGATTCCACTTCTTGCCTCTCTCTTTCATTATTCTGAACTTCCTGCTTCTTTACTCCATTCTTGCATGTAATTTTCCAACCCTCCGAAGCTTTCTAACACCATTTCTCCAGCTTTGTCTTATTTGTCCATTTTCTGCCTCTCTCTTTGGTCTGGGTCAAAGCTTGATGATGGAAACTAAGTCCCTGTCCCCAAAAATGACCTGCAACCAAAGGCACAAAGTAAGTACATAATAGACACCTTTGTTTGTTGTGACAGACAGAGGTGGTTTCATGCCACCTGGTTCTGGATTGCAACCAGATTGGACGAGGCTGCATTCAATACATTTGATAGATTAAATGAAGCACTCGAGTGAACATGTGTGTCGTAAGTATATTCACACACATAATTCCCTGAACGGTTTACCTGTAGTTTGCAAGTTTTTCTATTATCTGAGCTTTCTCAGTCACAGAGGTAGTGTTAGCCACACCAAAGGTAAGGACTGTGGTTTAATATAGCCCTAGAGCCCGAAGTAGCGGGCTCTACCGGCCATTAGAACATTGGAATGTTGGGAGGTCCATTGAAAACAATGGAGTGCTCCAGGCTTATAATGGCTGGTATAAGCCTGGAGCACCAACATTCCAATGTTTCTTTGTTCACAGCTCTGGCTGTGAACAAAGGCTTCAGGGAGCCGGAGGGGATTCCAATCCCCTCACACTCCCATAAGGCTTTGTTCTTTTTTGTTAGAACATTCTGCCCTCTAGTGGAGCCTTCGGTTCAGGGGTTTAAAGCTGGAGCGGGCCTTTAATAGCCGGTATAGCCCTCTACGGCGGGCCATAAGGCTATATTAAAAGGCCCGCTCCAGCTTTAAACGCCTGAACCGAAGGCTTTTAACAAGGCAGTTGGCCTTTAAAGGCCCCAAGAAGACAGAATGTTCTAATTTGTAAAACAAAGGCCTCTTGGAGCCTGAGGGGGTCGAAATCCCCTCGGACTCCATGAGGACTTTGTTCACAGTAACTGCTGTGAACAAACATTGAAATGTTGATGCTCCTGGCTTCCCACAGCCATTAGAAGCCCGGAGCCACTCCATTGTCTTCAGTGGAGTGCTCAACATTCCAATGTTCTAATAACATTTTATCTACCCAGAGATAAGAGAAGTAGTAGATTTTGATTCGAGGTGGCAGAATGCAATTCTCTGTGATCTTACTAGACGGAGAGGTGAGCACAGGTGACAGTCATGGTAAAGGTAAAAGAGAAATGGGTGAGAGACCGCGCTCAGTGCGGGAAGTGCACATTATGGAGTGAACAGTCATTCAAGATCTCAGGACAGGGTATGCATCTAACTTTAAAGTTCTTCAGAACCTCCTGTTTCTTCGGGCTGGCTCTGAAGGTGGAGAACGGTAGGTCCACTCTGATCTCTTTAGGGACATTATTCCATATTCTGGGGCAAACTCCCAGACCGCGGTAGGGGATTTGTTAAGAAGTGTGAAAATATTAACCTTTTCTATCGCTTTCAGCTTTACTTACAGAAAGGTACTCCTGGTGCCCACTTTCCTGTCACTCTTAAAGAAGAATGTGCCAGAAACTATTTACTGCACAAAAATTATGCACTGTGCGATCTGAATCACCATTACCTGGTGATAACATGTACAAATACTCACCTCAATGCTACTGTTTTATCTTATCTTATCTTAGGTGCCATTTGTAGAGCGCACTGACGCCGAGGCTTCCTGGCGCTGAAAGACAGAATGAGTGAGGGGAAAACAGAGGAGCAGGGTTTTAACAAAGGGTAGGGAAGAGGTAAGTTTTAAGTACTTTCCTGAAGTTCAAGAGGGAGGACGAGGATTTGATGGAAAGAGGGAGGGGGTTCCAGAATGCAGGGGCTAGGTGAGAAAAACGGCGACCGCCGAATTTCTTAGTTTTGATTTTGGAAGTGGCAAGTAGATGACGGTGGGCCGAGCGGAGGTCACGCTGAGGACAGTAGGGGCGGATGAGAGATGTTACAAACGCAGGGCCCGAGCCATGAAGGGTCTTGAAGGTAAGGCATGTCACCTTGAAGGCTGCCCTTTGGGCAATGGGGAGCCAGTGAAGACCATGGAGAAGGGGTTTGGCAGATTGCCATCTGGGGATGTTAAGGATTAAGCGGGCCGCTTGGTTTTGGACAACCTGGAGGCGGTGGGTCAAGGATGATGGGAGGCCATGGTAGATTGAGTTCGAAAAGTCTAGGCGGGAAAGCACAAGTGAGATCACGACTTGGGTAAGTGCAGCGGGGGGAAGTAGGTGGCGGACTTTGCGGATCTTTCGGAGCTGGTACATGCAGGAGGATATTACTGCTCCCACCTGTGATTTGAGAGAGAGCTCAGCATCGATGATCACACCTAGGCTCTTTACGGTTTTCGCCGGGATGGGGGGAGGGCCTAGTTCCGACAGCCAGAACTGCGGGCCCCAGTGCGGGTGACTGAGTCCCGGGAGGAGGAGCTCAGTCTTCCCGGGGTTCAGTTTCAGCTGGTTCTGGTTCATCCAACCTTGGATGTGGATCATAACTGCGTGAAAGGTGTTAATGGCATGAGGCGAGTCGAGCGGGAGGATGATCTGCAGGTCGTCCGCATAGTTGAAGGTGACGATGTCCCATTTTTGAAGGGACTTGATCAGGGGCCGGAGGTATAGATTGAACAGGAGCGGCGAGAGGGAGGAGCCCTGGGGGACTCCGCAGTGCGTGGGTGCCTTGGTGGCGGTGTAGGGCCCCAAGCGAACCGCCTGTGTTCTTCTGGTGAGAAATGACTTGACCCAGTCAAGCGCAGCGCCCTGGATGCCAGCCTGCTCGACACGGTGGAGAAAGATGTTGTGGTCCACCGTGTCGAACGCGGCCGAAAGATCCAGGAGGACGAGGGCTTGGGGAGAGCCTGCGTCCGCGTTGCTCCTGAGTGTGTCCAGGACTGCCAGGATGACGTGCTCAGTGGAGTGGGCAGGTCTGAAGCCGGCTTGGTTGGGCTCAAGGTAGTGGGAAGATTCAATGAAGTTTGATAGGCACCGAGTGACATGGGCCTCCATCAATTTTGAGAAGTACGGGAGGAGGGAGATGGGGCGGTAGTTGGAGGGCTCCGCAGGGTCGGCTCCAGGTTTTTTAAGGAGGGGCACTAAAATAGCCTCCTTGAAGGAAGTTGGAACGGTGCCTCTGCTAAGTGCCCCGTTGAGTAAAGGTAGGATACAATCTGGTAAATGCAGGCATATGCTCCGCAGGACTGATGGCGGGCAGCAGTCGTTCGGGGAGCCAGATTTTACCCGGATAGCTAGCTCTGCTAAAGAGGTAGGGTCGAGGAGCGGAAAGGAGGAAAAAGTAGAGGGATTGTTAGGGCAAGGGACCGGTGGGGGTGGCTGGGGAGAGGGGGGGGATGGAGTTTTTGATTTTTGTGATTTTGTCTAAGAAGAATGAGTTGAGGGTGTCACAAGCCTCCTGAGTAGGGGTCTGGGCTGGGAGAGTCCTGTCGTCCGTGGTCAGTTCGTCCATGACTCTGAACACCTCTTTGGATTTATCAGCTGCCGACGAAATCCTGTTAGAGAAGTGTTCCATTTTGGCTAGTCTGATGGCGGCTCTATATTCTTTACGCGTATCCAAGTAGGACTGTCGGGCTAGGTCGGAGTAGTCGCGTCTCCAGGTGCGTTCTGACTGCTGAGTTTTTAATTTTATAAGCTTAAGATCAGCAGAGAACCACCTGTGGGAGTTGCGGTGCCGCGTGCCGGGGAATTTGACCAAGGGGGTAAAGATGTTACTGGCCGATTCAAGCCAGGAGCCAAGATCGTGTTCCCAACCGTCTATATCATTAGAGGGGGGGAAGGATGGACAGGTGTCAGCCAGGGCAGTAAGAAAGCCCTGGGAGTCGTATGTATTCCATTTTCGTGAGGAGCCACCAGCCATCAAGGGAGCGGGGATCTGACCGGCGACAGTGATGGTGTCAACTAGGCTGTGGTCAGACCAGACGCATGGAGAGACGTCTGGTGTTGACAGGACCAGATTACAAGTCCAGATCTGGTCCAAGATGTGGCCTTTGTTGTGGGTGGGTTGGGTAACCTGTTGGGTTAGATTCAGGCTATTGAGAGTCTCAAAGAGCTCTGTGGCATGGGAGCCAGCGTTGGCATCGCTAAACCAATAGTTTAGGTCGCCGAGAAGGGCGAAACTGGAGTGCGATGTTAGAAGGCTGGACAGTTGTTCACTCAGAGTGGTGGAAAAAGATGGCATAGGATGGGGAGGCCGGTACAAGAGTAGAAGGGTAAGGATACCAGTATCAGTTTGCACACTGAGAAGTAAGTTGTCCACCTTCGGAATGGGGAGGGAATAGGAAGAGACAGAGTTCAGACGTTTGGATATGATGGCTGCCACCCCGCCCCCGGGGTGATCACCGGGGCGGTCGGCATGAAGGATGTAATAGTCAGGGGGGAGGGCGGCCAAGATATCAGGGAGAGACTCAGAGTTTAGCCATGTTTCCGTGAGCAGGAGCATGTCCGGATTGGTGTTCGATAGCAGAATGAAGATATCCTCAGAGTGTTTGACCAGAGAGCGGGTGTTCAAGTATAGCACTCTGATGGTCGTGGTGTTAGCAATTGGCGTGACTGGAAATGTGCTACTGCTAGGGTGGTGTTGGTCGGGGCACATGATACCGGCAGCGTGTATACGGCGGAGAGCTGTTAGGGATGGGGGGGTAGTGGGGTGTTGCAAGTCTCTCAGGGATTGAGGGGAATACGAAATATGAGGGTCGGCGTGGCGTGCCCTAGGGCCCGTACTGGCGCGGACGGGCGCAGACGGGCTCGCCCCTAGCGCGCCTTCAGCGCACAAACGGCGCGCCCGCTGCGCTCGTCCGCTGCGCGTCCGAAAGATGCACATTATTTATAGGGTGTGGAAGGGTGGCGTGGGGGGTGTGGCTTCGCAAGGGGGTGTGGCCTCGGTCCTCGCCGAGCTGGCGGCGGGAAAAGCTTGTGGGGGCTGCGGCAGCGATAACTCGGCTGCGCAGGAAACAAAGAAGCCAAGAAGCAAGTGCACACAGGTAAAGTGACAATGAGATTTTTTAAAAGCAATTTGTGAACAAGTTAAAAAAGCTCTCGGCTTTCCGCCTCAAGAGCACAGTCTGTCTGGGCTGCGAGCGCTAGCAATCAGCGCCTTTAAAGGGTGGTGGGGGGGGGTGTGGCTTCGCAAGGGGCGTGGCCTCGCAAGGGGGCGTGGCCTCGCAAGGGGGCGTGGCCTCGGTCCTCGCCGAGCTGGCGGCGGGAAAAGCTTGTGGGGGCTGCGGCAGCGATAACTCGGCTGCGCAGGAAACAAAGAAGCCAAGAAGCAAGTGCACACAGGTAAAGTGACAATGAGATTTTTTAAAAGCAATTTGTGAACAAGTTAAAAAAGCTCTCGGCTTTCCGCCTCAAGAGCACAGTCTGTCTGGTCACCCCTTGAAGGATGAGAGACTGGCTGTACTCAAGGATTCCAACCTGTGATCGTTATGCAACACATAACGACATTTCCAGTGACTAAATTTGTCTATTGATCAAGCCTATTGGCTTCTATCACAAATGTAAACCCTAAAAACATTACAGTTCAGCAAAATGATGTACGTGTCTTCATGACATGACGCAGGGCATTTTCGAAATCTAACTAAATCAGTAATTAAAGTGAATGGGCTCTCACGTCCCCCCTCCGCCACATCTGCAGTCTTCTACTGTACAATAGATATCCCACAGTCTATGCAAATGAAGTGTTCACATTTCGGTCACGGACAACTCAAGCAGGCCTTCTTCAGGGCAAGATTGGTTGTAAAACATGCTACAGGAACCTCGAGATCAGAGGACAGTCAGGGGTTCATTTGTTTTTCAACCAGGAGCGCAGGTGTAGCCTTCCACAAGGGCTTAAGTTATTTTGGATCCCTTCCCAATTTGTGACTAGCCAATTAAAACTGAGGGAGCGCGAGTCAATCTCCAACCGACTAATTGCTTTCCATGATATTGATGTATGCAAATTATATGTTTTCAGGGCACATGGAGAAGATAGAAGAAATGATCCACGGTCACAGAGAAACCTAAAGAAATGATCCTAGGGTACATAAAGAAATAATTGTATAGCACAAACACAGACTGAAGAAATGGTACCAGGGCTCAGAGAAAAGACTGAAGGGGCAATCCCAGTGTTTACATACAGAAGTCTAATGATCGAACCCAACACTCACAAAAAGGCAAACTATTTTAGCCCAGCACACAGAAGAAATCCAAGAAATGGTCACACGGCATATAGAGAACACAGAAGCAATAGTTTCAGGGTGTATAGTGGAGTCCAAAGATTGTGATCCAGAATCGTTTTCTCAATCTTTTCCATGTGCCCTAGGTCCAAAGCAGAAACCAAACATAGATCACTGGGACAGTACAGGAAAAGTAAATACATTATCTGGGGCACAAGGAAGACACCCAGGATATGATCCCAGGGTACCTATTGGTGACTGAAGAAATGCATTTTGCAGGTGAATTATATATGTGTCACATCCATTTGGTGTTGGACTATAAACAATGCCAGAACTAAAGTCTGGTCTTCATGATAACAAAGGCTCATACCAACACCCTCCCATCGGCCCATCAGACAATGTTTTCAAGCTGCCCATGTGCCTTTCAACTGCAATGTAGTAACAAACCCAAATAGACAGCTCCACAAGCAATAAATATAATATAAGGGGATAATGCCGACAAGGTGGAAATCTGAGCAAAAAGGAGTTGAAAAAGCTCAGCTGGCAACATCACATATATATTTCCAGGAGACAGACAAATCGATGGAGATGTTCTGTATCCTGAAAGTAGATCCTACCACCCACAGAAACAGACAAAGGCAACTAATCGGTAAGACCTGTATGAACTTATATAGCTGAAAATGCGACAAGAAACCTTTCGCCAAGGAGACCTATATGTTGGACGATCAAATTAAAGTTTTAGTTTCGGAATGCAAACACACAGGTCCATGTTAAGTGTAATGTTATAGGTCTCCTCCGCCACTGCCTTTTTAAACAAACCCTTATCTGAGAGCTTTCTATCAAAACTATTTGGGGTCATGGATTGACTAGGTTACCCGAGAAGTAAAAAAGAGAACAGCTCACGCTCCACAACCACAGAAGGTATGGAAAACTTAGAACTCACTCCACTTTTAGCAAAGGTCATGTCACGTACTGTAAATGAACCGGCCCACACTATAAACGTACAGACATCGCTATGGAATTGGGATAGTGGCCTTCCAAAAGAATAACTGCCTCATGCTTTCTTTCAGCTCACTCCATCCAGTAAAATACAACATGTCTAGGAGGAGTACTGGACATTTCCCCAGCAAATTTACCACATGGTCCAAATCCACCATTTTTAGCCGGGAAACCACCATAAGCAAGAACAGACACTGGATACCACTTTGGTGGGAAAATAAAACACAGGGGCAGAATTCGCATCACCTACGATGGGAATTTGCTTCATTCCATAATTTACAGCGCCTTCTGCAGAGAATGTGCACCGCACACACAGACCTCAGTCTACATTCAAGGGATGTACCACTTGCACAGACTATGCACCACTCTGCCTTCATTAAACTCAATCAGCTTCCAAAATGGAATCAACTAAGTCTACAGTTCATTTAGCTTTTGACCGGGAATGCTGGCAATGCCCAAAGCTCGCACTGCCTCGATCGTGAAACACTTGGCCGAGACTGGGAACAATTCTTGATTTTCCTCATAACATCCGCTCTCGAGCAGATTTTCTGACCCACGAGTCCCTTTTTCAAAGAATTAGAGCCAGTCTCTGTCTCTTGGACTACAAATACCATTTATCCTTTCAAAACATTGGAGACAATCATAGTTTACAATTGTTTGCTCCAGGGACACATGTTCCTGTAAGTTAAAGATCTCTGGCCACGACTGGCATACCCAGTGTCGTGGAGCTTCCCATGCGGACTTCCTTTTGGGACTTCCTGTGATCCAAAGTCCTGTTCGCTTCAGATTGACACTCTTCCACTTAGGAGTCTACGGATTTCCTGGTATCCCCAGAGGAAGCCTGCTGTGAGCAGACTCCGCTACTAACCACACATTGAACGAAGAGCACTAGTGCACATCCGATATTCCATACTTATTCGTAATGTCGGTAAAGCACTGACAAAATTATGTCGACTGACCAGTAAGCAAGAGACCCGAGATACAATCAGCATTATTTAGAACAAGGCAGGCAACATGTTGATTCTCTTTTCTGAAAGGTTTCAGTCTGCTTGCTTCTCATACCAGACCTGAGACCTGGAAATCCCTTTTCCAGTCAAGTCTAATAAATTAGGGAAGGATCACGAGTTGTAATAACAAAGATCTCTATTTTGATTAAGCATTCCAGTGTTTTACTTATTATTACAGATAAATAAGGACAGAAACAATGTTTCAGGTCTGTATTTATATTTAAAAGTGGAAAAATACTGAAAATGGTGCTTCTTGTGAGAGACTTTCCATGCTGTCTTTCATGATTTCCATGCAACAGCTGAGCTGATAGACAGCATGGAGAGTTAAAAAAACAGGATGAGATTTCCTTAACTACAGACACGTGTTAACATATATTAGTAGTTTAACACAAATATGTACCTGTGAGTGTACTGTTTTGTTATGTTTGGCTGCTTAATTTGCTAAAATGTGACAGGCACCCATGTATGAGTGCATGTCCAAGAGTTAAATAAATGTGGAAATATACCATTTTACAGCTCTATTTATTCTCAAAACACAAAATAAATTTGGATGAATATCAATAAGATCGCCAAATAATAAAATATAGATAAATACAGGCGGAAATGTTAAAAAAAGAAATACCATAACACCGGAAGGGAAATGTTAAAAAAAAAAATTATAGCATAAAACCAGGAGACCAACTTTTGATTCCCTTGCAGAAACACGTTCCCGGCTATCTTGCCTAAATATGCTAGGTGGCAATCAAGGTCATAATATATTGACGATTAATGTCGTATAAAACCTCCAGCACCAGGTGGGCCGCTCATCTACTTGTTGCAGAATAAAGATAATCTCAAACTTGGTCTTTGCTCTTGTCTTGCCCTTTTATTACTTTATTAACAGAGGAGGCAGAAAGTGAACAACATGTACACATTGGGAGTGCTCTGTTATTCCATTGTTAACACTTCGGTGACAGTCTTTAGTTTTTTATCCCACTACTGAAGTGTTATCATGCACTGCATTTGCCATGATGCTTTGGGGCAAGTTGAGTGCCAGGATATGAGGCAGTGTGCTCCCAACCTCCTTCCGTGTTGTATCAGCATTAGTCTCACGGCACTAGAGAGCCATGATGGGCTCCTTCCATTTTCTGGTTACGAATCATTATTTCAGTATCCCTGCTTTTATAAGTGTTCAAAACCACCTGACACACATGGATTTACAAAGGGCATCTCGAGTGCTCTTTCAAATTTTGCGCCCTCCATGTTTGCTGGAAGGCAGCTCCATTTAGGAGAACTCCCCCAAGTCACTCATTAGGGTTATACTATTTCTCACCACCCAAAGGACCATGAGAAACATCAGTGCAATGCATCAGAAAAACATCTTCATAGCTGGGGGAGGGGGGTGTCTTATAGGGCTTCACACCCTGAGGTTTTTTAGGTCGAGCCTGGGAAGCTCATGCAATGCTCTGCGGCATGCCCGTACTGGAGTATGGATTTGAAGCTCCGCCCATATTTGTCATTGGCTTGTGTCATTGTCTTTTGTAAATGCTGGCTTCTGATTCATTATTAGGCTTGTTAGTACCTCCTTAGTACCACCTTGTCTTGATTTGTAACCTCCCATGAGGACTGGCCCTTTTACTTCAGCTTGTTACACAGTACATCTTCTTTAGTCTGTAAGAACTTTTTTCTTTAATGAGTTTCTCTTACTGCAGGAGGGTCTCATGCTCAGTTGTGACCACCGGCTTGCTTTGCTTATTTAATTCATAGCAAACAGGGAGCTATTCAGGGATTATGGGAGACAGAAGGGGGCAACTCAGAGATGCCTTCAGCATTTGGAATGCAATAGGTCTCGCATTCGCAAGAGTTTAGGCTATTGGCATTGCAAATGGCAATGCCTTTTATTTAGGTTTTAAAAACCAAAACATACATAAAAGGCATTGTCATTTACAATGCCAATAGCTAAAACTCGTAAATGCGAGACCTATTGCATTGCAGATGCTTGTTTTTTTAACTCTCAGTCAAATATATGAACTACTGCGTATAAAATGAAACAAAAGATGGATTTGGGCATTTAAACCTAGCCTATCAGTGTTCTCAAACCTAAAGAACATTTCAGATTCCACAAATCTGGTCAGGGTAAAGATTCTCCCTTTTAATGGTGTTAAAATGCACTCAACTTGTGAACTGGTAGTTCTAAGACATCAGAGACTTCAAAAGGGAGGTGGGAAGTCCTTTGAATTCAGCCTTTGACAGTTCTTTATGAACGTTAACACTGCCAATGGAAAAAACTGATCTGCAGAAGAATCAGAAAAACAAAAAGCATACCTCTCCTCTGGCTGGGCACTGTAGAAGTAAATCAGACCATGGAGCCACGTTTTTTTCATTTCTTCTTATCTTACTTTTAAGCTTTCTGTCAGATATCCTTCCCATGCTCCTACTACAACTTTCTACAAACCTCAAAACATTCTTCTTCCAAATCTATCGCTTCCACTTCATAGCTGATGAGGTTAAGAAAGGATAACGTAGAACAACTGCAGCCAATAAGTCACAAAATGTCCCTTAGAGCAACTCTGGACAGAAGGCTGCAATATATGGTCTTCTGTCTGAGTTAATTACATGTATGCAACTGATGTGGAACATGATCCAAGGATTGGGGGACTTGTTTCCATGCTTCACTGGAAATGCATCTCTCACATACATCAAGTCACTCTTTTCCCTTCAATGTATTTAAAAAAATGCAAATGCAAACATCTTTAGAAATATTTATTGTTTATCATGAATCCACAATCTCATGAGATGTTGATCGAGACATATAGAATGATTTTGAAGGGGCAACATCCGGCTCTATCTATTTTTGCCCACCACAACGTTCCAGACAAGGAACAACCATATGGGCATAGGGCTTGGTCCTACCCTAATAATAACCATCCAGCCAGAACTGGCAGGCCACACCCCCCCCCTTAACAAACAAACAAGCAGTCACAGAATAGTCTCTGCCAGTGTTGGCCTCTTCCATGAGGTGCATCTTGAATCCTATAACACAGTGAGCAGGGGACTTCAGTCTGGAAACACCCATCACACTTGAAGGGTCCCAATAAAATCAATACAAAGTGATGGCTAGAATCCTTGAAAGAATCCCTGTCACTGGATGTCTCAGGCTACATTGCATTGCATCATGTTTTTGTCCAATATGTCAGATGTGGAGCAACCATACCCAAATCAGTGTTGCTTCTGCTCCAAGGAGCTTAACGCACCCTGAACTGCCAGGCCACAAACCAGAGCAGTCGGTCTTGATGGGCCGAGGTGTAGCTAGGATACTATGGCACATTAACCACAAGATTCTTCTCTAGGCATAGAGTCACACCTAGGGCATCACATTACAGGTCATTTTTATGAAGCAAGCCTGGCAAAAATCAAGAAAGAACACAAGATAAATGGCCAGTATAGTAGACATCGGCTCCTAAAGACAAACCAGCCATTCACGATCAAGACAGGAAATCACGAAATATCATGAAATTTTAATGAGTGATTTGCACAATGCAGATTTAAAGGTATGAGTGGGTCACTTTAAGTACCCAAAAAATCATGGGGGAAGGATCACTTGTCCTGCATAACCTGGGTATGCAGGTTGGGTACGTGGTGTCTCACAATTAAAAGCCCCTCATGCACGTGTATTCTGAGTTCTCGTAGCGGTATATGTTGTCTCCCCGCTCTTTTTTAACACGTGTGTGCATAATCCTCGGGTCAGTATTTATGCACCCTCCGCCTGGAGGATTTACCCTTGGTTAAAACAGTAGTGATCGTGGATAGTGGAAGTGAGGTGCTAGGGGGGTGAGTTAAAATACCCGGACAGCCAGATGCATGACTTTATTGGGTCTGGATTAGGGTAGCCCAATTAGGGAATAATTAGCTGATGTGCAGCTTTGGAATAATAAGGAATTCAAGCGCACTGTATGGTGTGAGTTAAAAAACGGTCGACTTTCAGCCTCGTCGCCTATGTAGGTCGGTGGGCTTTCTTCAGGACCAGTGCAAATCGATAGTGAAAATAAGTGAAATAATGACCTGTTTTCAGTCAGTGCAAGGTCGCATAGTACCTGTGGAAAAGAATTACATATATACAGACAGGGGAGGGGGGAACAGGGGGAGACACGCACATATGTGTAGATATTTCACACATCAAAATCGTAGTAGATTATTTTTTTTAAAACAACTTTAAAAATGGCAATACTTGTGCACAGTTTCATGCCCCAAGTCGGTGTCAACTCTTTCATTCTCATGCCTGGTGACGGTAGTAGCATGCTCATTCAAGTGCCGGATAGGTCCCTGAAAGTTAGTATTGTGAAAAGGTATTCGGCAAATGGCGGTGGGTTTACAATATCTCTACGTGTGTACCGCGTTCAGTTGGTGCCCTTAAGTGGTCTAGTTATGAGTGCCTGATTGCACAAGTGACATACGGGATAGTAGTCAGTTTTCGTGCGGTAACAGGTCGCTTCGGTAGCTTGTTTGAAAGTGCCGGAAGGTACGAGAAATGGCTATATAGAGTGCTATGCGGGAAGTAGGGTCGCACTGAATGTAGTGGGTCCCGCTGTGGAGCGATGCGGTTGTTAGATCACAATAATGGCGATGTTGACAGTGGGCGGCATTCGTATCTACATTCTAACGCTGCGTCCACATACCTTGCGAAAAGCGAATGAGCACTCCTTCAGGTCAGGGGCTAGGAGGAGGTGCCTAACTGTGGCGTGATTCCTCCCGCGTAGCTTGTGCTATCGCTGCCTCTTCTAACCCGGAAAGGTATGAGGTTAGATTCCGGTCCTTGATATATAGAACCTTGGAAATGGTAGAGTTACTCAAAACATCGGCTCTGGTTTTTGCAATAAACACAGTAGAAATATTTCATGAGTATTTTTTCTTAATGTTATATGATATTCATGGCTAATTGTTCTGCTGGATGATTGTATAAATCTGAAAGTTAGACAGATTTAAAAATAATTCTTATGGAATGATTTTAGCCGTTAGGGAGTGTTGTAATGATAAATGAATTGACATAGGTATGTCCTTAGTGGTAAACAGTGTGTCTCATGGTGGCCATATGGGTTTATCTCACAATTGTTATTACTTATTCAGGAGAGACTGGCTCTTGTACTTGTTGATCATGCGAACGTAAAGGGGTAGTTCGTCAGGACAGTACTCATAATTCATAGAATACTTGTTTCTATTAGATGGCAGGGTTATCTATTAAGGCTTAACCAAGGAATATTATCGTTCAATCCCATAGTGTCAGTTTTCAATCGATGTATCCAACGTTGTTCCTTTTCTAAAAGGATTTTTGCTGCGTTCCTGTGTTTTGTGTCAAGTGTTTCTAGAATAACCCACTGTAGGTCAGTGACAGTGTGGCCTGCTTCCAGATAGTGAGTAGACATTTTTGTAGTGCTTTTTTTGCAATGGATATTGCTCCGGTGTTCGCAGAGTCTCTGCTTTGCTTTCCTGCAGGTCATACCAATGTATCGCATTTGACACGGGCATGTAATCATATAGATGACATGACTCGTTTGACAGTTCGTATGTCTCCTTATCGTCCACTTCAAGGTCGGAAGTAGTTGTATTTCTTTGGTTGGTTTGGTGAGGCTGCAAACTGAGCAGGTGCCGCAGGGAAAGTGTCCTGTTATCGGTGGGTTGTCCCACAGTCCAGTTCTTTCTCTAGGCTTCTTAGGGAAGGGTCTTGTGTGGACCAAGAGATCTTTTAAATTGTGACTCCTTTTGTTTGCAAACCTGGGTTTGTGCCAAGTTAGGGTGTTGGATGTTAAAATCCTCCCGTTTTTGTTGATTTTTTTTTATCTTATTCGTCACTGGACTATAAGTTGTGACGCAGGTAATGACCTCTTCTTGTGGTTGTCTCTGTGCTGTTTCTAAAAGGGTCTCTCTGGGTTGATTGCGTGCCCGCTTTTTGCATTTGTTGATCACTGATTGCGGGTAATCGTGTGCCTTTAGTTTCTCACATAGGTCATTGGCTGGTCTCTTATAATCTGAGGTTTTGCTGCAATTTCTCCTTAGCCTGAGAAATTGGCTGTATGGGAGGTTCTCGCGAAGTGGGCGGGGATGAAAACTCTTGAAGGAGAGTAAACTGTTTTTGGATGTGGGCTTGAAAAAAGTGCGAGTCTCTCGGCATACAAGTTGATATCCAAGAAGTCAAGGTTTTGACTGTTGGCAGTATAGGTGAATTTTAAACAGTCATCCAATGAGTTAATCCATGAGTGAAATTGTTCCAAACTTGCAACATCTCCTTCCCATATCAACAGAATATCGTCGATATACCTTTTCCCTGAAAAGGATGTGATTTAGGTAAGGGTTGTTTTCGTTATGGATGTGGTTGCTCTCAAAGGTGCCAACATAAAGCCCTGCCACACTAGGGGCAAATGTGCTGCCCATAGATGTTCCATGGCATTGGAGGTAGAGTGTCTTTGTATTGGAAATAGTTTTCTGTTAGAGCGAGTCTGCAACACTAATACGAAATGTCTGGGTGTTTTATGGGGCCAATCTGCATTGAAGAGTATTGTCTCGAGGGTGTCTAGAGTCTTCTGCTGTGGAAGACTCGTATACAGACTTTCAACGTCGAGACCTACTAGTAGCATGGTTTCATGTGAGTATTGGAAATGTTGTAGTTTGTTGAGGAGGTCACAGGTGTCTTTTAGGTAGGTGGGTGTCTGTTGGACCAGAGGTTTTAAATACTGGTCCGTGAATTGGGAAAGCGGTTCTAGGACCGAGTCTATTCCTGAGACTATCGGTCTCCCTGGAGGTGGTGTTCTCTCCTTGTGAGTTTTTGGGAGAGAATAGAAGTATGGAATTCGGGGTGACTTGATTTCCAAATATTCAGCCTCCTTTTTAGACACCCATCTGTTAGTCTCTGCTTCTTCAATCATCATTGAGATGGTTCTCTGTAGCCGTGCAGTGGGATCTGTGGTGAGTACTTTGTAGAACTTGGTATCTGCTAAGAGATCCATGCATTGTTTGTCATAACCAGTTGATGTGAGTATCACGATTCCTCCACCCTTGTCGGCCGGCTTGATGACGATTTCACCATCACTCTTTAAATCTGTTAATGCTCGTTGTTCTACTTTGGTTATGTTGTGGAACATCTTTAGTGGCTGTTGGCTTAGTTCATCCACTTCTTTCATTATGGCTTGCTCGAACGTAGCGATTTCTATTGGAACCTGGGAGTTCAGGGGGCAAAAAGTGGATTTGTTCCTCAATGTTGTATCTCCCTCTCTCTCTGTGTGAGTTGTCGGTTGGTTTTTAAAGAATGCCTTGAGTTTCAGTGTACGGCAAAATTCGCACTTGGTTTTGAAAATGTCCAATTTGGGAGTGGGTACGTAGCCTAGGCCTTTATTGAGTACCTTTTCTTGTTCGTCCGTCAGGGTTTTGTTAGTAAGGTTTACGATGAGGTTGTTGGTCCCATCCCTGTTTTGGCTCTGGTTACGCTCCTTGTCTGAACCTGCCTGGTTTGGTCGGACCAGGTTACTCCTCTTTTGCCGGTCCGTTGTCTCGATTGGCCATTCCCTAAAAAAGGAATCCCTTGTTGGTAATTTTGTTCTGCTTGTTGCTGCATCTGGTGGGTCATCTGTGGTGGCATCTGGAAGTAAGGGTTTGGCCAGCCTTGGAAGTGTGGGTTGAAAGGTACCTACACAGGCTCTATCGGACCCCGGCGCGCCTGCACAAGATGGGACTCATTGCCGATGACAGATGCCTGCGCTGCTCTGCACCTGCGGCTGACTTCTCCCACCTCGCTTGGTTGTGCCCCAAGGTTTCTGGTTACCGGCGTGAGGTCTGTACTGTAATTTATGAGGTCACATCCTCTCTTGTCCAACTCGATCCTCTGCTTTGCCTTTTAGGCTTCGTCAAACTATGTCCACACGCCTCTCGCAGGCCGACTGCTATGCTACTTGTCCTCGCGCGGTGCAGTGTTTCCATGTGTTGGGGTCGAAGGCGGCCCTTTGGCTGGAGGATGCCTCTAATTGCCAGACTCTTATGTCCGAATTCTGGGACCTAATGCCTGCCAGATTCCGCCCACTTGATATTTGGGGACCACTTGTTTCCTGCCTCCTCAGTCGCAATTCCCAGCACCCGGCGACCTCTCCCGTGCTCCCCACCGGTGCTCCGCCTGCGGCGGCTGCCGGTGAAGGTCAATGAGTCTCCTCCACACTGCTCCCCCGTCCCCCCTGATTCGCAGTGTCTCCCCCTTTTTTATTTCTCTCAAATCGTATTTTTTATGGTGCTCCCTTCTTACCGTTCTGGTGTTTTCCCAAGGCTGTTCATTTATACTGTTTTTTTGTGGTAAATGTGTGTGATGACCTTCGCCACTTTAAGTCATATTGAAGTGCGTATTATAGTGTCATGGTGCATTTTTGTAACATTGCTGTGTGTGCTTAATCCTCAATAAAGGTTTTTGGAAATTTTTTAAAAAAAAGGTCCGAGTGAGTGCTGGTTCTGTAAGATACACCATGGCTCGTTAGGAGGTACGTCTAGGTACTCCGCAACACACACTTCTAATCTCCAAGAAAAAAATGCTGCCTTTGGAACACTATAGTCACTCAATACCATAAGCACCTTTGGTTACCTTGAAAGATCAGTGAAGCAGATTATACAGACACGCCCGACTCATGAATCAGCTCCCTGTGGTCAAACACAGGTTTGGAATTACACAATGAATGGCCAGCTTCTGCTGCGGCTCAGTTAATTTGCAGCTTGGCTTTTAATGATGGGGTCACTTCAGCTGTTCGAGCAAACCGACACAGTCATTCTTTTAGCACAGATTTGTGCTACCGTCGTAGTGAATCAGAGCGTTGGCAACGCCAACAGAGGTCTGTCCCTGGCAAGATGCAGCAATGGTTACATTTTTTTCCTCTTTGTTATTGCAAGCATGTGCCACAAAAAGAAAAACAAGAAACAAATATGCCCCCACCTTGACGTGGTGGCCACAGGCATGCAATTAAAGTAAAAATAAATAAAATGTATTCCTCTGTGTAATTCTTATGGAATACAGGTTATTCCTAGCATGCAGGAGTACTTCGAAGGGGTAAAGAATCACTTTATTTTAATGTACTTTATAAAGATATGATTCTTATTGGCACAAAACCAAATAGACTCTTGGCTTTGAATTACTGTAACCTGAAAACAGATTAAACATACAAGTAACACAAAAAGGATAACGAATGGAAAGAAAAAAAGCATTGGCAAACGTCAACAAGGAAAATGCTGCCTCTCACAATGCAAAAGAAAAATGGATGAAGTGGGCTGGCCCACTGCCCCTTGTTGTATATGTGGCGGGCGAGCCGGAAAGTGAATGACAGGTGAGCAGACCAATAAAGAGGGAGGACGGACGCACATCCCCTCTATGTATGTTTATATGCATGTATTTTAGTAATGATTTAGTGGGGCTAGCAAAAGCTGTCTCTAGGTCAGACCTAAAAACCTGGCTTCATGACGACTCAGCAGTCATGATGTTTCAGCCAACGAGTTCCGCTGCCCGAATCTTAAGCGATCAGTAACCATCACTCTGGAAAATGATAGGATCTATTCCTGAGCCGCTGAGAGAGACAGACGTCGAGCTCCCTCCTAAATATAGACGTAATAATTCTAACTCCTGCCTGTGTGGCCTACACCTTAGTCACTCAAAGATGTTCAAATAATTCCAAACCGTACAGATCTGCTTGTTTTAGGAATACAAAAAGGAAGCTTGCCACGTCTTCCATTGGCTGCCTACCCAAAATACGGTTGCATTTAAGACTACACGGCCTCCGTCCCTAACCCCATTATCTAGAAGTGTATAGGAAACATACCTCAATGCTCTCAATGCTCGAACATGGGTTAGACGAAGTTTGCTCATAATGACCTCAAATCCTCCACCCTCCTAGAAGCCTTCACCATGTCCGCTGGAAGCCTTCTGGAGAAGGAGTTTTTCTTCATTAGCATGTGCGGAACCTCGCCTCAAGAAAACTTTGTCATGTTGCCTCTCACTTCTGTACTCATCCACTCACTGCTGCTATGGTGGGTCTGCATAAAGACATCTCTGAGACTTTCTCCCTCTCAAAATGAATACAACACAACCTATAGGACATGGCGGCACAGGAGGAACATACCAAGAAATCTGGAGTATCACACACTGAAGCAACCTAAAAGAAAGAGGTGGGAATTCAGAGGATGAACTAACAGTCAACCAAGAGAGTAATGGTTCACACAGCTGATAGAGAGTAAGGGTTCATTGATTGATTGAATTAACAAGGAAACAGAAGGCGTTAGACGCAAGAATAAACTCAAGCACACTACCTAATGGAGTCCACGCAACAAGGAATATGATAGAACACAAAACAACCACGTCATAATGGAGGCCAAGTGTTGGTGAATATGAAGAATCCCCAGGAAAAATAGATTCAATGGAGCCCAGGCAACTGCTACTAAAATGTCCTCAGAGAACACTGATTTATAATGACAACAAAACAATTGGAAATAATATGGAACTCAGAACAAGCCTGTTATAATGGAGCCCAAATAATGGGAATGAAGCTATAAAAGTCTCTTATATTAGGGCTCCAAGTTTTAGGTTTTACATATTTAAAATTTTTATTTTAACACATCCGTCTGCTTTTATCCAGATTTATTTTTGGGCTATATTATTGGTATTTTTCCATAACAAAATACTACACCCACAGGTACATATTTGCATTATATACAAATAATTGTTTACATATGCCTCGTATTTAAGGGAATTTAATGCCGTTTTTTTTTGTTTAACTTTCCATGATGTCTATCCGCTCAACTGTTGGCGTAAAATTCATGACGGAGAGCATAGAGAGTCACTCACAAGAAGCACAATTTTCTGTACTTTACACTTCTAAAAATAAACACCGACAGGAAACACGTCGTTTTCTGTCTGCATTTATATGTTAAAAAAATATATTCAGTAAAAACGTAAAACTGGGAGCCCTACTTATAACGAAGGCCAAGTGACTGCCAATCAGATACGGTCAAAGACAATGCAGTCTCAGTAGAGCCCAGACAATGAGGATTAACCTGGACCCCATGCAAAACCTCTTATAATGTAGCCACATCAAGGGGAACTATAATGGAGACAAAAATTGGCCTGTTTCAATGGAGTTCAAAGTAGAACTCCATAGTGCTTTCAGCAGCCCAGTAACTTTGGACCTGATTTTTGTGTGCGGTGGATCATTGTGAAGCACCATCACAAGCTCCATGATACCCAGCTAAGTGGTATGTTTGTGCTGTGTTGGATGCATGCTAGGTTCTCCTGCTAATGTGCTTTGCTGCATGATTGTGTGTGCTTGGTTTCATAGCAGTTAACAGTGTTGAGAAATAGCGGCTAGTCACCTTCATGGAATACTGGGGTGGTACTGGGTGTTTTAAAGGTATTCGGTATACTATATTCTGTTGGAAGTGTGAACATTTGTTGCCAACTGTGTTGTAGCATTCTATACTGCTTGATGGCCAGTGTTTTTTGGTTCCTCAAATGCTTAACATAGCGCAAACCTACCGTGAGTGGTTCCCAAGCGCTACATGCGTTTGCATACAAAAAGATTAACCAAAGTAGGCCCATTAGTCCAGATGTTGACATGAGTGGAAACTATGCAACATTTTAAAAGGTAGGACTACCACCTACTGCTGTACGTATATGCAAAAAGTTGGGATAGGAAAGTCAATCACAAGAGAAAACGAACCACAAAACCAAAGACAAGAAAAGGAGCCAAACTTTAGCGGAGTGCCAGTAGGCCATGAGGAGCAGTCCAGTGATGGTAAGGGCGGCCCCGTCCACCATTTACCAGATTACTGTCATTACACAAATTGGTCCAAAGCGGACTGAAGGAGAATCTCTGGTCTGCTTCCCATTTCTTATTTGTCACTCGTATCCAGGGTGAACACTGGGTTGCATTGAGGATCAGTCACACCAACGAGCTTCAAACACAAACTCAGGGTAACCACGTCCAACTTGTGCGCTCTCAGTAAGGTTGTAGCATGTCCCAAACTGAATCACAGGACCAAAAAAGGGACGAAAAATGCAACTTGAACATTACACCAGAGACCACATGCTGTCAACCACCTTAAGATGACGCATTGAGTAATTCAGCAAGAGGACAGCCTCCCTCATTCTGAAACGCAGCCCACACTTCTAGCATTTCCACTTCAAATACAGGAAGCCAAACCAACTGAAAATAATCCACAAGCAAAGCCAAAACAACAGTAGGGAAAAACTATCAGAAAACATGGAGCAACGACCACATGCACCCACCAGGTTAAAATACCGATCGAAAAAGGACCAGCCACACACCCTTTATAATTCACAAATAAATCTGACGATTTTGGTTACACTGAAGTTAGTGTTCATTATCAGGATTGTTCTTCACATGTTCTAAAGATAAAGTCGATACGTGTTTTGTCCTTAACATCCAAGCCTACCAAAGGCTTAAAATATGCATCTGTATCTCATGAGGCCAGTTTCTCCGGACTTTCGGCGCTATACAGGTTGAGAATCTACTGATGGGGAACCAGGGTTACTATCGCTCTTTACAGTGCTGCTGCTGAATGTGAATGGGTACTGATAAACTTAATTGGCTGGTGTTGATCTAGAGATGAAAGATAACATTTTTGAGAGATCTTAATGGACTGACGGACGCTTCCTTGATATTTTAACTTGGTGTACTCCAGGCGTTTTCATCTGTATGACTATACTTAAAATGTATGTTCTGCACATAGATTTAGAACTAATCAGAAAGTCAAAATGTTAAGAACGAAACATGTGTCGGCTACGGAACTCAGATACGATTGAACATCTGAAGAATAAAGCCTATGCATAAAGATCAACTTGGATTTCACCGAAAATGTAAAATATGTTTCTAAAATACAAGGGTGCTCAAATGGTACTAGCCATATAGCTTTACAAGCCCACCGGGGTTGTTATTTTTTACAAATTATTTACACAGAATTTCCCGCCTAAATACTATTCTATTTAATTGACTTTGAGCAATACTTGTGATACATTTAAAAAAAAACTTTAGGTGCATGCACCGCTATCACTTTGTGAATTTTCACTGAGAAAATGTAGGGGACAATATTTTTGTTGAAAGTTTTTTTTTATATAGAATTACTTACACCATCAGACAGACCATGCTCCAATTGTCCAACTACATATACAGCATCCTTCGTCTGAAATCCTTTTAACCACAGAGTATCACACACACTCCTCGTCCTGAGCAGCCAAGACAAAAGATGAATCAGATCACAAAACTTCTGGAGCTGTCCTGCAAAGTTTTTCAGAAGAAGATCAGACATCTATGTAGTTGTCTCAAAGAAACCCATGGTAGTGCAGGAATTAACCAATAGTAGAAGATCGAGTTTTTTGCTCGAAAAAAATGTCTTTGTTCCTTCACTTAACCGCATGCGTGCGGCATGATTCCCCCCCGTACGCTGGATTTTGCGAAAGCGCACTTTACATGACGAGCTGGGCTCGTCATGAGCGTGCGAGGAGGCTACCTCATGACGAGCCCAGCTCGTCATGAGCGTCGAAGGGGTTAAGTTTAGTCTTGCCTTTTTGTGCGACGCTCGCTGTGGTCCCTTTTTCGGTTCCTTGATCTGCATTTTGCTTTCTGTTTTCTTCCTTTGTTGACACTAGTTAAATTGTTCATTTGAATTGGAAATATTGGTATATGCCCCTGAGGCTTTGCAGGCTGTCGCACAAAAAGCTAAAAGTGTGCATCCATTTACACAATTAATTTTTTTAAGTGAGTGCCATCTAGGTTGATAGCAGTTTTCATATGGAGTTTTTTTTTCCTTTTGGTATTTCCTTTTTAAGGCATTTATATCAATAGAGTATACAGCAATTACTAACTCTTACGGTGGACCTTGTTATTTTGAGCACAGTTTTGGTCAAGTCAATTACTTCCATGCCTGGGATATTACATATTTTCTCACACATACAAATCAATTTTACAGTGTAGGACTCCTGTTTTTAGAGACTCTGCTTTGGCAATCGAAGCCGGCAGGAGAAAGTTCTTTCTTCTCAGAGAAAATTGTGAAGAAACTCTTCCAAACTGACTGCCCGATTCACAAGTCTCCGCAGACGTGGCAGAATCTCAGAGTGCGCCGTGAGGAGACGCACCCATGTATACGGAGACTCCCCACAAGTACAAAGACTCTCCCACTAGTGTGGATGGAGACTGTTTGTGAATCGGGCCGTGTGCATTCAGATTTTTGTAGGTTTACTGGCTTGTCGGTCCAACCGTAAATTCCCTCTTCTCCCGTTGGACAGCCAACGCAACTTTGGGCATTTTAAACAAAATGGTCAAAACCTTGAACAGTCAATTTCCAGATTCAAAGAGCAGTCCTGGACCCACTCTGTGCCCTGCAGAAGTGTACAAAATGTATATTGTTCTTGCTTTCGAGTAAGAAAAATAGAAAATCTAATTAGAGACTTTAGCGCCCAGATTTATGAATGTTTTATTGCTTTCAGAAAGTATCAACAAGGATCTAGGCGGGACCGAAACGCCTTGTTTTTCTTGCCATTTCTAATCTCCACTTAACACATTGTTGGGCATTGGAGTGAGTGAAGTGGGTTTTACCAACAATGGCGAGGTATGTGAAACAGTGGTGTCGGCTCCATAACACAGCACCAAGCCCCATCTGGGGTTTTCTTGACGGCAGCAAGCTTGATCTTGCTTTTAAAAAGCATGTTTAACACGAATGGTACTTTAGTTTAAAAAACAAAAAAACTGTTGCAGTCAAAATTTCTCATTACCCAATTGGGACAAATTTTTTGGGGGGGTGAACTCTTTTCAAAAAACACTAGCAAGATTCGCCATTTTGTGCCCCACACCATAAATTCAGTTGTATTCAGATAACAGGCGGTATCATTATCTGGCTCAAAGTAGCACAAACCAGTGAGATAATAAACATAAAGGCAGCAAAGCGACCTCTGTGCTCCTGCGTGCTGACGTTTTAATACAATGTTTGTCCTACTGAAGGTGGTGTATCGAGTATCCCAATGCCAAGGGACACAAAAAAGAAAGAACTAAAACAGCAACCTGGAAATAGGACATGGACACAAGATGTTCTAAGGCATCCCGTCTCATCTGACAACATGGTCAGCATCAGCATGTTCTGCAACGAGGCGTCCGGAGCATAACCCGCACTCGATGCGTAAAGGACAACTCTAAAGTCATCTTGCAGCATGCCGTTGACGCCGTTCGCCTGCAGTCTACACAATGAGTTGAATTTGGCAGTAGCCTAAAAGCAAGCAGTGAGCGGCACGGTCTTTCATTCTGGCGTTCAGCATCCAATGCTTCTCACTGAAGTCTTATGCCCTTTGAGTAGCAGATGACTTATCCAGTTCAACGTTACTCATGTAGAAACCACAGAAGTCGAAGAGCCACGCCAACTCTAACATCCAAATCAGCGACATGTAGGTTGGGTACCTATTTCTGCAAGTACGATATCCTATAGTGTGGGGGGGTACAATGGGGGAAGTACACAGCCCTCCAAAAAATATAAATGAACTGGATATCTCAGAACTGGTTACGCTTAAAGAGACACTATGAAAGAGCATCCTCTGGCAAGATTGGCGCCTGTACTTTCAAAGATCAAAGTCTCTACAAGCAGAGACAGACTCCTCACGCACCAGGCACAAAATTACCAGAGGAAAAGCTTCCCAACTCATCACTTGGTCATGTTGAACTGGACAACGAAGACCACCACAATAGAGGGAAAAATATTTTCCATATTCAAACTTCTTTGATATTTTTTAACCTTGATTTAATGTGCCTTTACGTTCTTAATTATGTTCTAATGCTGCATTGACTCTACGCTTACTGCCTGTGCTCAATTTAATATAGCCATGCTTTTCATGTTCAATTAAATCCAGACCTTAATAGATCTACTCTCTATTTTTGTTGTTCTTTTTACTGGTCTCATGCAATTGAATGTATCCTTAATGTTTATGCTCAGTTACACTTACCTCAACTTTTTAGACTCTACTGAAGTTACTCTGTTACTGCTTGGGCTCAATTACAAAAATTCTTACTTTTCCGGCTCAAACAATGCCCTGTTGCTAATCGGGCTCCCCTAGATGTATCCTTTACTTGTAAACTGAAGTAAGCATTGCACTCAGGGATTAATGTGTAAAAGAACAAGTGCTGGTGCACAAAGTTGTGCTCAGAAGCCCGCGGTCACGATATCTACGGTCGGGGTGCCAAATATCAATGTTGGGTAATCCTAATTCCACCTCTTGCCCCTTTAATTGCCCACCGGGCAGTCTCTGCCTCTTCATCTCCTCCTTTCAGGTTCTTTTTCTCCACTTCTTTCACCCTTTGTCACAGTTTTCCCATCGTTCTCGCTATGGGTTAATGTCTGATACGGTACTGTATGATATGGTAAGTGCCATTCCCAAAAATGAGTGCTTTTTTACACCACCTACATCCCCGGCTCACACTAGGCACTGTTTCTACTACATTTTAGGTTCAAATAGGTGCAACTCTTGAGCACTTAAAACTACGCCCACATTTGAAGCATAATCAAGCTGCTGTTGCTGGGAAAACCATTTACATTGTTAAAAAAAGAAAAACTGTTAGGCCAAACAACTAAATTTTCACAATATACTTCACCCGTAACAACTACAGCCCCTTCACGCTGGGCCATATACTGAAATTATAACATGTCAGGCATGTATATCGGGCTGGTCGCTCCCATTTTGCATTGAAGAACTGTCTACGGCCTCCTACCTCACCCTCGCCCATCTGAAGTTCTGTCTAGGTTTAGAAAAGTTCTTAACACAAACCGTTGACAAACAGGTAGGTACACAAGCATTAATAAACACAGTATATACAAGGTAAGGGAGTATCAGTATATACACAACTTCTACACCTTGAATCACTATTGTCATTGCTCTGCACCAAAAGTACATATTAGATCTGGAGGTGCCTGTTGTGGAAGAGCAGAATGCTGTCACTCACACAGAAGCTGGCCAATTGGCTGAAGTGGGCGGACCCTTTGCCCCATGCTGCATGCTCAAGTGGGAGGAGAAAAAATGTGAATGACAACAACAAACCATTTGTTGAAGAGGGCTCGCTGATAGCTTCTATAATTAATATAAGATGTTTTATATAGAATAGTACTGAAATCTGTCTGGCTAACGTCAGACCTAAAAAGTGTGATGATGCAACTTTGGGAGCATTAGACATTCGGCATGCATACTTATGCATCATGAAGATGTTGTATATGAATTTAAGACCCTAGTGTAATTTTCCCTGATTCATGCCCATATATAGGTATAAATCACTCTATCCTTATATAGGCATAGAAATCATAACCATATTTAGACTTAGCCTATGCAGTCCAAATACGGCATGGCTACTTCCACTAGTTCCGAAAATCCACAACGATTTCTTGGAAAAACCCGCCTTCAGCAGTCAGGGGCTTCCCCTTGCTCGAATATGGATTTATCCAAGAACTCATGGAGTTTTCAAAGAACAGAGTCTTTGATGGCGTTATTATGTCCAATCTTACGTCAAACTAGGCACCTTCAAGGTATAAATATACCCACACTTGCCCAGGCACACACACAGTGGTTTGGAGCAGTTCGACTATCTACTTGCCAGACGCCCTGCTACAGCAAGTGCCGAAGGAAGCTGACCCGCCAGCAGATGCACTGAGGGAGACGCTGTCTTTTCTCTTGCCGAGAAATCCAAGGTACGGAACTGATTAGACCCATAGAGAATTCTTGGATAGATTCTTGGCAAAGAATACTGAAACTAAGCTGCACCTCACTTACTTCTTCCCTTGTACTAGACGTAGGTTAGGTACACCGGGGTAGGCGTATTTTAGAAGCACGAGTAGAGTACTTTTAATCTTTATTTATTAATGTATGTAGTCTATGTATTTTATGGCTTAGAAACCATATCATGCTTTTACAGTATTATTTTATAATACTCTTCGTACTGTACGCATTGTACTTTGCAACCAGTATTACAATTGTAGCAGTTTATTTCCTCTGCATTAGAAAGAAGACTGTTAAAAAGTACCCTTTTATTGAAAACGCCAGTCTCTCCATTTCTCTGCACCTCTGGTGAAACGAAGCATGCACGATTGACTGAGTAAAATAACTATCTATTGTTTCCGCGACTCTAGAGATACATTTCTTATTCTTGGGAAACAAAGTTGTCATGTTCATGCGGTTGTCAGAGACTAATCCCTTCTTGTTTATTCGAGAATGTTTCTAGTGACCTCTGAGCTAGCTGGCACTCACAATTAAGTCTAGTATATTCGATAGAGACCTAGTAGACCTCAGTCCTACGTCAAATCTATAGGATATATTATTCCAATGCGCAGAGCCTATTGGGAATATAGGAACTACACTACAAAACTAGCTGCCAGACTGTGGTGACAGGTATGCAAGCATACATATTTGCCATGATGGAAGAGCCATTTTCTTTTAAATTAATGTTCCAAGATGGTGGATGCCATTCTTGAACTAAGTTGAAAAACTTGAAATGTGCGCTAAAATGTGCATATATTTATTTTAGAAAGGAGCAGCCAAGCAGCAAATTACAGCTTCTGTGCCCTCAAAAACAAAATAATTTTAAAAAAAAAGAGAAACAACTGTGGAAAAGGAGAGCAATGGTGGAGCAGGCAGGGGGGAAAGAGAGGCGGGTGCAGTGAATGTGAGGGGACCACAGCCGAATTGGTCAGGAATGGTGCAAATAACCAAAAAAAAGCTTAGCAAGGCAAGGAGGCGTGAGAAACAATGGATAAGACTTGGAAAGATGAGAATATGGGGAAGGGTGTGAGAAGGCAGCAGCGCACAGGGAGGAGAAAGCAAGTAATCTGATGCACGCCCATAATTTGCTGGAAACAAAATAAAGAAATTTTTGATGATGTGGAGCTATAGAAGGATACAAGTCATCCAGTCAAAATGATGGCAACAACGCTAGGCTGGGGGCAAACACAAGAAAAAGAAAACCCATCGAATAAGATGTAAAGATAAAAGCTTCACAAGAAAGCCTAACAGCAGCAAGCAGTGTGCCAACCTCAATCCCATTCCGAGTACTGGTATTACCCACGACAGTTCCTCAACAACAGACAGCTAAAAGCTGTATGTTGGCGAGATCTAAACAAGCATTTGCAATGCAATAGGTCTCACATTTACGAGAGTTTGAGCTATTGGCAATGCAATAGCTTAAAGTCTTGCAAATGTGAGACCCATTGGATTGCAAATTACTAGCACCCATGCTGTGCTTTCACATTCATGGAGGCCGCCGCGCCCCATCTAAAGAAAGAGACGTGGCAGACATTAAAGTGAAGCCGCAGCATGGGGCACTGGGACAAAATAAGCATTTGTTTGTCAAGTTGAAAAACAGATTTTTTTTGTAAAATCGTTTATGCCGCGCTTTCACTTTAATAGCAGCCGCTCACCTTTCTTTAGACGTGGTTTGTCTAAAGAAAGGGGCGTAGCCTCCATGAATGTGAAGGCGAAGCATGGGCGCTGGTAAACAAACAAAAAATAAACAAAAAATATAAGTAAGTGCTGCCGCTATACCTTAAGTGGACCGAACTGCTAAAATAAATAACTAGAGAAAAGCTTCTGCTATAGTTCAAGCGGACCACCATAAGTAAATAAAATAAAAGCAGGCGGCGTCCTGAGATGTAGTGGGTGGTACAGGGCAAATCATTAAACAAAATAGTGCTCACAGCCAAGATGAAGCAAACCGTGTAACAAGGCAAGTAAAAGGTCCAGTCGTTATGGGTGGTAACAAATGCAGACAAGACGGTACCAAGGAGGGACTAACAAGCCTAATAACGACTCAGAAACTAGCGTTTAGGAAGGACAATGACACAAGCCAATTACAAATATGGGTGGAGAGTGGGCAGGGCTTCAAAGCCATACTCCAATACTGCATGCCTTGCAAGAGCACATGCGCTGCACAGGCTCAACCTAAAAACACAGAAAAGCAACTGCCCTGCTCGAGTCAATCAGCACCAAAAGCACTCAAGTCATGCAACAAAACTAAGTTCAAAATCAACATAGAATACAGATTGCTTTCAGGTTCACTTGAAAGTAAAGTTATACAATCAATAAAAAGTAACCTGTTCACAAACGGAGTTAAAACTGACTAAAGCTTAAGGTTCCAAATACCAAGATGGGGTAGCAGGATGCACTTTATATCAGTCTTGCTCCAAGACTTGCAACACGTGCACCATATGAAATTTGAAAATTACTTTCATGGGTCAACTGACAAAAAGGAAAACTCACGAACCTCGTTTTGGCATTTTCAGAGCGCAGTCAATTTTCTAAACTTCAGTGCCGACCTAGCAAAGGAGAATGTTGCAATGCAGAGAAAAGGCTGAGCCAGCAATGCTTGTTACCAAGGTGATTTACGGCTATAAAAACACTCCCACTCCAGCAGCCGAGATTAAATAATGCTTTAAAAATGCATTCTTTTAAGTTAGAACCGCCTTCTGACTCTCCCCATCCCAGCTGGGCAACGGCTCGGCATTCCACCCACACCAAAGTCCACAACCTGCTTGATATAGATGTAAACCACTTTTTTCAGCTTAAGATATTTTATTGAAATACAAATAAAAGTAGAGACGAAAACCTGCAGATATTCATTAGTCATGTTTTCCTTAAGTATGCTAAGTGTAATTCAAAATTGCTACCACAAAACTGCGAAAAATACGTCAATTGAATACACCTACGCAATGCATAATATACCAATACAAATAAGCATGTAACAAATTCGTTTTTAAGTAGTATAATTAATGCAAGAACCCGAGGGAAGAAAAAACAGGAGAATCAACAATACAAGGAAAAGAAGGGCACTGAAGAAAAGTTCACGTGGATACTATTATAAAACAAAATCTAAAATACATTTTAAAAAATACACAAAAACAATACAATAAAATCAATGTTCCCAGTAAAAAATAAAGGGGAAATTATTAGCTATGATAAGCTAAAATACATAGGAATACTATATATATATATATATACACAATTATCAAACACCAACAAATCATGGAGGTTAATATCAACCACTTCTGTGATATAAACCACAAATAGAACAGTCTCTTGGCACTTAAACACAAACCAGACAAACCCTGTACCTCAACTTCAGATTGATAAAGGCCTGAGACCAGCCTACCAGCACTCAAATCTATGACCTGCATGTTAGGTACAGACCTTGCCAGGAGGCGTTCAGCCCATCAAGTTAGCACAGTTAACAAAAACTCCTGTGATAACCTACGTTTTAGATATAGTCCATAGCAACCATTACTCGACCAACCAAGCTATCTAGCTGATGAGATAACGTTAAAACAAGCATTTGCAATGCAATAGGTCTCGCATTAGGAAAGTTTGAGCTATTGGTATTGTAAATGACACATTTTTTATTTATGTGTTGGTTTTGAAAATAGCGAAAATAGCTTTGTCATTTACAATGCCAAAGTTTTAACTTTCGCAAATGTGACACCTATAGCATTTGTAATGCAATATGTGTTGTATTTACGTGACTTAGATGTATTGATATTACAAATAAAAAGGGTGCAGTGTGTGTGTGAGGGTGCAGTGTGTGTGTGTGAGGGTGCAGTGTGTGTGTGTGAGGGTGCAGTGTGTGTGTGTGAGGGTGCAGTGTGTGTGTGAGGGTGCAGAGTGTGTGAGGGTGCAGAGTGTGTGAGGGTGCAGAGTGTGTGAGAGTGCAGAGTGTGTGAGAGTGCAGAGTGTGTGAGAGTGCAGAGTGTGTGAGAGTGCAGAGTGTGTGAGGGTGCAGAGTGTGTGAGGGTGCAGAGTGTGAGGGTGCAGAGTGTGTGAGGGTGCAGAGTGTGTTAGGGTGCATAGTGTGTGAGGGTGCAGAGTGTGTGAGGGTGCAGAGTGTGTGAGGGTGAGTCTCCTGGGAACATAAACTATGGGAAAATGAATATTGGGAAACATTACATACGTGCAGGAGTTTGCATGGCAATATACAAAATAAAGAAACATAGAGGTAAATACCAGCTTTAAAAAATCCATTAAGTTGCTAGAGACGCACAGCAGCTGTGATTTCATGTAAATAAAATAAAACAAGTCACTGCGAACACGCTGTGTAGCCAATAAATTATATGTCTGCCCACAAGGCTGTAGTCAGACACCCTTTCATGCACAGGACTTAAGTCTCAAACAATCTCTTGCCAGTGTTGTCAAAGTCAGGACTAGCTCCCCCTGGATGATTTCTAAAGCAGGCCTTTTGAGTGTAAATATTGGCGCTGGGGGGGTTAAGTGTCGCTGGAGATCCTTCAAATCTCAGGCAGGAATCCCTGCAGGGCTGGCTCCGCTTTTCATCCTTCAAGCGAGGCTTACATTACACATAGCTCTGAGAGGCTATTAGTTAGTTGGTGCGCGCTGCCTAACTGGTCTAATCAATGGTCAACAGGGGAGAGGCAGATTCTGTATCTAAAGGAAGTGTTCATATAGTCTGTCTGCAGGGAAAAAAGTCGAGGTGCTGCAGCGACATGTTCAAGATCACACAGTGTGCCTCTCTGATAGCAGCCATAGCATTTCCAAAACTGTTTTATGTTTAAAAAAATCTTAATGGGCGTAGGATGATAACATATTTAGAAGTGGGTGCTTGAACAATATATCCAAACTTTTAGCACTGAAAACATCTATGTGTGTTTTTAGGTGTTTTAGTGGAAGAAATAATGGATGGTGCTATGAACAAAGTTTCTGGCAAAGGAGTTAGCTGATTCTTCTAAAGTAAAGGGATTACATTCAATTACTTGCTGACAGTACCAGGCGTGGTAGCATGTCTTCATCCTTTGAAAAAAGTACAGTGATCGAATGCTGCACATAGAGGGCATAGGGTAGACCTGTGTGCCAGCATTTGCGAAATGTACCGTAATTTTACTCTAGCTTTACTGGCTGCCTCTGTGAGAGTTCATCTCCTTAGGTCTTATGAGCCGCGCATGTTTGTCTGGCCATTAGGATGAAAGCTATGCCAGAATGTCTGGGCAAAACATCACACGTTCAGCTCTTGGTACTGCACGCAAAGCCTGGGCGTCGATGGACTGCACCTCTTTGTCAGGGGTGTTAAAAATGTGATAGGTATACTTGAGGCTGTGTGCATTAAACGTATCTTTTTTTGCATTTGGAGGCTAAATAACTACAATACAGTGTGACAGTTCGCAGAAGGAGGGGTAAATGTACCTGTACTGCCAGCCTTTGCCACCGCTACAGCCAGTACCCCCTGGCCCTCGAGGCCCGGGGTCGCTCTTGTTCGGCAGCCCCAGAACCTCCAGCTTGTTCTCGGTGTCGCAGACCCTGACCGGGGTGGTCTCCCCCTGCATGGCGACTCCGTGGACGCTGACCACACTGCAGCCCCCACCCCCGGGAGCTACAGCCTCCCGTGGTCTGCTCCTTGCGGTCTCCTCCTCGTCCTCTTCATTCCCAGGGCCTCTACAGTACAGCAGCTCAGAGAAGGGTCCCGGAGGTAGGATATTGCCTCCTTTCCTAAGTCCGCCCCGGCTTGGCGAACTCTACACCCGCCTCCCAGGGAGACACAGGGAAAGCAGGAGGCGGGACAAGTGATGACACCACAGCCACTACGCTTCCGGGGCCCTGCAGAACAAACGCTGGGATACCCTTCTGAAGTCAACATAGCGCCATTTTGGTTAAGGAGCAATACATGAACAATAGAACCAAACAATACTAGAACGTCAAGGTTCAACGGGAAGATCAGAAACCAAACTTGAAAAACACCTTCTGTAAGAGTAAACTATTGAAAATAGCAGAAAACGCAAACTGTAATGGAAGCTACGAATGAGACAATGTGAGCGTAGGCATTTCTTAATATTCTTATATTATTATATTAAATCAATCTCCTAGATTTGTTAAAAAATATATACGATTTAAAATTGATATAGTACAAACCTAATACATATGATGACAAACATTATTGTTATTCCTATGTTAAAAGTCCTAGGAACATCGTGCGGTCTCCATTTAAAGATGGCCGCTTTTTCGTATTCACGCAGGAACATTTACAGACAATCTTCCGAAAGAACAGTCAGGAGGCGACCGCCTGCAGTGTGCAAAGGGCCGCTCACTCCGAAAACGGTTTGCTATTCGTAGACTCGCAGACCGAAAACTGCCATCACCTAAACATTTGCTGACATCTTAAACAGGTATAATTTCTCATTCTTTAAACTGCTACTACTACAAAAACAAAGGTGATTGGCCCATGCTGCCGTTTTTGCTGGGGCCACGACGCACCCTGCAGTTAGAAATGATAGCGGACCAGAGAGGGAGCATGTCTAAAAGGAGTACTGCCTCCTGATTGGCTGAGGAGCCGACGCGGGAATCGAAACTAGTGGTGCGCGCGCACCAGAGGAGCGGGGGCAAGGGAGCGCGAAGACGCCGAGACGAGGTAAGGGATGTGTGTGTAAGCGCCGGGGGTTCTCTGTGTATGTGTGTGCGTGCGTGCGTGTGTGTATGCGGGGGGGTTCTGTATGTATGTGTGTGTGTATGCGTGGGGGGGCTGTATGTGTGTTGTGCATGTGTTGTGAAGAGCCTGTTGATGCGCGCGACCTGATCCCGGCAGGCTGCTGCTGCTGCTGCTGCGTGCGCGTGACAGTCTGTTGTCCTCTCCGGCTCCCTTTGAGTCCTTGAAAGCCGGAATGATAACAATAGTCTCGCTCTGCGACAGCAGGCCTTTGGCCTGCAATCGCAGGGCGAGACCTAAAAATGGAGTTGTAGTATCGGGGGAGGAGGGCATGTAACTTGAACAAGTTTACACACCTAAATTGCCAACCATCAATTAATCTGGATTTGTAGAGCATGGCTAATCCCCCGTGAGGGTATCCAGGCACTGAGAGCGACTGCAGAGTAGGGCTCAGTTGAACAACCAGATCTTGAGTTCCTTCTTGAATTACAGCAGAGAGGCTGAGATCTGGAGGTGAAGTGGGAGGTCGTTCCATGACTTCACGGCTAGGCAGGAGAAGGAGAGACCTCCACAGTTACTGCAGCGGATCTGGGGGGGAGCGAGGAGGCTGGAGGCAGAGCACAGGTGTCTGGATGGAAGGTGGAAATTAAGGCAGTGGGTGATGTATGCTGGTCCTAGGTGGTGAAAGGCTTTGAAGGTGTGGATCAACATCTTAACCCCTTCGGTGCTCATGACGAGCTGAGCTCATCATGACCACACCCGTTTTTATTATGGCCCAGCACAGCAGGGGAATAGCTCCAGCAGCCAAGGTGTTAAAATAAGATTTCGTCGTAATGAGGAGGCAGTGGAGTTTCTTGATATAGGGTGTTCTGTGGGTACGCTTAGGAGGTCAAGGATGAGTCTGGCCACTGAATTATGTTTGGTCGGTGGTCTCTTGAGGAGGTGTGAGGAGATTCCGACAGAGTGTGTTGCCATTGTTTAGTTGGCTGGTGACAAGGGCTTGGGTGAAAGTCAGTCTGGTGTCGATGGGAAGACACATATCTTATGGAGCAATGGAAGGGTGGAGAAGCAGGCAGATGAGACTGCATTGATCTGTCTTTTCATGGTGAGCTTACTGACCAGATAATTCAGTGTTTGTGCCTGTGCCCATTTTATTCTCAGTGCATCTGCTGGGACTAACAACTAGTGTTTACAATGAACCAATGTCAGTAGTAGTTTCACTGAACGGAAAGTTACCCTCTAGAGAGCAGCACCACCAACAAGCCATAGAACAGTAACATGGGGTCCTTACGACGAAGACCTACTATGCTAGAACAGGCGACCAGGGGGGGAAGGGGGGGGGGGGGGTGAAAGGACAAGCCACGTTGGGAAATGGAAGTAAAAAGGCAGTTTTACACATGGCTCCGTACTGGTCAGCTTGTTTCGAAGCACTGCCAAAGTTGGCTGATAAGGTTGCGGAGGATGTGTGTGTTAGGGGGAACTTGATTTGCAGAGGGACATACAAAAGAGCCATGGCAGAACCTGGAATTCGGGGTTCTAGGTTCCACAGTGAGCATCTTAACCACCAGCCGACAGTCTGAACTTCCTAGTGCAGCGATCGCACACAACCCGACTGCAGTCTGCGAAAGATCATCTGTAGCAAAAAATATAAATGTAATAACAACCGCGGGAATGTATATTATGGTTCCATGCAGCGGTATAGCAGTTTGTGACATGCTCCTTACCCATGAGACAAAGCCACAATTCAGCCATACCCTGGAAATGTATTTATTAGGTAATAAAACACACGCCTGTCACACATTTTTATACATGAGTAAATCAAATGCTACGCTTCCCCATGGTATAAATACAAGCTTTACTGGATTCCTATAATTCCCATTAGTTGTCACTAGTGTTCGATAATAGTCACCAGTGTACAATATTATCCACACTTTATATCAAAATTACAACTATGTTTCAGTAAAAAATAAAAACAAGGACCACCATAACAAAAAAAGTTTTAAAAAAAGAAATAAAAATGGCCATTTCAAATAGAAACTGAGTGAGACTTTAAATGTAGGAAAAAAACATTTTGCATGTTTAATTAATGCAATTACAGCAGTCATTAAACAATTAACTTTTGATCAGAAGCGTCAGTTTAATAACAAAAAATGTCCGTATTTATTTTATTTTTGAGTTTTATAGAGCGCGAACCAGACTTGTGAGGGTATTAGAGAGCTTTACAGGATTGACAGGTGGTAAAAACAGTCTTAGACGGGTGTATACAATTGGGATAAGAACAGGTAGATGCATTATACAAGGAAAGAAATAATAAGCAGTAACATATCCCTGATACAGTTGGGATAAAAACAGGTAGATATATTATACGAGAAAACAAGCGGTCTCAATTCCCGGGTGGGATGCCCAGAAGTGCCGGGTAGGTATCATCCTGAAGAACCATAGGTAATGCCGTAATAGAGGGAGAAACAAAATCGCTGAGGTGATTGAAATGCAAGCATTAGGAGAGGAATTTGCCCATAAGGCAAGTTTTTGCCTCCTTTTTAAAATGTGCCAAAGATGGAAGTCTTCTGATGGTGGGCATGAGTGAGTTCCATATTCTTGGGGAGGCCCCAGACAAGGCCAGATTGTACGTTTTTTTCCCGCAAGCATACTGGTTGGAGCAAAAGGTCTCTGGTGGACTGTGAGTTTCTAGCTCATCGGGATATCACGAGTTTCTGGGCGAGAAATGCTGGGGAATTGCAGTATAGAGCCTTGTGAGTGATGCAAGCCAGCTTAAATTGCATTCTGGCCTCGAGAGGAAGCCAGTTTAGAGTTATATGGTGGTTAGAGATCTGGTCGAATTTCTTTGAACAGGTTAGGAGTCTGGCGGCGGCGTTGAGGCAGGCTTTTAATGGGGCCAAAGAGTTCTAGTCTGGCGATGACTAGTGCCTGGGTTGCCATTTTTAGGTCGGGTGTCAGGGAAGGATTTCAGGTGTCTTAGTTAGCTCAAGTGAAATCAGGCAGTTATGGCCATGCATATTCAAGTTGCAGTCTAGGGTTATTCCCAGGGATTTAGCTGAGTCCAGAATGGTAGAAGGGCAGTTTAACGCTGTGATAGCCTTGATCCACTCCTGAATGTCTGAATTGGTTTTAGGTGGGGAGATAAGGAGAAATTCCGGGTTTTTTGGTGTTAAGTTTGAGCTGGTTAGAGGTGAGCCAATGCACCGTCAGCTTCAAGGCCTCATTCAGGGAGTGAATGTCCTCAAGAGAAGAGATTTTAATGTAGATCTGTGTGTTGTCGGCATACATGTGGTAGGTGATGTTGGTGGTGCGTAGCACCATTATGAGCGGTTCAAGGTAAAGATTGAAGAGGGTAGGGGACAGGGTTGATCGTTGGGGACTCCAACCGTGATCGGAGAGGGAGCGCTAAGTTATCGTTGATAAGGATTCTCTGAGAGCGATTCTGAAGGAAGGACCTAGACCTTCAAGAACGGCGTCATCAAATCCAATCTGGAGTTTGAGGCGTTCCAGGAAAGTTTTGTGGTTGACCGTGTCGAACGCCGAGGATAAGTCTAGGAGGACTAGGAGACAGGTTTTGCCTTGGTCAAGGGCTTGGAGGGCATCACCTGCGATGGGGAGGAGGGTGGTTTCAGTGCTGAGTCCAGGTCTGAACCCGGATTGGAAGTTATCAAGTAGGTGGAAGTTGGTAATGTGCTGGCTCAACTGCTATTGCACACATTTCTCCAGAACTTTTAATAGGAGTGGGGTGTTAGATATCTGTCTATAGTTGTCAGAGGAAGCAGGAACCAGCGTAGGTTTTTTTTAAGATGGGGACAACTTGTCTGGCTTTAAGAGAGTCAGGTATCGATCCCTGTAGGAGGGAGGCGTTGATTATTGCGGTCCAAGAAGAGATGATTACCTGAGTGGCGGCGGCTAGGCAGTGGGAAGGGAGAGGATCGTTGTAGTGATTGTTCGGGTTTAACGAACTGAATCTGTCTGGGCCTACAACTGTCAAAACTTTTTAAGCAAAAATGCATGGTTTCTCTTATGAACACTGTAACCCAACATTACATGACTCCTTCATAAGCACAAAGACACTTCCTGTTTGAATGTGCTGATTGAAGCCCCTCCCTTACATCTGCTGTTGCAATGCATGGAAATGCAACAGGCTGGTTCAGGGGTGGAGGTTTCAGTGCAGTTCAAAAATCCTATGCAGTGAAAAGAAATCATTATAGGCTCCTGAAGTTTCAATGAAAATAGCAATCCGTAGCCTTCGTTGAAACATCCTGCAAGGTTTAACAAGCATATGCTGGAAAATATTTACTTCAATGTTTTCAAATTAGGCTACGGAGGTCCCAAAATTATCTTTATATAACACTCTCTGAAAAGTCAGCAAATGGGGCACTTCTCTTAATAACTTCATACAGGGGCCTGAGGGAGCAAAGCCCTGGCAAACTAAGGCTGGGTTCTAAATCAGAACGTGCATTCTGGTTAACAAAGAAATATATAAAATTTAAAATCAATAAATACATTAAAAAAAAAAACAGCAAGTGCTTTTATATAAAGCATATGTTGGGATGGTAGCCGCAGCCATCTTCAATGGCTGAAAAGGGGGCAGCCTTAACCCTCAGAGCAAAGTGACGGGACCAACAGCGCTTGCGTAGAAGCGCAATCAAACAAACAGACGTGAGCTATAATCCGCCATTAAACGTAATGCTGGCAAATTCACGGATTAAGCACTTGACACAAGGGCCTGTCATCCGCGGTTCTAAAGCTGCCGCCTCAGCATGCACGGAGACGGACAGCGTCAACATTATAGTGTCAACATGATAGCGCGAGATAACATGCATATTGGCAGAAGGGAGATAACGCCAGGCCCATCCAATATGGCCATTTCTAATAATTTTTTTTAAACACCACCCAGAACATTCTGAGTCCTCAGCTCGGCCTTTATCCCACACTAAAATAGTTTTAGGAGAAAGAGGCAGAGACTGGGCTAGAACTCCCCAGTGTGTGTGGTTTATCTCAGATGGGGCACAAGAGTTCAGTGGACCATGCCAACAGAGGCATCACTGGGGGAGGGAAGAGGGGCTTTTTTGGATAGGTGGTATTCTCCATCAGAAGAGGGGCATAGTTTGTAAAAATATAGGTGCCAGGGCCTAAGATAATTTGCAGGAGTCCACTGCACCTGGCTCCACCCACAGCTTCTGCCACAGTTGCAGATTGCCAGCATTAGCTTTCTGACCACCACGCTCTTAAAAGTGTGACATTTTGGACTAGTCCTCGTCAGCTTCTAAGTAGGGATAGCCTGGATGTACTAGTTCCATCATATTATTAAAAGCAAGTTGATTTGTTTAATGTCCCTTGCTGAACCAAAAATGGTAAACAGTGCCATCATGTGGTAGGCTCTGTTTAATAAGTGCCAGTGTTTACAAATGGGTGCTGGAGCCGAACACCAGCACAAATTAAGCACTGATCAGGAGGTTTGGTTTCAGCTTCTTTCTGGGCTTGGAGACATGGAGCAGGTCTGAAGTGGTAGGCAGTATTTATTTGTAACCTTGGAGCATACACCAAGATGCCTTGCATGCTGGCGCTTTAGCAGGCAGAACACACAAGATTGTAAGGGCAGGAGGCACCGGCAGACACAGCCCTTTATGAGCCAACTTCATTAGACAATGCAATAAGTTAGTCCGTACATGGTCCCCATCTGGTCTTCGTATTCACATCAAGAATACACCTGATCTAGGCCCAAATCACCACAGTAACATGACATTTCTGCAGTTCTAAAGTGTGAAAGGAATCGCTGAGCGACAATGGTATGCGGTGTCTTGATGCTCATACGGACGAAATAGCAGGGACAGCTCCTCCGTTAAGGTGGAGGAGTGTTGCACTACTAAAAAATTGCCCCCAGATAAGGAAAAGTAAAATGGTAATAAAGTTCACTCAATACTATTTGATTTTTCAAAACCCCGAGCCGAGTGTCAGGACGGGTTGGGGGGGGGGGGGGGGGGGGGGGAGTCTGTTGCCAGTCAGGAAGCAGCAGAAAGCAGTGACAGGCATGTCTTTTTGGCTAGCCGTCTTGCCAGGGCCAGTCAGACATGCGCATTTCAAATCTTTCTAACCCAGCTGCCCTGACTTCTGGGTTAGAGACAGCATAGAGCTCCAGTGTGCTCGGGATCGGCGAGAGAGGCCGCTCCCTCCAATCCCGGCACTGCTCTGATGCAGCATGAGAGCAGCGCCAAGATTGGTTACTGCAGTTTCCTGGATCCTGCCTGGAGAGAAGACCCGAACAAAGAGGAAGGAAGGTACGTGGAACGATTATTTTAAACATATTTTTAGGTCTCGGCAACGAGAACTATTGTCGCCTAGTAAGCTAGCAAGGGACTACAGAGAGGTGGACGAGCCGACCAGGGTCTGTGGACGCGCACACACAAAGGCAGGCAGGCAGGCACACACCAGACACACACAGACACAGACAGACACACGCACGTACACACACGCGCACACACACACACACCCTCCCTCTCTGCCCACTCCCTCTCTGCCGCCCCCCCTCTACCCCCACTCACCGGGCTCTTTCCCTCCACAGCGGGTCAGTCAGGGCAGCAGGCAGACTCGGAATCTTCTCGGCGATCTTCAGCTGATGTGCACGCTCACGCTGCGTCTCCTGCGCGCCCACCACGCTGTTTCCGCCCGTTGATGCTCAGCTTGTGATTACTACTCCTTCTAACCCGTATTCTAAATTACTATTTCTTGGTTCTCTAACTCCACTCTGTTGATTCATAACAAACTGATATTCAGCACATTTCACAGTCTCGCTTTTGCTTCTCATAAATACAATAAGATTATTTTAAGCAATGTCTTCCCTTCTTTTGGTTCTGTGCCTATTATGCTTCGGACTATAGAGTTTTAGAAAGTGTGGTGGAAGATTCCATGATATCGGCAGCGCGCAGAGTGAGTGTGCAGAGTGCAGAGTAGTGAGTGCAGAGTAGTGAGTGCAGAGTAGTGAGTGCAGAGTAGTGAGTGCAGAGTAGTGAGCGTGCAGAGTAGTGAGCGTGCAGAGTAGTGAGCGTGCAGAGTGAGTGTGCAGAGTAGTGAGTGTGCAGAGTAGTGAGTGTGCAGAGTAGTGAGTGCGCAGAGTAGTGAGTGCGCAGAGTAGTGAGTGCGCAGAGTAGTGAGTGCGCAGAGTAGTGAGTGCGCAGAGTAGTGAGTGCGCAGAGTAGTGAGTGCGCAGAGTAGTGAGTGCGCAGAGGAGTGAGTGCGCAGAGGAGTGAGTGCAGACGAGTGAGTGCAGACGAGTGAGTGCAGACGAGTGAGTGCAGACGAGTGAGTGCGCAGAGTAGTGAGTGCGCAGAGTAGTGAGTGCGCAGAGTAGTGAGTGCGCAGAGTAGTGAGTGCGCAGAGTAGTGAGTGCGCAGAGTAGTGAGTGCGCAGAGTAGTGAGTGCAGAGTAGTGAGTGCAGAGTAGTGAGTGCAGAGTGCAGAGTAGTGAGTAGTGAGTGCAGAGTGCAGAGTAGTGAGTAGTGAGTGCAGAGTAGTGAGTGCAGAGTAGTGAGTGCAGAGTAGTGAGTGCAGAGTAGTGAGTGCAGAGTAGTGAGTAGTGAGTGCAGAGTAGTGAGTAGTGAGTGCTGAGTAGTGAGTGCAGAGTGCAGAGTAGTGAGTGCAGAGTAGTGAGTGCAGAGTAGTGAGTGCAGAGTAGTGAGTGCAGAGTAGTGAGTGCAGAGTAGTGAGTGCAGAGTAGTGAGTGCAGAGTAGTGAGTGCAGAGTAGTGAGTGCAGAGTAGTGAGTGCAGAGTAGTGAGTGCAGAGTAGTGAGTAGTGAGTAGTGAGTGCAGAGTAGTGAGTAGTGAGTGCAGAGTAGTGAGTAGTGAGTGCAGAGTAGTGAGTAGTGAGTGCAGAGTAGTGAGTAGTGAGTGCAGAGTAGTGAGTGCAGAGTAGTGAGTGCAGAGTAGTGAGTGCAGAGTAGTGAGTGCAGAGTAGTGAGTAGTGAGTGCAGAGTAGTGAGTGCAGAGTAGTGAGTGCAGAGTGCAGAGTAGTGAGTGCAGAGTAGTGAGTGCAGAGTAGTGAGTGCAGAGTAGTGAGTGCAGAGTAGTGAGTGCAGAGTAGTGAGTGCAGAGTAGTGAGTGCAGAGTGCAGAGTAGTGAGTGCAGAGTAGTGAGTGCAGAGTAGTGAGTGCAGAGTGCAGAGTAGTGAGTGCAGAGTAGTGAGTGCACAGTAGTGAGTGCACAGTAGTGAGTGCAGAGTAGTGAGTGCAGAGTAGTGAGTGCAGAGTAGTGAGTGCAGAGTAGTGAGTGCAGAGTAGTGAGTAGTGAGTAGTGAGTGCAGAGTAGTGAGTAGTGAGTGCAGAGTAGTGAGTAGTGAGTGCAGAGTAGTGAGTGCAGAGTAGTGAGTGCAGAGTAGTGAGTGCAGAGTAGTGAGTGCAGAGTAGTGAGTGCAGAGTAGTGAGTGCAGAGTAGTGAGTGCAGAGTAGTGAGTAGTGAGTGGTGAGTAGTGAGTGCAGAGTAGTGAGTGCAGAGCGCAGAGTAGTGAGTGCAGAGTAGTGAGTAGTGAGTGCAGAGTAGTGAGTGCAGAGTAGTGAGTAGTGAGTGCAGAGTAGTGAGTAGTGAGTGCAGAGTAGTGAGTAGTGAGTGCAGAGTAGTGAGTGCAGAGTAGTGAGTGCAGAGTAGTGAGTGCAGAGTAGTGAGTGCAGAGCAGTGCAGGTGAGTGCAGTGGAGTGCAGTGCAGTGGAGTGCAGGTGAGTGGAGTGCAGTGGAGTGGAGTGCAGTGGAGTGGAGTGCAGGTGAGTGCAGTGCAGGTGAGTGCAGTGCAGTGCAGGTGAGTGTAGTGGAGTGCAGTGCAGTGCAGGTGAGTGCAGTGCAGGTGAGTGCAGTGGAGTGCAGGTGAGTGCAGTGCAGGTGAGTGCAGTGCAGTGCAGGTGCGTGCAGTGCAGGTGAGTGCAGTGCAGTGCAGGTGAGTGTAGTGGAGTGCAGTGCAGTGCAGGTGAGTGCAGTGCAGGTGAGTGTAGTGGAGTGCAGTGCAGTGCAGGTGAGTGCAGTGCAGGTGAGTGCAGTGCAGGTGAGTGCAGTGCAGGTGAGTGCAGTGCAGGTGAGTGCAGTGCAGGTGAGTGCAGTGCAGGTGAGTGCAGTGCAGTGCAGTGCACGTGAGTGCAGTGCAGGTGAGTGCCGTGCAGGTGAGTGCCGTGCAGGTGAGTGCAGTGCGTGCAGTGCAGGTGAGTGCAGTGCAGTGCAGGTGAGTGCAGGTGAGTGCAGTGCAGGTGAGTACAGTGCAGGTGAGTGCAGTGCAGTGCAGGTGAGTGGAGTGCAGGTGAGTGGAGTGCAGGTGAGTGGAGTGCAGGTGAGTGGAGTGCAGGTGAGTGGAGTGCAGTGCAGGTGAGTGCAGTGCAGTGCAGGTGAGTGCAGTGCAGTGCAGGTGAGTGCAGTGCAGGTGAGTGCAGTGCAGTCCAGGTGAGTGCAGTGCAGTCCAGGTGAGTGCAGTCCAGGTGAGTGCAGTGCGTGCAGTGCAGGTCAGTGCAGTGCAGGTCAGTGCAGTGCAGGTCAGTGCAGTGCAGGTCAGTGCAGTGCAGGTCAGTGCAGGTCAGTGCAGTGCAGGTCAGTGCAGTGCAGGTCAGTGCAGTGCAGGTGAGTGCAGTGCAGGTGAGTGCAGTGCAGGTGAGTGCAGTGCAGTGCAGTGCAGGTGAGTGCAGTGCAGGTGAGTGCAGTGCAGGTGAGTGCAGTGCAGGTGAGTGCAGTGCAGTGCAGTGCAGGTGAGTGCAATGCAGGTGAGTGCAGTGCAGGTGAGTGCAGTGCAGGTGAGTGCAGTGCAGGTGAGTGCAGTGCAGGTGAGTGCAGTGCAGTGCAGGTGAGTGCAATGCAGGTGATTGCAATGCAGGTGATTGCAGTGCAGGTGAGTGCAGTGCAGGTGAGTGCAGTGCAGGTGAGTGCAGTGCAGTGCAGGTGAGTGCAGAGCAGTGCATGTGAGTGCAGTGCAGGTGAGTGCAGGTGAGTGCAGTGCAGGTGAGTGCAGGTGAGTGCAGTGCAGGTGAGTGCAGGTGAGTGCAGTGCAGTGCAGGTGAGTGCAGTGCAGGTGAGTGCAGGTAGGTGAGTGCAGGTGAGTGCAGTGCAGGTGAGTGCAGTGCAGGTGAGTGCAGGTGAGTGCAGTGCAGGTGAGTGCAGGTGAGTGCAGTGCAGGTGAGTGCAGTGCAGGTGAGTGCAGGTGAGTGCAGTACAGGTGAGTGCAGTGCAGTGCAGGTGAGTGCAGGGCAGGTGAGTGCAGTGCAGTGCAGGTGAGTGCAGTGCAGTGCAGGTGAGTGCAGTGCAGGTGAGTGCAGTGCAGGTGAGTGCAGTGCAGTGCAGGTGATTGCAGTGCAGGTGAGTGCAGTGCAGGTGAGTGCAGTGCAGTGCAGGTGAGTGCAGTGCAGGTGAGTGCAGTGCAGGTGAGTGCAGTGCAGGTGAGTGCAGTGCAGTGCAGGTGAGTGCAGTGCAGGTGAGTGCAGTGCAGTGCAGTGCAGGTGAGTGCAATGCAGGTGATTGCAGTGCAGGAGAGTGCAGTGCAGGAGAGTGCAGTGCAGTGCAGGTGAGTGCAGAGCAGTGCATGTGAGTGCAGTGCAGGTGAGTGCAGGTGAGTGCAGTGCAGGTGAGTGCAGTGCAGGTGAGTGCAGGTAGGTGAGTGCAGTGCAGGTGAGTGCAGTGCAGGTGAGTGCAGGTCAGTGCAGGTGAGTGCAGGTGAGTGCAGTGCAGGTGAGTGCAGGTGAGTGCAGTGCAGGTGAGTGCAGTGCAGGTGAGTGCAGTGCAGGTGAGTGCAGGTGAGTGCAGTGCAGGTGAGTGCAGTGCAGGTGAGTGCAGGGCAGGTGAGTGCAGTGCAGGTGAGTGCAGTGCAGGTGAGTGCAGAGTGGTGTGTATTGACAATGTAAATGACAATGCCATTTATTTATGATTTAAAGAAAAAAAAAGAAATGTCATGAGCAATGTCAATAGCTCTACCTTTAATGATGCCGAGACCATTGCATTGTAAATGCTTGTTTCTTTTTGTCTCCCCCCACCATCACCCTCTTTAGTTGCCACTGCTAAATAAATCAGAAGAGAGACTCATGGAGTCTGCGGCAGCCTTCTTAGAAGTTTGATTGCATGTGGTCTTTGGACAGTCAACTTGAATTGTTGACAGTTGTCACCAGAACTACTACAGCGGGAGCAGCGCCTTTATGTTTCACAATGGCTCTAGACAGGATGTCCTTCTGGGTGCACAGGATCTTGGGGGCCTCAGTCTTAGGAATGGGATAAGGTTCCAGAAATATGCGAAGCAAGTTTTGTCCTTAGGAAGCTGAGAGAGGTGGATGAAAGGATTGGGAAGGTCAATGGTGGAGCAGCCAGGAGGAATGTCTGTCCACAGTGGTGCACGTGTCCCTGGAGAAAGCCATCAGCTTGTCGTGGAGGGAATATGAAGAAACTCGGAGGGTACTGGGTAAAAGTGGCACCACTAACCTGTACAGTGTGCGGTCTAGTGCTTTCCCGAGCAGGCTCGCACTGCTGCTCCCACGCACATTCCCCATTTCTGTGAAATGGCAATGCTGTATTTACAACACCTTCTGTCTGAGAAGCTAGTTCCCAAATAAAAAATGCTCTGCTTAAGTGCTACCTGAATGTAGGGTAGAATCAGCTGTCAGTGAGAGACTAAGGTCACTGCCGCAATAACAGCGCTCAGTGAGGTCAGAGGCAATTGCAGCTCATTGTGCGGTGCCAATGAAGCAAGAAATACATGTGACTAGGTTAGGCGTGAATTAATCTCACCCACTGGTACTTACACTGGACTTCATTTCAATCCAACGTTGTTTTTTTCCTCAGGCAGGTGGCCTATGGGCGATGGATATGCCCAGACTTGCATCCCATTGGTCAGTGCCATAGGACGCAGCTGCACCTCTCTTACTGATGAAGCCAACAAGGCTGCAACTGGTCTAAAGGGGCGTGGCCAGAAGTTCGGGCTGAATTGTTCCTATTAGAGCAAGACCGGGCTTCATTTGCAGATGCTAGTCCCCTCCTTCAGTGTCTCTGCAGCAAAGGCATCTCTGTTTTAGGACACTGCAGTAGATTCAGCATTACGTTTGATGCCACTTCAGAGAGGGCCAGCTGCCAGTGCAATGTCACTACAGATATGGCTGGCTCCAAACTGAGGTGGCATGGTGAGAAAAAGAACGATGGGTTGGAGTGCTTAACCTGAGCTACTGCAAGTGGTTAGAGTACACTTATTGCAAGCAGCCTCTCATCACCTGTTGTGTGCTTCACTGCAGCAAAGGTACCATTTAGAGTGATGCCCTGCAATGGGCAAAGCAGACGTGCAGTTATTACTGCTGAGGGCAACTGCCTCCATGTGATCTCACAGCAGCGGGGTCCGTCCCTAATTTTCCTTGGACCAGACATTAGCATATTTGCCAACCGTACTGATTTAGGCACAAGACTCCTGCTTCTTGGTGATTCACCCTCCTATTGATTTTGCATCGCATTCCTACAGCTTTTTCAAGCCCTCCTGTCCGCCTGCAATCAGATCTGATCATGGTGTCCTGCGAGCAGGCGCAAAAGCGGAGACCAGTTCTCCGCAGCAAACACAGAAAGCCTTGCAGCGAGAAGTTGAGCTGCAAAATGACATACAGTGTGATACACTGAGTGAAAAAACAGGGCTTGCTAAACATCAGTCAGCAGGAAGGTATTGGGGTGGAGGGGGGAGTGAGAGACCCCATGAGTGCAGGGAGCAGGGCTGATGGACCTTTAGAGAGATATGGGAGAAAGAGATGGAAGAGGAAAGTTTCAAGAGGAGGAGGAGGATAGGAAAGGGCAGTGAAGGACCAAGGCAAAGAGAAAAAATAAACTAGCACTGGCAAATACAATAGACCATCAGTTGGGTGGCAGTTTTTTGGCTGCGTCTGTGTTTGCTTTGTACTTGTTTCTATAAATCTTTATTTTTGAAGAGCTGGTATAAAAAATAAACATTAGCTAAAAGCAAAAATATTTGTCCCACAAAACACACTTTAGCGTAACAGTCAGTGGAACTAGAGGGAACCGCTTTGTGTGGATGTGCCATTCATGAAACAGCAAAATGCCATCATTCGTACTGAAGATAGCCCCTGGCTAAAGTGGGCTGACCAGTTTCCCAGTGCTGTATGCTGTAGTGAGCGGAAGGACAATGTGAATGACACAAAAGACCAACGGATGAAGAAGTGGCTGAAAGCCCCTAAAATAAAGTGACATACAGCAACAGAGTGTCCAGAAGGAGAGAAGTACACGAGGAAGACAGCTGGAAAACACATCTCGTGGAGAGCTTAACCAAAAAGAAAAAAGTAGGACTTGAAAAGCAAGCAGTGGAAACATAGGAGGCAGTCAATCAAAAGAGACTAAAGAAGCTATGCTCCCTGGGAAGGACAAAGACAAGACTGGCAGGCTAGGACACGAATATTAAACAGGCAAATTAGAGTGAAAGGAATGGTAAGCAATGGGTGGATTCTAAACCCCAGTATGTTCATGGAAGCTGTGCGGTCTGGTAGGCTGGCCCTAAAAAGATACAAATACGACAAATTTGCTGATATGCCCAATCCCATAAAACTACAAACTAGATGTATTTTAGGATCACCTTGAACTGTGTGCCAATTTTCACAACATGCCAGCGGCTGTTGTGATCAACTTGTAAAGAAAGCTTTTATGGTGACTGCTTGCTAGACACCAACAGCACTCGTCACTACAAGTTATCTCAGACATCCATCTTCGAGCTGGGCAACGAGCAAGTATACCACCCTAAAAGATGAACAAGCAATTCACTATAGGCAGCCTCGCCCATCGAACATCAACAAAACCCTTTCACAACATAGTGGGGTTGAACCACAACCACTGACACTACAAATAACATCTTCACAAGCCGAAGCAAACTCCAGTATAGGATGAAAATCTCAGAATCGCTTGGAAAGTCACCCTGGACTGCTAGACCAGTGACAGCTGTGCAATAAATAAATAGAAACAACATATTATATGCTAAAGAATAGAACGATCTTCTATCTCAGTTCTTAAAACCCCAAGACTACCTTCTACCCTGGCAGGCAGCAGGTTTACACAACTTTCAGCCTCCGAAGAGAACAGGCTACACAGTTGTCAGATTGTCAAATGCAAAAAAAACATAGAATTCTGGCAAAAGACAGGACCTTGGATTTTGCTCAGATGAATCACTAGAGCAGTACGACATAGGAGGCCAAAGATGACAAGGATGCACAGATGTGAAGAAATGCAAATAAAGAAAAGAAAACAGAACTATCCATCTTCTCTGTACCAGATTGAAGATTGTGAGCAAGGCAGCCATGCAAGAAATCAAAACAAGTTTACCTTGTTACAATAAGCCCCATTCACAAATAATTACCTTGGAAAATGTGCCTTTTGCGCCTACAGGGCTACAAGTAAATTAGGAGCAAAATCTCGACTTTCGTGGAATTCACTAAAAATGCCAGTCATAACATTTTCCTATTAATCTATGGTCAATGGCAAAAGACCCCACCCCTGCCCCCATGTGTGGAACAACGCGCAATCCTCGGGTTTCCTACCCGGCACGCTCTGCCTCAGAGGAATGATGGTCTTTCCTGTCACCGCATGAATATGAAAACGTAAACAAGTCTCAGGCTCTTGTGCTTGTGGTGCTGCGTGGCGCTTATTACAGACAAGTGCTGAGTCAACCGGTCACAAAGTGCACTGCTGATAGGTTGTGGTACGTATAAGCCAGGGGACGTCTACAATAATCAATAAATACATTATTGGACGTCGCATCGGACGTCATCCAAACCCCGCCAATGGGAGGAATGAGACTGGCAGCCCCTGGAAGAGCACAGGGTGCAACAAAAACAAAGGACAACGAGAGGTCGGTCACGATGAGAAAAGCACCGAGTGCCTCAAACAACCAGCAGAAAGTGAACACTGAACAGCGGAAGTAACCTCGGCCCGGGGGCGCAACAACAGGGAACCTCAGTTTCTGCGGGCAGGGGTGGTGGGGGCGTCAGCAGCAAATGGTGGGGGGAGTAGCAGAAGAAACCATAGTCAGCAAGGGGAAGGGGGGCAGCAGAGAAACCTCACTGGGACTCACAGACAACCTCAGCCACTGGTAATCAGCACAAATGAAGCCTCGGCCACCAAGAGGCAGACAGTAGACAGCCACCAGGAGACGTGGAAGGCTCAACCAGCAGGGGCATGGAGGTGGCACCAGAGGGAACCTTGCCACCAGGCACTATCAGACAGAAAACAAAAGAAACATGCCAAAAAACAGGGGAGTATTTCAGGCGAAGAGTCAAGCAGGCCCCCCTCATTCTAGAGGAAAGGCGTCTCGAAGAGACAGGCAATCAGAAAATGAAATGCTCCCCAGGGAGTCACTAGGAAAGATACTGCGCAGGGAAACGCAGATACTGCCCAGACAGCCAAATACTGCTCAGGGGATACACAAACTGCCCAAGGACAGCAGGGACAAGGCAGCCAAATCCTGCCCCACGGATAGACAAAGGCAGATACTGCCCAGAGCCAAGCTGTGCAAGGAGACACAAAGCAGTGCACTGTTCAGGCAGCCAAATACTGCCCTGGGAGCCACAAAGACAGATACTGCCCCGGGGCTGAGAGTCAGGGAGAGAAAGAGACGAACAGTCCGAGGGAGGGAATGCGCACAAGCTCCATCGCCAAGCCGCCACTTATTGAGACAGGTCTTAATCCAGGTCCCAGGACTGAACGAGAGAGACAGAAGCCCGAGCTGCGGGGGCAACACACACACACACGAGTTAAAACAGCTAACCTTGGCGGTGGGACTAGCGCAGCTGGCTGGGTCTGTAGCGCCCAAGGATGCACACCAGGGATGGAAGGACAGGGTCCCCATTCGTGAGGGGCCACATTCCTTTGCCAGGCGGCACACCTAGGTGGGGCGGCGGCTGCACACTCCTGGGCAGAGGGGCGCGGCCTAGGGGCAGCGCACCTGGGCAGGGAGGGGGAATCACTGCAGCGAAGGCAAAGTCCTGTCTGCGGCACTCACCTGCTGGAAGCCCGGGGGGGAGGCATGAAGACCCGGGGGCTCCGCTCCGGGAGCGAAAGGACGAGCGCTGCCCAGGGAGGAGGGAGGGAGCCCGGGCTGCACCGAGGATAAAGAGCCGTACACGCCGCTCGCAGCCTCCGCTGAGGAAGGAGGGCGAGGGGAGGAGGGGGCGGGGCGTGGACGGGAGGGGGTGGAGCTACAGCGTCAGGGAGGGGCTATCGGAGAAGGGGAACTGAGGGGGTCGTGGGGGCGGGGCTAGGCAGAGGAAGCGATGGGACAGGAGGCTGATGACAGCCTGCACTGTGTCTTTGAGCGTAAGCGACCAATCACAGTCTTGGCTGGAAAATAGAGGCGGGCACAGAGAGGGCTAGATGGGGAGAGGGACGAAAAGACTGAGAGGGGAGAACCTAATGGGGGTAAAGATCAGGTGAGGTGGGAAGAAAAAGCAGGGGCAGAGCAGGAGATTTAAGGGGGTGTTGGGAAGAACAAATGGGCGAGGAGGAGATAGAAGGGAGAACAGAAGTAAGATCACAGAAGCAGGAGACACAAGGGTTTAGCTATCAATAGTGCAGCAGGTATAGTGGCACCGGGGCCCAGGGTTATGAAGGGTACACTGCACTTCAACAATAGCTTTTTTATTTACTTCCAAACAAGCAAGGGGTAGGGGCATTTGTCTTGGTTGCGTACGAGCAGCGGTACCCATGCTGCGTCACTGAGGTGACAGACAGAAGACAGAGGGGGAAAGAAGGAAGAGAGTGGAGAGACGGGGTCTCTGGTACCAGGTACAAGAAAAAGAAGATGCATTAAAAAAGCAGTACAGGGAAGATAGTATGGGACAAGGGAGGAGTGGGAAAGGGCAGGGGAAATGAGAAGAACATGCAAAAGTACGAGGAAACAATGGACTTCAATTTATTTATTTTATTTTATTTTTTATTTATGCGTTTTTATATAGCGCGGACTTTACCCGAAGCCGTCAGAGCGCTTCACAATAGGAACAGAAAATTACAAATTAACAAAATTACAATAGCAGACGGTAAGTTACATGAGGTAAAAGTGACAATTGTGAGCAAACAAAATACATGAGGTAGCAAACGGTGCAATACAGGAGGAAAGAGTGACAAGTGTGCAGGTTACAAGAGAAAACAAAGTACAATTAGAGGTATAATACTGCAATATATGCTAGACACAGAGGCACAAGAACAAACGTTACGTAGGCAATGGTGGCACTTGTGCAAGTATCAACAGCAAACAAAATGTGAGAGGTAGCAAACAGTGTGTTACAAGAGAAAAGTGACGTGTGCAAGTTACAAAAGGGTACCATACACAGGTACAAGGATAATACTGCAATAAATGGTAAACACTCAAACTACCAGAACACACTGGGAAGGCACTTCCATAGTCATGGAGAATAGAGTTTTCAGTGATGGGCGGTGTCCCTTCAGATAATAGAGAGGGATTGAATTACTTTAGGAGGTGTCTTTGGAGGAGAACTTTGAGGTCAGTTTTGAAGGCCTGGGAGGAGGTGGTGGTCCGGAGCTGAGGCGGAAGTAAGTTCCATATTCTCACCGCGTTGCCTGAAAAGGATTGGGCCATCGTTCTTTCCTTCTTGAAAGTGGGAGGTTCAAGCAGTAGATTTTCCGCATTACGTGAAGGTCTAGAGCCTCCAGAGAGTTTTAGCTTGTTCGCCAGGTAGCGAGGAGAGGAGGAGTGCAAAGCTTTGTGGGTATTACAGGCAGTCTTATAGATAACTCTAGCCTCGATGGGAAGCCAGCGGAGGGTGGATAACATCGGACTGATGTGGTCGCTTCTTTTGGCCCCATAAATGAAACAAGCTGTTGAATGGAGAACAGATCTAAGGGGGGACAAGTGAGATTTGGGGAGGCCAGTAAGAAGAGAATTGTAGTAGTCCAGTCTGGAGAGGACCAGCGATTGCACCAGGGTTTTAAGGTGCTGCTCCGGGAAAAAGCGACGAATTCCCCAAAGAAGGCGCAATTGGTATCGAGCAGACTTTGCAATGGAATTGATGTGGGAGATTAGATTGAGTTTTTTGTCGAGTATGACACCAAGAGATTTTGCGCTGTCGACAATGATGGGTTTATTGTTAAGTAGATTCATCTGATCCATCCATGATTGAACCGGGGGAGGAGAGAGTGAGGAGGAGAGGAGGAGGAATTCAGTTTTGGCGGGATTCAGAATAAGTTGATGAGTTGACATCTAGTTTTGAATGGAGTCGAGAGTAGAGCTTAGGATGGAGAGATCGTGAGTGGAGGCAAGCTTGAGGTAGATTTGAGTGTCGTCGGCATAGAGATGATAGTGGATCCCAGATTTACTTTGGAGATTTCCCAGTGGTTCTAAATAGAGATTGAACAAAGTGGGTGCGGAACACCTTGACCTACCGCCACAAGAGATGAAAGACTGTTCTCTATTTTGATCATTTGGGATCTATCTGAGAGGAAGGAGGCAAACCATCTAAGCACAGTGCCCTCCAAGCCGATTCTCTATTGAAGAGTGTTGAGGAGGATGTTGTGATTGACAGTGTCAAAGGCTGCAGAAAGGTTAAGGAGAATTAGAAGACAGGACCCCCCGATGCTTGAGATGGAAAAATAGAAGTGCAGGTACTCTGTACCAGAGTGCACTGGGGTAACGAAACTTGAGGGCCCCCGCTGCAAGGTACGTGGAGGCCCCCCTCTGAATACATTAAGGAGCTCTCCAGGCAGAGTACTGTGCTGAGGGGCCCCCTGGAACTTGGTTTCCCCTGCACAGCGGGAGCTGCGGGGCCCTGTGTTACACCACTGCCAGAGTACCTGCTTGTTTCTGAGAAGTACCTGTACTCTCCAATTAAAAGTATTACGTTTGTGTTAGATCTGGGGGTCTCTAGTTGGCAATGGTTATCTCCTTTGTCCAAATAGGGACCCTTACTTCTAAGTCAGGATAAGGGGATTACACTCCCTGATAACCCCTGCTCACCCCCTTGGTAGCTTGGCACGAGCAGACAGGCTTATCTCAGAGGCAGTGTGTTAAGCATTTGTGCATATAGACAGTAATACAGTGGTAACACTACAGATAGACACAACACAGGTTTTATAAAAATAAGTATTCTTTATATAGACTTAAACACAAGACCACAAACAACAAAAATCCACTATACTACACTTAAGATTACTTAAAATATGATTAAAGTCTCTTAGTTCAAGTTGTTGGAAGATGTGACAAAGTTCTCAACAAAGTACCTGGATGCGTAACGTAAAGTAAACAAAAGGCTCGCAAAAGGGGAGCTGCGTCGGTTCCGTGACCCGGGGGAACGGTTGCATCCTGCCTCAATGCTTACGCAGAGTAGGGGACTCGTCGTGAGCCTTACCGGTGCGGAGATGATGCATAGATTCTCAGCTTGCGGGCCCGTTGCGGTGCGCAAGATGGCGCCTTGATGCGATGCGATGATCTAGTTGCGATGCGAGAAGATGCCACCCTTGATGTGGCGATGCGATGACGCCCTGGCAGCCTTGTGACGACTCTGTACTTTGGAGCCGCGACAGGTCCTGCGACACGCTTCTCATGTGATGCAATGGCGACTCTCACGATGGCGTCACGCTTCTCCGGTGATGCGACAGCAGGCAGCTTCGATGAACACACGCTTCCAGGGAGATGCGACGAAGGCTCGCTTCTCCAGCGTTGCAATCATTTCAGCTGCGGCGGCGACACGCTTCTTCTCGATGCATCGAGCTTCCAGCTCCCAGCAGCACGCAAGTGACTGGAGTCAGAATTCCCAGCAAGAAAATTCAGGAGGGAGCTGGAGGTGAAGTCTTTTGACCCTGAGACTACAGCAGGAGGCAAGCACAGTTCAAGCCCTTGGGGAATATTCTGTAGATGAACGTCCTTACAAAGTTCCTTCTCCTTTCCCTTGGCAATGAAGCAACCACTGCAGGCCAACCCAGCAAACAGCACACTGACAGAGGGGCAGTCCAAACTCCTGCAGCTTCCTTGGTTCTTCTCCTTGGCAGAAAGGTTTGTATTCCAGAAGTGATCTGATTTCTTGGGATCAGGGTCCCAATATTTATACCCCCAATCCTTTGTTCTCTGAAGGCAGAGAGGCCTCTGCCTAGTCCAAACCAGGTCCTGAGCACTTTGTTTACATTACTCTCTTCATCCTTTCACTGTGCAGGGCAGAGACATCAGCCACCCCACAGGAGGTGGAGCCAGCACAGGGGAGGGAAGATACAGCTCTGGAGCACTCTGTTGACATGATTCCTCCTCTCCTTTCACAGTGCAGGGCCGAGACATCAGACAAGCCACAGGGGTTGGAACCAGCATTGTAGAGGGAAGGCCCAGCCCTATTCAGGTCCCAGGTGCAACTCCTCCCTCCCATCTAGATGCAGATCTCTTTATTCACCACTGGGCTGCCCCAGCCTGTCTCCTGGAATCACCCAGCCCTGTAACTCACAAACCCAGACAAGGAATACACAACCCAGCAGAGGCAGGCTCAAATGGTTAAGCAAGCAAATACCTGCTTTCTAAAAGTGGTATTTGCAAACACAGAATATTAAAATAAACTTCACTAAAAGATGTATTTTATTATTCTGAGTTCAGGCATACCAAATTCGAATTTCTACCATGTTCCCTGAGTCAGTTAGGATTGTAAGAATATAATATCCTAACTGCCCATTCTGGCCTATGAGAACAGGTAGCCTTCAAAAAGTGAAAAACGAAAATGGTTGCAATTCACTATTAGAACATGCTACAAACATCAGGGCATGTCCTACCTTATACTTACAATGCACCCTGCCCTTGGGCCTACCATAGGGGTGTCTAAAATGAAGCAAAGGGAAGGTTTAATGACAGGCAAGTGGGTGCACTTTGCCAAGTCGACATGGCAGTGCTAGACTGCACACAGGCCTTGCAATGGCAGGCCTGAGACACACTTTACAAGCTGCTTCTGTGGGTGGCACAACCAGTGCTGCAAGCCCACCAGCAGCATTTGATTTACAAGCCCTGGGCACACATGGTGCACTGTACTAGGGGGTGACAGATAAATCAAATACCCCAATCATGGAATAACCAATTAGTACATTAATTTAACATAGGGAGCACTTGCACTGTGGCACTGATAAGCAGTGGCACAGTGCCCAAAGCATAAAACCAGCAAAAACATATCAAAACAGAGGAGGCAATCCGTCAAAAATAGAAGGGAGACTCACGCCAATGATGTCAGGTCTAACAGTTTCCATTGAGAAGTTTTGTACTCTCCACCTCAAAATAAAAAAATGCTGATACTCAGCACCGGACAGTACCGGCCCATTTAAAGAACTGGACTTCAAGATAAAGAGCATGGAAACTGAAATCCTCTAACAACAACATGGTGTTCCAAATAGTGCATCCCCAGCCCAGCCACGAGATACTCATGCGTTAATCCTAGATGCAATTAAGATGATCACATCGATCCAGACACTGCCTCCATCCCTGAACGTTCGCGTGGTCGCCTAATACATTCTGGTTCTTATTGTCTTGCTTTGCTGCTGTGGAACTAATTAGACTAACACATTGAAATCAATAATTTGTAGGTGAAAAGTTCAGGACTGAAGACAGTGTCTATAATGGCCCGAATTGAGGTGATCACCTTATATACAATGCCTAGAACGAGCAGGCCCTCGGGATGCATATTTGCAACAGTGGGGTGACAGGGGTCAAGAGATGGGCTAGAGTGAAGTGTTGCATGGTTTTAATTTCTTTAGGGTGTTTTAGCACTCGTGTGTGAAGTAACTCTTGCTTGGGCCTAAGGCTTTTGAACTGACTCACTTACACATAAAAGAGCAGCATGTGCAACTGCTCTATATGAAGAATATGAAAACCTGGTTAATCTACAAGAAGGCACACACAAAGGAGCTGAAGAAGGACAGAAAGACAGAGGGATGCCCGCCACTCAAAACCAAATCAGAAAAAAACGAAACCCTAATGTCAATCACCCCATTCAAATCTTTTTATTAGTCTACAAGGTCCTTATGACAAAATACATTCTAGGATACAAAACCGCTCTGGTACAACTCAGAGTCGGGTCATATACCAGGGTGTGTATGTAGAGCAAAAAGGCGTATTGCTAAATCTCACTCTGCCAGCACCGTAGGCAACTCTTGGTCCTTTCCTTTGAAGGTACTCCCACTGCCCACTGGCAGGCGTTCACTTGGTGGCTATGTGGTACAGTGTACATTTGGGTGACACATGGGTCTTTATGCCCTGATGAATTTGCCTGTAAGTAGATTATTGGCTACGAAACATGTCAACCGTAACATTTTGGTATAAACATATTCAAGTGTTTTTAATCTTGAGCCTGGGCATATATATTAAAGAATATGAGACATGCCATATGGACTGATTGTTATGAGTTTTTGCACCAAGAGGAAGGAGCCAACTCTCAGATTTTGGGGACCTGCATACAATTGGGTGCAAGAGATTGATGTAACTTCTGAGGCTCTGATCAGTCCATTACATGCACCCAGCATCATTTGGTACATTCACACTATTTGGGTTCCTCCTGCTATAAAAGGAACGTGCCAGTGATGGTGCAATGAGCCCATTGATAAACATCAGCCAACAGGCCCCTGGTGGGTGCTTACATGAGGCACTTTCATTATTTTTTATTAACATTCCTTTATTTTGAGGTGTAGTATCCACCGGTGCCATACCTTTTTGCTCTACATACACACCCCAGTAGATGACCTGACTGGGTTCTATCAGAGCTGTTTTATGTCCTAGAATTGATTTTGTCATTAGGACCTTGTCGTAAGTGATTAATAGAAAGATGTCCATGTCCAGACATGGGTCACACGCTCACTGTGGCTTAGGACTCAAGATCCACCCTACTAGTAAAGCCAAAATAGGCCATAACTAGTCTGGTATTGCTTTTGTTCCCACTCAGCGCAGACTTGACCTGGCAGTTTAGGCAGGACTCTTCATACTCAAGTAGGACCAATGCTTATTTGTATATTCTGGCTCCTGTCTGAGGGGCTTTAAGAGCAATTGTTTTGGGAGCCCACAGTATAATGTTTCGTAGTGATCGGATCTGGATAGACGATCAGCGAGGTGGATACCCCTCACATCTGGCTATAATGAAACAGTATTCTTTCCACTTGGTCTGGCTTACGAGGAGGTTGTAAAGAGTACGGCCAGAGGAACTGGAATAAGGAGGATTTCCATTCGGCCCATAAGCAAGTTCTATATTTTCTCTCCATTGAGGCATAGCCAGTTTGCTTCATCCAATGCAGAATCCTTATGGCCCCTTGCAACTTTTTGACATTCCCCTGATACCACTCCGAGTCTGTTGTAGTCCTGGCTTTTGACGTCACAGAGGTGTTATTAGATGCAGTGGTAGTCATGATAAGGGTTATAAAGGACTTGTAGTGTTGTCGAGGAGGTGAGAGCTCTCATCTTTGGGGAATTCAGTTGATGCAAGTAGTTTCGTATTGGAAGGTGCACTCTTTGTTCTGCTGCATGCAGCAGTAATTAAAAAAGAAAGCAAAATAGGATAGGACAGACCTCCTCCCCTTCCCCCAGCACCTGATATCAATGAACAATGCTAGTCACAAAAGGTTTTGCTCCCTTAATGTATTAAAGTCATTAATTCTTGTAGTCACTTACTTCACCTGACTTTATAACATTGAAAACCTGCACCATTATCAGCTCGTACATGACTCTACACATGAGGGAGACAGTCTACTCAATATAGTCTTTGCCATTTTGTGGATAGCAAAGACTGGGCCAGCTCTGCCCTATGTCCCTACTTTTTCTTGCCAGCCCTTTGTTTCTGTCAATCAGCAGGAGATGATTGATAATTTTGGTATGTTCAACGGCACAGCACCTGGCTCTTTAGGTTAGGGCTGCATCCTAGTGGACAGCCATCCTAGTCCCGGATGGTTACTGAGCCTTGAACAAGTGTATGGGGATACTTTAAGACAGGCAGTGTCTTTTTCTAGTTACGGGCACATAACTTTTTGCCCTATAGGAGAGTTAGGCTATTGGCTACTGCCTTAAGTTCCCTCTAGTCTTCCATTAGTGGGGTTCTTACTTCCCCCACATGTTGTGTTGACTGTATCACTGGTGTGGAATGTTACCTGTGTGTGATTTTTAGACTGTGAGTGCTTTCCAGTTGAGGCATGGCACTTGCCTTAAAAAAATGGTGTTTTTTACCACCAGGCGCCCTGTGAAAGATAGGGTGCATTATTCCTGTATGCGTCACAACCTTAAAACAGGTGAGCCAGGTGCAAACAGGGAAACTGCACCTCATTAAGAAGAATGTGCTGCGATCAGGGCAACGTATTCAAGAGAAATACGAGCAGCTGTTCAAAAGCTGCTTCGTGTTTCTCTGTGCAGGCGGCAACACGCCTGCACTGTCAAGAGGGGAGAGAGAACCTCTTGCAGGCAGGTCTAGTGAGTGACTGCACCTGCCTGCAAGGGGATGTTTGGGGGTCCATGGGATCCCCTTTGTCCCCTCCAGAGGGCTGCCTTTGGTAGACGCACTGAAAGTGTGCCACCTTTTTGTGACGCACATTCACAGCGCCTCCTAAAGGCATGTTTGCCTCTGCGCCCATGTCGGTAATATGACGTGGGTGCTGAGGCAAAGTGATTCCCTCATTTGCATGTAGCCACACCCCTATGCAAATGAGGGAATGCCTTCTCTTGATAGCGTTGGAGCTACATGTGCACCAGCGGTATCTGCATTACAGAAGAGGCTGCACAAACATCTGCAGCCTCTTCTAAAATACCAAAGTGCCCTGGGAGAGTACAAAGCAGCTGCAGATGTCAATTGTGCCTCCAGGGCACTTCTGTAATATGTGCCCAGGTTGTCTTTTGTTCACTATGCTGACCACCTGCGACCAGTTCCCCATGCCTGAAACCACAGCCATCAGGAACTATGTCCACTCAGGAACAACTACCAACTCCTGCCCCCACCACATCTTCAACCTCAGGAGTAAGACTATCAGCAGCGAGCTCACCGCCATCTTCAAAAGATCCATCACCACAACCACCTTCCCTGAAAAATGGAAACCTGCAGAAGTCAAGCCTCTACTCAAGAAACCATCAGCGGGCCCCAACAAACTCAAGAACTACCGCCCCATCTCTCTGCAACCTTTTGCCGCAAAGTCATCGAGAAGGCCATATACCGCCAACTCACAGAACACCTAGAGAATAGCAATCTTCTAGACACTTCCTAATTATGATCCCGCACCAACCACAGCACAGAAACCGTCCTGATTGCAGCAACAGATGACATAAGATCCCTCCTTGACATAGAAAAAATGGCTGCCCTGATCCTCCACGACCTCTTAGCAGCGTTTGACACAGTATCACACCACACCCTGATCAAAAGACTTCATAACATTGGAATCCAAGGAGGCGCCCTCATGTGGATCGCCTGCTTCCTCACCAGGAGAACCCAGAGAATCCGCCTTCCTCCCTTCACCTCGGAACCCAAGAACAACATCTGCGGCGTCCCTCAAGGTTCGTGCCTCACCCCCACACTGTACTACACCTATATGACCACCCTTGCCACCCTCATCAGATAGCATGGACTCAACATCATATCCTACGCCTACGATACCCTGCTCATCCTCTCACTATCAGACAACCTCTCTGACAAGCTGATAAACTCCCGCAGGTGCATGACAAGCCTTGCCGAGAGACAACTGCCTAAAACTCAACATAGAGAAAACAGAAGTGCTCATCTTCAGGAACAACACCTCCTCATTGAACAACGCCTGGTGGCTTCCTGAACTAGGACCCTCACCTACTCTGACCAACCATGCCTGCAACCTCAGTATCATCCTGAACAGTAAACTCACAGTGAAAAGTTAGATCAATGCAGTTTCACTCGCCTGCTTCCTCACCCTCTGCGTGCTCCACAAGATCTTCAACTGCCTCCCCATTGACACCAGGCGTACCGTCACACAAGCTCTTGTCACCAGCTGACTGGACTACGGCAATGCACTCTACATAGCAATCACCTCTCACCTCCTCAAGAGACTGCAAACTATTCAGATCTCGGCGACCAGACTCATCCTGGACCTCCCTTAACGGACCCAGGACCCACATCACTCCCCACCTCAAGAAGCTCTACTAGCTCCCCATCCAGAAGAGATGCTACTTAAAACTGTTGATCCACACCTTCAAAGCCCTCCTCTACCAGGGTCCAGCTTACATCAACCACTGACTGAACTTCCACCTCCCATACACACACCTGCACTCCGCCTCCCGCTGCCTCGCACATACCCCCGCATTACTCCTTCTCCTACCTTGCTGCAAAACCCTGGAACAACCTACTACTTCTCCTACGGCCCTCATCCTCTCCACTGGAATTCAGAAAAGGACTCAAGATCTGCTGTTTGACTGAGCCCCAGCCCTCAGCAGCTCTCTCAGCGCCTGAATATCCGCACAGGGGAATAACCGCGCTATATAAATCCAGATTGATTGATTGACTTCTGGGAACATTACAGCCATCATGTAACTCTCCTTGGGAGACACCATAGGTGCCTGAGCTAATAGTGCAGATCATCTGAGATAAAGTTATTTTTCCCATATATTGCATTCATATTGCAAGCCACTGAGGAGGTGTGTGACCATTTAGAAGAATTAGGCGAAGTCTGAATTTCTTTTTAATGTAATTAAAATCTGAAATGAGTCGCTATATAGTTTTAACACATGGCAGATGGTATTTTATTCTTTAATATGTATGGGCACTCTTTAACTTTCACACCAAAACTTTAATCTGTGATCTCCTTCTCTTTCACATGAAAGAGATAGTATAGGTATTTAAATGTTGAATATATGAGGAATCTCTAGCACAAAATTAAATGCTTTAATTTGCTGCTTGTAGTTGTTTCAAAACATGTTAGGAGCAGTTTAATTTTTGGTCACTTTAAAGAATGGCTGTGGTCCCCAATGTGTGGTAAAATGGGAAAATATTCCAGCTTTCATCTAAGGATCTCTAGTTGTTCCAAAATATAAGCATACTAGCATAAATGTCTTTCTTCTAAAGACTGATTTGTTTATGGAAATATTTCAGATGTTCTTGAAAGGCTAGTGTACACTTTTTTGTTTAAACAACAGTAGTTCTGCTCAGTGACCTGCTTTTCACACAGTTCACCAGCTCAGGAGGTAGGCATTGTGATGAATTCGGGAGAGGAGTTGGCCCAATGGCTGGGCGGTCGACCTCGAATCTGGGGAACTGGGTTCGAGTCTTGGCAATGACACTGAACATCCTGTGATTCTGGGCAAATCACTTAATCTCCTTTGCCTAACCAAAATGAATGTGTGTCCTCATGTAACGTAACTTGGTGCTATGTAAAGCGCTCTGATACCCGATTCGGGTAAAGTTCGTGCTATATAAAACTCTGGGGAAAAAAATGAAATAACTAATTTGAGGACATTATCTAACTTCTTAGGTGATTAGCGATGTCACAACTAGATTAATGAGAATATTAGGTTAATGTACACATAGTGCAGATTTCTATGCACTATGAACACCTCTATATCCTCCCCTGCTCACATCTGCCCAGTGGCAGTACCTGAGCTCCCCTTGCCCCTGACCTATGCTGGGCGTCACTTACCTCCAGAAGACATTGGCCCAGAGCGTCTGAGTGCAGCTGCAGTAGCGGTTATAGAATCAGTATCCAAAGCAGTGGTGGCTGGTAATGAACAAGGGTGGTGAGGCGGACGGGGTAGAAAAATAAATCTCACTTACCTTTGTAAGGCTCCGAGTCCCGACTCTCCTCCGTCGCCGTCTCTCATCCGCTTCTCTTCCAGTCCAGACTCAGGAGGCACACACCCTCCCCATAGCCAATCACAATGCTGCAATGCAGCGTTGTGATTGGTCTGAGTGATGTGGTTTGTCGCTGAGACAGGGAGTGAGAGCCTTTGCATGTTCTCCACCCAGGCTGTGTATTACAGCCTGATGGAGAACATGCTAAGTGCGCATGACTTGTTTTGCCGGCCCAAGACGGCCGGCCAAACCGTCATATGCACTTAAGTGCACATATTTCCTCCTCCCCTTGCTGGCTGTGACGACAGCCATGCCCCTCCCAAAACCTGCTTCATCACAGAAAAATAAAATGAAAACAACATTGTATGGTTATCGTTTTATTTTTCCTGCCAGCACTGACTTATAGGTTTATCTTGTCTGGAATAATAGTTTGTTGACTGCTTGACTATGGATCTTCCTGCTGGGTAAACCCTGAAGGGAGCGTCATCAAGGAACAATGCAAGAATGTAAAATAGCACAAGCAAAATAAAAATTTGGCTGCGGGAGCGTCACATTTCTGTCATTTTTGGTCATTCTGTTTTTTGTCAATAAATTCGACCTGACACCAAGATGACCAATACGATTGCTCTATTTCTCCTCAAGGAAAGAGCAATTTCATCAAAGAAGCGCCCCCCCCCCCATCTGTCCATGTATCTGGGCAGTGATCATATTTCTTTGCTTACCCCGAAAACTGGAGACTATTCTGACTCTGAACTGAACTATCAGACCTGTAGGTGACCAGCTTTAGATCTCAAACTTTTAACATTATTAACCCCTTCCATGCTCATGACGAGCTCAGCTCGTCATGGCATATACCTCTCAGGTGCTCATGACGAGCTGAGCTCGTCATGACCACACCTGTTTTTATTGCTGTCCAGCACAGCAGGGGAAACTCTCTAGCAGCGATGAGGTTAAAAAGTGAGAAGCGTTCTCTGACTTCCTTAAAGTTACCAGGACCATCCTCCCCTCTTCAAAGAGGTCTGGGCCCCATTAAAAGATGAGATTTTTCTGCTGTCGGCGGGCCAACACACAAACAGTGGAGGAACACCCTGAATCTGTGGTTCTGTCCGCCACTGCTGTTTCAGTATAAGACTGTCCTAAAAATGCAACTATGACTTTCAAAAAGGGCCAAGCGCTATGAAGTTGCCTTTGAATGGGACCATATGTTCTAACATATTTTCCCATAAGCACAGAATGGGTAAACTCCTTTGAGACATTAGGACCATGGTTTAGTGGTCAGAATGTCTTAATAGCACAACAAATGCAAAACGTTTTGTTGGGTCTTGGGGCAGTGAGAGGTTACTGGGCATTATCTTTGGTAGGAACTGCCAGTCCCAGGACCTTAGGACCGCATATACTATTGCAGTGCAGCTGGATAACAAATGTACCCCCCTTGTACACTTGGGTTTCAAAGAGCAGTGAGAGTGTGCAGAGAAGGCTCATTCCAGGAACAGCTAGAGGGGATGTACCTCAGATACTGTAAAACACAAGTAGTTACTCCTAATAAACTCAATGATCCTTCAGAACTGTATTTTAAAGAGAGTTGATCTTTACCTAAATTAAAGTATGGCTGCTAAATGGCAAAAAACAGAAGATCCTGGATCCTTCCTGGATCAGGATCCATCCTGTAAACATCACCATAGTCCTTACATGCAAATTCAAAGAACATTAGGTGATATGTTACAAGTAATCCTATGGAGAATAGATTGAGTGTCCTCAGCTAATGCTGGCCACACACGGGTCTCAAGTCTTTCACTAAGATCTGTGGTTATACGTTCCAGTCAATGGGAAAACGTTGGTAGCCAGAATCCTACAATGTGTCAAGCCTGCAATGATAAGTCAGCTCTTTGCCATAGTTTGTCAGTGGTCCTAGGTGCCACAAGAGGAACTGCAGTGAGGTTTCTCAAAGGATACTAAGAATTTGCAAACATTTCCAAAATGTGGTCACGCAAAAGACAATCATCCTAAATGATCAGGATATCCCACCCAACTTAAAAATGCTGACTTCCCTGTGTCACAGCTCTATTTCCCATAGTCAAAGAATTGTCATTCGTAGTTCCCGGACCATCTGGAACCTATTAGTTGTTATGTGCTACTGGAAGACCAGTAAAACACCCATGTATTCTCAAAGATAAGTTTCAGGTGGACTGCAGATGCTGGAATTTCACAAGCACTCAAATTACTTCCCATAGAGAGTAGGAATATGGCAGGGTACCAAAATGCATGTGCCCCTCACTCAAAACTGACCAGTCGTGGTTTTGATTATCTGTTGGCAGGGGTGACCATGATACCCTGTACACACCCTACTTCGCTGGTTGGAACCGAGAAGCTGGGGTTGATATAGGATTCGTGTCCAAACACACATTCAATCTTTGACACCTGTTGGACTGTCCGAGTTGAGTAGTTCTCCCAGGAACTCAAAATCATAAAGATCAACCATAGTCAAGGTGGCACAATGCTAGGGCCATGAACGAAGAGGAAAACGTTCCTGTCTCAGGCAATAATGCCAAAAGCATTTCCTTTAACTAGTTCCTATAAGGATGTTTGCTCTTCTTATACTTTCTTCTAGGCTCATCTATAGACAGGATTTCCCAGTGACTGTTCACACCGTTTAGTTTCAGTCATCTTGTAACTCACCTGTGACTGCAAATTCTTCAAGGGTCTTTTTGGTATTATCACATCGCTCTTGAAGCCTGGTACACCTCTTTTGGACCAATGTGAGGATTGTTTTTATCTTTTTTTCACGTCCGGGAGCAGTTACTGGATTGTATGTGTGTTAGTTAATATTGTTTAGCACTGGTCTTATTTATTTATTTTACTTTATTTTTATTTATTTATTTGATGAGTTTTATATAGCGCTGGCTAGACCCAAAGGTATCAGAGCGCTTTACACAAGGAACAGCGAAGTTGCAAGGTACAATAATTACATAATAGTTGCACAATGATTACACAGTGAAAAAAACAAGTGTTACTAGCGAATAGTAAATGAGGGTAACTGATGAAAACATAATTACTACAGAAGAATGCATTATTAGTAGGTGGCGTGAACGGATAAATAAAACATCAAAAGGGGTAGAGAGAGGTGGGGGAGGCAAGAGTCCTAGGCTGAGAACGGTGAGAGGAGAGAGGGGGACCTGAGGGGGAGTTAGAGATAAGGCAGTTCAGCAAAAGAGAAATGTTTGAAGGTCGGCAGGATGGAGTCCAGCGGAACAAAGGAAAGGAAAAAGATCAACAAGATGGCGGATCCGGGTCGTGGGCATTGAAGGAAACCCTCCCAAAATGGCAGGATACCTTCAAGTCAAGACCCAAACAAGCATTTGCAATGCAATAGGTCTCGCAGTTGTTAGACTTTGACCATTGGCATTGTAAATGGCAATGCCTTTTATTTATGTGTTGGTTTTTAAAACGTAAATAAAAGACATTGTCAATTACAATTCCAATAGGTTCAACTCTTGCAAATGCGAGACCTATTGCATTGCAAAAGCTTGTTTAACTGATTAGTATGGCATAAAGCAAAGTACGTACATGTCGTGAATTACAATGGCGAAAAAACATGAATGAATGAATTGAAATTATAAAAACCACAAGTCCCATAATACCTCGCGTGAAATGAATCCCTCAGCGGGGGCCGAGTACTTTTAAATGTTGAACGAGCTGATTTGTCGGGGGTAGCTCTCACGCTTTCAGGCATATTAACATGGTCCGTCGGAGCCTTGCTTCCTGTGCGGGGGTGCGTGCGCCCCTCGAGAGGTAATTCTATCCCTTGCCCTTTGATCTGTGCCCTTGTCTACACTGTGAGTAGATGCTTTTTTTTTTTACAAAACTTAAAGAAAAATCAACATATGTTTGTGAAAAGTTACAGTGCTGAGCATGAATGAATGACAATTGAGAGACTACGAATACCATGATGCAAATGAATCTAAAGGGGCTGGACCTGCCCAACCTGAAAAAGCGTGTGATCTGCAATTACTTTATATCAATTTCATTTCCTGTGTTGTCATTGGGACATCCTTCAGAGCATTACATTTAAATATAGCACCCAGAAGCGATCCAGTCTATACAGTGCTCTGTGAAACTAGAAGTTTGCACTTAATGCTAACAAAGCGCACAGGGAAATAAATAAAATGTCATGCAAACTCAACCTCAGCCTCAAGTACCTCTGGCGCTATTACCGGACTGGTGGTCTGAGCGCCTCTTAAGATTTGTGGGCGCTATGTGTGCGGTTGGGGGTCAGGGGTCTGGTTTCAAACACATAAGGGCAGCATTGTAAAGAACAGCAGTGACAAAGAGTGTCTGAACTGTTTTGTGTGTTGAAAAATTGTCATGTAGCGCTCGTATCTATGCTGCCTGTCTGCCGTTTCAAAGCGCTTTGAGACACTGTAAACATGCAGGCAAGACAGGGCTCGGAGAATACAGCGATAGTGTAATATGTATGCAGGGTAGAGCCCCCCCCTGGGTTCAAAGTGTTCCAGCCAGCAGGATATATTCTGGTTGTCTATCTGTCCACCCCAGCTGTCAACGCGTATTTACAAAACAAGCTCCTGGCATTGGAGGGGGAGGGGAAATGCGGCTCGGGAGCAAATGGTAACGAGCGCGTGAATGGGAATAGCGGCCGTGGGAGGTGGGAGGGGAAGTCGGAGAGTGCGAAGTGCAGGCGGGGGGCGGGAGCGGAGCCTTTGAAGTGTGTGAAGCTCTCGGCAGGCAGGCGGAGCGTTCACGAGACCACATGCACTTCTTGTTTGTAGTGGCTCGGCTTCCTCTTCAGAAAGAATCCAAAGGCAGCTTTGCAAACCCTTGGACTCTCTCAGCTGAGGTTTTAGAGTGAGAGGCATGACGTTTAAACTGCCCACTTCTAATTCCAAATGTTTGTGGAAAAATATTTTTTGCTTCTGTGCTCAGAATAGCGCCTATGTGGTGTGAAGCGCTATTTACAACACTCCCCCGATCGCTGAGGCAGAGTGGATAAGTGAGTCATCTGCCATTACCCTAGCCTGGACATTATTGATGATTGAGGAGGGGTATGCACATATGTACTACCGCTGGGTTGTGATTTGGTCCGCCCAGATTAGCACTGCACCACTGTAATCGGTGAGCTGTACTTACAGCACCGCCACTTTAAAACAATATCTTCTCTTTGTCTGGTGCAGCAGCATCGTTTTAAAGTGCTCCGTTCTAGCTCTCTGCTGCAGCCGGCAAGCAGTCTCTCTTCAATTGCGCTTCCTCTTCAAACCCGATGTCGTTTCCTGACAGTGCACACATATCACGCTTGTGAAACAGGCATAAGGCTGATCAGGGTGTCGTGTATTTCTATAGGTTCTGAATCGATCCCCCTATTTCCTGACCCTATTCTGGTTAAACTAACTAGCTAGTTAACTAACAGTCAGCCCATGAGGCAAGAACAGCCCCCATGATGCAGATACCGTTATCTGACGCAGTCACACTACGGCACAGGAACGTGTTATCTGATTAGGTCATAACGCTTGAGATCTAATTAGACAAGCGACATTCCTCCAGCCCCATATAAGGCATACGACGTTCTCATAACAAATCAAACCTATGACAACCTGGATAATCCGTGCGGCCATTGTTTTGATTTCACAGAGCACTTTAGTAAAGAATGTGCTAACGAGCAAGTCGTATGACATCTTTATTGACGTACCTATGTCCATCCTTACGTCAATCTCGGCACCTTTAAGGTATAAATATTGCCGACCTTGCCCTATGCAAACACACGCGTGGTGACAAGACGGAGCAGCCATACTTGCCGAAGCCGAGAGCAGAAGCAGACCCCGCTGGCAGCAGCCCCTCCTTCCTGACGCGCTGAGAGACGCGCTGCTATCTCAAGCCGAGAGACCCAGCACCGGCGCTTCCGGGTAGCCCTCGCAGGCAGCCTGGAATATCGAGAGCAGAGAAAGAGATACCATTCCTCATTCATCCTAAATTCCAGGTACAGAACTGAATAACCCCTCACAGAGAATTCTTTAGTTATTCACTTGGCAAAAACAAACTTAACTTAAACTGTAACTTTCTATTCCCGCCCACGCATTAGACTTAGGTCAGGTACACGGGGTAGGCGTATTTAGAAACACCAGTTGAGTACGTTTAGTCAAATGTATATGTGTATGTAAATATATTTTAATCATTTTAAAACATCATATGGCTCAGAAACCATATCAATGTTTTTACAGTATTATTTTATACTATTGCTTTTAATGTATGCACTTTACTTAACTATAAGTATTGCAATAATATCGATCCATTTCTCATGTATGAGAAAAGAGACTGATCAATAAATAACACCTTTTTATTGAACACGCCCGTCTCTTCCTTTTCTCTACATTCTGATGAGACTAAGAATGCACGTACTGACTGAGTAAAATAATTGCCTTGTGCTCACACGACTCTTGAGATTGACTCTTGATTAGGGGAGAGCAAAGTTGTCATGTTCTATGGTTGTCAGAAACTAAATCCCTTCTTGTCTAATCAGGGAAGTTAATCCTTCCTTGAACATTCGAGAAAGTTTCTAGCGAACTCTGAGCTTAGCTGGCAAACCCAAAAATTAAGTCTAGTATCGACAGTAGTAGACCTAGTTAACGTCTGGCCTAGGCCTTTACTGCTGTAGGTACTATTCCAATGCGCAGAGCCTATTGGGAAAATAGGAGCTACACTACATGGCGCCCAACGCGTTTGGAAAGGGCGATAAAACTAACGTAAGACATTTAGAGTAACTCAGTCGTGCTTTCTCACTCAGACCCCTTTTCCCAAATACTCCAAAGACGTCTGGAGTGGGTGAAAGGTTATATCCTCCAAAACCTCGCAGGAGGGAACTCCTATGTATGGTTTTTGGTCAAGTCAACGTTGAAGGATAAACAGTGTTCCAAAAATATTGTGCATCTAATCTCTGTTCCATAAAGAAACCTGATCTGCAAATAAACATAATACCATCCTGTCTGTAAAATGGGAGACAGTGATGAAGAAAGAGAGGCAGTTAGATTAGCTACTGAACTCGCAGATGCTGATGCTACCATGCAAGCAGCAGACCCGAATATAACACTCATTCCGGTCATCAAAAGGAGATCTATAACTCTAAAACTTATAGAAAATGGACTGACACCTAGAGGTGGTACAGTCATATTCGTAATTGAGGCACACGAATATCGGCAGACAGAGGTATATTATACATGGATACATTTTCCAGCAGCAAATGCTGTAACAAAGTACTTCCACTATTACAAAATAGAGGAACCTCCTGAAACATACACTCCTTTCGAGGAGGTGGAAGTACCACTCAAATTCCAAGAGCATTTGCTCTTATTTGATGGCGCCCTAAAACATAATAATCACATTACAAGGCTCGGTCCTTTAGGAAGACCAGGAGCAACGTGGCCGGTCTTAGCCGGATACACACCACATCCAGACATCGATAGAATGCCTGCAGCAGAGCTGTTAATACAGCTAAAACAACTACTAAAAATTCATAGACAATTAGTTCAGTATGTAATGCGGACTTCAACAATTCAGCCAGCGATTAAACTACCACAGCTGACCCCTCACCAGGGGAACACAAATAAAATTACACCACAGAACATCCAATCCTGCCTAGGTAAAGTTCCAGCTAAACGGGAACAAATACCATTCTGAAAATCACCCAAATAGAGGCGGTGTTTCCTGACACCACCCCATTAGAAAAACATAGGATTCTGACTATATGTCTCCCAATGGGAATCGCACCACACATTGAGGACTGTGACACTTGGGGTACAGTCTTTGCTTCCATCTATACAAAAACGCACGGTGTTCCATCCATTTCGGTAATACCAGATGTGCTAAAACAAATTCAAGATGAATACGGTCCAGAACCTGCTTTAACTCTTGGTATGAAATTACTAAAAGACTTCAAACAGGTCTCGGCTATATTATTAGCCAAAATAAAAGGTGAAGCAGCAAACGTGGCGATCCGCCAGAGGTTAAAAGAGACAGATATAGCAGACCAACCAGCTGAAATTGCCAGAATCATAGAAAAATCCTATGAAGAACTAGGCAGAGATAGTCTAGGTGGAATACCAGTAAAACCGCAACTGACTACAAGTCCAGAAAAAATATTTTTTAATAATAATAATTCACCGAAAAAGAACTGGGATGGAAACAAACAATCCAATCCCAAAGAAAAGAAGTTCCAGTCCAGAGGAAGGTCTCCTAGGCGAAGAGAGAAATCTCCAAACCAAAGACAGAGGTCACCGCAGAGTGACCCCTCTGGGAATAGATATAACCTTAGAAATAGGGATAATATTAAAAAACCTGATAGATATCAAGACATTGATACGCGTCCCTCTCAATCTTTTCAGAAATCCTCGCAGAAATCGGAAAGAAGAGGACGATCAGAAGAGCACGCCAAGTCCAAAGACAAGGAACCTGCTCAACTGAAAAAGAAATTACAATTTCAAAAAAAGAAGGTAGCCAGTATCAAGGTAGTTAACAATGCCGAGAATACTGAGGACACAACTGAAAAACGGAGAATGGGCTCAGACAATGCTAGACAGCGCAGCAGAGGTGAGCATAGCTCGCAAAGTCCTTATGAATCATCTGGAGACAGTGGACACGAATGAATACCTTCAAGTGGAAACTGCAGATACCAGAGTTAGCAAGCCCCACAAGATATACGAGATAACATTACGTATAGAGGGAGATAAGACTAGGAAAATAAGGGGACTATTTTGGGATAACCTCTCCAAAGGCTATGACATCCTTCTAGCTGAAAAAGACTGGCCACCAGAGTTTGTCAGGGAGTGCCCTCATGGCGAAGAAGTAATTATGCCTGCCTTCTCGAATCAAATACCGATTCATAAAAAATATACACTTGCTAGAAAGTGGGCAGTGGCCTTAGCACCTGCTTTATATAAAAATCATGTAGGATGGGATGAGGATTCTCCTCCTCACAAAATCCAGTTAAAATCACAACCAACTGCACAAAGGCAGTACCCAATTAAGCAAGAAGCTAAAAAACAAGTAAATGAAATACTAGATCAGCTAGAATACCAGGGGGTGATTGAAACTTGCACCTCACAAATGAACAATCCTTTGTTTCCGGTCTCCAAACCAGACAATTCATACCGTCTAGTTTTGGATTACCGACACCTTAACACATGTTGCACAACTTTTGCAGTGCAAAACTCACACAGTGCTGCACTAATGAATAACATAGTGCGCAAAAAATACAAAACAACCTTGGACATCTCCAATGGATTCTTTTGTCAAAATATAGCACCAGAGAGCAGATATTTAACTGCATTCTCAGTAAATGGCACTCAAAAACAATTCTGTCGGTTAGCCCAGGGGTACAAGAACAGCCCGGGGGTATTCTCAGCGAGAGTAACAGAATTACTACAACTATATGATGATGAAGCATTATCTTATGTCGATGACATTTACTTAACAGATGATGACCTGGAGACTCACTTGAAAAGGGTGAACACCATAATACTTGGGTTCGCTGCAGAGGGTTACAAATTCAACTTTAAAAAATCCAGAATTGCCCATCTGACAGTCCTATTCTTAGGATATGAGTTATCAAGTGAAGGTAAAAGCCTGGCAGACAATTTCCTAGAGAAATGTGCCGTAATCCAAGCTCCTAAAACACTAAAAAACCTACAGTCAATTCTAGGCTTCCTAAATTTCGGAAGAACATACATTGCAAATTACGCAGAAAGGGTCAAACCCCTTTATGATCTAATTAAACCAGACTTTAAAAGATCCAGTTGGACTCAAACACACACAGAAATTTTGAGATCCTTACAAACAGACATGCTAATTAAAACAAAATTAGAAACCCGTGATAATACACGCAACCTTGTGATCCGAGTCATCCCAGGGAGATGCGGATTCACATACCTGACCTCTAATGAGGGAGAAAAGGTACCAATTGCATTCAAATCACACTTGTACACTAAGGCTGAAATGAAATTTAGCCCAACGGAAAAAATTCTTACAGCAACACAGACAGCTATAGCAAAAGAACGAGCCCTGGCACAAGGTAAACGAATAGTAATCGTGACACCAATACCAGCCTTAGAGGCGGTAACAAAGGCAAGCATTCCAAATGCTAAAGCACTCCATCCGAGATGGATACAATGGGCTAACTCTCTTGCTGCAACAGATGTGGTGTACGAATTTGATCCTTACTTAAAAACACAAGAATTTCTCCAATATGAATTTGAATGTCCTCCGCCAACCGAAATTCTGCCTCTAGAACACTACGGCTGTATAATATATACAGACGGATCAGCACAACCCGCAGTAGGGGGTAAACAAGCTTACAGTGCTGCGTGCGCGATTGTTAAAGGTCGTTGGCACGAAGGGAAATTTAAACCAACCCTCACTAAAACACAATCTCTAGGAGATTGCACAGCTCAGCGAGCTGAATTACTAGCATTCAAGATGGCGCTTGAAAATACCGATCGAGAATTCCCCACACTCATAGTGTGCGATTCGTATTATTGCGTTCAATCTTATAATGAATACTTGCAGATCTGGCTTCAAAACGGTTTCAAGGATGCGAAAGGTGGCACAATCAAGCATAAAATGCTATGGGAACAAGTAGCTCTTTTACAAAAAGAACTACCAAAGACTCACGTGATACATACACTGAGTCATCAACGTGATGGCGTTCACGTTGCAGGGAATTCATTGGCTGATGAGGCCGCGAAGGCAGCTGTGCAAATGGCTACCGTAGCTGCCGTCACCCGGTCAAAAACAAAAATAGACAGCGAAATATTACAAGCTGTCAGCGCTTCAGAAAAGGATTCGATAGAACCACTCCCTAAAGGCTTTCCAGTAAAATACTCATACATAACTGATGCAAACAATGTTCCTTTTGCTCGAATCCCTGGAGTGGGGGATAGGGCAATTCCAAACATGGAACATAGGTTAGGACTAATAATAGCGGCACACGAAGGGCTTGCTTCTATCCATGCTGGCGTCTCAGCCACAGTATCATTATTAAAACAGAGATACTGGTGGCAACAAATGAGAAGACAAACAAGGAACTATGTTCTAGGATGTGAAATATGTCAAAAAATGAAAGTATCAACGGTGAGACGTCCAGCTCAGACGCCCCTTCTAATCTCGGATAAACCATTAGCCTGTGTTTATCTGGACCACTGCGGTCCCTTACAAAGGGATGGTAACTATAAATATATCTTGGTCGCAGTGGACTCATGCACGAGATTTATATGGATGTGGCCCCAGCGAACGGCTGACGCCAGAACTGTTATAAAAGATTTGCGGGTCTTCATCGGCACATACGCAATTGGCATTCTGCATTCTGACAATGGTCCTGCTTTTAGCTCTCGGGCTTATAAGGAGGCCATGGTCAGCATGGGCGTGCAATTGCGGTACTCTTGTCCATTTCACCCTGAGGGGAACGGAATTGTTGAAAGAAAAAACCGTGACATAAAGCAATCTATAACGGCAAAGGTATTAGGTTCGGGAGCTGGGTGGGTCAAACATCTAATAAGTGTCCAACGTAGTCTAAATAACTTGCCAAGAAATTCTCTGAAGGGATTCAGTCCGTACGAATTATTATTCGGAACTAGGATGTTGATCTCTGACCTTGATAGTCAGACTTCAGTGGTAATAGAAAAAACCTTTGATGTCAAAGACCGTTTGGCTATTTTGCAGGACTTAAACAAAACAAGAAAAGACCTGAGCAACATACAGTTGAAACAACAGCCAACAACCACTGAAGAATCACCACCTGTCCCAGCAAGACCTGTCTGGATTCCAAAAGTCGGGGATCTAGTCAGGGAGAAGATCGCGGTAAAGAAGGAATTTGGGCCTTCTTACAGAAAAGCAGTTCCTGTCTTGTCTGTCAACGGGACAAGATCAGTTGTACTACCGCCACTTGCTGGAAAAAAGGAGAACCGAGTTGTATCCATCGACCTGGTAAAACCACAACATGTGGCCGATAACAAACAGTAGGCCAAGTGGACTCCCAATAAGTAGCAGAACACCAAGGTTTGCTACCAGTACAGAGGTCCTAACAAAGAGGCTCATCACATTCGAAACGCCTACAGAAGAACAACAAGGACTATGCAACAATGCAATAGAACTCAGACCTCTGAAAACCCAAATAAAAACATTTAGCAGAGACACACCAATTTACAATGAAGTACCAAGTGAAAATGCAAGAAACAAAAATCCTGAACCAATTGGAACAATTGACAGAACTGCATCTGGTTACTTCATCAACTTCGATGATTCCTCTGAAGGTTTCAGTGAATCAAAGACACAGCCATCATCAAAATCCTTTAAAGACAAAGCTAAGGAACTTTTGAAACAACTGAAAGAAACATATCTGGTTTCTCCATGGATTGAATTTTGGGTGGGTTTTGGTGCATTTATCCTCATACTTTGGCTCATCATGGTATTTACTTTGGGACGCTTCATTGAGGGAAAATATGCTAAAATGGACACAGCAAGTCAGAAAATCAACTTGGTCCTCAAACCACACACATCTTCGCACGTCGAGAAAAGAGAACTTTCTTCAGAACTTTCTTCAGCCAACTTCACAGCAATTCCAATACCTGGTGGGGTAGCCTGGGACAACACTGACTATGAAATTTATGGTCCGGTCGAGATCCTGAAATATCCACACCAAATCAAGATCTCCTTGAGTGACTTTGCAAAACCAAACTCATTTGCTGATGATTGGGACTTTGAAAGTATTAACAACATGATGTCTGACTTAGTAATGTCTGCTAAATTTACAAAACATGATTATTTGCAAGGTTCTACAAATTATGATAGTATGTATTGCTATAACCATTATGGTAACCATTTCTTGCATAAATCTGCACAACCTAGAAATGTTTTAAATTATAATCAATGGGAACATTGTGCAACACCTCCAAAAGGGAGCTCAAGAACCGTTTATGACAAATATTCATACTTTCAAGGTTTTAACACAAGTAATGCTGAAACATTTTATTACAAATTGTCAAACAAGACAGGGATGAAAACCATGATAACCAACACAAAATTGATATATTCAGATTCATTCTTTGAAAAAATGAATACTTTTGGATTTGATTATTGGGACAAAAATGTTGATTTGAAAAGCGTTTGGGGTACAAAAGAATGGCAAGTACAGGGTTTAGAAGCTTTGTTTAGAGCCTGCATGATCCCAGAACAAATGATATTTTTAAATGACACTGTTCAACAAACCACCTGTCTTGGCTTAGCCAAAATCAAAGATTTAAATAACCTGTCTATTCCAAAGCCAACAATGTTTAGCAATAACTCTGATACAGATGAAGAAATAGACGTAAACCATATACTTAACCAAAACAGAACACATCCTGATTGGAAACAATGGTTGATCTGGCCCACAGATACAAATAACTGTCAAGATAGATTCCTGAATAAAACACAGGGTTTCAAAATGACCAGGCCAGACCCTAGATATCCCCAAAGACATCACCCAGGGATAATAACAACCTACAGTGTGGGTAAATTATGCCTTCAATGGCTACAGACTTCCACACTGCCTGAAATTAAGCAACACCTAACTTTACTTACTGATGGTGCTGACTTGCGTGATTTCATAATGGGACCACGCAAACAGCCTCAAAAGCGTTTCATAGCAGCCTCTGTATATGCAGCATACAATGAGGCCTGGAAGGTTACTCAAATTGAAACAGCAGAGAGAATACGTGAAATTGATCGTATTAATTTGGAAAAATCACTTTCTGTAGTGGACAATGGGTTAATGACTCTGTCCTCCAGAATTTTTTCATTGGACAGCATTGTGTCTTCAGCAATCGATATATTATCGCAAGACTTACTGTTATTACAACATGGTCAGTCACAATTGCGTTCTATTGTACAGCTTGGCTGGACGTTACAAAATCTGCGTTCAGGCTATGTGCCTTGGCGTTTAATCAACACAACGTCACTATTCCAAATCTTTAACCTTACTGATAGACAAATCGGTATGGCGCAAAAGGGTGCTGATTATACAATCTTGAGCATTGAAAAACTAGAAAGATTACCAATGACAATGTCAGAACGACCTGTCAGTGAATGGATAATCCACGGAATCATAAATATTCCAATCTCAACCTTCAGGTTTCAATACTGCCAAAAATATATACAGGCTGGCATGTACGAGAAATTGGGAAAGGGGTACCTTAAAACAACTTGGAACCTGCCCTATTCACATGCATGTGTCAGTAATAAAGGACAGAAAGTGTTTCTTAGTGGCAACAATTGTGCTATGTCACTAAGCGGCACGCTTCTGTGTAACGGTATTAGTTTGCACGGAGCCTGTGAAGGGAATTCATACAACCTTTCATGTCACCAGCAAGGCGCACCTGCAACTGAAATAGAACCATTCTTTCAAAGACTCTATAATGGGAGTTACATTCTTATTGTAGACCGCAGATGTTGTAGTCTTATGCCCGGGACTCCTTATCTCGTCACTACGACGGCCAAGGTCAAGTGCTGTGGACGTTCTTTGTTCCCCAGCTCCTTTCCAGACAGGGAGGCAAGGGCATGGCCCAGTTTGAAAATTACTTCTATTCGAATAGACACTTTAAGCAGAATGAAAACAGTGCTTCTACAGACGCCTACAAGGCTCACGTCATCAAAAGAAACGTATGATCTACAAGTCGCAAGGACGACTGCAGAGATACATACATTATTATCAACCAATTCCCCCGTACATTTCGCGGAAATCCTGAGCGAAATCTTAAATATTTCTGATACCAATGGGATCTCAGGGGTATTTAAGACAGTATTTTCGATGGCATTAACACCATTCAAAGCCATACTGGGTATTTTTCCAGATTTCGTCCATTCGATTTTTGGCGGACTTCCCCTGATCCTGGGACTAATTGCAGGAATCCTATTCCTAGTCCTTATTTTTCGTTATGGCAACCCATGTCACAGATCAAACTCTCGCGACAATGGAAGATACGATCCTAGCCATTGGATACCGGGACCGGATATCAAAAATCCTGGGACTCTCCCGCTTAGAGACCTAAATATGACTTGGTTTCTATCATTTCGACCAATGTGGCAAAGGTGTGTTTTACCTGTACTAAGGTGTCTGCTATGCGGAGAAGAATGCGTGTTAGACACCTGTCTGACGCTACAATCGGATGCGCCGGTGGATGCAGATACACTGTTGGTTCCTACCAAGGTTCACGCTTTGTGCTGCCCTCAAAGGCTGCCAATCCTGATGACGGCATTCCTGGAATCTTCACCACTACGATTGAAGAGTAGTGAAGTTCAAGATGAAAGCAGCATCGAACAGGTACGACCTTCTGTCAGCAATGCGAATCAGAATGTCAATGGAGACAATCATGCGCACGAATGCATGGTTACCCCTATTCCCGACTTAGTGGAACTTTCCCATGAAGCTGTTGACAGTTTTTTCGAAAGCCTGAATGATATGATGTTCTCGCCAGAACAGAAATAGAGACTTTTGAGTAAACTCGCACACGGCGTTCCCTGAATTCGGCCTTCAACTTTAAAAATAAAGTCACATGAACAATTACAATCCAGTTCACGGACAGCAATTTTTTCAGCAAGCCCCTAAAATATTTTTCTATATATTTTTTCCGGGACACTGATCTTCTGCTTAAAGTAAGAAACTATTCCTAGAGAACTAAAATTTCTATTTTTAGATACTTTATATCGACTTTAGCTGCCCGCTGGTATGTTCACAAATATTTTATTATGTGATGAAATGGTCTCGACCTTCCTTTCTGTATAGCCATATTAAGAGCCATTTCATGTGTATTTCTCATATACCAAAAAGCAATAATGCATAACAATACGTGTTTTACTTTTGCATTTAATTCATAGCTAAAGTGCATACAATATATATGACTGCAATTTTTCAGTATATTTGAAAATTTCGAAATGCATTTATGTATTTTGGGGTGGTAAGGTATACACTATACTCTATAGTATGTTGTACTATGTTATACTATGCATAGATTAGTAGATATGACCATAGTTAGCGTGGAGTGGGTGTCGTGTATTTCTATAGGTTCTGAATCGATCCCCCTATTTCCTGACCCTATTCTGGTTAAACTAACTAGCTAGTTAACTAACAGTCAGCCCATGAGGCAAGAACAGCCCCCATGATGCAGATACCGTTATCTGACGCAGTCACACTACGGCACAGGAACGTGTTATCTGATTAGGTCATAACGCTTGAGATCTAATTAGACAAGCGACATTCCTTCAGCCCCTGATAAGGCATACGACGTTCTCATAACAAATCAAACCTATGACAACCTGGATAATCCGTGCGGCCATTGTTTTGATTTCACAGAGAACTTTAGTAAAGAATGTGCTAACGAGCAAGTCGTATGACATCTTTATTGACGTACCTATGTCCATCCTTACGTCAATCTCGGCACCTTTAAGGTATAAATATTGCCGACCTTGCCCTATGCAAACACACGCGTGGTGACAAGACGGAGCAGCCATACTTGCCGAAGCCGAGAGCAGAAGCAGACCCCGCTGGCAGCAGCCCCGCCTTCCTGACGCGCTGAGAGACGCGCTGCTATCTCAAGCCGAGAGACCCAGCACCGGCGCTTCCGGGTAGCCCTCGCAGGCAGCCTGGAATATCGAGAGCAGAGAAAGAGATACCATTCCTCATTCATCCTAAATTCCAGGTACAGAACTGAATAACCCCTCACAGAGAATTCTTTAGTTATTCACTTGGCAAAAACAAACTTAACTTAAACTGTAACTTTCTATTCCCGCCCACGCATTAGACTTAGGTCAGGTACACGGGGTAGGCGTATTTAGAAACACCAGTTGAGTACGTTTAGTCAAATGTATATGTGTATGTAAATATATTTTAATCATTTTAAAACATCATATGGCTCAGAAACCATATCAATGTTTTTACAGTATTATTTTATACTATTGCTTTTAATGTATGCACTTTACTTAACTATAAGTATTGCAATAATATCGATCCATTTCTCATGTATGAGAAAAGAGACTGATCAATAAATAACACCTTTTTATTGAACACGCCCGTCTCTTCCTTTTCTCTACATTCTGATGAGACTAAGAATGCACGTACTGACTGAGTAAAATAATTGCCTTGTGCTCACACGACTCTTGAGATTGACTCTTGATTAGGGGAGAGCAAAGTTGTCATGTTCTATGGTTGTCAGAAACTAAATCCCTTCTTGTCTAATCAGGGAAGTTAATCCTTCCTTGAACATTCGAGAAAGTTTCTAGCGAACTCTGAGCTTAGCTGGCAAACCCAAAAATTAAGTCTAGTATCGACAGTAGTAGACCTAGTTAACGTCTGGCCTAGGCCTTTACTGCTGTAGGTACTATTCCAATGCGCAGAGCCTATTGGGAAAATAGGAGCTACACTACAAGGGAGCTTATGTGGGACGATGGCGCGATTAAGAAGAACAAGACTGCACTGAAAGTGTAAGCGCAACGACGACGAGGCAGCGCTGGAGAGTGTCAGCTCCGATCGTCAACGCAGCACTTGAATGAATAAGGCATGCCTTTGAAGTGAAGCTCTTGGCGCGCTGGGGAAGCGTGAGCCGGGTGGGGGGGCGGCGGGATGCCAGTGAGTGGGAGGGAACGGCCAAGCGCGCGCTCGAGAAGTCACGGATGAGCAAGGCTGTGTTTGCGCGCGATTAAGGGAAAGGACAGCTGAAAATAATTTAAGACATTGCGCGGCCTGGCAGATGCCAGCTGTAAAGTAAAAAAAAGGTTTTTCTTTCGAATTCTTTTGTTTTGCATCAATCGGGGCACTGGAGGATTAGCTTTCAGCATGTTAAAGTAAAGGGACGAGGCCGCGATTAGGGGAATGGATGCACGCTTGTGAAACAGGCATAAGGCTGATCAGGGAGCTGATGTGGGACGATGGCGCGATTAAGAAGAACAAGACTGCACTGAAAGTGTAAGCGCAACGACGACGAGGCAGCGCTGGAGAGTGTCAGCTCCGATCGTCAACGCAGCACTTGAATGAATAAGGCATGCCTTTGAAGTGAAGCTCTTGGCGCGCTGGGGAAGCGTGAGCCTGGTGGGGGGGCGGCGGGATGCCAGTGAGTGGGAGGGAACGGGCCAAGCGCGCGCTCGAAAAGTCACGGATGAGCAAGGCTGTGTTTGCGCGCGATTAAGGGAAAGGACAGCTGAAAATAATTTAAGACATTGCGCGGCCTGGCAGATGCCAGCTGTAAAGTAAAAAAAAGGTTTTTCTTTCGAATTCTTTTGTTTTGCATCAATCGGGGCACTGGAGGATTAGCTTTCAGCATGTTAAAGTAAAGGGACGAGGTCGCGATTAGGGGAATGGATGCACGCTTGTGAAACAGGCATAAGGCTGATCAGGGAGCTGATGTGGGACGATGGCGCGATTAAGAAGAACAAGACTGCACTGAAAGTGTAAGCGCAACGACGACGAGGCAGTGCTGGAGAGTGTCAGCTCCGATCGTCAACGCAGCACTTGAATGAATAAGGCATGCCTTTGAAGTGAAGCTCTTGGCGCGCTGGAGAAGCGTGAGCCTGGTGGGGGGGCGGCGGGATGCCAGTGAGTGGGAGGGAACGGGCCAAGGGCGCGCTCGAGAAGTCACGGATGAGCAAGGCTGTGTTTGCGCGCGATTAAGGGAAAGGACAGCTGAAAATAATTTAAGACATTGCGCGGCCTGGCAGATGCCAGCTGTAAAGTAAAAAAAAGGTTTTTCTTTCGAATTATTTTGTTTTGCATCAATTGGCGGAGTGAATGCGAGCGAGCGAGGAGGGAAGCCGGATGGGGGTGGGAGAGCCTGGGGAGTGAATTCGAGCGAGCGAGGAGGGAAGCCGGGTGGGGGTGGGAGAGCCTGGGGAGTGAATTCGAGCGAGCGAGGAGGGAAGCCGGGTGGGGGTGGGAGAGCCTGGGGAGTGAATTCGAGCGAGCGAGGAGGGAAGCCGGGTGGGGGTGGGAGAGCCTGGGGAGTGAATTCGAGCGAGCGAGGAGGGAAGCCGATTAAGAAGAACAAGACTGCACTGAAAGTGTAAGCGCAACGACGACGAGGCAGCGCTGGGGAGTGTCAGCTCCGATGCGGGAGAGCCAAGGCTTCTGGCGGGGGGAGAAAGGAGGGGCAGCGGAATGGGGAGGAGAAGTGTGGCAGGCAGATGTGCGGCCTGGTGAGGGGGCGGGAATGCGAGCCTGGTGGGGGCAGGCGGATTAGGGAGATGCTCGTGCTTGTGTGGTCACGTGACCCGCTTTGTGGCCACGTGACCTCACATGCACTGTGAAGAAACGCCAGTGGTTTCACTAGCCGATCAAGCACTATAATTGTCCCCCATTTCCCATTGCTTCGCAATGGAAAAGGACGAGACCTAAAAACCAAGAGAGCAGAGTTCTGTCGAGTAAGGTCGGAGGGGGGACGCAGCCACAGCACCAAGGGAGGGCAGTAGAATGTTGGCTGTTTGCGTGCACAGGCACAGTACCGTGAGGGCATCAGGGTTGTCGATCAGCACATTGTGGATCAGGGGAAATCTGCTTGGGTGTAAGGGCCGTGGCGACGTCCAGGCACGCCTCCAGGCTCAGGCGGCAACAAAAAGCCCAGGGGCGTCGTACCTCTGTGCTGCGGAAGCTCACCACCCCTGTACCTGGCAAAGACTCCCTGGACCAAACATCCCACGGGAGGCGGAGGGAGGGAGGCAGCAGTGCCAGTTGCGGCATTTGTGCTCGAAAAGGCAGGGGGAAGATCTGGAGGGGTGGACCTCCTCCCAGTACCTCAAAAGCCGACCTGAGAACTCAACCAGGCATGAGCACTGCTGAGACTGGCTCAGTCGACAGGCGTCAAACAGCGCTTCGTCAGGAGGCAGGGAGAGGGAGGAGACAGCAGCGGAGAAACGACGAGACCCATGTCTGATGTCCGGCTGGGTAGGTCATGGCCATGTCGGTGTGCCAGAGCCAGTCTCCTCTATAGCCATCGACGCAGATCCACCGGGCATCGGACATCTTGCTCGGGCTCCGCCGGCTCGAGCAATGATCCTGATTACATCTGACGCTTTGGAGACCAAAAATGGTAGGAAAGGAGAGACGAAGACCGCTGTCCAAGAACGACCATTAGGTGAGCTAAAGGGTCCAGGAGGAAGTGGAAACCAGGGGGCTTTGGCAGAAAACAGTGATCCCTGCCCGGGAGCTCCCCGCCGGAGCTCCTCACATGGAGGCCATCTTTGGTAGACGTTTGGTCTCCTTCAACCTGATTTAAAATTCAATATCCCAGTTACTCACTTCTGGCGGTGGCAGAGGGTTTGGAACTCTGGTATTATATGACATAAGTAATTACGCTCAAACTCAATATCAAGTCAGAAATATGGGCCTGATGTACTAAAAGACTGGTGCCAAAAAGCGTCTACAAACTGCGTGGAAACTTTTCTTTCACCAATCTTTAATTTTGTGATGCAATCTAAGTACATTTAGGTCACATCGCAAACTCTTAAGTCACAAAATGAGGTCTAGGCCTGAAATTGACCACCAGACCCAGGGCCTGACTTTAAGGCAAAAGGGGTGCCAAAAGAATACTCTCGAGCAGACACAAGACTACAGTCTGTGTCATTTGGGTTATGTACCGTAAGTGGTGGTGGCAGCAGCGTACCTTTTTAGGTCTCGTCTAGGCAGCGCTTGTGCTGTCTCTTCGAGACATGCTGTATTTAGGATTTGAATAAAGCTCCGCCTACTTCCCACCTATCTTTTTAATTGGCTCCTGTCCCTGTCCTTTGTAAATGGTGGCTTTTAATTGGTTATTAGCTTTGTAGTCCCTCCTTAGTAACTCCCTGTCTCTTTTTGTAACCTGCCATGAGGACCTCCCCTATTACATGTGTTGTTACGTCCTAGGTTTTAATTACAACCCCAAGGCACTATTTTCTTAAAGGCCTTCAGACAGGAGACTCTCTTGGTCCTAAACAAGGTTAGCAATGATTACTTTACTCGCTAGCACATCTCACATTTATATTAGACCTTCTATAAATTTCCCTTCATCAGCTCCACATAGAGTACAACCTAATCCGTAAATAAATTTAATAATTGTTTTGTCACATTTCAAAGCTATTAATTGTATATATGGACATAGCTATTTGAATGTACTTGTCGTAATGTCTTGCATGCAATGCATTAGGGGAGTACCGTATGTGACCAAAACTTTGTGATACTCACTATGAACCTCTAGGAACAGTTGCGGTACTGGCAGTGCTGGTGCCTTGGTTACTAGGGACCTCTAGGAGCAGCTCGCGGTACTGGCAGTGCTGGTGCCTTGGTTACTAGGGACCTCTAGGAGCAGCTTGTGGTACTGGCAGTGCTGGTGCCTTGCTCACTAGGGACCTCTAGGAGCAGCTTGGGGTACTGCATCTACCACATCTCACATTTTATATTAAACCCTCTATAAATTTACCTTCATCAGCTCCACGTAGAGTACAACCTAACCTAATCCGGAATTATTTTAATTCTTTTGTCACATTTCAAATCTACTAATTGTATATATGGATATAGCTATTTGAAAGTACTCGTGGCACTGTCTTGCATGCAATGCATTATGGGAAGGGTGGATTTACCATATCTTCAAAGTTTATGATGCTCACTAGGGACCTCAAGGAGCAGCTTGTGGTGCTGCACCTAGACAAGCACAACTGGTGTCCTGCTCACTAGGGAGCTCTGGGAGCAGCCTGCGGTACTGCACTGAGACATACAATGCTGGTTCCTGGCTCACTATGCAAACATTTGCAATGCACTGGGTCTTGCATTACTAAAAGTATGAGCTATTGGTGTTGTATTATTATTTGCAACACCAATACCTCAACCTATCAGTAATGTGAGACCTATTGCATTGCAAAGGCTTGTGTGTATCCGTGTTGCTGGACAGGCGTTTTTACTTAATCCAAGGTGAAAACACAGTGCCTACAGCCCACTTGTGTAAAGTTCCACTAAACATGTGATGCCAAGACCTTTTCCTGACATCCATGGATGGAGAATGATAGCAGAATTCCATGTTTGAATGTTGAAGCCAGTGGGAACCATTTTGATTGCCACTGATTTGACAGTCACAAGATGGAGGTTGTGATATGGCCTCCCCAGACAGCCACAGTGTATTGCTTGCATTCCTGGGTTGGAGGGGGAAGGGATGGAGAAAGAGCTGCCTGTAGAAATTATGTGGTAGCCTTTTTAGAAGGAAATTGCTGATTAGACCTTCCCCAGCACTGCCATTTGTTGGATGGAGGGATAATCGGAGCGTGTCAGAAAATTCAGCTGAAAGTGGGAGAGAAACGTCTGAGCAGAGCCTGGTTCTGCTGTCTTCTCGTGAGTTAAAAAACCAGGAATGCAGATGCAGTGCTTAACGTTTGTTGTGTGTACAAAAGGGTATTCCTATTTAAAGTCTGCCTCATCACTGCCTGCTGAGATTGCTTTTACCATACACAAAGACTGTGTCTATGCTGCAGTCAGAAAATGCAATATGAACAAGAGCCACCCTAGAAATTAGAAAGTGGATCCACATTCCCTGTCTGGAAATTGCCCAAAAAATTGGGAACCAAACTTTCCAACTTCAAACCCAGTCCTGGGCACACGTTCAAAGAAATGTTAGAGTGTCAATCCACAAAAATCGTATTACAAGCGAAATGAAAGCAAGGGTCTACACTCGTGGATACTTTTTTTTGGGATTGTATTTATGAATTTCTTCAAACAGTATCATAATAGGAAAACCAGCCCAACTTCGTTCTAGTTCCAAGCTTCTTCACTGACCAAGAACGCGGGTGCTCTGCAGTCCCCTGGCAGCTGCTACGATTCAGGGCAGGTATCACTGATAGCCAGTCTCCAAGAGATGAGGGAACATCAGTTCCAAGACTTCTGCTGGGGAGCCTTGGGTCTGTCTGAGACCTGGAACCTGCCTGCCTGCTGGGAGGGAGGAAGGAATGACTTGACCCGCAGGAACCGTCTGCCCAAGGAGGACAAGTTGTGTCACTGAGTCTAGAGCGAGCAGCCCAGATGAAGCAGACTGCTGTGGGAGTGAGCCTGCATTGGACCTGAGTGCTCATAGTCCCTACATGCCCAACATAAGTGTCACGAGGACATGGACCCTGTCATGGACGGACGGGGTGTACCTACTAACAGTTGTCCGTTTTCACCCCGTCCGCAGGATCCCTTGGACGTGTCCTGGAGTTTCGCTACGCTGCCTTCGCTGACACCGCCTCTGGCCCTGCCTTTCGTGACGTCAGGGAGGAGTTCCCTGGCGTTCCCGACATTCGGCCAATCAGGACGGAGGTCGTCATTGGACCCGAGCCAATCATTGGAACCTGGGGCGTTTAAGGAAGCCCCGTGTCTCTCTGCGGGGGCGGAACCTCCAGGAGAGAAGCTGAACCGAGAGGAGAACGCCAACACCGAAGAAGACGGAAGTACCGACGAACCTCTTCACAGGTTGCCGGAGCCGAGACTCGACAAGCCAGGAGGCCAACGGAACCACGAGCCGCCCTGCCACACTTCCAGGGGAGAAGTGTGGCTCCACAAGGTACGAGGGCGTTTCCAAGGGTTGTTTGGTACACGGGGTGGGACGGGGTAGTGTGAGGGTGGTCACAGGCTGTATCACGTTCCCGGCGTCACTGTGCAGTACCGACCCAACTCCACGAAGGTGGCGGAACCCTGGTGATCCCTCACTCCCCTGCCCCCCTCCCACTCCTTGACCCCATTTCAGCCATTAACGCGGCTGTTTGTTTTCCTTTCTTTCCGAGCAAAACCGGACCCGAGAAGAGCGAGAGGGAGAGCCAAGGCGGGGACCCAAGAGAAGGAAGCCCAAATCCGGAAGGAAACCCCACTTACTGGACTCATTGCGGAACTGTATGCATCTCTGCTCTCTTGACCACTTGCAACAACTGTCAATAAAAGGGTTATCTGAGAACCTCAGTCCGTAGCGTCCATCCTTCCCCGGCCCAACCGTCACAATTGGCGAGCCAGATAGGAGCCTAAGGGGAACCACGCCATCCGATACAGAATGGAAAACATATTATCCCAAATGGAGGCAGACCGGTCTGCGTTCACCCAAGCCATCCAAAGCCAGTCGGATAATATACTGAAACTGGCAGAGGGACAAACTCAGCTGATGACTGTTCTGGGTCAAGGAAGGACTGCAGCCCCACCCCCAGGCACGGTAGTTCCGCTGCAGAAGTTCACCCCCGGGGAAGACCCTCTTGCTTTCTTTTTGAATTTTGAAAGGGCCGCGAGAGCTAGTTCATGGCCTGGGGATAGGTGGCCATTTTACCTGGCGCCCCTGTTGATAGGGGAAGCCCAGGCAGCATACCAGACGGTGAATCGGGATGGCACCACAGCATATGCCGTAGTTAAACAATACATCCTCGATAGGTTTGGGGTTGATGAAGAAACTCATCGACTACGGTTCCGTCAAGAAAGAGGGACTCCCGGGGATCTACCAAAGACTTTGTTCTTTAAGTTGAAGGAAGCCGCTGATCTGTGGCTAAAACCCGGTTCCAACGACCTGAACTGCCAAATTCTGGACTTCAATGTTATGATTGTGGAGAGTGGGGTCATATAGCGCGGTATTGTCGAAAAAAAAAGGATAAAGAAGATGAACCCATGGATGTGAGCTATGCCCCCAGGTCCATATTATACGCTCAAGAAACAGGCACCACTTTCTATGTAAGAGTTTCTCTTAATGGTACCTTTATAAGGGCATTGTTGGATTCCGGCTGCAAACACTCAGTTATTCGAGAGGAGCTAGTAGGACACTCTTCTCTCATCCCAGGGGAATATGTCAATATTCGTTGTGTCCATGGGGACGTGAAAGAATACCCTGTAGCCAGAGTCACATTGTACGCCCCCTCAGGGAAAGATATGGAAGTAACTGTAGGGGTTATGTCCGGACTACCAGAGGCTATTATTATAGGGACAGATAATCCCTCCTTCAATGCATTATTGCTAGACACCCTACAAAACCTGTCTCTTCCCCATGATACCTTACTAGCCTCAGAACCTTGGGCCAGGGACACTCATTTCCGAATAGCCCAGTTGAATGACGCAAGTCTTACAAACGCATGGCAGGTTGCACGAGACGGACAGGATTCATCCTCTAAAAGTTACCCTACTTTTCTTGAGAAAAATGGTCTACTTTATAGGCTCGTGAAAGCAGACGCAGAGCCTCAACTGTTGGTCCCGAACGACTTTCGTGACCAGATATTGTTTTTTGGGCATGCCCATCTTTTGGCTGGTCACTCAGGGGCAGAAAAAACGGGTCAAGCCATATTGCGTCATTTCTTCTGGCCAGGTATCTACGCTCAAGTCCAAAAATACTGTCAGGAGTGTAGGATCTGCCAAAAACGGAACCCCTACACTCCCCCTCCGGTGCCTCTGGTTCCTATGCTCATTATAGGGGTCCCCTTCGATCGCATAGGAATGGACCTGATCGGCACGTTGCCTAAGTCATCTAGAGGCCATAAGTATGCCCTTGTATTGGTTGACTATGCTACACGATATCCAGAGGCTTTTCCTCTTAAAGCAGCTACTTCAGCAGCCATCGCCCAGAGGTTAGTGGAGGTTTTCTCTCGTATGGGTTTTCCAAGGGAAATAGTTACCGATCAGGGTACCCCTTTTGTTTCCCGTATGATGCAACAAGTATGTGTGCAGTTAAACATCAAACACATTAAAACATCTGTGTACCACCCCCAGACAGACGGGTTGGTCGAGCGATACAACGGCTCCCTGAAATTAACACTCAAAAAACTTCTGTCTGGGGACGGGAAGAATTGGGACCAGTTGCTACCTGTTGCCCTCTTTGTGCTCCGTAGTCAAAAACAGGCCAGCCTAGGGACCTCCCCATTTGAGTTGTTGTTCGGAAGAGCGCCAAGAACACTTCTTGAAATAACGAAAGATAGTTGGGAAGCTGAGGGAGCACAGGAAGCTGAGACCCTATTAGATTATACCCGCCAGCTACAGACCAGGCTACACAAACTCAGAACACTTGCCCACGATCATTTGGCCATAGCTCAAGCCAAACAGAAAGCCTTCTACGATAGAGGCAAGAAATGGAGGGTACTTGATGTCGGGGACTGGGTTCTAATTTTGTTACCCTCCTCGACGCATAAAATGAAAAAAGAGTGGCAAGGGCCCTTCAAAATAATTCGGAAGATAGGGCGTACTACATATCTTGTACAGCTGGGAAGGGGCAAATCTCAAATGTATCACATTAATCTCCTAAAAAAATGGCTAGGTAAACCGCCACAAACAGTCAATGTGGTTTCTCCGGTAACCGACACTACCCATACAGTCTGGGATACTCCTATAAACAAGGATCTTTCTCCTGGACAACAAGAAGAAATCAAGTCTCTTCTGTTGTCATATTCGGAAGTGTTCTCTGACCAACCGGGGCGTACACATTTGGCAGAACATTTCATACCTACTCTCCCTAACACAGTTGTAAAACAGAGACCCTACCGGATCCCAGAGGCAAGACGTCTAGCATTCCAGACGGAGGTACAAAACATGCTGAAATCCGGGATCATAGTTCCCTCCCACAGCAACTGGTGCTCACCGGTGGTGTTAGTGCCAAAACCTGATGGTAGCATCCGTTTTTGTATAGACTTCAGGGCCATTAATAGGGTGTCTAAACAAGATGCATACCCCTTACCTCGGGTTGATGAACTCCTGGAACGCCTTGGTGAGGCCCGTTATATAACCACCATTGACCTCACCAAGGGATATTGGAAGATACCCCTTGCACCTAAGGATAGGGAAAAAACAGCCTTCTCCACCCCTTCTGGGCATTTCCACTTTACAGTACTGCCCTTTGGGTTGCATGGGGAACCAGCAACGTTTCAGAGGGTTATGGATACACTACTGGCACCTCACTTGTCCTATGCCTCTGCTTATTTAGACGACATTGTCGTGTTCAGTAAGACCTGGGACGACCACCTGGTACATCTGGGGAAAATATTGTCAAGTCTGAAAGAGGCCAATTTGCATATCAATGCAAAAAAATCTAGAGTTGCTTTTCAGCAAGTCAAGTACCTGGGTTATCTTCTAGGGGATGGCCAGATAATGCATCAGACTGAGAAACTCGAAGCTATTAAGGCGTTACCATACCCGTCCACAATGAAAGAGCTCCGGGCTTTCTTAGGATTGGTGGGCTATTACCGCCGGTTTATTTCTCAGTTTGCAAACCTGGCCGGTCCTCTCACAGACCTCTTGGGCAAAGCTGTTAAGTCCTCTTCTCTACCAACCCCTTCGGTCATTCACACCTCTGCTTTCCAGGCTTTGAAAGACGCTCTCACTTCTTCCCCTGTTCTCATTTCCCCTGATTTCAAGAAACCATTCATTCTGCAGACTGATGCTTCTGGGGTTGGCATCAGGGCGGTTCTTTCCCAGGAAGATGTACATGGTGCTGAGAGACCTGTGCTCTTTATCAGCCGCAAACTGTTTCCTAGGGAGCAGGCTTATTCGACGATCGAGAAGGAGTGCCTGGCTGTTCGGTGGGGGGTGGAAAAGCTGAGGTACTATCTCGAGGGGAGGCCCTTTGTCTTATTTACCAATCATGCCCCCTTGACCTGGCTCCAACGTAACAGGGGACACAATGGATCGGATCCTGCGTTGGTTCCTGGCTCTGCAGCCTTTCCAGATTAACGTTCGATATAGGAAGGGTTCTCTGCAGGGGAATGTCGACTTTCTCTCCCGCTTTCCTATTTCCCCCGATCGGGTCAATCGTGGGGGTGGGATGTGTCACGAGGACATGGACCCTGTCATGGACGGACGGGGTGTACCTACTAACAGTAGTCCATTTCCACCCCGTCCGCAGGATCCCTTGGACGTGTCCTGGAGTTTCGCTACGCTGCCTTCGCTGACACCGCCTCTGGCCCTGCCTTCCGTGACGTCAGGGAGGAGTTCCCTGGCGTTCCCGACATTCGGCCAATCAGGACGGAGGTCGTCATTGGACCCGAGCCAATCGTTGGAACCTGGGGCGTTTAAGGAAGCCCCGTGTCTCTCTGCGAGGGCGGAACCTCCAGGAGAGAAGCTGAACCGAGAGGAGAACGCCAACACCGAAGAAGACGGAAGTACCGACGAACCTCTTCACAGGTTGCCGGAGCCGAGACTCGACAAGCCAGGAGGCCAACGGAACCACGAGCCACCCTGCCACACTTCCAGGGGAGAAGTGTGGCTCCACAAGGTACGAGGGCGTTTCCAAGGGTTGTTTGGTACACGGGGCGGGACGGGGTAGTGTGAGGGTGCTCACAGGCTGTATCACGTTCCCGGCGTCGCTGTGCAGTACCGACCCAACTCCACGAAGGTGGTGGAACCCTGGTGATCCCTCACTCCCCTGCCCCCTCCCACTCCTGGACCCCATTTCAGCCATTAACACGGCTGTTTGTTTTCCTTTCTTTCCGAGCAAAAACCGGACCCGAGAAGAGCGAGAGGGAGAGCCAAGGCGGGGACCCAAGAGAAGGAAGCCCAAATCCGGAAGGAAACCCCACTTACTGGACTCATTGCCGAACTGTATGCATCTCTGCTCTCTTGACCACTTGCAACAACTGTCAATAAAAGGGTTATCTGAGAACCTCAGTCCGTAGCGTCCATCCTTCCCCGGCCCAACCGTCACAATAAGCCAGTGTGAACCTGTGATATGCCAGTGACCCGCTCCAGAGAACATCACAGATGAAGACCAGAGGACCTGTGCTGCGCTACCGTTGCTGTACCCTGAGACCACGAATTGCACCGCAAACTGGAGCAAGGAATACCCAAGGCTCAATTGCCAGACCTTCTTTTGCCCTTGCCGCTGCAGCTTCAATCGGTCGGATGCGGAGTGATAAGTACGATGGCTGGACCATAAGCATTATTGCTCACATTGTGTGGTTGAAGACTGCACACCCATGCTTGATGATCTCACGTCTGCTTCAGTTCAGGTAATATTTACACCGGGACAGAATATTGACTGAGAACTTGACTAACAGATTTTAATAGGACTCGGTTGAGATCATTGCTGCCTGTGTAAGATAAGTGCCTTGTTAAAGCACCCAGACTGATGTGCAGGTCACAGAACCCAGGAAGGCTAAGCCTGCACCTGTGCTTAGCTCTAAAGCTTCTGTTTGCCTCTGGAGCAACCACTGTAGCACCTTCTCTGTAGAGCAGCTTGCTCCTTATGCATAGTATTTAGTTGTGGTGTGGTTAAAGTACTTCTCTTTCTCCTATGCACTGGGCTGGACATTCACTTATTGCTTGACTTATTGCCTTCTGAGCTTTTACCTCCCACACTTCCTCCCTGAGAGGCTTTGGAATGCTTACAATCACTGCCTTGAGAGTCAAGTACTGTATGTGGCTTCTGAGCTCAGTTTACAACTCCAAAGTAGGACAGACCCCAGGACACCAGTGACAAAAGACCCCACCTGCCCTGTGGCCCCCTAAACCTGGTTAGATAGACCAAACACACTGGAATGGTGGCTTGCAAGGAATAGCAGTATTACTAAATGGGACATTTTTTTTTAAAGCAGTCTGTATTAATTAAAGAATCTGATGCCGCTTTAAAAAATAGGGAAACAAACAATGATGTTTAGGAAGTGATCAAATGTTTTGATGTTGCTGTGGCAAACCCCTTTAGTTTGCCAATTGTAGGATTTTGGATGGCAACATGCTTTAGCACATCAGGCCCTATGTCTTTTAGGATGCATGTGTATTTTGTTTACAAATAAAAGTCCGCCATAGTAAAAAACTCATAAAAAATAGAATGTCATAGCACCTTTTAGGGCAGAGATATAATGTCAAACACAGTGATGGCCTTACGTGATAAGGCAGTACAACGAAAAGGACCTTCATTTCTACTGTTAATCGTATCCGTTCTGGTATACTGTTGCTAACTTTGAGATCTCTGAGGTCTCTGGACCTTTAGTGTGTGCTATTTTTACATGTTCTATCAATGAAACAATGTTTAACTACTATGCATCAATCTTGGCCTACCTTTAGTTGCCCTGCTTGCAAGGCAAGACAGTTCTGTGGGTTGGAGCCCAGTTGGCTGCGAAAAGGCACAAATCCCTCAAAAATAATGTCACTCACAATGGCTACCACCTGAAATTATCAGAGATTAGACCCAGGGGCATATCTATTAATAGTATAGCAGGTGCAGTGGCACCCGGGTGCAGGGCTGTGAAGGGCAATCTGCAGTTCAATTATGTATGTCTTTCACTAGCAATATTAAATTGTGATTGGGGGGAGATCCTTATTTTGATTAATTACCTTAGTACCTTTGACACTTAACTGATCCCATCCAGATGAAAGTTAATGGTTTTTGGATACCGAAGGCTGGTTCCCAAGCCAAGGACCTCGGTGTAATTTTTGTAAGTGCTATTGTAGATTTGATAGTCGACGTCTGGAGCATCAGATACAGTCCAAGAGAGACCAGTTATAGGCCCTTTGAAACTCAAAGTTAAGACAGTGGGACTACTGGTACTAGAGTTGGCTTGGCAGCCAAAATGCGTCGCTCGTGATGCCAACTTTCACAGTCCTATGTCTTAAAAGTAGCATGCATCAGTCAGAATTTTGGTGGTCGGGGGTACCCTCTGGCACATCCAGTTCACCAGTTTGAACTAGGAAGTCAAGATTTAGAGTTAGGATTTAACTATCTCCAGATCACAGTAGACTTGAGAGATGGTTCGAATAGTTCTGGACCCAGAAAAAGACAACATTCCTCTAGGCCTTGGGCAAAGAGGGCAAACCAATGTCTCTCCAGGGTTGGAAACAATGAAATATGGGCTCCCATAAAGTCAATGACAGTGATGCAGCAGAAAGCTTAGCAAATTATCATCTCACTACAATTATTTCAAAACACCATCATCACCGGGCCCATAAACATATAGCTTCTTTTACTTTAACAAATCATTCAACTCGGACCTCCAATGGATCTTTTTGTTGAGCTAACAGGGACTTGGATATTTAGAGAACGTGGGGCAACTTCCTTATGAGGACCTGTAATAAAACAAAATGCAAAATACGATACCTATTACATCACCAATATGAATATGCATCAATGCACATACATTAAGACAAGAAAGTTTATCTCCAAGAAATGACACACGTACGATAAAGATTGGTCATGAAAAACCTTTATCTAAAGCCTCAGTTTGAATGGTCAGAACATGAAATTGCATTTCATAATCAGATTTAATAGCAATTAATTAGTACAAACAGCCACACAATATAGCACAGATTCAATAAGAACATTTGCTGGTTGCCTAGAAAGAGAGAAATACATGAGAAAAATCGAGAATCAGTGTTTAGATCATATAAACCAAATATGATTGAGATATTGTCCGTCTTCGATAGAGATCTGAATAAGTCAGTACTGAAACACAGTGTGCCACAGAAAGGAGTCAGTTAACCCTCCTTCGAAGGGTTATTTCCTGCTCAACGTTACTATCCGGCAAAGTGCAGGTTCGAGAAAAGTCAGGAAAGTTCCTTTCAGAAGTTTGACATTAAGGGAAAATCAGAGGTCAGTCCGACAGCATGCCAAGCAGGGAAATTGGAAATGACAGCCAGCCCGACTCCACCTCCAAGGGGCAATTATACTTCCAAAGGTTCACGGTTTACACCCACAAAGTATCCTTTCTATCAGCCCATACGGTTTCCATTAGTTATTCACAATGGGCTGCTCATGGTGTGATCAATACCACACTAAAATCCGAAAGCATTAAGTAATCCTTTTGCAAATTCATTAAGTTCCAATTATATTAGATTTCCATCCTTTCCTCGGAAGTAGGAAACGTCACTTTGCTCACAGTCTGTCTATTCCCAGGCGTTCTCTCTGGGTTTGCAATAATATTGATACATTTCTGTCAAATGTGTTGCTAAATCAAAAGTGAGTCCATTGTTATAAAATACAAAAAAGAAACTCCATGAAAAGTTCACACAGCATCTAAAGTGGCTACTTAAGCAACTAGAGTCTGCCTTTTGAACAAGAAAAAGATAAAAGCATCTGAGGCCTACATGGAATTTCGCTGAATGATTATCACATTATGATTAATACAAAACACACATTAATATAAGTATTTCAATTTTCTTAATTCATTTTTTCATTCTTCTTCTTAAAGGTTATATGTCAATATTAGGCAGTACTAAAAAAATAATTTGCATGTTTATCATTTTCAAAACAATATTTAACGTGTCATTCTGAAGTTCACGTTTTTCATCACATAACGTATGAATAAGCTGCAGGTTTACATACTATCGATTATTTCTGATTTAAGCATTTTTATCATTTCAGGTGTTTTATTATGCAGATATTATTTCAATTGGGCACATTTTAGAAGTTATCGTCACCACACTTTCTATGTTAATCAGGTTACATTTCTCAAACAAGTGATTTCATGCATAGGTAAATAGCCATTGTTTCTCTCTGTTTATGTTTTCATATTTCAATTTTTCAAACCCTTTGGCGTGCCTCTACAATGCAGTATGAAATCTCACGTTTTTCGACGCAGCCAGTTTTTTCATGTTTCCATCAAAAAATATTATTGTAAATCGTTTTTGATAGTGAGAATTGATAGAGGCAACCGTCATTTAACATTTACGCTCCATCAACAGTAAGGGAAAGGTTGGAAATGATCGATGCTCAATGCACTTGTAATCCAGGAATGCTCTATGCCGATCTCTGATCATGGTGACAATGTCAAAGTCCTTGAGTTGGTGCTGCATGGTTGGGCATGTGGCTCGATGGTGGTTCATTTACTTAGATGACGTACACAGGCTTCAGTCTGCTGGTTCTTGCTTGTGTCTGCTTGGTCAGGTTCCCGCTTCTTTCAAGGGCTTCTAACAGAGTGCTAGATCATGTCCTGCCCTTGAAGGAAATCAGCAATATGCATCATCCAATTCCTGGGACAGCATCCTGCTGCACCAGAGTTTCTCCAGAGAAGACAAGAAATACAATCTACTGGCCCAGGGAGGCCAGTATTCGGATAACACTAGGTTGAGGTGTCAGTTTCAAAGATAAAATTCACAGTCAATGAGAATGGAGAGCTTCCTCAGAGGCTTTCTTCCCAAGCCGACACCATGGCGGGGTTGGGTAGATGCCAATGGTCAATAAATGGGGATTCTGAGAGGTGGTGCAAACTACTGACTGGAGTATTAGTGATTTCTAAAGAGCCCCTGACAGCACATCTTGGGATGGGGACACAAAAAGTCATAGGAGGAGAAGTGGGCCTCACGAAAATCAGACACTGTAAGTGTGAGAGTGGGCAGAGGACAAGAATCACCACTTCTCCAGACAGAACTATAGCTATAGCAGGAAAAAACGTACCCAGCTTTAGTCAGACGTTTGCGGTCAGACAGGACTCTGAGCTGAATGTGTATGGCAGTCAGTGATACCCCAGTTAGTGTTGAAGCTGCTGGGGTCCCTGTGTTTGACCCTAGTGGTTGCTACTAGCTAAATGTAGCCAGATTGGCCTTAGCATGTGCAAGGATCCACCATCTTGTGCTGCACTCAGTAAGTGCTTGCTGAGAATACCATTCATACCACACGCGGTCTCCATGCAAATCACACACACACTCAAGTCAAGTCCAACACACAGTCATGGAAAAGAGAAGGGACTTAGTTTTGGGGGCCGGAATGGATTTTACTTGAGAGGGTCTGTTGATTATTCTCCTGGGATTACAGCTTCAGATTGCCCGTCCCTCGTCTGGCACCAAAGGTCAGTCTCACCATAGCCTGCCTCACTGTGATAGAATGGTGGAAAGTTCAATGGCAAACTTTTCTCCACTATAGGGTGGAAAGAGGGGGGACAATTCTGCCAGTGGATTCTCCTTTGGGGTAACCACTTAATCAAATGACTTAAACATTTTCAATGTACTGACCACTTCTGAACTGGGCCCCAGGTGCATGTTACCAGCTGTCATCAGTATGTCCAGCTTCTCAATACAATATTTTGCCTGTTTATTTACAGAGAATTCCACCCACACATTAAAATTTCCTAGCGTAAAGAATTTTTGAGGCATGGTCTGAGGGAGTTGTCAGCTTAAGAACTGAACTTGTGCACTTAGTCATCACAATAAAGCATATTTGTATTTTACTGTTCGGGGAGAGATGGGAGAGAAGTAAAGAACAAACAAAACAGGAGGGAAGGGGGTGGGGTGAAAGGCAGACACCAGAGGGTATTGTAGAGTAATAAGAGGGAAGTGGAGTGGCTGGTGTGGGAAGGAGCGAGAAGCAGCAGTCAGCTACTTCAGGCGCAGATGAGGGCGCTGTTTGGAAATGGAGGAGTGATGCAGTCGGTCCATAAAGGGAATGCAGTGTGAGACAAGTGGCGGCTGCCAACCTAGAAAACAGGGATAGGGAGAGGATGTGGGAACACATAGCCCAAGAGTTAAAGACATAGCATGAGGTAAGAAAACAGAACAAATACGTATGATAATGGACTTCGCTCAAGAAAGCAGCCAAATAGAAAAAACCACGAGGAAGAATTGGAAAATTCTCCAACTGGACACAACTGTGAAGGAAATAGTTGGAAATCATCCCACAGTGACCTATAGAAGGGCAAAAAACCTAAAGGATCATATGATTCACAGACATTTCAAGGGGAATAAAAAAGAAGAAACATGGCTGAAAATCAAAGGATTCGCCAAATGCTATGCTTGTAAAATGTGTCAAATTGCAAAACCAACGAAAGAAGTAAAAGTAGCAAATATCAAGATTTGGCAGATTCGCCAATTAATCACTTGCAAAACTCAATACACTGTTTATGTAGTGGAGTGTCCGTGCCCCCAAAGGTACGTGGGAAGTACCATTTGTGAACTTTTCGGTGCCGGGACACCTCCACAGGAGGTAGCTGCGCGCTCTACAAACTACTAAATAAATAAAATAAATAAAATAAGAAAAGAATAATGGAGCACGTGAGAGCTACAATCCATAAAGACCGCCCAAATGCGATATCTAAACATATGGAACAATGTCATCAAGGAGATTGGAAACTACTCAAAGGCTATGGAATAGAGAGAATTCCTAAAAGAGAACGTGGCGGGGATCGGGAAAAGATCCTACGACAAAAGGAATTGCGCTACATCTTAAGCATGAGAACTTCCACACGGTTTGAATCAGTCGGAGGAAATGTACATTCAAATGTGAAGGATTACTTGTCCCACAGGAAATTGGAAAGAAGCAGGTTGAATAATATGATCTATTGCGAGCCCCACTGGAGGGGAATAAGCATAAGTAAAAGCAAAAAGGAAATATAAATAAAAAGGACAAACAACAAAGTTTTTAAAGATGTAAAAAAAAAAAGCACATATATTAAATAAATTGAATTAAAGAAAATAATCAAGAACGGTACAGAAATAATGAAAGAAAAGATCGCTTCTAGATTCAACCTAAAGAAACTCAACATAATTGTCAAAAGGAAAGAAGGAAAAAAAAGAAAAAAGGAAGAACTAAATGTTGGTAACTACAAATACCATAATGCATAGTGGCCACCTGAAATGAACAGGAAATGACATCATCAAAATTTGAACATTTCAAGGGGGACTTGCAAAGGGGCCAGTTGATCGTGAACAAGGTGTTTGGAAACATCGAAACGTGTCGATCTTGACACGCATTATACCCTTATTTAAATGATAAAAATCAAATAAAAAGTGTAAAACGCCACTTCGGAAGTGCGGCCCACCTTTCTTTCTCTGAAAGAATATTGTGTAAATATATATATATATATATATGTATAAATATATATATATATATATATATATATATATATATATATATATATATATATATATATATATATATATATATATATTACCTACGCCAGTAGGTAGTTATAGTTAGGACCTAGTTTCCATAGGAAATCCTCAACATTCTATTTGGATTAACTTTGGCCCTGGTGGATGAATCTTTGCGAATTTCTCAAGGAAGATGGCTCGGTCCGCTGCGCTCCTTCCCTGAAAGTTTGGGGGGGGATTGGTGAAGTGGGGGCTGAGATAAAAGGGGGGGTCCCAAAACGTGTTTTCTCCATGTTATTTTCCATAGGACATTTAGACACGGCTACAGGTCGAACGGCTGAATGGATTTATAAGAAATTTGGCAAAACTGTAGAGTCCGGCTCGCAGATTACGCTTTTTTTGGAATGGTGTAAATCCGTTCAGTAGTTGCTGAGAAAATTAAAGTTAAAGTCAATTATATATCTATACGCGCGCACGGGTGCGCGCACTCAAGCGGCTGCGCGCGAGCGGAATTTTTTTTTGCTGCGTGACGTCTGTTAACGTTCGATTCGAAGGAAATCAGGAAGTGTTGACCGCCATTATGTCACTGCGAGTAAATATATTGTTCATTTCAAAGCGTTGGAACATGGAAAGGGGAGAAGGTAGAGATTGTTTTGCTGCGTAGGTTTTCTCAGGGTGTGCAGTAAGGTCCTTAAAGGCGAAAATATATATATATATTTTTTTTAAAGTTTCGGGGTGCGCGCACTCGGGCGCGCACACCTATTTACAAGAGTGTGAAAATGGAGATAAATCAGAAGTTTGAGTGCTTTGATATAAGGTGGCTCTGAAAAGAGCCCTTGTGTTAATTGAGTTTTTTCTGCATTTATAAGTAAGTAGCGATGCAGAGCCGGATGTTGCAGAGGAAGATTCTGTTTCTGCCTTCCTTCTTACTTAGTTATGGTTTTTTCACTCCCACTCCAGGCTTTTAGTCTGTGGATGGAAATCCATGAACCTAGACTCACCTATGAAAATCATACTATTGATGCTTGACTGAGGCCAAGGAGATCAGAGTGCATGTGTGTGTAAGGTGATGTACCTCTGGGGAGATGATGTTACGTTTAAACGTAGCCCCTGAGTGCTTAGTTCGGTTCTGTTCTCTGTCACTGTTGTTGATTTAGAGCCCCAAATACAAAGGCTTGTTGTTGCTTGTGAATCCCCAAGTGTATATTTGCTCATACTGATCCATAACGCCCCGGCGTATCCATGTCGTAGGCCGCAAGAGTGGGCGAAACTCAGCTGGCCGAGCAAGACTTGGGGAGGGGGCAGGAGCCAAGAGGAAACAAGGAGGGGTTTTCATCATTTGGGACAAAAAATATTTCTAAACCAATGAAAAGTTTTATTAACAAGTCACATGACCTGTTATGCTTACGTTACGCGCTCCGCGCCGCGCCCCGGATTGCTTCCGGGAAGCTGCGCTTCGCGCCTCACGCACCGGAGCACTTCCGGGTGCGCTAACGCGGCGTGTCATATGACGCATTATGCAACAACGCGATACGTCGTTGGGGCTCCACCGGAACTGATTGAATTGGTAGTCTACAGTGTTTCTGGAAGTTTCAGACTGAAGCTGGCGTCAGCATGAGAGCACCCCGTGGCTACGTCGTGGCCATTCTGCGAGCAATCATGGCAGAAGCTCCCCACCGGAACTCTGCGGAAGTCGGGGGCCCCGGTGACTCTTGTAGAATCTTCAAGGCTGATGGGACGCTTTTGGGAATGGGGCCCATGCCGTAGCAGTCAAGCGTCCGAGTTCCAGGGTTGTCCAGAGCCATCCTTGCAGGCCAGGCCCAAGTCTGTGGAGCCGACCGCCATTTCCTGAACTCCGTGGCAGCGGCCTGTCGCTGTACCGCAAGAGTGGGTGCAATTCAGCCGGATGGCGGGTGAGACGCTGTAATAGCAAGAGCAGGCGTAATTCAGCTGGCCGAGCGAGGCAATGTGCCGCAGGAGCGGGCGCAACTCATCTTGTCGAGTGAAGCGCTGGGGTGCAAAACCTTGGGAGGTGGGGGAGGCTCGTTCGCGCCGCCTCTCCCTTCCAGTGCACCCCACGCCGTCTCCTGGCGCAGGTATATGTGATGGTTGGACCAGGGCACCGCAGGACGTGTCTTCAGGTCGAACGGATTGTGGGACAAGGTCCAGAATGGAAGAGTCACCAAAAGGCTAAAAGTTCCGCCGGACCCCGGGAGCCGGCCGCGTATGTCGAGTGAAGTGCTGGGGTGCAGCTGAGAAACCTCCACCTGGGGAGGTGGGGGAGGCTCGTTCGCGCCGCCTCTCCCTTCCAGTGCACCCCACGCCGTCTCCTGGCGCAGGTATATGTGATGGTTGGACCAGGGCACCGCAGGACGTGTCTTTAGGTCAAACCCTCAACTATGGCACCCAACATCCAGGACTTATGCCATTTGTGGAAGGCAGTGACATCGAAGCATCTCAGGGACCAAGCATATCCAGAGTCCTTCCTACAGCCTCTGCGTTCCTTCTTACCTAGTTCTGGTTTTTTCACTCCCACTCCAGGCTTTTAGTCTGTGGATGGCAAACTATGAACCTACACTCACCTATGAAAATCTTACTATTGATACTTGACTGAGGACAAGGAGATCAGTGAAGCGCTGGGGTGTAGCTGAGAAACCTCCACCTGGGGAGGTGGGGGAGGCTCGTTCGCGCCGCCTCTCCCTTCCAGTGCACCCCACGCCGTCTCCTGGCGGAGGTATATGTGATGGTTGGACCAGGGCACCGCAGGACGTGTCTTTAGGTCAAACCCTCAAGTATGGCACCGAACATCCAGGACTTATGCCATTTGTGGAAGGCAGTGACATCGAAGAATCTCAGGGACCAAGCATATCCAGAGTCCTCCCCGGGGTATTTGCACAACGGTCCTCCACCCCTAGGCCGCCAGCTATGCTACCTTGACAGGAACAGTGTCATGCATTTGGATCGATGTTGCAGCAGGCTGCCATGTAAATAGTTATTTAATGAAACGTTTTACCCTGTTACTTTGTTGGTGTGTTGTATATATTTATAATATTTGCATAGGGTTTGTCGTTATTTTGGGCGGGGTGGGCGGCGGATCAAATTCACTGAAAAAAACATAGGTTATAGACCATATATAGTTAGGAATTAGCATTTACAAAACCTTGAAAATTCACTGAAAAAACCATAGGTTATAGACCATATATAGTTAAATATCTCAAGTCCATCTCTGCACTCGATGGAGATACAGGTCGTCGATCAGAAAATGTGCTGGCCACCTCTAATGGTAATAGTGTGGCCAGGGCTTTTGTCGATGCCTCTGCAAATTGCACAGTGTGCACTTGTTTGACATGCCGCACCATGGTATGTATGGAAAAGGAATATTTTTTTGTTGGATTTCCTCTTGAGAGAAACGAGTCACATATCGTGCAGGTTACTTTTGGTGCATTTACTTTCTTTTGATCTTCAGGATAAGTGAAAAATTGCCAGATGAAAGATTCTTTTTTTCTTCTTAAAGGTAGTCGATCATTTTGTTCAGATTCGGAAGATGAATGAGATACGGTAGCCATTTCACCAAAGTCTTCCGAAAAATGTAGGACGTTGTTCTCTCTTGAGAGTAGAAAAGATAGTGAGAGAAGTGGGTGGAGTGCTGCGTGTAAATTCCAGAATAGAAACTAGTAAGAACCAATTGGAAGTGTTTTTTTCATGTTGCAGCAGGCTGTCATGTAAATAGTTATTTAATAAAACGTTTTACCCTGTTACTTTGCTGGTGTGTTGTATTTATTTATAATATTTGCATAGGGTTTGTCGTTATTTTGGGCGGGGTGGGCGGCGGAGCCGAGCTATCTTGCAGCCATCATGGCGTCGAGCTCGGTTTCTCTCACTAGTTTCATATTTCTCATGAGGGGTTGTTCCTAATGTTTCTATTTTAGCGAGGTCAAAAAGAAATCCTATCAGTGGCCTACTAATTTTGCTCGATTCCTTTTGTTTTTTCTAACGATTTTTAAGTTAAAGTTTGCTAGCACGATACAGCGGCTAGTCCGCATTTTATATATATGTCTTTTTTATTAGGGGTGTCCTCCGGTGGAGTCGGACGATCTACCTCTAATAAACGGTAAGTGTTCCTCTGAAGGAATGCGTCTTGAAAGTGGCTGACTGTAATGTATGATATTTCACTCAGTGACTTTCAGGCCCATGCTGTTTCAAAACTGTGCATGTGCTTGAAGCAGGCGTAGGTATTGACGCAGCATTGTGAATATAGTGCATTGGTGAGCCTTGCTGGAGCTGCATCACAGTTGCGATGCAACTCTAGCAATGTATTACTTTTTCAGAACAGATGTGTTACGCATGTATGGTGTTTTTGTACCATGGTGCGCCACATTTCAAATGTGGCACACCATGGGTAACGGAGCACTAGCATACTGTGGTGCACATTAACTGGTGCATATCTGGGTATGAAGTAGTTAACATAAATCTGCCCCATAGGTTACAAATCCACGTTTAGTAGACTGTTTGGCCTTTGTAGTTTTATGTTTTTTCTGTTATTCTATGTAGGTATGTAATATTGCAATATTTTTGTCACGAAAAAGAAGCCATGAGTATTGGGTTTGTGAAAGATTGCAAGATTTTTAAAATTAAAAAGCAACAACCATGGCATTGTTTAATATAGTATTGTAAATACTTATCTTTAACAATGATGAGAGAGTAAAAAAAGGTTAACCTGATGTTTTAAAGTTATTCACAGGCTTCTTTAGAGGAAGTATTCTATATGATTGTAGCGTGGGTGTTTCACTTTTTTATAGGTAATAGAATGCATTCTGCAAGCATGTAGTACTCCTCCTGCTACAGCATAAATATTCTTCAGTGCTTATTTTCATTTCGTAAGTGGTATTGAGACCGACACAGAACTTCAATGGATCGGAGGGGCTGTTCCTGTGCATCTGGAGGACTGCCAAGCCGTTGCAGCAGTGGGAGTGAGGCCTCTTACAGGGGCGTAGCGCAGCTCCTTTTGATGTTCACAATTGCAGATAACAGGGTAGAGATGTCCGTGGAATTTATGGATGGTTAGTCACACTAGAGTGTGCGCGGCGCCCCTAGCACCTTATTACGGCACACAGGGGAGCCGCGTTGCACAGTTTGAGAATCAGAGACTTAGGGGATAAACCTTCATAATAGGAAGGCTTCTAAGTGATAAAAATCGCCGGTGCTCGGCGTTAAAAATATCACTGCTATTGGTGGAATTTTCCACGGTGTTAGTGCTTCAACAGAAATGGGAACACATATCTGATAGAAAATCCTGTAACAATCTCAGTATTTCACATTATCGCGTGAAAAGAAAGTCTTTCGAAAGATGTTGAACGTTGTTCTCTTTTGAGAGTAGAAAAGATAGTGAGAGAAGTGGGTGGAGTGCTCCGTGTAAATTGCAGAATAGAAACTACTAAGAACCAATTGGAAGTGTTGTTTTCAAGTCACATGACTTCACATGCGCGTCTCAGGACGTGTACGCGGTGACAGTATCTGGTCAGGTACGTCATTTGGAAGTAGCGGTCTAATTCAGCGAAGTTTCAAAACGTGAAAAGGAGTAAATCCAAACATATCCGGATTTAATATATCTTCTGAGCTCGATTCAAGCATACAATTGTTAAAGTATAAAACCTTTTATATATTTTTTTTAAATACCAAGGTGTGTACATTCGGTCACACACGAAAGTTTAAAAAGACATTCGGATCCATTTAATGAAAATTTTCATAATATTAAAAAAGAAGCCTAGGTTTAGTCTCTTTGACGTATTATAAGTTCTTTGATGGGTCTATGAAGAAATTCAATAAGTTCAGATTGCAAAGTTTTCACGAAATATATAGGCGGGTGCGCGCAGTCGGTCGCGCACGAAAGCCTGGAAATGCGCTATCCATTTTATTGAGAACTGTTGCCGAGAGTGCGCACACCGGGTCGTGCACGAAAGTTTAGAAAGGCTATTTTTATTTACAGACAAATTTTAATGCGTTGAAAAAAAGGCAAGGTACAGACTTTCTAATTCTGTATCGCTTTACAAGGAGTCTCTATGCAACTTGAACAGTGAAGAAAACGGCTTGTTTCCGAAAAAAATATTGCCAGAACTTTATTGACAAAAGTATAGGTTGTATACACGAGATATTTCTGAATTAGCATTTTAAAAACCAATGAAATTCACTGAAAAAAAACATAGGTTTTACACACGTTATAGTTAGGAAGTAGCATTTACAAAACCTATGAAATTCACTGAAAAAACCATAGGTTTGACACCAGTTATAGTTAGCTGGAAATTTTACTGATATAAAACCAATGAAATTCCACGTTATAGTTAGTTGGACTCACTATAACTTGCGCGTGTAATGCACTGCTGATGACGTCACATATTACATCACTCATGACATCACTGATGACACCATCCTTGTGACACAGTGACAGACCTCCTTTCACTGTAATCTAACCCTTGAAACGCATATTCAAAAATAGAAACTAACATTTTCAAAAAAATTGAGTTACCCATACCAGTTACAACAACCAATTCAATAATTCCACCAGCTATATACACATGCACTAATTCACCAACAGTTCTATATAGTCACTCATACATATATTCACTAATCATATGTAGTGATACACCTACACATCCTGTTACACACCGACAGTCATCCAAAAGTTATTCACACACATACTCACACATGCAAATAAACTATTGAACATCCATTTATTTGCATAAACAGCTATACACACATATGTTTTTTGCACAAAAGGATTCTGGGATATGTAGTTCAGCTACATTTCATACACAATCAACTCGTTATTTTTGTATACATGTCTTCAAATTTACAGTCCTACTTCCATTCTTGTTTAGAATATGTATATATTTTGAATTTTCGAACAATGACCCCCTTCGGACTTAACCAGTCGGAAGAACTTTACGTACACATATAAAAGACTAAAGAAATTAAACTTCTCGAAAACCTCCGAACTATTCCCCTTTTTTTTCCCTACCCCCACACAAGAGGTTCATTTAGGAATGAACGCTAAAACAAATCTGGGATGTAAGATAAAGCCAACCCACTGGGGGGTGGCAAAGTAACATGAGTAGAATCAATTTCATACACTATTCAAGAATGTATTTAAAATATGAGCTTCCATGGCTTCAATGTTTTCCCACTTGAGGGCTCTAAATGGGAACTAGGAAGAGTAATCAGTAAAAATAACCCTGTCTTTCCCCTTTCCCCCTGCCACTTCCCCTTGTCTTTGCATATCTATGGGATTGCATAAACAAAAAAGGATTAAGAAAATGTGGGAATAAATTCACTTATACATATTCTAAACAAGAATGGAAGTAGGACTGTAAATTTGAAGACATGTATACAAAAGTAACGAGTTGATTGTGTATGAAATGTAGCTGAACTACATATCCCAGAATCCTTTTGTGCAAAAAACATATGGATGTTGTCATGTGACCAAGGTGGGCGGGAACTCCCAATTTTAAATCACACCCAGCAAACAGTGTTTTGCACAACCGTGATCAAGGTAGTGGGGAGCTACCGAAACGCGTTGGTTTATGCTGTGAATATGCTGTCAATGGATTCAAGAATAAATTAAGTGTTGTCTCACGAAAAACTCGAGTGGCTGGAGTGGCGGCTTTTTTGGTCTTCTATGGAATATCAGTTTCTATGGGAGACATTGTTGTAATATATATATATACATATATGTTATCTCTACATATATTTATATTTATATATATGTATCTATATCCATATATCTATACATATATATGAACATAAATACATTTATATCATTCACTCTTTAGACTTATGTATATATATGTATCTATATACACATACATACACATACATATGTATATAGATACATATATACATATATCTACAGAGAGAAAGAGACTCTATCTCTCTCTCTATATATATATATATATATATATATATATATATACATATATCATCGAAAAAACCATAGGTTTTACACCAGTTATAGTTACCAGGAAATTTTACTCGCATAAAACCATTGAAATTCCCACGTTATAGTTAGCTGGACTCACTTTAACATGCGCGTGCAATGCACTGCTGATGACATCACATATTACATCACTCATGACGTGGTCAGTGACATCACTCATGACATCACTGATGACACCATCCAGTGAATGTGTGTCTTTCTGAAAAATAAATATTAGTGAGTAATGTTTAAATTTTTAAACATATGTATTAATGTTTCACTTTGTGTATAAGTGGCTGCATGGGTTGGTGAGTAGCTACATGTGTAGGTATATGGGTTATTAGATGTTTTTTTTAATATCAATATGAGTGTCTATATGTTTGGTGGGGGTGTTACTTAGCACATAGATGCATGAATGACTGACTCTCTGTTTGTATGTGTTTTGAATACAGCATATGTGCAGGACTGTATGGGTGGATGAGTGTGTATATATGTATGTTAGTGAGTGAATCACTGTCTCACTAGTGTCTTTTTCTGTAACTACATATGTTTTAATCTAGTATATGTGAATATTGATGTATATAAGTGAGTATATGTGAGAGTGAGGGATTGTAAGAGTTCCTGTTTAAATAAGTATGTGTTTCTATATGTGATTGTTTAAGAGAATAAGTATGTGTAATTTTCCTTAGAAGTAAAGTGGTAGTGTGTGTATAGCTGTATATGCAAATAAATGGATGTTTAATAGTTTATTTGCATGTGTGAATATGTGTGAGAGTATCTTTTGGATGACTGTCGTTGTGTAACAGGATATATAGGTGTATCACTATATATGATGAGTGAGTATATGTATGAGTGACTACATAGAACTGTTGGTGAAAGAGTGGATGTGTATATAGATGGTGGATTTAGTGAATTGGTTGTTGTAACTGGTATGGGTATCTCCATTTTTTTGAAAATTTTAGTTTCTATTTTTGAATATGTGTTTCAAGGGTTACATTACAGTGAAAAGAGGTCTGTCACTCTGTCGCAAGGATGGTGTCATCAGTGATGTCATGAGTGATGTCACTGACCACGTCATGAGTGATGTAATATGTGACGTCATCAGCAGTGCATTGCACGCGCAAGTTATAGTGAGTCCAACTAACTATAACGTGGGAATTTCAATGGTTTTATGCGAGTACAATTTCCTGGTAACTATAACTGGTGTAAAACCTATGGTTTTTTCGATGAATTTCATAGGTTTTTTAAATGCTACTTCCTAACTATAACGTATGTAAAACCTATGTTTTTTTCAGTGAATTTCATAGGTTTTGTAAATGCTACTTCCTAACTATAACGTGTGTAAAACCTATGTTTTTTTCAGTGAATTTCATTGTTTTTTAAAATGCTAATTCAGAAATATCTCGTGTATGCAACCTATACTTTTGTCAATAAAGTTCTGGCAATATTGTTTTCGGAAACAAGCCGTTTTCTTAACTGTTCAAGTTGCATAGAGACTCCTTGTAAAGCGATACAGAATTAGAAAGTCTGTACCTTGCCTTTTTTTGAACGCATTAAAATTTGTCTGTAAATAAAAATAGCCTTTCTAAACTTTCGTGCGCGACCCGGTGTGCGCACTCTCGGCAACAGTTCTCAATAAAATGGATATCGCATTTCCAGGCTTTCGTGCGCGACCGAGTGCGCGCACCCGCCTATATATTTCGTGAAAACTTTGCAATTTGAACTTATTGAATTTCTTCATAGACCCATCAAAGAACTTATAGTACGTCAAAGAGACTAAACCTAGGCTTCTTTTTTAATATTATGAAAATTTTCATTAAATGGAGCCGAATGTCTTTTTAAACTTTCGTGTGTGACCGAATGTACACACCTTGGTATTTTAAAAAAATATATAAAAGGTTTTATACTTTAACAATTGTATGCTTGAATCGAGCTCAGAAGATATATTAAATCCGGATGTGTTTGGATTTACTCCTTTTCACGTTTTGAAACTTCACTGAATTAGACCGCTACTTCCAAATGACGTACGTGACCAGATACTGTCACCGCGTACACGTCCTGAGACGCGCATATGAAGTCATGTAACTTGAAAACAACACTTCCAATTGGTTCTTAGTAGTTTCTATTCTGCAATTTACACGGAGTACTCCACCCACTTCCCTCACTATCTTTTGTACTCTCAAAAGAGAACAACGTTCAACATCTTTCGGAAGACTTTGCTGAAATGGCTGCCGTTCCGCATTCATCTTCCGAATCTGAAGGAAATGAGCGACTACCTTTAAAAAGAAAAAAGGAATCTTTTATTTGGCAATTTTTCACTTATCCTGAAGAACAAAAGAAAGTGAATGCGCCAAAAGTTACCTGCACGATATGCAAATCGGTTCTCTCAAGAGGAAATCCAACAAAAAAATATTCCTGTTCCATACATACCATGGTGCGGCATGTCAAACAAGTGCACCCTGTGGAATTTGCACAGGCATCGACAAGAGCCCTGGCCACGCTATTACCATCAGAGGTGGCCAGCACATCTTCTGGTGGACGACCTGTATCTCCATCGAGTGCTGTGATGGACTTGAGACCATATCATGCAAAGGTGCACATGAAATGCAACGAGTGTGGAGAAATTCTTCTGTACGGAGAGCAGAGCCTCATTCTTATTAAACTAAAAATTGAGAGTCATAAATGCCCCGAGAAAAGATACATTTCTTCATTTCATTTTGATCCTGTGTCACACTTGAAAATGTTGTTGCAAGTTTAAAAAATCAAAAACAACATAACACTTGTTTTAAAAAAAAAAAAAAGTTATTTTCAGAACTAACTCATTGTACCAAAAAGAGCTCCAGGAGCATATTATAAAGGGGGTTTATCTCCACTTTTTTGGCTTTCGTTCGTGTGCGACCGTGTGCGCGCACCCGCCTATATATTTCGTGAAAACTTTGCAATTGCAACTTATTACATTTCTTCATAGACCCATCAAAGAACTTATACTACGTCAAAGAGACTAAACCTAGGCTTCTTTTTTATTATTATGAAAATTTTCATTAAATGGAGCCGAATGTCTTTTTAAACTTTCGTGCGTGACCGAATGTACACACCTTGGTATTTTTAAAAAAAATATAAAAGGTTTTATACTTTAACAATTGTATGCTTGAATCGAGCTCAGAAGATATATTAAATCCGGATGTGTTTGGATTTACTCCTTTTCACGTTTTGAAACTTCGCTGAATTAGACCGCTACTTCCAAATGACGTACCTGACCAGATACTGTCACCGCGTACACGTCCTGAGACGCGCATGTGAAGTCATGTGACTTGAAAACAACACTTCCAATTGGTTCTTAGTAGTTTCTATTCTGCAATTTACACGGAGCACTCCACCCACTTCCCTCACTATCTTTTCTACTCTCAAAAGAGAACAACGTTCAACATCTTTCGGAAGACTTTCTTTTCACGCGATAATGTGAAATACTGAGATTGTTACAGGATTTTCTATCAGATATGTGTTCCCATTGATGTTGAAGCACTAACACCGTGGAAAATTCCACCGATAGCAATGATATTTTTAACGCCGAGCACCGGCGATTTTTATCTCTTAGAAGCCTTCCTATTATGAAGGTTTATCTCCTAAGTCTCTGATTCTCAAACTGTGCAACGCGGCTCCCCTGTGTGCCGTAATGAGGTGCTAGGGGCGCCGCGCACACTCTAGTGTGACTAACCATCCATAAATTCCATGGACATCTCTACCCTGTTATCTGCAATTGTGAGCATCAAAAGGAGCTGCGCTACGCCCCTGTGAGAGGCCTCACTCCCACTGCTGCAATGGCTTGGCAGTCCTCCAGATGCACAGGAACAGCCCCTCCAATCTATTGAAGTTCTGTGTCGGTCTCAATACCACTTACAAAATGAAAATAAGCACTGAAGAATATTCAAGTATGTAGTACTCCTCCTGCTACAGCATACAGAATGCATTCTATTACCTATAAAAAAGTGAAACACCCACGCTACAATCATATAGAACACTTCCTCTAAAGAAGCCTGTGAATAACTTTAAAACATCAGGTTAACCTTTTTTTACTCTCTCATCATTGTTAAAGATAAATATTTACAATACTATATTAAACAATGCCATGGTTGTTGCTTTTTAATTTTAAAAATCTTGCAATCTTTCACAAACCCAATACTCATGGCTTCTTTTTCGTGACAAAAATCTTGCAATATTGTTCGAAATTGGTTCTCTTTGGGTGATTCTCTATTCACAAATAAGCACAGAGTCGCAATACTCTGTTTAGTTTTTGCAGATAGTGAAGGATAGGTAGTGCAGACTTTTGTCCCCTTTGTAACCCGTCATGCCTATCTCTGCCCCGTTTGTTGGTAGTTGGTTCAACCCGGACCGTTTATTAGAGGTAGATCGTCCGACTCCACCGGAGGACACCCCTAATAAAAGGACATATATATAAAATGCGGACTAGCCGCTGTATCGTGCTAGCAAACTTTAACTTAAAAATCGTTAGAAAAAACAAAAGGAATCGAGCAAAATCAGTAGGGCACTGATGGGATCTCGTTTTGACCTCGCTAAAATAGAAACATTAGGAACAACCCCTCATGAGAAATATGAAACTAGTGAGAGGAACCGAGCTCGACGCCATGATGGCTGCAAGACAGCTCGGCTCCGCCGCCCACCCCGCCCAAAATAACGACAAACCCTATGCAAATATTATAAATATATACAACACACCAGCAAAGTAACAGGGTAAAACATTTTATTAAATAACTATTTACATGGCAGCCTGCTGCAACATCGATCCAAATGCATGACGCTGTTCCTGTCGAGGTAGCATAGCTGGCGGCCTAGGGGTTGAGGACCGTTGTGCAAATACCCCGGGGACGACACCATGCGCCAAGGCTCGTCCCCAGTACATCCAGAGGTGATGTCCGACAAGTTGTGTGGGGGGATGCCTTGCTGATGCCGCCACCCCCACCACCTTCTTGTTGCCTGATCCGGCCAGCTCGATCGATAGAGCATGACACTCATGCACTCTGATCTCCTTGGCCTCAGTCAAGCATCAATAGTAAGATTTTCATAGGTGAGTGTAGGTTCATAGTTTTCCATCCACAGACTAAAAGCCTGGAGTGGGAGTGAAAAAACCATAACTAGGTAAGAAGGAAGGCAGAGGCTGTAGGAAGGACTCTGGATATGCTTGGTCCCTGACATGCTTCGATGTCACTGCCTTGCACAAATGGCATAAGTCCTGGATGTTGGGTGCCATAGTTGAGGGTTTGACCTAAAGACACGTCCTGCGGTGCCCTGGTCCAACCATCACATATACCTGCGCCAGGAGACGGCGTGGGGTGCACTGGAAGGGAGAGGCGGCGCGAACGAGCCTCCCGCACCTCCCCAGGTGGAGGTTTCTCAGCTACACCCCAGCGCTTCACTCGACAAGCTGAGTTGCGCCCGCTCCTGCGGCACAGTGCCTCGCTCGGCCAGCTGAATTACGCCTGCTCTTGCTATTACAGCGTCTCACCCGCCATCCGGCTAAATTGCACCCACTCTTGCGATACAGCGACAGGCGGCTGCCACGGAGCTCAGGAAATGGCGGTCGGCTCCACGGACTTGGGCCTGGCCTGCAAGGATGGCTCTGGGCAACCCTGGAACTCGGACGCTTGACTGGTAGGGCATGGGCCCCATTCCCAAAAGTGTCCCCTCAGCCTTGAAGATTCTACAAGAGTCACCGGGGCCCCCGACTCCCGCAGAGTTCCGGTGGGGAGCGACTGCCATGATTGCTCGCGGAATGGCCACGACTTAGCCACGGGGTGCTCTCATGCTGACGCCAGCTTCAGTCTGAAACATCCAGAAACACTGTAGACTACCAATTCGATCAGTTCCGGTGGAGCCCCAACGACGTATCGCGTTGTTGCGTAATGCGTCATATGACGCGCCGCGTTAGCGCACCCGGAAGTGCTCCGGTGCGCGAGGCGCGAAGCGCAGCTTCCCGGAAGCAATCCGGGGCGCGGCGCGGAGCGCGTAACGTAAGCATACCAGGTCATGTGACTTGTTAATAAAACTTTTCATTGGTTCATTTCACTTTTGGGTTCCTAATGATGTAAGGCTAGGTCATGTGACCTAAAAATAACACTTTTCATTGGTTTAGAACTATTTTTTGTCCCAAATGATGAAAACCCCTCCTTGTTTCCTCTTGGCTCCTGCCCCCTCCCCATGTCTCGCTCGGCCAGCTGAGTTTCGCCCACTCTTGCGGCCTACGACATGGAGAGGCCGGGGCGTTATGGATCAGTATGGGCAAATATACACTTGGGGATTCACAAGCAACAACAAGCCTTTGTATTTGGGGCTCTAAATCAACAAGAGTGACAGAGAACAGAAGCGAACTAAGCACTCAGGGGCTACGTTTAAACGTAACATCATCTCCCCAGAGGTACATCACCTTACACAGACATGCACTCTGATCTCCTTGGCCTCAGTCAAGCATCAATAGTAAGATTTTCATAGGTGAGTGTAGGTTCATGGTTTTCCATCCACAGACTAAAAGCCTGGAGTGGGAGTGAAAAAACCATAACTAGGTAAGAAGGAAGGCAGAAACAGAATCTTCCTCTGCAACATCAGGCTCTGCATCGGTACTTACTTATAAATGCAGAAAAAACTCAATTAACACAAGGGCTCTTTTCAGAGCCACCTTATATCAAAGCACTCAAACTTCTCATTTATCTCCATTTTCACACTCTTGTAAATGGGTGTGCGCGCCCGAGTGCGCGCACCCCGCAACTTTAAAAAAAAAATATATATATATTTTCGCCTTTAAGGGCCTTACTGCACACCCTGAGAAAACCTACGCAGCAAAACAATCTCTACCTTCTCCCCTTTCCATGTTCCAACGCTTTGAAATGAACAATATATTTACTCGCAGTGACAAAATGGCGGTCAACACTTCCTGATTTCCTTCGAATCGAACGTTAACAGACGTCACGCAGCAAAAAAGAAATTCCGCTCGCGCGCAGCCGCTTGAGTGCGCGCACCCGTCCGCGCGTATAGATATATAATTGACTTTAACTTTAATTTTCTCAGCAACTACTGAATGGATTTACACCATTCCAAAAAAAGCGTAATCTGCGAGCCGGACTCTACAGTTTTGCCAAATTTCTTATAAATACATTCAGCCGTTCGACCTGTAGCCGTGTCTAAATGTCCTATGGAAAATAACATGGAGAAAACACGTTTTGGGACCCCCCTTTTATCTCAGCCCCCACTTCACCAATCCCCCCCAAACTTTCAGGGAAGGAGCGCAGCGGACCGAGCCATCTTCTTTGAGAAATTCGCAAAGATTCATCCACCAGGGCCAAAGGTAATCCAAATAGAATGTTGAGGATTTCCTATGGAAACTAGGTCCTAACTATAACTACCTACTGGCGACCGCCAGTAGGTAATATATATATATATATATATATATATATATATATATATATATATATATATATATATATATATATATATATATATATATATATATATATATATATATATATATATATATATATATATATATATATATATATATATATAAATAAATATACAGGTCATCAGTGCAAAAGCAGGTTTTTAAATTAAAAAAATTCTCTCTTTCCTCCATTTTTTTCTCTTTCATCACCATGTGACCATGAAAAGTGAAGAAACACTTGATCATTATAACACGCAAATCCAAAGAATTCATGATTTTTCACAAATATCAGTGTAAAAAACAATCATCAGCTAAATACATAAAACACCTTATATAGCAGCTTAAATGCGTAGGTGAAAAAGTACACGGCAATAGGTCGTCAAATGTTACCAGAGTGCTTCTTAGATAGCAGCATAAATGCTTAGTAGCAATATGACCTACGGTAGTGCAAACATTGCAATAAATATTTGTGCAAAAAGTCAGCAATAAATAGTAATAAATATAAATAAATACTATTTAAAATCATATATTTACATGGTTGACAGATTTATTTCAAGGTGATGTAATCTATTAATAAATGTCATAAGTTTTATCAATTGAGTGTGTCTGCATAAATGCTAGAATACCCAGAAAATTCTCATTGCTGAGTGTTCTGAATCTCATCTGTCCATGCTGAAAGCATCGAAATCATACCGTGTTGCTGAAGCTAAAGATACTGAGTTAATGTGAATAATATAAATGAGTTCATAGAGGATTGGCCTTGTTAAGTGCTATTGGTGCAAAAATAAAGGTGTAAAACAGAAGTGAAAAAAGCTTACTAAAAAAACAAAAGTTATCTTGAACGCCAAAAAGGCTCATTAGTGAACCCCAAACGGAGACACTAACAATACCCAAGCCTGGGTATGAACAACACGGTTTACTAAAAAGGCAGTAAATATCAAAATTCACTCATTGCAGGCCTGCAAGAGCAAAGTAGTAAATAACTAGTAAGGTCAAATATTGTCTTAATTGATAAATAGTCAAAAAATGAACCAACAATATCATAGAAAAGTGTGCATGTCCTCCGTAGCATTGAGACCATTTGGACTTTTACTGTCCAAATTTAAGATGTAACTAGTTTCCAACTGTCTCAGCTGTTTATCCTTATTGCCCCCTCTGCGTGGCAATGGAACGGAGTCTATCACAAAGTAAGACAAATCATTAATGTTTTTGTTATGGAAAGTTTTAAAATGTCTCGCGACCGGATATGCCGGGTCGCAATTGATAATAGCTCTGATATGTTGCAGTATTCTCATATGCACCTGGAGCTTTGTGCTTCCCACATATCTAAGCCCACAGGTGCATGTCAGAACATAAACTGCGTAATCAGTTCGACAGTCGTATTTACCAGTGATGTCAAGCTCCCTATCCCTGAAGGGAGTGCTGTACTTGGTTGTGTTCCTACCGATTTTACAGGCATGGCAAGTGGTGCATTTGAAGAAACCCTGTTTCGTAGGTAACCAGTTCTTTTTGGAAACATTCTCAACTTTAGGTTTGGACAGATGGGTTCCCATAGATCCCGACTTTCTGAATGTGATATTGGGTTTTTCAGCTAATTTTACATTCAGTATGCCATCTGTGAGCACAATAGGCCAGTTCTTGTTTATAATGGCTCTAATTTTACGTTCCTGGGCACTGTATGTTGTGATTAGTCTAGGTGCCTCCTCACCGCCCACCTTGTCATTACTTTCTGGTGTTTCTGAGGGTAACAATGATGCTCTAGGTCTGGTGGTGACTTTAGTTATAGCCTCTGTTAGGATCTTTTCTGGATAGCCCCTCCTTCTCATGCGTTCTAAAGACTCAGCTTGACATCTTTCAAAGTCTTCTGGTGTACTGCATATTCGTTTGAGCCTGAGAACTTCCCCGTAGGGGATGCTGGCTATAAGATGTTGCGGATGTGCGCTAGTTGCGTGCAATATTGCATTGCCTGCAGTAGGTTTTCTAAATGCGCTAGTCTGCAAAATACCATTTTGTACATAGATGCTAACATCCAGAAATTCAATTCTAGTGGGGCTGATTTTGGAGGTGAAGTGCAAGTTGAAGCTGTTGGTATTAATGCTTTCAAAGAATTGTTCTGCACTTGACACATCCCCTCTCCAAATAATAAAAACGTCATCAATAAACCTGAGCCAGTGTTCAATCTTATTGTCAAAGATATCTTTGTAGTGTTCCATGAGGACCTGCCTCTCCCAGAACCCAACGTGCAAGCACGCGTAGTTTGGGGAAAAGCAGGCCCCCATTGCCACCCCTTGTATCTGTCTGAATACCTCGCTGCCAAATGTAAAAAAGTTGTTATGTAAACACCATGAAATTTAAGATTATAACATTTTGTTGTGCAGTAAGTATTCAGCAGGTCTTCTGTTTAAAAAATATTCTGTTGCCTGTAAACCACATTTGTGTTCTATGCTGGTGTACAGCGACTCTATATCTAGGGAAATCAGGATTAGATCGTCAGTCCAATTAATATTTTCAAGTTTCTTCAAAAAGTCTCCTGTGTCCTTCAAATAGGAGGGCAATAATTTGACCAACTCCTGAAGGTAAAAGTCAATATACTGCCCACTTGTTCTGTCATGCTGTTGATTGCTGATATAATAGGACGGCCAGGGATAGGGAACGTTCCTTTATGTACTTTGGGTAAGAGGTATAAAGTGGGCATCTCAGGGTGGTCATTTTGCATAAATTTATATTCCTCAGTTGTTATCAGTCATATATATATATATAAAGATATCCTCTTTCTCAATTTTTTTTTATAGCTATGGCTTCCCTGGGGGGCAATTGTACATAGCTATAAAAAAAATTGCCCCCACAGGGGGTCGGCCACTGTGCAGGAGGACCGACCCCCTGCCAATATTACCACCACTGTACATTTGTAATGGTTTTTTTTGCATTTTTGGCGGGCGATCGTGCCCCCCAAGGAAAGCCAATATGTTAAAAAAAAATGCCCCTATAGGTGGTCGACCACTGAGCAGGAGGACCGACACCCTGCCAATATCGCCGCCATTTAAAAAAAATATTATGTGGGTTTTTCTTTTTTTTTTAGGAGGCGATCAGGCCCTCCAAGGAAAGCCAACATTGAAGACTACAAAAATTTGCCCCGGGAGGAGGACGACCGATTACCATGAGGGCCGATCCCCCTCCCCAAAGACATCCCTGGTGTCTAGTGGGGTTTCCTGCCCGTGGATCGCAGCGCTGCCGCGATCCACGGCCAGGAAACCCTTTCAAGAAGGCCGAGTTCGAAAGGGGATACTCTCCCCTTTCAAACGAGGCCTCTCTGAAAGCTGGGGAGGCCGTTTTTAGCCGGAGTTCCCCATCGGAGTCGAGCATGGCCTTAGCTGCCGCTGTCCTCGGCTCTGGTGGGGAAATCAGTGACGTCAGAGCACCTCGGGGCGCGCTGACATCACAGATCGGGGGGACGCGTAAAGCCTTCCGTATCACCCCCAGGGGGAATTTTAAAAAAATCTCAATTGTGATGCATCGGAGGTTTAAAGGGGACCCGCCGTGGTGACAGCCAAAGGACGTGTGCTGCACCAGGGAGGTAGTGCTTGCGGCGGCCATTGGCCGACGCAAGCACCAAAGGGGTTAGAGTTCCCGCATGGCCACCACAATTAGAAACAATGTGTTGGCCATTTTAAACATTCCATAATTGTTTCCTGGTGCAGAGAAAGGGACAGTGGGATGTGGCACACTGCAGATGAAATAAGCGGCAATCAAGCTACCCATTAGAACTGCCTGGAGAGCTGTAGTGTCCTCTTCAGAAACATTACAATACAAAGAGGAGACTCAAAGAAATGAAAGGGGAACTATAAAGGGAGAAAAATAAAATCTAAAGTGCTGGCCAACCATCCCTGACACTGAAGCACTCGCATTGTCAGGCAGATGTACACATGGTCAGAAAATCCATTCACAAGACAAAAGAGAGTGTGACTGATGTGGACGAAACCATTATCCATGCAGTACACTATCATGGATGGAAGCAGAGTGCAAATGACATTCAGACAGACCAATCTAAGTAGACAGCTGACCCATAGACTTTCTCTATATCTATAGGAAATACACTTTTTCTGTGTGGTCAGCCCAGATTTTTTGCTTCTTCTGGAAACTATATTCTTGCTAGTTTTTTAAAAATTCTTTTTATTAACACAAAGAATAAAAAGAAAAGACAAAGCATCAGGTGACAATCTTGACTTTCACATTATGCGAGTATACATGTTAATACATCATGATAACTGATCGGATAGAATTCAGGGATCACTGAGGCTCCTAGTACTAGTACCTCTTCTCTGACCTCCGGAGGTGCGCAAATATCCCCTCTGAATCCATTCCACGCTCCCATACCTTCCCCCACTTCCCGGGGCAGCCCCAGGCGATATATAGAGACCTTTCCCTGAACATGCACCAATCCAAATCTTCCATCCATTTTCCAATTTAGGGCGCCTGACTAGCACCCCACAACTGAGTAATATTGCATTTAGCGATCATGCGTGCCAGTGTCACCCACACCTTCCCGGACATATTCAGGACAGTGGGTTCCCAGACATTCAGAACACATCTACGGGTCTCCAACGCCAACTCTACCCCCATGACCTCCCGGATCTTTTAGTGAATTTGACCCCGATAGTCTTGTATTTCAGGGCAGTGCCATAGTGTATGCATAAATGTTCCGACCTCCCCGCATCCTCTCCGACATTCATCACTACTCGCCAGACCCATCCGTACCAACCGGGGCCCTGTAGTATAGGATCGGTGTAGGATCTTTAACTGGACCAACCTAAGTCTCATGGGAACTGCTACTACTTTCGGGGAGGAAACTGCTTCCTTCCAATCCTCATCGTCTAACAGTAGGTCGTCCGCACCCCACTGCTCTCTAAGGGTCGCTAGTGGATCTCCCATGTGATTTATTAGTTTTTATAAATCAATGAAATGTTTTTTTCTGGGAGATAGCCATCCAATAGCCGGTCCTCCAAAGGGGAGGCCTCTGGGAGCACGGATCCTCTTGGGACATTTGCTGATAAAGCATGTCTGACCTGAGTGTACCGGTACCGCTCACTCTCCTGCAATTGATATTTTTCCTTTAGGGCGTCGAATGTAAGGATACCGTCTTTCCCCCAGATAATCTTTAATCTGTTAGATCCAGATTAGGTCCTATTTGTCAAAGCCCTTCGTTTTCCACAGGCTACCCAGTCTCTCCGAATTCCACAACGGGGTCGCCAGGGTTAATTTCCCTTCCCACTGAAGGTTCCGAGTGGCAGCATGCCACACTTGAACTGCGTGTGCCGGAGGTCCCACAAGGGGAAACCGACCATTCCTGGCATACAGGGCTCTCGTAATAGCTCCCCCCGGTACCTGACCGCGGTCCATCGCAAATCCCGGGTCTAAAGGGGACCCATACACTGTGTGATTAATCACTGCAAGTTGAGAAGGCCAATAGTACTTCCGAAGGTCTGGCAGACCTATACCCCCAATATAATGATTCTTTGCAAAGCAAAGACTGCGTGTCGCACAGCTACACAGGCACTTAATCAGGCCTAATTAACATTGAACTCGTTTTTCTCCAATTACATCATAAAGTATTTGCAAACATACTCAAAATGAGATTGCTTCATATTTTTCATCTTTATATGAATTGCAATGTATTGTCGCTCTTTTAAACTGCAAAAATCATTCTTTAAACAAAATATCAAATCAAGTAAACAATCCAAACTGTTTTCATCAAATAACAACGTATTTAACAACTGAAAGATATGACTTTTCAATTTTTCCCTTCTCAATGCATTTCGGGTTCAAAATCGAACCCTTCGTCAGGGGATTAGTAAATTACAGAATGAAACATAGTTTGCTGTGGAAGATTCCGATGTAGTTCTCGTCCGAATCTTCCGTATTCCGATATTAACCAAAGACCGTCGTAACCCACTGATCTTGTGAAACCACAGTAGTAAACGGGTGTAGAACTTGTATATCACACTGACTGCCAACTTCGTCCGGAAATCCTAAGTTCTTTCTCTGTAGCGTTCTATCCTGCCGCCATGTATTGGTTAATATCGGAATACGGAAGATTCGGACGAGTGCCATACACTAATGGGGGCGATCCTCCCCGCAGCCCGTTGCTTCACCATCCATCACCGCATTGAAGTCCCCACCCACAATTAGAATCCCAACAGGCAATGTCAAGAAAATCGCACACTGATCACGATAGGTATCAGTCCGGAGACCTGGCGGGACATATACTGATAAAAAAGTGACTGTTCTTCCCTCCCACAGCCCCGAGACGCCGACATATCTGCCTCGATTATCAGCCTATGTGGTCTGGATAGACAGTGGAAAGGAATTTTTCGTTAAAATGCCCACCCCCCTAGACCCCGTGGTGAAGCCGGCATACACCACCAATTTGTAGCCACCCGTATGGAGAGCCATACAACTATTACCAACCAAATGCGTCTCCTGCAGCAACACCACATCTGGGGAGTGTCTCCTGATCAACTGGCTCAACATACCCCTTTTAATTTTGTCTCCCACGCCATTTACGTTCCAACTAAGCGTGGATATCCCTAATCCCTTACTACCAGAAGGCATTGTAGCGATAGATCCTGTCTAGGTCACCTGATGCTACACCAAAAGAAACACAAATCAACAATAATTCTTCATCAAATTGAGGCTGATATATGAAAAAAACAACACTCAATCTCCCGACCCCACCCTGCACCCCTGCATACAGCTTACGCTCATCCCCAACTAGCAGTGTGCCTGTCGCCCCCACACCAATCTACAACTAACTAAAGGTAGAAAATAGAGGGAGGGCCCAAACAATCCCTTCGACCCCCTCCTTCTTGTCACGCCGTCTCTTCCCCTGTTCTATGCATCTAATAATTATATCATTCCTATGTTCTTAGACAGGGGAAAACAATACTTACCCCCCCCCCCACCCCCCATGAACAAAATATCACAACTGAAACCCTGCTTTCGTCCGTTCACAATAGGTTATTGTTCGTCTGCTTCGTCTCGGTCCCGGACTCCTTCTCAGCAGTGTATATAATTTCCAACCAGTCCGCCACCACCTCCGGATTTTCGAAGAACCAAGCCTTCCCAATGAGTTCCACTCTGAGGCGGGCCGGATACATCATGTCATATTTTAGACCCTTATCTCTCAGCTTCTTCTTCACCAGTATGAAGCCCTGACGCTGTTTTTGAACCATTTGAGTGAAATCTGGGAAGAAGGAAAGAGTCGCGTTTTCATATCTCAGGGGGGCCCCGGCTCGTGCCGCCTGGAGGATGGCATCACTGTCTCGAGAATTCAGGACCCTTGCAATCATGGGACGAGGGGGGTGCCCCCGGCCTGGGCCTACCCCTCGGGACCCTGTGTGCCCTTTCAACAGTAAAAAAATTGCTAAGGCCCTTAGGCTTGAGATGATTGAGGATCATATTTTAGACAAATAAATCCGGCGTTTGACCTTCTGATTTTTCCGGCACCCCTAGGATGCGGACGTTGTTCCGTCTGGCCCTGCCCTCCTAGTAGTCCAGCTTGCGGTCTGTGAGGGCTCTTGAAGTCTTAAGGTCACGCACCTCTTGCTGCAGTAGATTCACGTAATCAATTAAGCTGGCTGTCTTGAGTTCGAGTGTCTTGACCTTCTCGTTCGCCTTCGTAAGGTTCGCCCGTATCAGCCCCATCTCAAGAGTAACAGTGTCCAGCTTATTGTCCAGGGCCTCTATCTTCTGGCCAAGGGATGTCTGCACTCCGGTAATCGCCGCCATAAAATCCGTTAACGTTGGCTCGATGGGGGATTGCACAGCTTCTCCCCCCCAGGCGAGGTCTTCCTAATTTCCACCGGGGACCCTTTGGTCACGGTGAATCGGTCCAACTTGTTGGACTGGACAATTCTGGACCCCCTGGATGACCGAGGCAGGGACTTCTCCTATTCCATTTTTGTCGCCATCCCACCTCTTTCTTCCACTTCACCAGTTGCGGCGGGCCTCCTCACTTTGGACCAGGGGCTCAGATCCCCACCTGAAGCCCCCCGATGAACCGCTCACTATCCCGCCCACTCCTGGTATCCACTGTGTCGTTACTCAGCCACACAGTCCAAAACGCACCTTAGCTCACCAGCCACTCCACTCACCGCTGCAACGCCTATCGCGCTTTTCACGGGCTTCCCGGTGCAGTCCTCTATCGTGCGAGTAGTCACCTTCAGCACTCCCAGCTGATCGAAAGGGTACTGTCTGCTTTCGTCAGCAAAGGCGCCACCTCATCTCCTCCAGAGGTACACAATTTAGGGGCCTCCATCCGCCGATTCCCACACCCCGCCTCAGCCAAAAGCAGCGTGGGAGGGCCAAGTGGAGCCCACGTAGGCCGACCCCTCCTGCTCTTTCCTTTTTAAGCACCCCTGTGGGTCCTTTCTCAGGCGGATCCCCTCAAAATGGGGGAACTTCTTCACTTTCTTATTGGCTCCACACTCACTGGGCTTCTCAGAACTGGGCCGCCATTGAGCCCCATATCCACACCTCACCTGACCTCTGGCTCCCCGCAGCCACTGCCCGGGCTCTAACTGTGCCCCTTTGATGCCTCTGCGGGTGGGCGACTGTTCAGCAGATGTGTGCCCGTCTTCGGCCGATCTCAGCCCTGCACATTTCCAGGAGGCTCTGTATCCCGAGATGCAGCCTGTGCCCGGGGCTCCCCCCCCCGCTCCTCTGCACCGCCGCTGCTCTCCTTCGCGGTCAGGTGCCCCAGGGGATCCTGCGCTTTGTAGTTCGGTCCGCCGCCTGCCGGACCTCGGCCTCCGCTTGGTCTGTAGCTCGGGCAGTCCCACCAGTCAGGCGAGGCCCCGGCGCGCACTCCTTGCGGGGCCTCAAACCTCCGCAGACGGTCCCGGCATGTCAGATCACCCGCACCTCCTCTCCGCCGCTTCACCACATTGCCGCCGGGCCCCGTTGAATCCAGAGTTTTCGGGCCGGTCCGGTGGCGGCCGGACCTCTGCCTCCGCTTTGCGCCCACTTCCGGGCGGCCTCACAAGTAAATCTAGGCCCCGGCTTTCACGCCGGCCAAGGCCCCACACCGCAAGTCGACCGATCTCTGTCCCCAGAGCACCGGGACTGCCCAGAGCGGCACCCTCGGTGATCGCTACTATTCCCGGTGCCGGGGATGGGGTGGGGGTACAGGATTTGTGTCAGGATAGACCGGCAGGGAAGGGAAGTCGGCGGAGCCGATTCCCTACGTGGCCATCTTGGTCGCCGGCTTGGCTCCTCCCTCATTCTTGCTAGTTTTAGAACTCTGCACACTTTACCCATGTTAGCCAGTAGGGAACTGCCTGGTGTCCCCCTGTAAACCTGATCAAATTGGCATATTCCTAATTGGTATATTTAACTTACCTATAATTCTCTCGTATAAGGCACAAGATGTATCCAGGGCTTGGACGTTAAATACCACCAGTGGACTGCAGCACCTATTTTATAGTCTACTATAGTGGCATTTCAAATATGGCTTCAGGCCCACTTGTGTATTTTGACTGTAGCAGTGTAAAAACAGCAATCCAACCTGTCAAAATAAACACTTTTGACAGGTCAAAGCCTCCCTTTTAAATATTAAAAAAGTTACCCATGCAGGTGTTGGAGCCCAAAAGGTAGGCTGCAAAGTTTTGAAAAGTAGGACTTGTAGAAATGTATGTTAACATGTCCTTACATCCAAAAGCTATTTTTCCACTGTGACTGTCCTAGCTGTCCTGTGTACAAAACTAGATTAACAATCCTAATACTGTATCTCAGGAATAGGACTAGCTGGGAAAATAATTAAACACCATATTTTAATAGTGATTAAAACTCCCAATTCAAAGGGGAAGTCAGATTTGTAACAAATATTAGGAAAAACGAACTTTTAGAAAGTCACATTTTTCTCAGCCCCAACTTCTTCTAGAGGCTATATTTACATTTGCTCTCAAATGTCTTCTATCCAGGGATTATCATTTGAATAGGTGTGTAAAAGGTGTGAAATGCCTCCCAGGAACAACTGATAGGCTGAACTGAATAGGCATAGATGATGTCTCTGAAACGCACAGAATAGGCAGGGTGGGGGCTGTGAGCATCCTTTTTGACATTACAGCATCAAATCCTGCTTGAGTGTTAAATCCTGATTGACTGATCTGCTAGGCTTGCAAATAAATCACGGGGCTCACTTGAAAGGACAGGAACAGGTTGGCAAGACAATTTTGTGTATCCACTGTCTGGTTGGTGCTGAATCCTGCTTTGTCCTACCAAACTTCTGTCTCTGGATGTATTGGTGGTTCAGTGGCTTCTTCAAACTGAATTTTGGTTTTAGGTGTGACAGGACACTAGGATTACCATAGTACACTCACAATGCATATACCTAGCACTCAGAGTCCAAGTTGAGTGTGGAAGAAGACTTTTGCCATCTTGAAAATGACCAAAGTGGGTAACGATGGCCTCTGGAATGTTTAAACCATTAGGGTGTGCCCAGGAGTCATTCCCACCCACTAACTTCTGCCAGGCATAAATGTGGCATCTTCAGGGATCTACTTCAAAACACGTCCTGGACCTGCGAAAGAGCAGAAGAGAAATGGACCTGTTGTCTGTTACTTGATAGGAGCCCTGAGGGACTCAACCTGCTCCCTTTTGTACCCAAAGCAACAAAGTGGATCCCAAGAGCCACAAGGCTGAACTCCTGTTAGCTATCTTGACCCGATATATCGGAAATGTAAAATTACTACAGTAAATAATTTGTTATCATTAGGTAAACAACCACCTAATGAATGGGTCTGTTATAATCTCTATAAATTTCTAAAGTCTTTTTTAATACTATACTAATTTTTATGATTTTCTTCATGTAAATTGTTTTTAAGTTTGTGGTCCTCAGTTGAGTACCAAAGCAAATAAAAATCCTTTGACTTTGACTTTGACTGTTAGCTATAGGAATACAAAAGCTACAAGAAGCCTTCCTGCAACTGCTCAACTTACTAGTGGCAACTGGCCCTCGGCTGGAACCTGTTTACGGCCTGTGCCTGGCACACTTTGAGTCTCTAAGTATCTCCCATGATGCCCTTTAGAGCTTTAGAAGTGTTATCCTGTGATGAATAGGGACTAAAGTCAGAAGGTAAAATCTTTGACCAGATCAAACTTGGTTGGTGTATCCAACCTACGCCACATTGTGGTCAGCGTCAAATTGAGCCTAGGTCCTGTTCTGCCACAACCGTTGACAATCATTGGCAACTTGTGCTTCTTGGAGCTATTGCTACTTAAAACTTTAAAAATGTGTATCTCCAGTTCCCCTATTGGATTTTTGTTCTTTTGGTCATTACATTTAATTCTATTTTTCTTATTCAGTTTTGGATTTTTATTATTTTGCAATCTGTCTTTATTACTGTTCTAGTAAGGCATAAATACTTTACACATTGTCCAAAGTTAAGCCTGTCTACTCTGTGACATGGCTACCAGGAGGTTGAGCTCAGGTTAATTTAGTGACTGTAAGGTTTTACCCTGATACGGGCTGTGATTATTCCTTGAGGTGTGTAGTCACACACCCCAAATTATAATGACCTTTCTCATAGTATCTATATGGATATATATTTATCTATATGGATGTATGCAATTATTTTTATTACAAGATCCTGGCAGACAGCTAAGAAGAGATTTTATCAAGAATGAGTACAGCACAAATCTTCTAGCCAGAGTTTGTCAGAGGCTTTTACCAACAACAAAATCCTTCTCTATAAAGGTAATGTGTGACATTTTAAATAGGAAAATACCTATCTCTAGGCTTTAATAGAGAGAAATAACAAACAACTCTGAAATGCCCATTGCCCTTAATATATGCTTTTTAAAATCAATATGAGGAGCCTACTGTGTTTATCATAGATTTTCATCCTAAACAGATCGGACCTATGTCATCAGAAACCTTATTTTCTACTGAACCAATCAGGCCTCTATTTGTTATTATTGGTTTGTCATCATAACGAACTGGAGCCTCCCGTACTGAGATCAAGCTTTCCAACAAGTCAACCACCAGGCATATAGTTATAAAATTACATAGTAATCAAAATTACAGTTAGCAAAGCGAAATACAATCTCTCCTAAGAATACCTAACAAGGATTCTGACAGTGCAAATCTTCTATACCTACAGTTTGTCAGAGGAAGTAACCAGGACCAAAAACATAGCATACTATTTTAATTTATGAGATTCCTTATAACAAAATACCTATCTGAAGACATTAATAAAGAGTAGTAAGAATCTACCCATAAATGCCTATTGACTTTAACATATTCGGACTGGGAACCAAGACCGGCCCTGGCAAACTGCTCGGTCGCCCCCCCTGACGGGGTGGGGAGGTGCAGCCGAGCTGTTTGCTAGGGCCGGTTTTGGACGATTTTGTTACAGGTGACCGATATTGCCTGCCCTGGTAACAAAAACAGCCCCCCCAGGGGCCCAAAACCAGTCCCCACCATAGCATCACACCGGGGAACGCCCGGTGCCCGCTACGTCCAGTCCGGCCTTGGCTCACACCTACTGAAGGGTGCATAAACCGACAACCAGCAGGCATACGTTTGTAAAATTACAAACGTACAAAACTACAGCTTGCAAAACAATGTACAACCCTTCAATAGACCCTGACAAGAATCACCACAGTGCAGTTCTACTTCCAGGGTTTGTCACTGTGGGTGACCAACAACAATGCCCTTGCCTACTCAGGTAATCTGTGAAATTAAATGTAACCACATACCTTTTTCCAGTCTGTAACATAATGTGATAACAATCCACTGTTGGTGGCCTATTGACTTTAACGTATGCTTTTTACAATGAATAAGCCAGGCCTACTGCCTTAGTCATACCTTTTCATAATAAGCAGACCAGACCAATTGCATTTGACATAACATTTCCCTGCACACCTAGCAAGCCTATAGCTGTTATAATTGGCTTTTCAACAGAACCAACTCAGGCCTACTCTACTGTGCATACGCATTCCCACAGGGAAACAACCAGGTATACAGTAACGACATTGCACATGTATACAAAATTGCAGTTGGCAATGCAAACTACTATCTGTCCTAACAGGTCTTAACAAGGGTTCTCACAATCCAAATCTGCTATACCCATGGTTTATCACAGGTTGTAACAAATCAGCGAAATCCTTGTCTACTAAGGCAAACTAAGAGGATGTGGTGAAATGGCCGGAGCTGTTGACTTTGGAGTTGGGGAACCATGTTCGAATCTCTGCGCTGCCTCGCCATCCTTTGATTCTGGACAAATCCCTTAATCTCCCCGTGCCAACCAAAAATTAATGTGTTCTTGTGTAAGGTAATTGGCGCTCTTGTGAAGCACTCCAAAACCTTTGGGTCGAGATCAAACTATATAAAACTGCAACAAAAAAAATGAGTTTCAGTGTAAAAAGGCTTTCATTTTAGAAACTAACCAGCAACCCTAAATGCCTATTTACTTTTAGATAAACATTTCACAATCAATATGTGAGGCCTATTGCCTTTATCGTAACTTTTCAGAGTATATAAACAGGTCTATGGCCTTTATAACGGTCTTCTTTCCACAAGACAGCCATCAGGTATATTTTAACAGAGCCGAACAAGGATTATTGTTGCGCATACTTTCTATTCCAAGGTTTGTTCGGGTGAATACCAATAGCAAAACCCTTGTCTACTACTGTAATCTTTGAGATTCCATGTTACAAAATAACTGCCTACAGCCTTTAACCGCATGCGCGCTAGCGGTTTTCCCGCTGTGCGCTGGGTTTTTAAAAAACCCGCGGTTCATGACGAGCTCAGCTCGTTATGAGCGTACGAGAGGCGTAACTCATCCGCCTCGAAGGCAATCCATCAAGCATATTGTCTTTAACCCCTGGTTTTCACATGAGGTAGGAAAGGCCTGCTGGCTTTGTCATAAAGTTTCATCATAAACAGATAATAAAACCTATGAAATCTGGCATGACTTTTCCAGTGAACCCACAAAGTCTACTGCGCCAACCATTGGCTTTACACCTTTACACCTTACCCAGGGCCACTGGAATTTTGCAGCAGAAGAGGATCAAATTATGTCAAGATTGCACAAATTATGCAGCAAGAAAAGGCAATTTATGCGGCATTATGCCGCCACATTTTATGATAGTATCACTTCATTATTTTGGCATTTTTACACCTCGTAATAGTGTCTGGGAATAGAGTGCACTTTATTAATTACAATTTAACACCCAAATGCAGCAACAAGTAACTTACAGGTGACCAGTCGAACCTAGTGAAAAGCGTTTTGGTGCGTATGCAGGAACCCGAGCTGCTGTAGTTTTTGTAACTTTCGATCCCTTTGTGCTAGGAACACCATTTTTTTTTAACATGAAAATGTTTTTTGTTACAATCTTCAGATTATGCAGCAGATGGTGGATTGCGTGGCAAATGCGGCAAATACATAATTATGCGAAAATCACCATGGCAGCAGAATCACATAATTCCAGTGGCCTTGACCTTCCCCACCACCAGCCTATTCAATGACAGAGTTAAGAAGGCATGCTGGGAAAGAGGGGAGAGAAAGGCGCAGAGTGGAGACACACAGAGGAAATGGGAGAGGGAGAAAGAAGGAGTAGCATTCTGTAGGTGTCAGAGAGAGAGGGCTAGTAGATGGGAGAGGAGAGAGAGAACAGTACTCCCCTACTATGACATGGACAGCAGGGGCGAGGGTAGTAGATGGGATGTTAGAGGGAGGCAGAGAGGGAGAATTTGAGAAAGAGAAAATGAGTAACAAGAGTGACAAAAGGGTTAGCTATATAAGATGAGAGAGGGAGAGAGAGAACAGTATATAGTGATGTGAAAGCAAGAGGGAGAAAGGGGTAGCAAAGAAGATCGGGAGAGAGAGAGAGACAATGAGAGAAAGTGGGAGAGGACAGGGATAGATGGCATAGAGAGGCATAGATGGCGGACATGCTAAAGGGAGGGCACAGAGGAAGAGTGGGTAAGAGAGGAGTGAAGAAGAAGTAAAACAGCCCGTTACTGTTAAAGGAAGGAAGGACAGACGGGTTAGCAGAGGAGGCAAAGAGAGGGCAGAGAGAAAGAGAAGAGGGCAGTGAAGGCCTGGCAGGCTGTCAGAGGGAGCCTGGCAGAGAAACTGGGAGAGGGGGTGAGAGAGATGGCAGGATGGGAGAGAGCGTGAGAGACGGCAGGAAGGGAGAGAGCGGGAGAGAGATGATGGGAGAGAGGACGAGAGAGACGGCAGGAAGGGAGAGAGGGCGAGAAAGATGGCAGGGTGGGAGAGAGGGCGTCAGACAGACAGCCAGAGAGTGGGAGCAGCCGCCCGCGGGCGGGAGCAGCAGTGACGCTGTTACAGACAGAGCGAGGGAAGGAGGGAGAGAGTGACGGGAGGGAGGAACGGCGGCCGCGATTACTGACACTTCAGGAGAGAGGCGCGTGAGGAGAGCTGAGAGTGACAATGTCAACAACGTGCGGGAGGGCATGAAGAAAGAAGACCCTTGCAGAGGTGACAGGGAGAGAAGAAGAGACAGCCACTGGTGAAGGAGGGTCAGAGACTGAGTGTAATAGGATAGAAATGCGACATTGTCAGGGAGAGAGAGCAGTGACGGAAACACGGTCATTAGACATGAGGGGAATAGGGTGTGAGGCTGAAGGGGGTACCAGGCGCTCCCCCTACTCAGGGGAGACGAGGTAGAATCAGAGAGAAGCGCTCCACAGCCAGGGGCAGAAGACGGGGTCTGGGTACAGGCGAGAACGAGGGGGCATTGGGTACAGGCAGCATCCATAACAGGGCGCGCTGGTGAGTGCCTACCAACCCATCCTGCCCCCCAGGCCTGGAGAACAGACAGCAAGGCCCAGCTGCAGCCGCCCTGGCCGCCCGCCAGCCCCAGGAGAGGGCCTGTCTCCGCCGCCTGCAGGAGGAGTGATTCACCGCGGCTGCACAACGGGGCCTGTGTGCAGCGGCAGCGGCGGCCAGAGGGCCTGCTTGTTTTGGAACAGACGTATTGCGTCGAAAAAATAAAGTTTACGAGGGCTTGAACCGGAGCTCAGCGACCGCGGCTCTATTTTAAGAAGCGTCTCGCGCTGTCAAATAGACGCAGGCAGCACTAGGCGCGTCTGTGATGGCCGAACTGGTTTGCGAGATGGTTGTCGCGAGCAAATGTAGCGCCTTGATGTTTACCCTGAAATGAAAACGGGCCACTGCGCTGAAATATTGTATAAATCAGTGTGACTAAAAAAGGTGGCGTTCTGAGTCGAAAATTGACATACTGGCTGGTTTGACACGCCTTGATTCTGGTGGTGAAAACCCTATCAATGGGTTGCGGGAAGTTAACATAAGCCGGGAAAGGGGGGCGGGTTAGACAGGGGAGACAGCTTGCCACGAACAATACTTTTACACTCATATTGTGTACCCACCAAAATAATGACATTGTATATAACTTTAATAAAGAAAAATACAACATGGTGGCCTTTGATGTGTTATCCTAATTGTAGCATCACCACAGGCGCTTAGTATTAGTTGCACTACTCGTTTCTGGCATTCAATAACTTATAGAGCTCAAATCTCACCCTTGAAGAAAAAAATGCGAATAAAACTAGACCAACACATCAACGTTTTATGTAAAATCTGTAAATGATTTAAACCTTGGTGTCAAACGAGACTACAGTATTTCATTTACCTTCAGGGGACTGAAGCAATGTAAGCAAAATATTTATTTTATACTAAAAGCATGCCTAGAAAACTTTCAAGAAACGACAGAATTTTCAATGTGCCTCATTCCTAAAACGTAGTGAATCATTTTATGTTTAATAACAGAATCTTCGAAGCATGACATGAATTATTTTTCAAAGCTCATTCCATTATTTAGAAAAAAATGATTTTATGTTAACATGCCACGAAATGATATAATGTGATGATGCGAGAATCGACCTGGAGTGAAACTTGTTTTTAACTCATGCCAATCTGGCTACAACAATTTCACAGTGTATCTTCCAGTCTCCTTTTTCAACGTAATATGCTTTTTTTGTTTGTCTTCATTTTATGGGAACTCTGTCGAGGATCTGGTATATTCTCTGAAGAAGGGTGTTCTTTGTCTAAGGTTCCACTTGTGGGGCAGAGGAGGGGGGATTGGCTTTAGATTTAAAGGTGGCTTCTACCATCCTAGATGTTTGTCATGGTCTTGCAAGAAGTCTGGTGCAGGTGTCCCGGAGGTTAAGCGGGAAGTGTCCGTGGCTTGGAAAGTGTATTTGATGGCTGAACATTCCTCTCTTTCTGTCTTTGAATCACAAAGGGACTTGATGATGCTGGTGGAAGACCAATAATGACTGGTCGAGGCGGTGCCATGAGTGCCTGCTCAAACACCGTCTGCAGATTCCCTTGTTGCCCCTCTTAGTCCTTCATGGCATGTCCTCATTTATTCCAGATAGGCACCAGGATTTGATGAGAGGGGCTGGCTGAGAGATTAATCAATGTGCTTACAGGAACAGACAATGATCTCTGTGATCCACTGATAAGCATGCAAGCCTCATCCATGAACTCTGATAGAGCATTTACGAGCATTTACGACCGCTTATGCCTATCTGGACAGCACTACCGTCTTCTCTCATAATTTAAATGCATCAAACTTGTGGAAGGGAAGAGAAAGAGGTTCCTTAATAATGATCCTAAATTGTTATAAGTAGCGCTTCTTATCTAGGTTCTCACATTTCTAAGTGCTGTAAATCACAGGTACTACTATTATCCGGTGTAATGGATTTTGATAGAATATAATGCACCTGTAAAAAGGCGGACGGGATAGCCATCACTTTTGTGAAGGAGTAGCCCCTCTGCCAAACTCTAAATCAGGCTTTAATGCTCCTATTTCATTTCAGTAATGAGTGGTCCCCATAAAATGTGGTGGAGCGTGTAAATAAAGATACGGACTGAGAAAAATATCTGTGCGATCTGTCCGTGATATATTGGTCAGAGAAGATCTAGGTCTTTCTAGCGTAGCCAAAAGATACTGATTGGATTCCACCATTGCCGCTGAAAAATACTATGAATAAAGTCTTTCCAAGAGCAAAGGAACTAAAAACTCAGAGGACGCCCAGGGATCACAAGAAGCATGAATTGTGGACATGGAGATTGGCAAAGGTGCAGAGTTACAAAGAATATGCTTCACTATGGAACGCAAGAATTCTCCCAGAGGTTGACAAAGCGGGTTTTCTTTGACATACGCAGCTCACTGGGAGATTGCTGCAGCATCTCCAGCTGCACTTTAAATTTAGAAGAATCAACGCTTGTGACTATGGCATTAAGTTGTCCTCCAAATTAGCCTGGCTAGCACCCATGCACCTTGGAGGTGCAGTGCTGGTCGATCTGTCACATTCATTTGATAGTGGGCATGTGTCCGTGAGAAGAAGCTGCCTACACTCAACCCACATCACTGCGCTGTCTTTCTACACAGCCTTGCGCCTGTTTGTTGGAGTGAAGGCTGGTTGTCTGCCAGTGTGGTCTGGTCTTCTGGCTTCAGCATTCACAGACTACCAGCACTCTTTTTGCTGTAGTCCTAGTGCCCAACAGATGTGTCATTTCTCCGGATGTCTATGCACATGAGGTCCATAGGATCAGGATCCTCTCATACTCATCTCTGCTTAAAATCCTCTACAGGCACAAATTGATATCATAGGCTCTGAGTGAGGGAGTACATCTCTTAAGCGCACACAGCATACGGAACTAGCTATAGGCATTTCCATTTGTGGCACAAAAATTATACTAGACATATGAGGAAAAAGCTATTTGCCCAGGATAAATCAGTTTGGCGAAGGACGAAGGAGAGGATTCAAACTCAGGCCTTCTGGTTACTCAGATGGTATCTCACCTATTAACCACAGTTCCTTAACCTTGCCCATTTAAACACCCCACGGGAACCTGGTAGGCCCACAAACAACCTGTTCATCTACCAGAGGAGAGGTAGCAAGGAATCTGAGGTGGTTTTGGACTCAATTATGATCTTTGAGCCCTTCAGATCAGCCTCTTTTACTGTATTCTCTATCTGATCATGCCGGATTGGCCAATTGGCAACAAACAAACCTGCAGGATACCGTTAATGCTCTATATCATAATTGAACACTGAGATGAGCTCGTGATGTTAGAATTTACAAAATATGGCACCATGGTGGTGGAGGATTCCATTTCCTTTTGGGCTCTGGCCAGGCACGTGTCGTTTGTATCTTCAGAACCGACTTCACCATGTCGCGGTCTTGAATCTATCTATATCGGATAAGCCTCCAACCTCCCTACACTAGTTGTTCACCAGTTCCCATCACCCAAACGGTTGGTTGCCAGCATGCCACATATGTCTCTTGGACAGAGTTAGGAGGCCTCATCTATTCAGTATTTTTGAATTCATTGATATCAGATACTCCAGCAACATCAGCAATTTGCAGGCTACCCCAAGATACAGCGGAAGTAACCTTTAGTCTTTACACAAGATCACAATTACAGTTAGGAGATACAATAGTATGGAATCTCGAAGATAAAAGCGAAAGAGAATACGACCCAGGTGACAGTCCCAAGGAACTCAATCATCTATAATCCAATATGTGATTTAGTATGCCACTGGTAGAAACACCCTGAAGAAGGTTAAGCACCGAAATGCGTAGGTGACAATGATGTCTTTTAACCAGTGTTTCCCATAAAATAATTGGAACTGACTTTCAGTTCCATTGCTGTATTGACCATTTGACTATACTGTATAGCATGTTGTGAACTTCTTTGTGTGGGTATACCTATATGGAAAAAGATGTATGAATGAATATTCAAACTTGTGATTATCAATTTGCATATCTGTGTGGTATTTTAGTATATATTTTTGATATCAACCATAATCTGGGTAAAAAGAGAAGTAAATAAAAAAAATATATTTTTGCAAATGTCTTGTGTGAAGTACGGTCTTTACTTGGATATCCATGATATATTTGCAGCACAATTGTATAAGTAGCACTTTTGCCCAGTGCTGATCTCCCTTTTTCCAATTTAGGTCTCTCAGAAGAAGCCACGAAATTTTATCCACCATGGCCATCTTTTATTATTATTTTTGTATTCATTTACTAAATTAGGAATATGCATTGACAGAATCCTATATCAATTTACACATTACATTCATGTAATACGACTATATTCCTTCTCTTACAAGAAGTAGGTCAATCAAATCCTTGCTGTGAGAACAACAGAGTGAAAGACTGAGATTGCAAGGGCTAGATATAACTGAAGGAGTAGTGAGGGTCAGCGGTGTGTGGGATCTTTAAATGCACACAGACCGGGGGGGGCTAACATATCCATTGGCTGCGGTGGCATCTCGCGGAATGGGGCGGATACAAATGGGAATGCTTCCTCTTTCTTGCCTTCTCCTAAACACCCAGCTAGACTTTAAAATTACTTTTCAAATTCAAATTCAAATAATCTTTATTCGGATAAAATATATGATCAAAGACCGCAACATCTCATTCGCATTTAAGGCAACATAGCTAAGTAAATGGACATCACGGATGTGGGCCTACATACACACGCAGAGCATAATCCATTGCCACCTGATAAAAACACTAGAAAGGTCGGGTCATATGGCTGATGTGGCAGTTTAATAAAAATATAAACTTTCCTGGATTCCAGAGTCAGTCTAAGATGTCTTTAAATATTTCTTTAAATATAAAAAAATCCATGATTACTTCTTCCTGGGCAAATGGGGGGTAGGAGAGGGGAGGACAAAATATAAGTGTTTTCTCAATTACTTTCTCTGTGTTAGCAAGTTTGCTCAAATTAACGTAACCAAAAAGTATGCAAAATTGCATAACTTATTGAAGATATAAACTATTTTCTAGGGACGATAGAAACTATTCGGGAAGAAACACGTTTCAAGGACTTTGGTAAGACGGATGTGAATCAGTCTATTGAATATATGCTCCAGCTGTCTGGCCCAGCAAACCTTTGCCTGTAACAATACAAGACACAGTCTGACATCTTATACTTCTACAAAATTGCCAAAATGTGGAGGAACAAAGTCTATTACGCATCTAAAATACTCTCAAGAAATGTAATTTTAATAAAGCTTCCCTACTGTTGACCCTTATGTCTACCTCTTAGTCTACTGATGTTTTATTTTGATAATTTATCAGTAACAGTAAAATCCCCTTTAAACAGGTAAGGGGATGGAAGATAATTAGTTTGTAAATTGTTGAATGTGTTTACCTTGCCCACCTCGAGGCCAAAACAAGTGAACAAGTAGGAATGTGTAATGAATGTTGTTAATGTGTAAGTCAAAGCAATACTCATCTGTCTCAGTCCTACATGACCTGACAATATGAAAACCCGAATCCCTGTTTATAAGAAAATTGACGCCCATCCTAAGTTTAGATGAAGTCGAACTTAGCCGTTCCTATACATCGGCTTTGAAAATGAAACCCACAACAAACAGGTTGAAATTAGCTGTCACAACCCTTTCTTTAAATATTCAAGTTTGCTCACTGAATCATACTGCATGTTGAAAGGTGTAAGCATTGTCTAACACAGCAATGCTCAGTAGATGTGTTTGTATAAATGTAAAATTATTTCAGTTAGTAAGGATGATACATAAGAGAACCTTCTCGCCTTTGCACCGTAGACTCGACCGTCACCAATTGCCTATATCTACCCTTCAGTAAAGTCAGACACAAGGCCCAGATTTCTATGACTTGATATTATACATTGTATAAAGACACTATTCATGACGCAACAGCTTTGCTTTTGTCCAATGCAATTTGATGTAAATAACTAAGGGGCATATTCACAATGAAGTGATGGAGCGCAGCACTTGCCTTCTTGGCTTAACGCCGCTCTCCGCCACTTCAGAAATTCAGGGCTGCACCATATTTGTGCAAGGGTGCCTGCGTTACAGGGAAAGATTATTTATGTGCAGGAAGGTGTCCCTTCCTGCACATAAACAATCATCAATTGCCTTTTGTAACTTATATGTGTGCTGCAAGTTGCAAAGCATAATTGTTTTTAAAGATTGTTTATGTGCAGGAAGAGACACCTTCCTGCACATAAACAATCAATGGTATTTTTCTGTTTCTATTGTGCAGCACACATAGAAACAGCAAAAACAAGGAGAAATAAAGCATTTCTCCTTGTTTCACCAAGGTAAGACGAGGTTTTAATTTTAGCACTGCCCCATAATTACGCCACCCTTGTGAATATGGAGCAGCATCAACATCTATGGGTGTTGCAGAGGTACGCCCACCGCAACACCCATTGCCCTCCCCTTTCACTCTAAGTGTAGCTAGAAAGGGTGCCTTATTTACAAGACAGCGTTAAGCCAAGTTAAGTGGCTTAACGCTGCCTTGTATATAAGGTGAAGACAGTAAAAGTGCCGTTCTGGTGGCGATAGGGGCTCGTAAATATGCCCCTAAGAGTTTGAAGTTGGCTTGAAGAATTGCCTGTGGATCTCGTGAGACCAGTAATTATTGATCCGTAAATCACCTAACATATATTCCATTGTCTGTCAGTTAGAGGGGGAGAGGTGTGGCGCTGCGGCCAGGGCGACTGACGCTGGAATCTGGGGATCAGGGTTCGATCCCCGGCGGCAGGTTAGCCCAGCACCATGTGACTCTGGGCAATAGCTTGCTTAATCTTCCCGACGGCCCCCAGCGCCTAGAGACCCTAACGGGTGATTGTGCGCTATACAAATGTGGATTATTATTATTATTATTAGAGTTAGTGGAGGAACACAGTAACTACACTGCAGTCAAAGAAACATTACATCTTGACAGTTGCCAAATCTATAGACAGTTGCCAAATCTATAGACAATGTAATAATCTAGGAAGTACATATTTTAGGTAAAAAATTAGTGCAAGTGTATCATTGGTATACATTTTTCCCTTGCATTCTTGATGATGCAGGGTATTTCCAGGTGTGTGTCTGTCTTGAACAAAGCCTTAAACAACTAAGTAAAATAGCAGTACTGGTGACAGTGGGCATCCATGTGTGACTAAAACAAAGCTTCTGATTGAATTGGTCAAACCACGTGGCTCAGGGTCTTTGTATAGGATGTTAGTCCTGTTACTAAGATGTTCATTGACCCCGTATTTCTCCAGTACCTGAAACATAAGCTGCAAATTAACTCAATCAAAAGCGATTTTAAGTCGGAACCACAAATTTCCCAACCAGCAATGCCTTAACAACGCAGGCTTAACAACGTCATGTCTTAACCACGCATGCCTTTACCACGAATGCCTTTACAACAAATTTAGTTGTAATGGAATAATTGGTAAAATCATAGGCGTGGTTAAGAATGTGCCCTAGCACCCATCCTGGGTCCTAAAACCGGTCACCCGCCCAGGTTCTGCCCCAACCCCAGCCCTAAAAATATCCCAACCCCTTGCCCTAACTCCTAAAAGCAGACACCAGCCCTAAAAACAAGACCCACCACAGCCCTAAAAACAACCCCAGCCCCCCTGTGCCCTGAGCCCTAAAACCTGTCCCGAGCCTTGAACATCTACTCCCCTGTCCTGACCCCTAAATCCTTGACCCCAGACCTAAAAAACACCCCAGCCCCCCACCCTGAGCCCTCAACCCCCCGCCCTGAGCCCTAAATCCTTGACCCCAGCACCAAAACACACCCCAGACCCCCACCCTGAGCCCTAAAACCATCTCACAGCCGTGTAAAACAACTCTGACTCCCTGCCCTAAACCCTAAAACCTTTACCCCATATTTAAAAAACATCCCAGTCCCTTTCCCTGAGCTCTAAACCACCCCCAACCCACCCACCAGTCCAGAAAACTATACTGACCCACACCCAGCCCACAAAACTACCCCCGACCCAACCCCAGTCCACAAAACTACCCCCAACCCACCCCAGCCCACAAAATTACCCCTGACCCCCCAGAAAATATCCCCCGTCCCAACTTTCCAGCCTCCCACCCAAAAAACAGCCTCCCAGTGAAAACAAAATCGTACTCACCAGCTCACTTCCGACCCTCCGCCCAGATCACTAAAGCGCTAACTACCATGGACGTATAAACCAGACATATGCTTGGTAAAGGCATATGCATGGTTTAGACATTCGTGGATAAGTCTGCGTTGTTCCGCCACGCGTTGTTCTGACTGCGTGGTTTAGGTTGTTTCCCATCAAAAGCATTTTTAATGTCTAGTACCATTGCAGGTAACGGTTAATTTCCCCTTACATGTAAGGTTCTCAATGGTTTACAGTCATAATATCGAGTAAAAAATATAGAATTACCTTAATATCGAGTTAAAAATATAGAATGGACAGAATATCGAAGGGACAGAATATAGACTACAAAAATATCGAATGAAATGGACAAAATATCGAATGGAAAGAATATTGACAACAAAAATATCGAATTCGAGGTAAGTTAATATCCATTTACATAAATATAGAAAGTCAAAATATCGAAGTATTTAATATAGATGTAAAATATATCGATTTTTTAATAATATCGATTTTTTTTAAGTGTTTATTATGTTAGTATATGTGTGAAAAGTGTATATTTATTTTATAATTTATTTTAAGTAGTGAATTTTATGGTATTTAATTTTTGCGTAATTTCATTCTGTAGCGGGTTGTGGGTGTATAGGGGAATAGGGTGGGAAGTAATTTAATTATAATTGATTAAATGTTTTAATTTATTTATAGGTATTTTTTTAATTCATTGCTAATTATTTTTTATTTGGTAATTAATTAAATTATAATTGGTAAGTCATTTTTATTAATTGATTAATTGATAATTATGGTAATTTTATTAATTTATTTTCTGTATCAGGTTGTGGGTTTATAGGGGAATAGGGTGTGAAGTAATTAAATTATAATTGATTAAATGTTTTAATTTATTGGTATTTATCTTTAATTAATTGTTAAATATTTGTTAATTGGTAATTCATTAAATTATAATTGGTAATTAATTTTTATTAACTGATTAATTGATAATTATGTTAATTTTTTTTTCTGAAGCGGGTTGTGGGTTTATAGGGGAATAGGGTGGGCAGTAATTTAATTATAATTGATTACATGTTTTAATTTATTTACTGGTATTTATCTTGAATTCATTGTTAATTAATTTTTAATTGGTAATTAATGAAATTATAATTGGTAATTATTTATTAATATTTGTTTAATTGATAATTATGTTAATTTTATTAATTTATTTACTGTAGCGGGTTGTGGTTTTATAGGGGAATAGGGTGGGAAGTAATTTAATTGTTATTAATTACATTGATACATTTATTTATTGGTATTTAGTTTTAATTAATTGTTAATTATTTTTCATTTGCTAATTAATTAATTGTAAATTGGTAATTAATTTGTATTAATAGGTAATGATTATTAATACATATTTTTTATTTTTATTTTTATTTGATTAATTATTATATTATATTACATTTGTACTTATTTTTAATACATTTTTAATTGGTATTAATATTTTTTTTAAATTAATATATGGAGTATTTACTTTCCCTACTGTTGCACTCACTGGAGTGGGAATAGTAATTTTTACCCCTACGCTATCCTACGCTTTCTCTACTGTTGCACTCTCTGGAGTGGGAATAGTAATTTGTACCACTACGCTATACAACGCTTTCCCTACTGTTGCACTCTCTGGAGTTGGAATAGTAATTTTTGTTCCTACGCTATCCAACGCTTTCCCTACTGTTGCACTCACTGGAGTGGGAATAGTAATTTTTACCCTCCCACTATCCAACGCCTTCCCTACTGTTGCACTCTCTGGAGTGGGAATAGTAATTTTTACCCCTACGCTATCCAACGTTTTCTCTACTTTTGCCCTCTCTGGAGTGGGAATAGTAATTTTTACCCCTACTCCATCCAACGCTTTCCCTACTGTTGCACTCTCTGGAGTGGGAATAGTAATTTTTACCCCTACGCTATCCAACGTTTTCCCTACTGTTGCACTCACTGGAGTGGGAATAGTAATTTTTACCCTCCTGCTATCCAACGCTTTCCCTACTGTTGCACTCTCTGGAGTGGGAATAGTAATTTTGAACCCTATGCTATCCAACGTTTTCCCTACTGTTGCACTCTCTGGAGTGGGAATAGTAATTTGTATCCTCCCGCTATCCAATGCTTTCCCTACTGTTGCACTCTCTGGAGTGGGAATAGTAATTTTTACCCTTACGCTATCCAACGCTTTCCCTACTGTTGCACTCTCTGGAGTGGGAATAGTCATTTTTACCCCTACGCTATCCAACGCTTTCCCTACTGTTGCACTCACTGGAGTGGGAATAGTAATTTTTACCCCTACGCTATCCCACGCTTTCCTTACTGTTGCATTCTCTGGAGTGGTAATAGTAATTTTTACCCATACGCTGTCCAACGCTTTCCCTACTATTGCACTCTCTAGAGTGGGAATAGTAATTTTTACCGCTACGCTATCCAACGCTTTCCCTACTGTTGCACTCACTGGAGTGGGAATAGTAATTTTTACCCCTACGCTATCCAACGCTTTCTCTACTGTTGCACTCACTGGAGTGGTAATAGTAAATGTTACTCTTTCCGCTATCCTACGGTAAAAATATTTTAATATTTTTTATTAATATTACGTTCATATATATATATATGTATTAATACATCAATTTGTATGGTTTTGTTTTAATTTACATTAATTATTTATTAATTTTAATGTTATTTAAGTATTTTAAGTATGTTTAAGTTAATTATATTTATTATTTCATTAATTTTTAATTACTTTAAAGCATTTAAAAAAATTCGATATTTTGACTATTTTTTACAACGATATTTTTGATTCGATATTTTTGTACTTACCTGTTTGGAGATAGGAAGTCGATATTTTTGTATTCTATATTTTTTACTCGATATTTAGGTAGTTCTATATTTGTGTCATCGATATTATGTCAGTGATCCGTTCTCAATGCTAAGCAGGATTCTAGTACAATGCAACCTTTTCTCTATTTTTCATTTAAATACTTCTTGATTTTCTTTAATGGTTTTGTTCAAATGCTTCTCTAATTTTATTTAGCCTCAGTCTTCGTAAAGATGTTTCTATCCACATGTATAATTAATATTGTCTTGGACTGATCCCACTATACCAGCAGTTCCTGCTATTGGTGAATGAGACTTATTGATGCTGATTGAATCTGATCACATACCAAAATCCTTTTTTCTTGTCACCAATCATTTGATTTCTTCTACGATTTCAGGCACGTGCCGGTTCTCCTACCTTCCTGACCTTTGCTCATTTAATTTCTCAAGTTTGAGGTTGCCCAACCAGCTGTCAATTACTTGGCGGCTGTTATATTTTAAGTGCATAAATGCATATAAAACTCAAGGAACATCTCAGGGCCATCGTATAGACTTTGCATTCTCTCCGGGTCACTGCATGCAACAGCTCCAAAATTCTGTATCTGGTACATCAGAGACAGATGGAGCTGAATGTTCCTGGTATTTGTCAGACTAGATCTAAATGCCTACTCTTATTTGAATTCTTCACCAGTCGGTGGCAAAAGATTTTCAGCGCCTCTGAAATAAATTCATCATGGTGGGGCCCTACAGGGTTTCATCTGTCACTTGTGTTAGCTCAATGGTGAAATGTACCAACTGTGGTGGTACATAGGAGGCTAGAGTAGGAAGACAAGTGGAGTTTGGTGTTCCATCCCAAGCAGGGCAAAAAAGTGATGCAAGAATGGCTGAAGAGGGCTTAAGCATGGGAAAGTAAAGCATTCATAACCATGCAGAGAGGCACCAGATCTCCATTCCTTCTCTTCGCCTAAGAGCACTGTTATAACCCAAATGTGTGTGCATGTGTTTGAGGAAGAAGGCACATTCAATAGCTCCCAAGACAGGAGAGATTCAACCTAATGAAGCTGGGCATAAGCTTTCAGGTTATCTAAGACTCCACAGAAGTACAATTTGACGAGCGGCAAATGGATTCTATTGGAGCGAGGTTTGACATTTGGAATTTGAACATCTACTTTCCTGATATGGAGAAAATGTTGGATCCTTGAGAGATGCTTTATTGTGACATTATGGGGCCAAATATGATGTCTGTCGGAAAGCCTCCGACCGCTAGTCGGAAGCTTTCCAACTGCTCGTTGGAGGCTTTCCGATCGACGAATTACGATGTCGGTGGTCAGAGCGTGAACCGTCGGGTCATTCCGACATGGTTCCGACCGTCTCTCGAGTGTTAGGCTGGTCGGAACCGCATCACAATTCCCTATGAACGGAGTTTCCGCCATCGGGAATACAATGTCGGTTACCCACAGCCTTTCTGTGAAAGCCTTTCCGACATGGAAATGCTGTCGGAAAGCGACTTTGGGGGCCTCTTGGAGGGTATCCGTGCCTCTGCGGCCTACAGTTGGTGGGCGAGGGGGTACCTATGGGACCCCCTGTAAATCCATGCACTGTGTGGCAGGCACCATGGGGTGCCTGCCATAAGTTGCAGGGTTTTACGCACACCACCATTTCTTTATGGGAGCCTGTATTATGGCCAGTTTACAGCTGTAGCACAAGCTCCCATAGAGAGATGTGTGTATCCGACTTAACAGTGCTCAGTCGCATCATAATCGGTCAGTCCCAAGACTAAGACAGTGTTGTTTGGTGTTACCCAGATTTGATGTCCCCAAGGCGCATATATCTAAGAACTATGTTCATACAACACGGCGTAAGAACATGCAAGGAGGCCTTAAGGCATATTTACACCACCATAGTCCCGATGGAGCTGGCACTAATTGGGAAGTTTTACGCAGCTGTTGGAATGTTCCTACAATCGGCCAGAGAAGTGACAGTTGAATAAATCATGCTCACAGGACTACTGGCGCTCGCAACTACTTGGCACAGCACTTTTTAATATTATTTATGCCTATACTAACTTGTTCTAGGAATAGCATTCCCTCTGTAACCTGCGCATTGCCCGCATGTTAAATCCCTACATGAGCGGTCTCTAAACGGTCCACTTTTGGTACAAAGTCATCTATGTACAGTCACTTTATAGCATCATTGTTTTTTAACTTCTTGTTGTTTTATTCAGATTTTATGTATCCTACTTTTAACTTTTTCTAATTCGTATTTTCTTCAGTTTTTCTAAAGGATTTTAATTAATCATGCAATAGAGTATTTCACCTGAGACAGTGTTGTTCAGAGGCAACTCCGACTGACATCGTAATCAGCCCTAATGTGTTGTGACAGCAGATCCACTGCCAAGGTGTTGATGCTGACGAAATGTGTAAGCAGATATCAAGCTTGATTTTGCTGATATACAGTAATGTTTAGGTGACGTTTGTAACATCTGTCACAGGTACGACTTTTGATGTGATCCTCTCTTAGGGGGTCATTATGATGGCGGATGGCTCCCAGCTGTGCGGTGGCGGGCCTTCCGCCATCGGACTGCGTTACCCCCGCCAAATTAGGATGACAGTGGGAATCCGACCGTGGCAGGCGCAAAGACTGCCCACCACAGATCCGCCACAGGTAATCGGTCCAATTGCCTGATAGATCGGTCACCATCTGTAAAATGGTGGCGGTGCCTAGCAGGTACAGTCCGCCAAATTACAATGCTGCATCCCCACCAGCTGGTGTATGGTGGTGGAACCGCCATTTACAGGCTGGGGGGGGATTGGTTTCGGGGGCCTGTTGCAGGCCCCCCTTGTGTGGGGGGGAGGTGCGGGTGCACAGGGCATTTCACTGCACTAAGTGGCAGGCACCGTCCGGTGCCTGCCAAGTAGTGGAGTGAAAGGCACAACCTGCATTTTTAACATCGCGGTGGGTGCTGCAGTCAGCAGCACCCGCCACAATGTTTATTTATTTATTTATTTATTTATTTATTTATTATATAGTTTTGTATAGCGCGAACAAGACCCGTGGGTATCAGAGCGCTTAACATGAAATAGGAAAAGGAAAAGGGTTAACATATATATAAGCAGTTAACAAGCAACCGCAGTGAGGTAGATGATATAAATATTCGTAACACATGTGACGTTAGCGTAGGTAAATATGCTATGATTAAATTAATAACAAAAACATGTATATATAACAAATATGAGGTAGCTCGGTGTAGGTTCATGAAAGATGCTGTTCTCCTGTTCAATCAGAATCACCATTACTATTGGCTTTTAGGTTGTTCTCATATCATAGGATTATAGTATTGCCGATGCCTCCCATTCTAATGGCGTACATGATCTGTACTAAGGCAGTAGTATAACAGAACCATGATCAGTGTTCTTCACTAAGTAATGTATCTATTCATCAGCAGGCTCTTCACTTCCCGTTTGAATGTTACCATTTTCTGGATCTTCCTGATGTTTGGAGGGAGTGAGTTCCATATTCTGGGGGCCGCTCCTGAGAACGCTCTGTCATAGGTTTTTTTCTTTCGGAAGAAGGCTGGCCATAGTAGCAGCTCCTCAGCACTCCTAGCTGGTCGGTTGCCACCGGACAACTGAATTTTCTTTGCTAGATATCTTGGGGTGTTGTCGTGTAATGCTTTGTGTGTGATACATGCTATCTTCATTTGGATTCTTGCTTCATATGGTAGCCAGTTTAATACTTTCAGGTGCGGGGATATATGGTCATATTTCCTGGTTCCGGTGATAAGTCTTGCTGCAGCGTTAAGGCAGGCTTTCAATGGTGCTGTGGACATTTTTGGTAAACCAGCCAAGGTGGTGCAACCATATTCAATCCTCGAGATAACTAAGGATTGGATTGCCAATTTGAGGTCTGACTCTGTGATGAATGGTTTCAATTTTCTTAAGTAGTTCAAGTGAAAGCGGGCACTTTTCGCCATTGAGTTAATGTGGGCTTTCATGTCTAGATTCTCATCTAAGGTGATTCCTAGAGATTTGGCTGAGTTGACAAGGGTTGGGGTGCAGTTTAGCGCAGTCACGACTTTCATCCATTCCTTTATTTCTGTATTGCTCCTTGGTGGAGAAATTAGTAGGAACTCTGTTTTATGTGCATTCAGCTTCAGGTGGTTTGCGGTTAACCATTGAAGTGCCATTTTTAGTGTCTCATTCATTAATTCCAATTCTTTTATGGATCCGATCTTCAAGTATATTTGCGTGTCGTCAGCATACATGTGATAGGATATTTGAGATTTTTGGAGAATTTCTGTGAGTGGTTCGACGTATAGGTTAAACAGATCTGGGGATAGTGTCGATCCTTGAGGGACTCCAATTGAGATAGGGCAAGGAAGTGAGATTGATTGGTTAACCAGGAAGCGCTGCGTTCTGTTCTGTAAAAAGGAATCGAACCATTTCAGCACAATTCCCGATATTCCCATCCTGTCCCGTAGCCTGGTCAGTAATGCTTCATGATTTACCGTATCAAATGCCGATGACAGGTCTAGGAGAATCAGTAAGCATGCTTGATTTTGGTCAAGGGCCTGTAACGCGTCATCAATAATGTGGAGAATCGCTGTTTCCGTGCTGTGCCCTGCTCTGAATCCTGATTGGCATTCATCTAGCAAGGAGAATTTGGTGATGTGTTGGCTCAGTTGGTTCTGCACACATTTCTCAGTCAACTTGGCTAGTAAAGGGATGTTTGTCACTGGGCGAAAGTTATTTGGATCTGATGCATCCGCTGTTGGTTTTTTGATTATGGGAACGACTTGACCTGTTTTTAGGCAGTCGGGAAGGATCCCTTGTGATAGTGACGCATTTATTATTTCGGTCCATATTGGAATCAGGATGTGATTGATTTCTTTTACGCATTTTGCAGGCAGAGGGTCTTGGTAGTGGTTGTTCGGTTTGATTCCTGAGAGCGTCTTGGCAATCATGTGTTGGTCGTACAGTTCGAATGTTTCCCAGCTCGCCTTGTTTTTTGCCATAGTGCAATCGGTTGTAGAGTCGGCATCGTTAGTAAGTCGAGATTCGTTGGGAAGGTTCAACGCCGAGTTTCTAAGCTCTATTTCGAGTGCTTTGGCCTTTTCCGTGAAAAATGTGGAAAATTCATCACAGCTTAAAGGTGTTTTTGAATTTTCTTGCACTGTTTTGGCTAGTTTGTTTGATTGCTCCTTTAGGATTTCAAATAGTTTTCGTGGTCTGTTTTTGGCATTATCCAGTTCTGCTCTTATAAATTCCTTTTTTGAGTTGATGATCTTTTTATTATATTTTTTCCTTATTTTTCTGAGGGCTTCCAGTTCAGGAGATGATGGGTGTTGCCTCCATTTTCTTTCGGCCATTCTCAATTTGCGTCTATCTTCATTTAGTGCTTCGTTAAACCACGGGTTTTTAGTCTTCTCTGAGACTCGTTTCAATTTTAATGGCATGGTGTTATTAACGATATTTTTGACAGTTGCTATGTAGTGTTCTGTCAGCTCGTTAACTTTTTCCATGTTGTTGGGTGGCTTTAAGTCTCTTTCACAGCTTTCGACCAGTAGTTCCATATTTGCTTCTTTTGTGTCTCGAGTCCATTTTTTGGTCTTGAAAGGTTGCCTGGTCCTACCTTTTCTCGTTGTGGGTATCATGAATGTTATGGCGTGATGATCAGACCAGTCACATGGTGTTATGGAGTGGATTGTTGCAGCTTTGTTTCTTGAGATAATCCAGTCTAACGTCGCTCCTTTAGAGTGTGTGGGCAGTGTGCACGCTTGAGTGAGGTTTAGTTCAGTGAGGAAACCTTTAAGCATGTTGACCAGTTTGTCATTGCAGTTCTCCCAGTGCAGGTTGAAGTCGCCTAGAAATATGTTATTGGCAGCGTTGTTAGAGTTGGCTGTTATGATCTCCATTAACTCTGCTATAAACTTTGCGTTATCTCCTGGTGGGTGGTAAAATGTATGCAAATTGCAACGTTGAATGTTAGTTGATCTTATGTTAAGACCAAGATACTCACAGGATTCTAGCGGGTCGGCCTGAATTTGTTTAACCTCTATGTCAGATCGATGAATACAGGCTATCCCTCCCCCTAGCTTTCCGTGTCTATCCAGTCTCAAAACGTTGAATTGTGGTGGTACTAACAGATCCATGGTTGGGGATGAAGATTCCGTAAGCCAAGTTTCTGTAAGGATTGCCAGGTCAATGTCCTTGTTGAGGATGAGGTCCGCTATGTCCGATGCATGTTTGGTTGCTGATCGACAGTTGAGTAGTAGACAGGTTAGATGTTTTTCTTTTTTACTAGCGTTCGCATTTTCGTCTTCGTTTGGTGTTAGCTGTATGTGCTGTAAGTTGTGGGGGTTGGATGTTCTATCGTTTTTTCTCGCTGTTCTGTTAACGTCTAGTGGAACTGTTTTGATTCTCTCCTCTTCCTTGTGGTCCGATAGGTCATATGTCCGGATTAAGGCCAGCGTTTCCTCTTTAGATAATGATTTAGTCCTGTCTGGTCGGTTGTCTCTCTGTTTTAAACGCATGTCCGCCTCGTTACTCTTTCTATGTGAAGAATGTACAAGATTTTGGATATCCGTGACTTTAGCGTGAATGTTCACCGTCATCTCTTCGATTTTTTCTATCGCCTGTACGGTATTAATAGTGGCTTGTGCTAGCTTGCTCACTAGTTTCTGAAGCTTATTAAAGTCCTTCTTGTTCTGGTGAGATTTCTTAGGGGCGGCAGATCTGTACATCCGCTCAACTCTTCTCCTTTTTGGAACGGTTCTTAGTTGCGCTGCCATTTTCTTTATCTCCTCTCTTTGATTGTCGGTTCCAACTCTATTAAATTTGTCGTTGGTGCTGGATATGTTCTGAGTTGCTAGGAACATGTTTGAGGGTGAAAGTCTGCAAGTCGCTGGTGTTGTACTAGCGCTCGGTATAGGGAGGTTGATGGAGTTAGATAAGTCCTGTGTTGTTGGGAGTTCGTTTGTTGGTGGAGGAGTGTACGACGTTGGAATTGTGCTGGCGAGGGTGTGGGATGTAGGAAGGCTGATGTCTTCTGTCTCATCCAATTCCTGGTTATTAGGTGGTACTACCCTCAATGCCAGTGTAAGATCTACGTGATGGGCCTCGTGGTTCGGGAGTAGGGACGACTCTTCTCTTAGGCGCTGATAAAGTTCTTTGTTTGTCTGATAGGTAGACCTCTCAGTTCTTATAGTCGTGTTATCTGGTACTGGCCTTACTAGACCAGTTAACTCTACTTGGTTAGGGTTTAGCGCATGATGGTTCCTGGTTCTATTTGCGCCTCTGTTGGTGACATCGTGAATATCTAGGGTGTCTACTGGTGGGGTTAGGAGAAGTTGATTACTCGGGTCGTCCATTGAGTCTTTTACCGATAGGAAAGTCTTGGCAAATCTCTCTAGATCTCGATTTGCTGCTTGTATCAGCACCATTCCAGATTTATATATCGTGATGCTAAGTTCGGCTCTGCATCTTTCTGACGGTGAGGTTGACATTTTTAAGCCATGAGGAATGTTTTTCGTAGTTTTTATGGTAAGCATCCTAGTGAAGGCATTGCGCCATTTAGCTGTTCTGTATGTATAGAATATGAGGTCATTCATTTTCGTACCATTAGTTGCATTAAAGTATAGGTCTGCGAATAGTATGTCCGGGTTTTTCCTCAGGTAGTCGTGTTTAAACTTCTTAGCTGCATTTTTAGTTAAATTATTGGGGTATTTTATACTCTGGGCACTCAAGCCAGCAGATTCTAGATATCTTTCGCTCATTTTTGCTCCGTTCTGCATGTATTATGGTGCTTCTTTTTCCGTTTTATTCCAGGTAGCCCCACTGCTGATGTTATTTATTGCTGCTTTTAATCCTCGATCTAGAATTGTGTAGTTATAGTTTTGCTGAGTAATACTGGACATAGCTTCTCTTTTCCATAATTATTCCTCATTTACCTCTAGTAGTTGTAGTTTCAGAGTGCTTAATAATTATTAGCCGGCTGACATTTGTTCTGCTCTATGTTGGGTGTAAAAGCTAATCCTTGTAAGATGGCTGCCGTTATGTTTGTTTTTATACAGGCAGGGAGGCCTTTCTCTCTTTCCACTTTTTTTTTTTCTCCGGTCCAGCTTCCCTCGTCGATTGGTCCCGATTCCCTGGCCCTTCTTTAATTAGTTAGATTGCTGTTGCCTTGTTTGTTGCATGTAGACTTGCAGAGATTTCGTTTTTCAATTAATTGCACCTAAACTAGCAGAGTTCCGCTTTTCCCACAAGTGTGTGGATACTTGTGTCAGATCCTCTGGGTTATTTGTTAATTGGCCGCATTGGCCGCCATTTTAAGGTCAGGCGGGGCGGACTGCAGACTTATTCTGGCTTTCCCTGATCACTTTTTCATGTTCTCTCTTGTAGTGTGGCGGAGGGGGGCGAGGATGGGCGTTGGGGAGTAGCGCTGCAACAGCGCGGGTGCCTGTACCTCTTCGCTGCTGTGCTCGGTCTTTGGTCCCCGTCCTGGGTCCCGGTGAAGCCGCCTCAGCTTCCTCACGGATCGGACCTTGCTCGCATCGCCCTGAGAGTCTTCCGCTCTCTGCCTGCTCCGCCAATAGCCCCAAAGTGTCAGCCGATGTCGTCCCTGCCCGGGGGCTTCCGAGTCCAACACCCCTCTCGGTTCGGATGATGCAAGGCTGCTACGTCTCCTTTGGAGGTACTCTCTTATCTTATTTTCCGTTCGTTAAATTGCAAGATGTGACTGCCATGGTGGCAGTCGCATTTTAATTTGGAGTGCGGGACCGCCGCATGCATGGTGGGCGGTCACGGTCCCCACCACGATGGCGGGCGGACTCTAGGTCGCCCGCCATCGTAATGACCCCCTTCGTTTTTTACCTTCATTGATACCAGTACTAATAGTTATTTATAACTTTTATTATGCTGTGAAAGAAAGAAACATAAAAATATGTTGAAAATATATCCCACAATTCTTTGAAATTAGATCTCCTTATGAGAGAGAAGCATAGCCCCCTCTACTTTGTTGGTCTGTATACTTTTGGTTTTGGCAAAAAGGCATTCATAGTTTTGTTTTGTTTGTAGTTTTTAATTTCCACATCTTATGATTTCTTCATCATAGTTTAACAATGACCTGGCATGTGATCACATGCTGGTAATTATATTCATAAATGCTTTTCAAGGTGATTTGAATAAAAGGGTTAGAACTTATTTCAGATCATTTCTGAAGGCACAAAGACAACAAGAAAGCTAGAATAAAGACAAGGTGCAGAACATGTGACTGAAAGATGCAGACACAAAACATTTGAGCTGAAGGAAGGGTGTAGCAACCTTTAGTGCAGTTGGTGCAGTCATGCTGGGTCACTAGAATTTGAGAGGTCCACCGCACTCCAATTATGGCTGTCTTTTACTATCCAACAGTTAAGAAGGGAGCATTTTTCTTGCTTGACTGAGGGTCCATGGTATCCTTGCTAAACCACTGAGATGAAGGAGACTTACTTGCACTCCCATGGCAGATATGTACCAATTGTGACTAAAAATTAGTAAACTGATGAGCGAAAACAATACAATCTACTAGCAGGATTCCACTGAGGAGTCTATAGTAATACGTTGTGTTGCTTGAATTTTTTCTTGACACCTTGGTGATATTCCATACTTTTATATATTATTTTCATCAAGGACCCCCACACCAACCTCCACGAAAGAATGAAGGCCGTCGCCGAATGGATGAGGAACAGCCGACTGAAGCTGAATTCGGACAAGACGGAGGTCGTCATCCTCGGATCCACCCCTTCGGCCTGGGATGACTCCTGGTGGCCAACCATGCTGGGAACAGCTCCAACACCCTCAGACCACGCACACAACCTAGGGATCATCCTCAACTCCACCCTCTCCCAGACTAAGCAGGTCCACGCCGTCTCTTCTTCCTGCTTCAACACCCTCTGCATGCTCCGCAGGATCTACAAGTGGATCCCCACAGAAACGAGAAGAATGGTCACCGAGGCCATCATCAGCAGCAGGTTGGACTACGGAAACGCCCTCTATGCCGGAGCCTCGGCCAAACTCCTGAGACAGCTTCAACGTATCCAGAACACCTCTGCACGCCTGATCCTCGACATCCTTCGCCGCAGCCACATCACACCCCACCTTAGAGACCTGCACTGGCTCCCCGTCAACAAGAGGATAACCTTCAAGCTCCTCACCCACGCACACAAGGCACTCCACAACACTGGACCAGCATACCTCAACAGACGACTCAGCTTCTACACCCCCACCCTCCAGATCTGCTCCGCCGACCTCTTCCTCGCCACAGTCCCCCGCGTCCAAAGAGTGACCTCCGGCGGCCGAGCGCCGAGACACCCCCGGGTATTTGCGCGCTTTAAAAATTGCACAAACATAAACAAACAGATCGTTCTCCCACCTCGCCGCCAAGACCTGGAACACCCTCCCCATCCACCTACGGCAGACCCAAGACCTACTGACCTTCAGAAGACTCCTCAAGACCTGGCTTTTCGAGCAGTAGCAGCATTCCCCACCCCCCAGCGCCTTGATACCCTCACGGGTAAGTAGTGCGCTTTATGAATGGTATGATTGATTGAACATTCCATCTGACTAACCCCTGAAAAAAAGCTCTACACAAGCTTGAAATACATTGAGTAAACATAATTACTAGAATATGATAATTGGAATGATGAGAATCCTTACAATGTGATGAGGAAATCATAAATTGCGGAAATTAATTGAACAAAAAATGGATAAATATGTTTGTTAATACACACCTACACATTTGTGCATACCAAATCAGGCATAACATAGACCTCTGACTATTTGGGTTGTATATAGCTTAGATCGTTTTGACACAAGCTTGAAAGAGATTAAGAAAAGTAATAAACATTTGTCCCACAAGGCAGGGGTGCTTGTGGAAGTTGCCGGGTTATGTGCTGAATCAATTCACTGAACCTTTCTTAGTGGTAGCCTAAAGAGGTTGTATGACAAAACATCAAGTGACCATATTTAAACAATACCAAGTGCAGAAAATCAATAAACATTATAATGTCCAGGAAAGTATATAGCTAGGTGTAGAGTTACTTTTCTTAACGCAACATATACATATCTTGAAGATATCATGGTCGATAGAGGTGGGGTTAAGAATAGTAAGTCTATAGTGGTATTCGGACATAATATCTGATTGTTAATAACGAGCAATACAAATATCGAGTTTTTTATATTGTGACACAATATCGTGATGTAGAAATATCATGGACAAAAATATTGATTTTTAGGTAAGTAATATCGTTTAGAGGAGTATCTGTGTTTTTAATATAGTTTTCAAGGATACCTGTGTTTTTAATATTGTTTTAAATAATATAGTTCTAAACAATATTGTTTTTTAATTATCTTTATGTGTTTTAGTTCATATTTTAAATGTATATGTTATACATTGTTCGCATAATTGTTGTTAATATTTTTAAATATAGTTTTTTTTTATTTTTTATTTATTTAATTGTTATTAGTAATTTATAGTGTCATAGCAGTTTGTGAGGTTTGCAGGCGTACAGGGTGGGAAGTTAATTAAGTATAATTAATTAATAATTAATATTTAATCAATATGAATTATTTAATTGATAATTAATTATGTAAATTATTTAATTATTACGTTTTTAAAGTTATATTTTAGGTTTTGGTCTGCAGGGGTATAGAATGGGAAGTTAATTTGTAATAATTGATTAATATTGGATTATTAATTTATTATGAATTATTTAATTGTTAATTACGTAAATTGTGTAATTATTATATATATTTTCTCATATTTTAAGTGTGTGTTGCTGAGTTTGTAGAGGTATAATGTAGGAAGTTAATTAAGAAATAATTTGTTAATAGTTATTTCTTAATGTATTATTACAAATTTAATTGATAACTAATTATGATAATTGTGTAATTATTATATTTTGTAAGTTATATTTTAGGTGCGGGTTGTTGGGTTTGTTGAAGTATAGGTTGGGGAGGTAAGTAAGTGATAATCATTTACCAATTAATTATTACTTTTTATTAAAATATTTAATTGATTTATAATTATGTAAATTGTTTAATAATGATGTTTTTATGTTATATATTAGTCGTGGGTTGTTGTGTTTGTAGGGGAATAGGGTGTGAATGTATTTATGTAATAATTAACAATTAATGAATAATTTATTAATAATTATTTTATTGATGACTCAATCAATCAATCAATCAGGGAACTGTAAGTACGCTACTCACCCGTAAGGGTCTCAAGGCGTTGAGGGGCCCGCAGATCTGTTTAGCTGAAGAGCCAGGTCTTGAGGGTCTTCCTGAAGGTGTTCAGGGAGGGGGCAAGTCTGATGTCTGCCGGTAGCTCGTTCCAGGTCTCGGCTGCAATGTGAGAGAAGGATCTTCCGCCTGCTCTGGCTCTGTGGATGCGCGGGGTTTTGAACAGTGCAAGGTTGGAAGATCGGAGGTTTCTTTTGGGTACGTGGAAGTTGATCCTGTCGTTGAGGTATTTGGCTGCAATGTGAGAGAAGGATCTTCCGCCTGCTCTGGCTCTGTGGATGCGCGGGGTTTCGAACAGTGCGAGGTTGGAAGATCGGAGGTTTCTTTTGGGTACGTGGAAGTTGATCCTGTCGTTGAGGTATTTGGGTCCATTGTTGTGTAGGCATTTGTAGGGGTGAGTGAGGATTTTGAAAGTGACACTTTTCTCCACAGGAAGTCAATAGAGACTTTGTAGGTGTTGGCTGATGTTTTCGTGTCAGGGGATGCCGAGGACGAGTCTGGTGGCGGTGTTCTGTATTGTCTGGAGTTTGCGGAATAGGGACTTGTTGATGTCGGCATAGAGTGCGTTTCCATAGTCCAGTCTGCTGGTGATGAGTGTGTGGGTGACTGTCTTCCTTGACTCAGGGGGGATCCACTTGAAGGTCTTGCGGGGGATGCGGAGGGTGTTGAAGCAGCTGGAGGTGACAGCATTGAACTGTCGGTTCATGGTAAGTAATGAGAAGAGAACGATGCCCAGGTTGTTGGCATGGTCTGAGGGGGTAGGTGGTCTTCCGAGGGCGGTTGGCTACCAGGTGCTGTCCCATGCAGAAGGGGTGGTACCGAGGATGAGGACTTCTGTCTTCTCGGCGTTGAGCTTCAGGCAGCTGTTCATCATCCAGACTGCGACTTCTTGCATTCCTTTCTGGAAGTTGAGTTTGGCAGTGGTGGGGTCTTCGGTGAGGGAGAGGATGAGCTGGGTGTCATTGACGTAGGATACAATGATGAGGCCGTGTTGTCGGACGATGGCTGTGAGGGGGGCCATGTAGATGTTGTAGAGGGTGGGGCCCAGTGATGAACTCTGTGGGACTCCACAGGTGATTTTTGTGGGGTCAGAAAGGAAGAGAGGGAGTCTGATCCATTGGCTTCTTCCAGTGGGGAATGATCGGATCCAGTCCAGGGCTGTATCTTGTATGCCTGTGTCATTTAGTCTGGCGACTAGTGTGTGGTAGGAGACTGTGTCGAAGGCCGCTGATCGGTCGAGTAGGATGAGGGCTGCGGAGTGGCCTTGGTCCAGGAAGGTGCGGATGTTGTCTGTGGCGGCAAGTAGGGCGGTCTCTGTGCTGTCGTTGCTTCGGAATCTGGATTGGGACGGGTTGAGGACGGCGTGCTCTTCAATCAATCGTGTCAGTTTCCTGTTGACTGTTTTCTCTGCAACTTTGGCTGCGAAGGGGAGGAGCGAGATGGGCCGATAGTTCTCGAGGTCGGTGGGGTCAGCTGTGGGCTTCTTGAGCAAGGGTCTGACTTCTGCGCATTTCCAGTCGTCCGGGAAGGTGCCTGTTGTGATGATAGTGCGTTGTAGTTCGGGTGTGATGGTGGCCGCGGCTCTGTGATAGATGTGAGGGTGCAGGGGTCGATGGGGGCCCCCAAGTGGACACTTTTCATTGTCGATGGTGGGCTGGCTGGTGTTTCTGGGGGCAGGGGGCCATCTGTGGCACCTGGTTGATGGTCGATGAAGTTGATGTAGAGGTTTTTGATCTTGAGGTGGAAATAGGTTCCAAGCTTGTTGCAGAGGTCTTGGGATGGGGTGATGTCTTTGGCTTTGCTGCGTCGGTTGGTGAATTCTTGAATGACACTGAAACGTTCCTTGGTTGGCCAGGATTTTGTTGTAGATGAAGTTCCTCTTGGTGGGTCTGATCTGGTTGTGGTAGTCCCTCATGGCGTCTTTGTAGGTGATGTGGTTTTCGGTTGTCTTGGGGTTTCTCCAGTTCTTCTCCAGGCATCTGCAGGTGTGCCTGGCTTCTTGGAGAGCGGAGGTGAACCAGGCGGCTTTCCTGGGTCATTGTCTGTCGGGGTTGCGTAGCGGGGCGAGCTCATCTGCGCAGTTGGAGATCCAGGTGTGGAGTTCTCTGGCTGCGTCGTTTGCATCATTTGCGTCGGGTGCCCAGGTGTGGTTGTCTTGGGTGAGGGTGGAGTTAAGTTGCTCGTCAGTATCCTTGCTCCAGTTCCTTTGTGGTGGGCGTGGGGCTGGTTTGGGTGCCTTTGGTTTGTTGATGGCGAAGTGTATGCAGTGGTGGTCGCTCCATGGCGGCTGCGTTGTGTGGCTGAATTGAATGTATGGCGTTACAGCGCATACATTTACAACGCATGCCTTTACAACGCAGTTTTTACATCGCAACATCCTTTACAGCGCATACCATTACATTGCATTTAAGGTAAGTGTTGGATAGTGTAGGGGTAAACATTACTATTCTAACTCCAGGGGGTGCAGCAGTAGGGTAAGTGTTGGATAGTGTAAGGGTAAAAATTACTATTCTAACTCCAGGGGGTGGAACAGTAGGGTAAGTGTTGGATAGTATAGGGGTACTATGTGTTGTAATGACATGTGATGTAATGCCTGCATTGTAGTGACATGCGTTGTAGTGACATGCAATGTAATGTCTGCGTTGTAGTGACAGGCGTTGTAAAGGATGTTGCGATGTAATCACTGCGTTGTAAATGTAGTGCGATGTAATGACTGTGTTATAAAGGTTGTTTCCCGGCTGAATTGGACTCTGTTTCCTGCCGCGAAGATGGGGTCTAGGTGTGTCCTGCTCTGTGGGCCGGTGTGTTGACGAGTTGTTTAAGTCCGATGCTGGCGAGGTTGTCACAAAGGATAGTGGAGTTGGGGTCACTGGGGTTGACGAGGTGGAAGTTCAGGTCTCCAATGAAATGGGGAAGGTGTCGCTGGAGGTGGTGAGACGGAGGGTGCTCTTGTGGGCGATGGCGAGGGAGGCCCCCTCCTGGGTGGTTGGGGCGGTCTTTCCTCTGGATCTTGTATCCGTCTGGGATGGCAGCGCTGATTTCGGGGGCGAAGGATGTGTTGGTCCAGGTCTCTGTGATGAAGGCGATGTCGGGCAAGAGAGATTTGAGTAGGTTCCAGATTTCCATGGCGTGTTTGTGTACGGAGCGTACGTTGAGGAGGATGCATTTTAGGGTGTCACCGTTGCTAGTGTCGGCGGTGTTGGAGGCCGGCGTGGTGGTGTGAGTCTGGCGGCAGTGGAGGCAGGAGAAATGGCCGTGGGTCATGTTCGGCGAGGCCTGTTGGCATTGCCTAAGTCTTCCAGGGTTGAGTGCGATGGGGGTGGTGGTGTTGTAGCGATTGGTAGTGGGAGGTCCAGGGTTCCTGGTGCTGGCCGTGGTCGGGTCGCGATGGGCACACACGGGCTTGCCTTTGGCGCGCCAGCGGCGTGATCGTGCAGCAACTGCCATTGAGTAGGGGAGGTGGGAGGGAGGAGAGGCTGGGAGGCAGCAGCGGGGGAATTGCGGGGGGGGGGTATTCCGGGGGAGGGGCCGCAGGGGCAGCAGCGGCGAAAGGCGAAAGGAACAAGCAGGCACAGGAAAATAAAAACAGTGGTGGAATTAGAGAAAGACACAGATGGGCACAATAACAGTGGCACAACAGGGAAAAAATTAAGGAAAAACACAGCTGAGAGAGGTTACGGTGGTTGCAGGCAGCCTGGTCCCAGTTGGAGTGGGCAGCAGGCGCAGGAGCAGGCAGCAGCCTCGAACCTCCCAAGGAGGAGGTCCGGTTCTGGAGGCAAGAGACGGCACAGCGGAGCTGCGGGGAGAGAGTGAACCTAGACCGAGGGATTACTTAATATGTTAATCATTATACTTTTTTGTTTTAATTATATTTTAATTGTATGTTACTAGGTTAGTGGGAGTATACTGTGGGAATTTAATAAAATGATCAATTAATATTTTTTTTTTTATTTGACATTAATTAATTAAAAATGGCAATTATGTAAACTGTGTCATTGACTTTTAAATGAATATATATATATACATATATATATATATATATATACATACATACATATATATATATATATATATATTTGTATTTGTATTTGAGCTTGTAAAGCGCACTGCTACCCGTCCGTAGGTTTCCTGGCGCTGTATAACTCTGGGGAACCCGTCCTGGCTTTCCCTGTGGGATGGTCCCTGCTGGGAGTCCCCAAGGTGAAGCCAGGCATCCCCGGAATTGATGGGGCCGTTGTGGAGATTAGGCAAGCTAATGCCCAGAGTTGCCGAGTGGAACCCCTGATTAGAGTAAGCACCGAAGCGAGAATTATCGAGTCCGCTGACCCAAGTCCACGACTCTGCCGCGTCGGGAATTGAACCCTGGTCCCAGGCCGACTTCTGCTCCCGGGTCTGCCGCCTCTAACCAGTGATATATATATATATATATATATATATACAAAAGAGTTGCCCCAATGGAAGAGCCGCCAGGTAGGTTCTTAATGCACTTTTATTGATGGCTTACAGCAGATTACCAGGGCGGAAAAACAGTTTCTATCAATGAACGCCAGACGCGTTTCAGGTTGTCCCTTTCTTCAGTGGCGTATGAGGTCGGCAAGTTGAGCACCGGAAATGCCGCTAAAAATACACCTGGACCTGCCATGGTGGGCGTTGCTGCTCCCGCAGCCTTATGGTCCTTGTAGTGGCATTGAGGTAATCCTTTAAGTGAGGGGGCTCGATTTGGCAAACCAAATGTCTTTTCAAAGTAATAAACCCCAGTGGGTGAAACAGAGTTCTCGCTCCTCGGCGCTGCATGAATGATGAAGCCATCAGGCTCTACCCCCCGTTACGCTGTGGCCTCCATTTTGAAGACCCACGGGACCGCAGCAGCGGCGTGACTCTTCCGCGGCCGGACCAGCCGCAAACATCCAAACAAAAGAGTTGCCCCAATGGAAGAGCCGCCAGGTAGGTTCTTAATGCACTTTTATTGATGGCTTACAGCAGATTACCAGGGCGGAAAAACAGTTTCTATCAATGAACGCCAGACGCGTTTCAGGTTGTCCCTTTCTTCAGTGGCGTATGAGGTCGGCAAGTTGAGCACCGGAAATGCCGCTAAAAATACACCTGGACCTGCCATGGTGGGCGTTGCTGCTCCCGCAGCCTTATGGTCCTTGTAGTGGAATTGAGGTAATCCTTTAAGTGAGGGGGCTCGATTTTGCAAACCAAATGTCTTTTCAAAGTAATAAACCCCAGTGGGTGAAACAGAGTTCTCGCTCCTCGGCGCTGCATGAATGATGAAGCCATCAGGCTCTACCTCCCGTTACGCTGTGGCCTCCATTATATATATATTTCCTCTAAAATGCCCTGAGCTTTACAGAGGTCACACGATGCAGCTCCTACCATCCGGTCTAAAAGCTGAGGCTGCTTGCAGTTTTTTGCATCCATTTCATTTTAAGGATTCCCTTTTCTGTTCCCTTAAGGATTCCCTTTTCTGTTCCCGACGCGTTTCGAGGCCAGCGCCTCTTCTTCATGGGCTGCTTCACAGGGGAAATGACTGACTCACCAGTGTTGTCTCTTTAGTTGCTTTATTGAGAACACCACCCTTTCTTCAGAGGCATAGGTAGGGAGATTATGAGGCAGCTTATTTTCGCGCACTTAAATAGATATTATCCCCACCTGCCTCAGTGGGCGTGGCGTTGCGCAGAGCCTTCTGGACAATGCAGTGCGCTGAAAGTCCTCCCCGAGTGGGGTAGCTTCCCAAGTCTCACAGTTTTGTACCAATTGTTAAAGTTCCAAGTGGAAGGAAAGCTCACCTTTGGTGCTGTCTGCCTCGCTTTCCAGCAGCGAAAACGTGCCACAAACCAGCACCATCCTGCTATGGCGCTGTTTGTCTTCGTTCCGATTGCAACACTCCAAATTGGAAATGCCACATGCGGCATATTATTTTCTCTTTATTGGCAGACTGCAGATTAACACACACAGCAGTTCAAGTAGTCAGTACTCCCTTAATGCCATACGCGTTTCAGGAAAACTCATCCCTTGTTCACTGGCTGGGCAGAAAGAGGAGACCAGGTGGGCAATCAGTAGCGCTGCACTCGCAGCGTGGCTTTAAGTCCTGCCTCAGTGGGCGTGTTCGTCAGTGCAATGCGTTTGTTTTCATAAATTTCTTTGTGTTGTATATATATACTTTTTATAGTAGTACATAAAAAAACACACAAAATTTTATATAATGTCAAATATATATTTTAATAATAGTTGTATGTTACATATATGTATATGTATATATAAACTTACCCACAAACGTGTATTTATGAGTGCAGGTTTATATAAGTATATATTTATTTTAAATATTAAATGTTATTTAAATGCATTTAATATATATTATATTAATGTTGTGTATTAAAATGTTTATGATTTACTCTTACTATATTTTTGTCTTATTTCTTACAATATCAGTGTGTAACAATATATTTTTTTCAATGTTTTTGTACTTAACTTTATAAGTATAGGGTAAACGATATTTGTGTCAATTATATTTTTGACTCAATATTTGAGTGCCACAATATTTCTGGAATCAATGTTATGACTCAGTGGTCCTCTATGCTCACTGATATATACCTACCTTGACAGTATTGTGGTTGTTGATAATTTGCGCTTGATAATGTTCCAGCTTAATATTCTGCACTTGATATTGTGATAGAACACATCCTAAGAATTCTGCTGTGAGGGACACAGAGTGGAATCTGCCCATATTCCACGCTTTCACTTTTTTGTGGTCCATATATGCCCTTACATATTGGAACCTAAGAATATTTACTTGATTTCATTGGTATATTCAGGCAATTAGTAGAGACTTGCATTTTTTCTGCTTCACATGTACAATCCAGTGTCCAAAAACCAACATGACCCAACTTGACAATTGTGCACTTTGACAACAATGTTTCCTCTAATTCAGGACTATGGGGCTGATTAGGATGGCCTTTCATCCGACCACCACCCTTTTGTAAGTCGGACCACCCGACAGGCTGTCGGCGGTACTGTCACAGGGATTAGGAGGCAACCGCCACAGCGGCGGTCTCAATGCCTCTGTTTTGCACTGGCCCGGGCGCGGGTGCGCATGCTGCAGTGCAAAAAGGATCGCTGCACATATCCCTGTACTATGTGGCAGGCACCATGCAGCAGGGGCATAACACAGGCCCCCACAGACCCCGTGGTGCGGGGAGCCCCTGAGCTGCAGGGGGCCCCCTCAGCACAGTACTTGGGCCCAATAGCTCCAGGTTCAGTACAGAGCAGGGCCCCTCCGTGTGCGTGACAGGGGGCCCCCTCAACTTTCGTTATGCCACTGCAATGCGGGACCCCCCAAGACTCAAACCTGAGGCCCAGGGGGGAAGGGGGCACCTGCTGTAAGCCCCCAATGTCCCTTTCCGCCAGCCTTTTTATGGCGGGTTCACCGCCATGAACAGGTGGGCGGAAAGGAACATTGTAATGCCTACAGCTGGGCCTGGCAGGCACCACCACCATTGTAGTTATTACTGCTCCTCTGATGGACCGAGGTGCTCCTGGAGCCTGTTGGATCCATGGCGATCAGCCTCTCAGACCACCATACATCTGCCCACCATCATTATGAGGTGGGCGGAAATCCTCATTCCAATGGTGGTGAGATTGCCACCGACAGGCTGTCAGTGGAGGTCCTACCGTAATCGAAATCGGGCCCAAAGTTCCTGATTGTGAGGAGAACTGAGTGGAAAATCCGCCACTAAACTGCATTTTTATTGTCTGTTCTTCTGGTACATATTCACCTTATGTAGCAAGAGAAAGGCACATGGCAGATGTCCTTCATGTCATCTTCCCTACATTTATGTGAGTGGGCATATGGGAAGGCGTTAGAGAACTGCAGTAAGTTCACTGTGGCTGAGCACCAAACAAGCTTCTTGGTAGAGGCCTTGGAGGAAGCTAACATTGTTTTTTCCTTCAGGAAGGAAAACTGATGCAAGAGCTAATGAGGTAAAGCGTTCTTGGATAACTCAGGCAGGACTAGCATCTGATTGGCTGGCTGTGTGAACATGAGAGAATGACAGTTGCATTTTCTAGACAGACCAGGCCGTCAAACGGAATCCCAGTCGGACACCATGATGGTGCAAGGTGCACCAGAATTGACCCAGGCAGGCTAAGTGCAGTGGGATATGGTCTTATAGCTAGTGATGTTACCTGCCTCATGCCTGTTTCAATCACAAGTTTCACCTGATAGCGATTTGTGTGAGAATATGACTCTGAAGTCACCCGGGCCTCCGGTGGGTCCCCTTTTAAATTTGACTGCAACCTGTAACGGGGCATGGTTATCCACCTGTATCACATGTGAGTAACAAGGACCCCCTGGTTGAATGGGAATATAATTCCTAGGACAGGGCAATACACAATGTAAGATAAATTCCTAGGCAATATTATTGACTAAGATCAAGTATTAAGAAAAAAGGGAGGAATAAAAAGGAATCTCATTGCTAACATGGGATCTATTAGGATAATCCGAATAGCTCTCTCTGTCAAACGTACGTTCTCCGTGTTGTTAGGGTGCAGTGCTAATGAATTACCGGCATACGGATGGCTGCAGGAATAGTGGAGATTTAGTCTGTATGTGCGGGCTTTTTTCAATAGGGTGGGCATCTGCGATTTTCGAGGTTCATGTGTGGCGCATTAGTGTCATCATCACGCGACGTGAACTGATCTTCCAATCAGTACTAAGAGGTTTCATTTTCTGCTTATGCAAGAGAAAAAGAACTAGACTGCTAACTTACTAAGCGTGTGTGTCAATGCCTACCCTATCTCTTATTGTGTTATCGGCCGCTTTTTGCTGAACTAATTTATGAAGGATATCAATGTACATACCAAAGAATTTATTTAATAAAAAGAAACAATGTATTATTGCCTTTTAGCAATTAATAAAAATCTTCATTGCATCCTTTCGAATCGTGCTGATTATTTAGGTGGTATTTTCTGTCAGATATTTTCATCAAACAAAGTACAAATAATAAAAATACATTTGTTATCAGACTGTACAGGGCAGGGAAGCAGTGACCGATTTTACTGTAATTGGTTGTCGTATCTTCATATTTTAAACAATCGCATTTTCCCAAGGTAATTCATTATTCAAACCATTTCTAAATGTGTCATGTGAGAAAATCCAATATACTTCCCGTTTTTTGCGGGCTTTCATAACCACCTCTGTCATCTTGAAGGTTGATTTTTTTCTAAAATGCGCCATCAAATTTCTTCTGGTTTGTGGCACAATTCAAGGTAGTGTTTTACTAATGGAGCTGTTAGTTTTTCTGGAGTAATTGCAGAGCAGTGTTCTGTGATTCTGGTTTGTATGGCTCTCTATATTTCTCCCACATAGCCTAGTTGCCATGGACAGAGAATTGGCTTGTATCTTAAATCCATTGTGAATCAGTGTTTCTCCTGGAATCACCGAGTCACAAGATTTGAATATAGTACATTTTGTGATTCCTTTGATAAGGAAATTATCGTCAATAGATTTCTGAATAAACGGTTGTCTAAGGTCATGTTGTTCAAACCTTGAGTGGACCATAATGTCTTTAAGATTTTTTATTTCCGTGGTAACCATATAGAGATTTCTCTAATTTTCGTTTGTTTTCGGGATCACAGTTTAAGATATGCCATGTTAATAATGTGTTTCACTTTGGTATTTAGAGTGGAATGCTTTGTGACACATGCTAGCTGATTATCCCAATAGAGCCCATGTTAGCGATGAGATTCCTTTTGTTCCTCCCTTGATCCTTAATACTAGAACGTAGTCAATATAGTTAAAAGAATACCCGCTTCATTATTCATGTTGGTATTGGGCCCGCTGTTAGAAGGATAGACACCTCTACATAATAGGAATCAGTGTAGAACACGATGTCTGTTTATGAATTAGAAACAGAATATTGGCTAATAATAAGAGTGATAATGATTAGCTACATAAGCTTGTTGTTCTAGACAATATGCTGAACCAATCCACACAATATTCAGGGAACTTAATTAGATTTCATTTATAATGTCACATATAGATAAAGAAATTAAATATAAATAAAACATGATCTGGTTTATCTCTGTCTTTATAGGAAAATTATTTATTTATCAATAGACCGCCATCAATGCAGAACGGGATGTTGGGACTTTAATCTGAAGATCTATGAAACATATTTCAGGTAAAACCCCTTATCCGAACAAAAATCGGCAAGCATCAAATTTTGTTGGCCCAATGACAGATTATAACTCTGTTTTTTTTAATTTATAGATCTAGAATCATTTTTAAAACCGCTATCTGGAATATCCTTTAAGAAATTATATCAGTCCTTAATATGTGTTGATCACGACGACACATTACATTAAGAGTCTTAACCCCATACAAAGGTAACAATATTACGTCCATTCTTTATATTATAAAAAATATACGCCATTGGACATCAACTACCAGACTAGATGTAGGTCATTTAATCTAAACCATGATATTTTATGAATCTACAGGTTCCATGCAAGATAGACCATTAATTGGAATTCAACTACCATTGAAGCAATAACCATTGGGTTGTTTTCATAAAGCAAGCACCACAAGAATACAAATCTACCACTCTGGGTGTCATAAAAATTAGAACGGGATGTTTGGCTCCGACTTCTTTTTCATTTCTAACATTATTCTTTTCACACTTTATTCAACTTCCCCTCCTTTCCTTCCATATTTTTTCATTTAATCTGAAGTAAAAGAATGAAGGCGTAATATACTGATCATTTGTTTTAATTTAAGTGTGACTTCCAAAGTGTAATGTAATATACGATTTAAATCAACATGTTAAGAAAAGATAATTTCAATTGTTGTTCAGTATGTTTTTTTTATTAATTTTAGGATTGGTGGCTTTTCCTGAGGAAGGCGTGTTTTATGCCGAAACGAGCATCGAAGATTGATTGTTTTGCCACCAAATTATCTTTTTTTAAACTTATGTCTGTATAGTAATGAGAATTTTCTTATTTTATAAATGATGATGAAACAAAATGTATGTTGATAACTAGTATTGTGCTTGTTTTTAAATTGTGTATGTTATCATTTAACATTGGTTTGTAAAATAAACTTTTGTATCTTTGTAGCACTTGGCTGTTACACTAAGTTGTTTTTAAGACACACATAACAAGGAATAATATAGAGAAATATTGCCTAGGAATTTATCTTACATTGTATCCACCTGTATCAATCAGTGTTGTTCCACATCTTGTCAGTATAAAGGGATATTCAGGGAGTGGGGTTGGAACATGTTCCCCAAGGTTTTCGAGGGTAGGCGATAGGCACTCTGCAAGTTTGGAGTGGCGGGAGGTCCAGAAACCGCACTGCAGGGAGGCAGGGTGGGGGGCAGGCAGGGGATATCTGGGTGTTTAGTTTTTGGTGTTATTTTGTTGTGACAGGGAAGCGAGAAGTGATGCCCTGTACGCAGACTTAGTTCAAACTACTGCCATATTCGTATTTGCACAAGATAGTTGCCTACACACCCTGGGGGAGGTATGATCTTGATCGTACACAGATACCATGCCTCACTACAACATGAGTAGAATGCTCCGCCTCATTACCTGGAACGTTAATGGGCTGGGGGACAAACTGAAAAGATGGGTCGTGCTTCAATACCTCAAGCAGCAGGCTCCTGATATTGCCTTGATGCAGGAGACACATTTAATAGGCAACACATGTAAGGCTCTCGACAGATGAGGGTGCCGACTGGTGGCTCAGGCGGGCTTCACTTACGGCTCGAGAGGGACTGGGGTCCTCATTCGTAAACAGTTCCCCTACATCAAAACTAACACATGGGTTGACGCCTAGGGTAGTTTCACTGCGTTGGCAAGGACATGGGAAGGGAGGCCCCTCAATATACTTTTGGTCTACATCCCACCTGCAATTTAAAAAAAAAACTGACTGATCTGGGCAAGCTCCTTCTTTAATCTCCCCGTGGGCGCCCTGGTGATGGGGGTGATTTTAACCTTACGGTTGATGGCCAGGTTGACCGCTGCCCTCCGAGACTGGACCCCCACGACACCTCACAAATGAGGGATTTCCTTTCGGCTTTCGACCTAGTTGATCTCTGGCATCATTTTAACTCCCTAGCGTGCCAATTTACATTTCACTCTGGCGCCCACGACAGTCAGTCGAGAATAGATCTCCTGCTCACACACGCCGATGAAATCTTTTAACTTTACTGAGGCTAGATGCCTGGCACACGGCATTTCCAATCATTCCCCAGTCCTTACTCATATAGCACTACCACATGAAAATAGACATATTGCCCTGACGATAAACCCCTGGAGCTTGAATATTCTTCACGTTAAGAGTGAACTTTTAAAAGAGGTGGACCACTACTTTACTGAGAACACAAACTTGGTGGACTCCCCTCAGTTCCTGTGGGGGGCCTTCGGGGAAGTTATCAAAGGCCAAGCCCTCTCCCTAATGGCAGGACATAAAAAAGAGTTGTGGGTGAGGCTAGAGACGCTGGAGACTGAGATTCGGCGGTTAGAGGACATGGTGTCAAATACAGATGATGAACTAGCTACACACACTCTCTGCATAAAAAGACAAGACTACCCACAGCTCGCAACAGAGGCAGCTAGATCTAAACAGAAAGCTACAATACACAAAATATATGAGATGGGCGACAAAACGGGGCAATTGCTCCCATGGCTGTAGAGGCGAGAAGCCACTCAGAGATGGGTGCCCCTCATCGAAGGGGAACGGGGAGAGTTGTCAAGTGACCTGCAACAGATTTCTGAGGTTTTTGCATCTCACTTTACCACGATATACTCCTCTACCACTACCTTTGCTGACTCCAAAGGACTCCTAGCTACCATTCCTCTTGCCACTCTTGTTCCAGAAGACCGTGACTCCTTGGAGTGTGACCTAACGGAGGAGGAACTGGCGATCGGCATACAGGGAATGAAATCGGGGAAAGCCAGGGGTCCCAACGGGTTTCATATAGAATTGTTTAAGCTAGTAACTTCCAAGATAACGCCCGCTCTCCGAGGGATGTACCTAGGGTCCCTGCCCCCTGACTTGATGCTGCCTCAGTGGTCATCATACATAAGCAGGGAAAAACGACTACGAGGTGCGAATCCTATTACCCAATCTCATTGTTAAGAGCAGAAGTCAAGATACACGCTAAGGTGTTGGCTAACCGGCTGCTCCCTGTCAGATGCAGGATTGTTAACCTGGACCAATCGGGCTTTATGGCTGGCAGAAATACGGCCCTCAACCTTAGGAGATTGCATGGGGTAATGGGGAGGTTTGGCACTATTCAGGAGGATGCTGCCCTGCTGTCCTTGGGTGCAAAAATTGCATTTTTTACACAATTGAATAGCCCTACCTATTCGCTTAATTCGAGCGCATGGGCTTCGGTCCCGTATTCATTAAATGGGTGAAATTGCTTTACACAAATCCGACTATCCAAATTGTCGTCAATCAACATACATCCTGGCAATTCCGCTTAGAGCGGGGTACTCGACAGGGCGGTCCACTATCGCACCTCATCTTTGCCCTGATCCTAGAACGCTTAGCGACCTGGGTTTAGGGTGACCCCATGATCAATAGAGTGAAGTGGACCGAACACCACAAAGATAGAATTTCCCCTATACCGACGATGTCCTACTGTATGTCGCGGCCCCATCAGCCTCGATTCACAGGATCCTCCATATTTTTGCCATTTTTAGTGCACATTCAGGGTACACTATTAATTGGACAAAATCCATACTGTTTATGCTTCAGGGTCCTGCACCTCGTCTGCCCAAAGATACTAATATTATGGTAGCAACAGAGGGATACCTTGGCATATTTATAACCCCACACCCCACCCGTTTCTATGGCACCAATCTTAAGGCCCCGCTGATCAGACTCCAGAAAAATGTCCTACACTGGCAGTCCCTACCTCTGACTTTCCTGGGTAGGGCCACACTTTTAAAAATGCTACAGTTGTGCCGTTTTTTATATGTGCTTCAGAACGCCCCCTATAATGTCCCAGATAAGTACTTCACCAACATAGAGAGCGAGGTTAGGACTCTCTTATGGGACGGGAAAAATCCACCCATTAGGATGCATAAATTGACCAGAGGGTGGCACGATGGAGGAATTGTGTTGCCCGACCTTAAACTATACTACTGGGCCTCCCAGCTTGCAGTCATTAATCACTGGGTCTTTGCCTAACCGTCTGAACCAGCATATCAGACAGACAAATGGATAATGAACCCGGGTGGTTATCGAAGAGTACTTTATTCCAAACCCAAACGCGTACACCTTACAGGCGCCACGGCCCAAACATTAGCACTCTGGCACCGAGCAACCAAAACACTTGGGTGGCACAAGAAACTAACACTAACTACCCCCTTATGGGAGACCGAGCTGCTTGGCACACTGGGTAACTGCCCGGGATTTGAAAATGGGATGTAGTTGGCATCTCTTCAGTTGGTGACCTTTGGAAGCATAACGCAATAGTCCTATTTAAAGACCTACAAGCTGAATACCAACTGGCTGGATCAGAGACTTACCTCTATTTACAAATTCGTCATGCCTTGACTACCGCTGTTACGAGTGGTGAGGTCCTACCTGAAGCGTCCCCTTTAGAAGATAGACTCCTAATGGACCCCATGTCCCGCAAGACAATATCACTTACATACCGCAAATTAATAAACAATAAGCCGGACCCGTTAATATGTCTCCAGCAGTTGTGGGAATCGGATATTGAGTACCTAGAGGATGACGAATGGCAGGAGGCACTATCCTCTCCCAAGGAGGTGGCCAAACAAATGAGGCTACAATTAATCCAGTTACAAATCCTACACAGAACATACCTCTCTGCACACATGTTGGTCAAAATGGGGCGCAGACCAGACACTGGATGCCTTAGGAGATGCGCCGCAGACGGCACGTTTTTCCACCCGATTTGGGAGTGCTCAGCTCTCCACCTATTCTGGGACAGAATTGTCTCCCCACTTGTACAGGTGGGTGGGAAGAATATAACCAACTCCCCACTGCACTACCTGTTAAATGTATGGGAGGACACCGACCTCACCCTGACTGAACGTACGTGGGCCTCACTGGGTTTCACCCTTGCTAAATGAAACATTGCCCAAACATGGGGGACTGGGGTTCTACCCACGTACCCGAGATGGGCTAACGAATGGATACTGCAATAATTGCCGAAAAGGAGGTCTTTAAACACGGGCTGCCTGAAGATATGGGATCAGAAATGGGCTAAATGGAATGCATCGAGAGGGGACTTATGTGTTACTCCCAAAGGCGGAACTGGGGACAAAAGAACTTGTATCCATTTAGTGGTTTACTGAACATGTACTGAGTTTGTAAAATGCTTCTTTGTCTGTGCTTAACTCATGTCATGTCTAAAATGTCATGTGGCATTGTAGTCCTCTCATTGTCCTCTCATTGTACTGTCACAACTTTTCAATAAAAAGAATATGTAAAAAATATATATACTGTTTTGTCTGATAGACCCTTCCGGTCATGGGGATAGGTTTGTAGATTCTCCAAAAACATGTGGTACCCAGGGCTGGCAACTGAGCTGAAACTTACAATGATTTTTCATTCTGTACCGACTATACAGCAATAGATAGATGTGGATTGGCATTTCTGAACACTAAACACCCACAGGAGTACAGGATAGTGTGACTTGTGGGGATCCTGTCTTTTTTAACCAGAAACCCTTGCAAACCACAAACTTTGGCTAAAACATGCATTTTCCTCGCATTTCTGTAAGGGAACAACCTGTAATCTGCAGAGATCCACAAATGTCCTATGACCCAGCGTTCCCACACTTGTCATGATAAAAACAGTACCCCACTTGTGTGGATAGGGCCAGCGCCCATGACAGGAAAGTAGCCAAACCGCAACAGAGATACATCCATTTTTTCTACTTACAAGTGACACCATTTTTGCAGCGTGGCTAGGTCTTGATTTTAGGCCTGAGCTTGGCCGCCATCTAGGGAAACCTACTAAACCCAGACATTTTTGAAAACTAAACACCCAGGAGAATCCATGGTGGTGTGACGCTTGTTTGCCTCACTATGTTTTCTTACACAGAAGCCCTTGCAAACCTCAAACTTGGTATAAAAACATGCATTTTCTTCACTTTCTGTGAGGGATAGTACCACCTAGCGTTTTCACTCATCTCCCAATAAAAACAGTACCCCACTTGTGTGGGTGGGCCAAGCCCTCGTAACAGGAAAGGCCCTAAAATGCAACATAGACAGAACAAATGTTTCCACTCAAAGCTGACGATTTATCTGCATTGTGGGCAGCTGTGGGATTGCCCACCACCCAGGGAAACCTACCAAACCTAGACATTTATAAAAAAAACTAGACACTTGGGGGAGTCTAAGGTGGTGTGACTTGTGTGGAATTCACAATGTTATTTACCCAAAACCCCTCACAAACCTCAAACTTTGGTGGAATGCGCATTTTCCTCAAATTTTTGTGAGGCAACGCTCCAAAATCTGCCTAGAGCCATAAATTAATTACCACCCAGTGTTCCCACATGTCTCCTGATAAAAATGGTACCCCATTTGTTTGGGTGGGTCTAGGGCTTGTGATAGGAAAGGCCCCAAACAAAACATGGACAGAGCAAATTGTATACTCAAAACCGACACTTTTTTTGCAATGTGGATAGCTGTGGATTTTGGCCGTGAGGTCGTCCACCATCCAGAGAAACCTACCAAACCCAGACATTTCTGAAAACTAGATACCTAGGGCCTCATTAGGATGACGGGCGGACTTTGCCCGCCCGTCATCCCATCGTAAATCGGGACCACCCGCCATTAGGGCGGGGGTCCCGGGGGTGCCATTAGGATGTGCCCGCCACAGTGGCGGGCACATCCTGTATTTTCAGCATTGTGGCGGGCGGTGCTCTCTGCACAGCCCGCCACAATGCTGAAAATGCACTTTCACATTGTCATTTACAAAGCGGCAGGCACCGCGCGGTGCCTGCCGCTTTGTAAATGACAATGAAGGGGGGTACCACAGGTACCCCCCATGTGCACCCCCCATCTGTACTTCACTCCAGAGTGAAGACCGCATGCCTTTCCGTGGCGGCATCGCCGCCGCGGAAAGGCACTGAAAACCACACATCATTTTTTTTTGTCAACTCTTTTTTATTGGCATTTTGAATCAGCATTTTCAACAACTCAATGTACGCATCTTGTATAGCAATTACAGTTACGGTTACCCCAGTGCTCCATTATCGGTACACTGACTACATTGTTCGCTACGAATGCGCTAGCATATTATGACATATACATGAGGTGACTGAGTTCCGGGCCTTCGTGCATGGCTGTAGCTTGTGTGGGTCATTGCGTCTCCTCTCCACCTGGAGTGCCAGTTCATATAACCATAACTCAGTTGCAACCACAACATTTGTAAAAAAGAAACAGTGGTAACAAGATGCAGCTGTATCACCTGCGTACAATACAAATCAGTCCCCCATTCTCCTTCCCAAGGACCCCCCTCCCCCTCCTTCAGTTAGTAAATACGTGTTACACCTCTCATCGTGTCTGTCTTGCCACCCACGCCCCCCACTCCTCTGCCCTCTGCTTCTGGCGCCTGTATGTTCCCTCCGTCCACTACACCCTCTCATCGTTCCGGCTATGAGCTCCCGCCTGTGTGTTGGTGTCAGCGCCGCTGCTGCTGCTGCTGCTGTCATTGGTGGTCGCTGTGCGCCCCTCTCCATGGCTATCTATTCCGCCCTCAGTGCCCTCAGCTCCTTCCGCAGCCGCGTCAGTCCCTGCTACCTGCAGTATGTTGAGCATACCATCCCAGCGGTCCGCCATGGGCTCCTTGCGTAATCCCATTGTTTCCTCCCTCCTGATGGCAGTCCATTCCGCTCGGCCCCACGAGAGGAGAGACAGGGTCCACGCCTGCACACTGGGTGGTTCCCTCACTTTCCATCTCTTTGTCAGAAGTCGCACCGCCGTAATCATTCCCAGGTCCAGGAATCTGGATAACGCTTTGGTAGCAGGGGACCATTTGAAATGGTGTAAGAGAAATTCTGGCCAGTCACAAGGGATTTCTCGGCCAGTACATTGCACGAGCCGGGCATGTATCTCCCTCCAGTAATCGCCAAGCCCTGGACAGCGCCACAAAAGGTGGAGGAGGTCCGCAGCAAGCTCGCCGCATCTGGGGCAAGCTGCGTCCGCCCTGTGAAAATATTTATTTATTAAATCCTGGGTGAGGTAGGCCCTGTGGACTATATATGCTTGGATCTGGCTAAAGCGCATGTTTCTGGGTATGCGCACCGGACTTTTGAGTACCCGTTCCCATTCTTTGTCCGCCAGCGGCCTCCCCATGTCTCGCTCCCACTTCCCACGAAGGGGGGCCAGGTCTAGTTCTGTGTGCAGGCATAGGGACCCGGCAAACCATTTAATGAGGTGCTTGCCCCTGCCCATGATGTGAAGCTACTGGATCACCAGATGCTGCGCCGGCTCCTCCGCCATGTCACCCCACCCCAACGTCATCCGGGCTATGAGCGATCTATGCATTAGGAATCCCCCGGGGGGGAGCCCGGCCTCTGCAACCAGCGACTCGAAGGGAATCAGGACTCCATCATGGTAAAGATCGCCCAGTGTCTGCACCTCCGCCTCCTGCCATTGCTCGAGCATGCGGTGTGTGAGGACTCCCCCGCCTCCCGGAGAGCCCTCCAGCGGCACCGTGGGCGCGTATGGAAGCACTTTCCTCGTGAGGTACAGTGCCCTACGAAAGCACCTGTATGCCACCCCTAGCAGGAGCGGGCAGGCTTGGCCCTGTCCGCTAGCGGATGAAACAGCGCAGTGATCCGTTCCAAGGTGTAAGGTGGCTCATTTGTAGCGGTGTCCTCTTGTAGTGTAGTTCCTATAGTCCCAATAGGCTCTGCGCATTGGAATAATATATTCAGCAGTTTAGACGTAGGACTGAGGTTATCTAGGTCTCTACTGACTATATTAGACTTAAGTTTTTGCCAGCTAGCTCAGAGGTCACTAGAAACGTTCTCGAATAAGCGAGGAGGAGTTTTAACCTCTCTGGATAGACAAGAAGGGATTTAGTTTCTGACAACCATAAAACATGACAACTTTGCTCTCCCTGATTAAGAGTATATCTCTAGAGTCGTGTGAAAACAAAAGACAGCTATTTCACTCAGTCAAAGGTGCGTATTTAGTTTCACCAGATTGCAGAGAAAAGAGAGACGGGCGTTTTCAATAAAGGTATTATTTATTGAGAAGTCTTCTTCCTCATACAAGAGAAATGAATTGCTACAATTGCAATACTTGTAGTAAAGTAAAGTGCGTACAGTAAAAGTAGGATTATAAAATAATACTGTAAAAGCATTGATATGGTTTCTTAGCCATATGATACTTTAAAATAGATAAAATATATACATACATATATACATTGACTAATCGTACTCAACTGGTGCTTCTAAATACCCCTACCCCGGTGTACCTGACCTACGTGGGAGGGAGTAAGTAAGTAGCAGTTTAAGTTAAGTTTGTTTTGCCAAGAATCTGACTCAAGAATTCTCTGTAAGGGTTTAGTCAGTTCCGTACCTGGGTAATAGAAAGCAGGAGGTCTGGTATCTCTCTCTCAGGACTCGATATCCCAGCAACCCGCAAGGGTAGGCTGGAAACGCCGGAGCTGGATTTCTCGGCAAGAGAAAAGACAGCGTCTTTCTCAGCGCGTCAAAAGAGAGGGGCAGCGTCCGTGGGCTCTCGCATCAGCTGGGTTCTCGGAAGTAGATAGCTGCTCTGCTCCAGATTCACCACCGTGTGTTTGCTTAAGGCAGCGTTGGTATATTTGTACCTGAAAGGTGCCTGGGTTTGACGTAAGGTTGGACATAAGACGTCAATAAAGATGTCACTAAGAACTGGCCGTTCTTACAGTGCTTTACAGGAGTTCTAGGACGAAATCAAAACAATAGCAAGGGGGATTTCCCAGGTTGCTGGAGGCTTGGTTTTGTTTAGAGAACTCGGTGTGCTTACTAGAGGGCCGGAGAAGTAGCCTTGCTTAATGTGACAGCATGGGCTACGACTGAATTATGGATATGATTACTATGCCGTTGTATGGATATTATTGATTATAGCCGGACAAGGGCATGAAATAGGAATATCGATTCAGGCTTCCTAGATAACACACTACACCCACTCCACGAATTAATGTCCATCATTACTAAAACTAAGCAATAGTAAACATAAAAGGTGCACGTGTATCTCAACCCACCCCAAAATACATTTTTGCATTTGAAATGGTGTATGCGAAATACATGAAAATGATTATAGGTACTGTACGCGTTTCAAGCAGTGTAAACATTCATTAAAAAGTATGCATATATATATCAGCATGAATGATTTGCGAAATTTACACATGAAATGGCTCTTAATACAGAAAAAAGGTGCGAGACCATTCCATCACATATAAATACAGTTGATGTAAATGTGCTAGAGGCTGACGTGATATATTGTCTTTAGAGTTTCTAAAATAGAAGCTCTGTTCTCTAAGAATAGTTCTACTTTAAGCATAGTACATGTGCCAGAAAAAAGGTAAATATTTTGGAATCGGGAAAAAAAAATTTCGCTTTCAGGGGAGAGAGAAAAAATATAGTTCCAAATATGTTCAGTAGCTTTTGTTTATCAAAGCCGAAGGCCGAATTCAGAGTTCAGGGAACGCTGTGTACTAGTTTGCTTAAAAGTTATTCTTTTTGTTCGGTGGAAAACATCATTTCAGACAGACTTTCAAAAAAGCAGTGTACCGCTTCAGGTGAAAGTTCGACCAAGTTGGAAAATGCCGCAACTGTGCAGTCGTGAGAATGATTGCTATCATCGATGTATTGATCAGCATTGCTCACAGAAGGTCGTACCTGGTTGATGCTGCTCTCATCTTGCACTTCACTACCCTTTAATCGCAGTGATGAAGTTTCCACGAATGCCGTCATCAGGATAGGTAACCGCTGGGGACAACACGATGCATGAGCCGTTACAGGACTTAGCAAAGTATCTGTATCCAATGGTACTTCTGATTGTAGTGTAAGACAGACGTCCAACACGCATTCTTCTCCGCACAGCATACATCGAAGCACAGGTAAGATACAATTCTGCCAGATGGGTCTGAATGAAAGAAACCAGGTCATATTCAGATCTCTTAGCCGGGCTAATCCAAGGACTTTAGTTATGCGGTCCCGATAGCGTATAGCTAGGATCGTTTCTTCCATTGTTGCAGGAGTCTTGTCTGCGTTTTGGCTTGCCATAACGAAGCAGGAGAATCAAAAATAAAATGCCTGTTACGAGTCCCAACAGGAGTGGTAGGCCACAAAAGACAGAATGGACAAAATTAGGAAAAATGCCCAGAACTGTTGTGAAGGGTGTTAACAGTCCCGAAAAAATTGTCTTAAATACATGCGGGATACCTCCAGTATCGGACATATTTAGGATTTGGCTTAACATTTCTGCGAAATGTAGGGGGCAATTTGCTGATAAAAGGCTATGTATCTCTGCCGTTGTCCTTGCGACTTGCAGATCATACGTTTCTTTTGATGACGTCAAGAGCACAGTCGTCTGTAGAAGAACAGACTTCATTCTGCTTAAAGTATCAATTCGAATAGAAGAGATATTCAAAATGGGCCAAATTATTCCCTCCCTGTCTGGAGTGTTGTTCGGATACAATACTTGCATACAACAAGTGACCATGGAAGAAACGCTTACTAGATAACCTTTTCCTGGCACCAAGCCACAACATCTGTGGTCCACTATTAGAATGTAGCTCCTGTTAGAAAGCCATCTAAAAATGGCTCTATTCGAGTTGCAGGTGTGCCATGCTGGTGGCATGAAAGGTTATTTGAAGTCCCCTCACAGGCCCCATGTAGGTTTATACCCTGACACAGAAGTATACCACTTAGTGACCTTTTACAATTATCACCACTAAGAAATACACTCTGTCCTTTTTCACTATAACATGTGTGTGTGTGAGGTAATTTCCATGATGACTTAATGTACCCTTTATCCAACCTTTCATACTGGCCTGCTCGTATATACTCTTGGCAGTATTTAAATGGGAAAGTAGTTATCGGAATAGTTATGATTCCGTGTATTATCCATTCAATGACAGGTCGTTCTGACATTGTCAATGGTAATGTCTCAAGTTTTTCAATGCTCAGAATTGTATATTCCGCTCCTTTTTGTGCCAAGCTTATTTGTGTATCAGTAAGGTTAAAGATAGAGAATAATGACGTTGTGTTGATTAAACGCCAAGGCACGTAGCCTGAACGCAGATTTTGTAACGTCCAGCCAAGCTGTACAATAGAACGTAGTTGGGACTGACCATGTTGTAACATTAACAAGTCCTGTTCTATTATATCTATAGCAGATGATACAATGCTGTCCAGTGAATATATTCTGGAAGACAGAGTCATTAACCCATTGTCCACAACAGAAAGTGATTTTTCCAAATTAATACGGTCAATTTCTCGTATTTTTTCTGCTGTTTCAATTTGTGTTTCTTTCCAAGCTTCGTTGTATGCCGCATATATACTGGCCGCTATGAAACATTTTTGACGCTGTTTGCGTGGTCCCATTATGAAATCACGCAAGTCAGCACCGTCTTTAAGTAAAGTCAAGTGTTGCTTAATTTCTGCCAGTGTGGATGTCTGTAGCCATTCGAGGCAGAGTTTTCCTACACTGTATGTTGTAACTATCCCTGGATGTTGTCTCTGGGAGTATCTAGGGTCTGGCCTGGTCAATTTGAACCCCTGTATTTTGTTCAGGAATCTATCTTGACAGTTATTTGTGTCTGTGGGCCAGATCAACCATTTCTTCCAATCAGGATGTGTTCTGTTTTGGTTAAAAATATGGGATACGTCTATCTCAACATCTATAGTTCTATTACTGTCAGGTGTTGGTTTTGGAATAGACGGTTTATTTAGTTCTTTAATTTTAGCTAGGCCAAGACAGGATGTCCGTTGAATGGTATCATTCAAGAATATAATTTGTTCTGGGATCATGCAGGCTCTAAATAATGATTCTATACCTTGGACCTGCCAATCTTTGGTACCCCAGATGGTTTTTGTTTCAATATTGTTTTTCCAAAAATCAAAACCAAATGTAGTCATTTTTCAAAAAATGTTTCTGAATAGATTAATTTAGTGTTTGTCAGCATGGTTTTTATTCCTGTCTTATTTAACAGTTTGAAATAAAACGTTTCTGCATCACTTGTGTTAAACCCTGAGAAGTATGGGAATTTATCAAAAAATGTTTTTGAACTACCTTTTGGTGGAGTTGCACAATGTTCCCATTGATTATAATTAAAAACATTTCTAGGTTGAGCAGATTTATGCAAATAATGGTTAGCATAGTGATTGTAGCAGTACATCTGTTCATAATTTGATGAACCCTGTAAATAATCATGTTCTGTAAATTGTGCTGACATTACTAAATCTGACATCATATCATTAATACTTTCAAAGTCCCAATCATCAGAGAATGTGCTCGGTTTTACAAAGTCACTTAATGAAACCTTGAATTGATGTAGATACTTCAAGAGCTCGACCGGGCCATAAATTTCATAATCTGTTTTGTTCCAAGCTACCCCACCGGGTATTGGATTGGCTGTGAAATTTACTGATGATAGTTCTCTTTTCTCAATGTGGGATGACTTGTGTGGCTTTAGGACCAAGTTGATGTTCTGACTTGCTATGTCCATTGTACTATATTTTCCCTCAATGAAATGTCCCAAGCATAGTACCACGATGAGCCAAAGCAGGAGGAAAAGTACACCTAGCACAAACCAAAATTCAATCCATGGAGAAATCAGATAGGTTTCTTTGAGTTGATGAAAGAGTTCTTTTGCTTTGTCTTTAAAAGTCTTTGTTTCTGTTGGCTGTTCCTCAGGTTCGCTTGGATCCTCAGAAAAGTCATCGAAATTGATGAAGTAGCCTGATGCAGTTCTGTCAATTGTTGGAATTGCTCCTGGATTTTCATTTGCTTTTGGAATTTCTTTTGTTTCATTAGCATAGTCTGAGGCTACATCGTTGTAGACAGGTGTTTCTTCACGAGCTGTTGCAATTTGGGTTTTAAGAGGCATAAGTTCCATGGCTTTGTTGCATAGTCCTTGTTCATTCACTGTAGCTTTATCAAATGTGATTAGTCTCTCAGTTTGAACCTCTTGTTTTGTAGCAAACTTTGGCGTTCTGCTATTTCTTGGGAGTCCACTTGGCCTACTACTTATTATTGGCCACATGATTGTGGTTTAACCAGGTCGATGGATACATCTCGGTTCTCCTTTTTAGCAGCAAGGGGCGGTAGTACAACTGATCTTGTTCCGTTGACAGCTAAGACAGGTACTGCTTTTCTGTAAGAAGGCCCAAATTCCTTCTTCACCGCGATCTTCTCTCTGACCAGATCCCCAATCTTTGGAATCCAGACAGGCCTTGCTGGGACAGGTGGTTTCTCTTCAGTGGCTGTTGGCTGTTGTTTTAGCTTTACGTTGCTCAGGTCCTTTCTTGTTTCATTTAAGTCCTGTAAAATAGCCAAACGATCTTTGATATCAAAGCATTTTCCTTCTACCACTGAAGTCTGACTATCAAGGTCCTGGATATGCATTCTAGTCCCGAACAATAGTTCATACGGACTGAAACCTTTTAGAGAATTTCTTGGCAGATTGTTAAGACTACGTTGGACACTTGTTAAATGTTTGACCCACCCATCACCCGTACCTAGTACCTTTGCCGTTATAGATTGCTTTATGTCTCGTTTTTTTCTTTCCACAATCCCGTTTCCCTCAGGATGGAAGGGACAAGAATACCGCAATGCAATGCCCATGCTGGTCATGGCCTCCTTATAGGCTCGAGAGCTAAAAGCAGGACCCTGGTCAGAATGTAGCATGCCAATTGCGTATGTGCCGATATATACTCGCAAATCTTTTATAACAGTTCTGGCGTCAGCCGAGCGCTGGGGCCACATCCAAATGAATCTCGTGCATGAATCCACTGCGACCATGATGTATTTATAGTTACCATCCCTTTGTAAGGGACCACAGTGGTCCAGGTAAATACACGCTAATGGTTTATCCGAGATTAGAAGGGGCGTCTGTGCTGGTCGTTTCACTGTTGAAACTTTCATCCTTTGACATATTGCGCATTCTAGAACATAGTTCCTGGTTTGTTTTCTCATGCGCGGCCACCAATATCTCTGTTTTAATAACGATACTGTTGCGGAAACACCAGCATGTGCAGAAGCTAGCCCTTCGTGTGCCGCTGTAATTAGTCCTAACCTATGTTCCATGTTTGGAATTGCCCTATCCCCCACTCCAGGGATTCGAGCAAATGGAACATTATTCGCATCAGTTATGTATGAGTACTTTACTGGAAAGCCTTTCGGGAGTGATTTTATCTCATTCTTCACTGTAGCACTGACAGCTTGCAGTATCTCGCTGTCTATCTTTGTTTTTGACCGGGTGATAGCAGCTACGGAAGCCGTTTGCACAGTTGCCTTCGCGGCTTCATCAGCCAATGAATTCCCCGCAACGTGAACGCCATCACGTTGATGACTCAGTGTATGTATCACGTGAGTCTTTTGTAGTTCTTTCTGAAAAAGAACTACTTGTTCCCGAAGCGTTTTATGCTTGATTGTGCCACCTTTTGCGTCTTTGAAACCGTTTTCAACCCAGTTCTGCAAGTATTCATTATAAGACTGTACGCAGTAATATGAATCGCACACTATGAGTGTGGGGAATTCGCGATCGATATTTTCAAGCACCATCTTAAATGCTAGTAGTTCAGCTCGCTGAGCTGTACAATCTCCTAGAGATTGTGTTTTAGTGACAAGTGGTCTAAATTTTCCTTCGTGCCAATGACCTTTAACAATCGCGCACGCAGCACTGTAAGCCTGCTTACCCCCAACTGTGGGTTGTGCTGATCCGTCTGTATATATTATACAGCCGTAGTGCTCTAGAGGCAGGATTTCGGTCGGCAGAGGACATTCATATTCATATTGTAGAAATTCTTGTGTTTTCAAATTAGGATCAAATTCGAAAACTACGTCTGTTGCAACAAGAGAATTAACCCATTGGATCCATCTCGATGTAGCGCTTTAGCATTCGGAATGCTTGCCTTTGTTACCGTTTTTAGGGCTGGTACTGGTGTAACGATTATTATTCGTTTACCTTCTGCTAGAGTTCTTTCTGTTGCTACAGCAGTCTGAACCGCAGTTAGAATTTTTTCCGTTGAACTAAATTTCATTTCAGCTTTTGTGTACAAATGTGATTTGTATGCTATTGGTACCTTTTCTCCCTCATTAAAGGTCAGGTATGTGAATCCGCATCTTCCTGGGATGACTCGGATTACAAGGTTGCGTGTATTGTCGCGAGTTTGCAATTTTGTTTTAGCTAACATGTCTGTTTGCAATGATCTCAAAATTTCTGTGTGTTTTTGAGTCCAATTGATTGGTTTAAAATCTGGTCTTATTAGTTCGTAGAGAGGTTTAACCCTCTCTGCATAATGTAGAATGTAAGTTCTTCCGAAATTCAGGAAACCTAGAATTGATTGTATGTTTTTCAGCGTTTTTGGTGCTTGGATTACAGCGCATTTTTCTAAGAAATTGTCTGCCAGGCTTTTGCCTTCACTTGATAATTCATATCCTAAAAACAGGACAGTTAGATGGGCAATTCGTGATTTTTTAAAGTTGAATTTGTAACCCTCTGCTGCGAACCCAAGTATTATGGTGTTCACTCTTTTCAAGTGAGTATCCAAGTCATCATCTGTTAGATAGATGTCATCGACATTAAATAATGCCTCATCATCATACAGTTGTAGTAACTCTGTTACTCTTGCTGAGAATAATCCTGGACTGTTCTTGAACCCCTGTGGGAGTCGACAGAATTTTTTTTGCGAGCCCATTATTGAGAAAGCGGTCAAATACCTGCTTTCCGGTGCAATGTTTTGACAAAAGAATCCATTAGAGATGTCTAATGTTGTTTTGTATTGTTTGCGCACGATGTTATTCATTAGTGCTGCACTGTGTGAGTTTTGTACTGCAAATGTCTTGCAACGTGAGTTAAGGTGTCAGTAGTCCAAAACTAGACGATATGAATCGTCTGGCTTGGAGACAGGAAACAAAGGATTGTTCATTTGTGAGGTGCATGTTTCAATCACCCCCTGGTATTCAAGTTGATCTAAAATCTCCCTGACCTGTTTTTTAGCTTCTTGCTTAATTGGGTACTGCCTTTGTGCAGTTGGTTGACATTTTAACTGGATTTTGTGAGGAGGAGAGTCCTCATCCCATCCTACATGATTTTTATATAATGCAGGAGCTTGGGCTACTGCCCACTTTCTTGCAAGTGTATATTTTTTGTGAATTGGAATGTGATTTGAGAAGGCAGGCATAATCATTTCTTCACCATGAGGGCACTCCCTGACAAACTCTGGTGGCCAGTCCTTTTCAGCTAAAAGGGTGTCATAGCCTTTTGAAAGGTTATCCCAAAATAGACCCCTTACTTTCCTAGTCTTATCTCCCTCTATACGTAATGTTATCTCGTATATTTTATGAGGTTTGCTAACTCTGGTATCTGCAGTTTCCACCTGAATGTATTCATTCGTGTCCACTGTCTCCAGATGATTCATCAGGATCTTGCGAGCTATGGTCACTTCTGCTGCGCTGTCTAGCACTGTCTGGGCCCACTCTCCGTTTTTCAGCTGTGTCCTCAGTATCCTCGGCATGTTTGACTATTTTAATGCTGGCTACCTTATTTCTTGGAAATTGTAATTTTTTACTTTGATGAGCAGGTTCTTTGTCTTTGGACTTGACGTGCTCTTCCCTTTGTTCTGACCGTCCTCTTCTTTTCGATTTCTGCGCGGAAGTCTGAAAAGATTGAGAGGGACGTGTATCAATATCTTGATATCTATCAGGTTTCTTTAGATTATCCCTATTTCTAAGGTTGTATCTTTTCTCAGAGGGCTCCCTCTGGGGAGACTTGTGTCCTTGGTCCGGAGATCTTTCTCTCCGCCGAGGAGACCTTCCTCTGGACTGGAATCTTTTTTCTTTGGGAGTGGATTGTTTATTTCCATCCCAGCTCTTTTTTGGAGTGCTTAGATTATTTTTAATAAATATTTTTTCAGGATTTTCAGTTAGTTGGGGTTTTACGGGTTTCCCACCCAAACTATCTCTTCCTAGTTCTTCATAGGATTTTTCTATGATTCTGGCAAGTTCAAATGGTTGTTCTGCTATATCTGTTTCTTTCAATTTCTGGCGGATTGCCACAGATGCTGCTTCCCCTTTTATATTGGCTAATAATATAGCCGGGAGCTGCTTGAAGTCTTTCAGTAATTTCATACCCAGAGTTAAAGCAGGTTCTGGACCGTATTCATTTTGAATCTGTCTTAGTACATCCGGTATTACCGCCATGGACGGAACACCATGAGTTTTTGTGTAAATGGAAGCAAAGACTGTGCCCCAAGTGTCACAGTCCTCCACATGTGGTGCAATCCCCATTGGAAGACAGATAGTCAGAATTCTGTGTTTCTCAGTAGGGGTAGTATCCGGAAATACTGCCTCTATTTGAGTTATTTTTTGTGCTAACCAGAATGGAATTTGTTCCCGTTTTATGGGTACTTTACCCAGACATGATTGTATGTTCTGTGGTGTTATTTTATTTGTATTACCCTGATGAGGGGTCAGCTGTGGAATGTTAATAGCTGGTTGGACTGTTGAAGTCCGCATTAGATATTGGACTAATTGTCTCTGTATTTTAATCAGTTGTTTTAGCTGTGCTAAAAGTTCTGGTATTGACATTTTTTCAATGTCTGGATGTGGTGTGTAGCTGGCTAGAACCGGCCATGTTGCTCCTGGTCTACCTAGTGGACCGAGCCTGGTTATGTGATTATTATGTTTTAGGGCGCCTTTAAACCAGAGCAAGTGCTCTTGGTGTTTTAATGGGATTTCCACCTCCTCGAAAGGGTTGTACTCATCTGGTGGTTCCTCTATTTTGTAATAGTGGAATTCATGTGTGACAGCGTTTGCTGCTGGAAAGTTTATCCATGAATAGAATACCTCTGTCTGCCGATATTCATGTGCCTCAATTACGAATATGACTGTACCACCTCTCGATGGCAGTCCATTTTCTATAAGTTTAAGAGTTATAGTTTTTCTTATGTTGACCGGAATGAGTATTGCATCCGGGTCACTCTGTAGGAGACTTGTGTCATCCTCTAGGAGTCGAGCTGCTATTCTAGCTGTCTCCCTTTCTTCTTCATTTTCTGACATTTTACTGACAGAAAGGTTTTGCTGCAGATCAGGTTTTCAAGGAAACAAAGATTAGATGCACAATATTTTGGAACACTGTATCCTTCAACGTTGAATAAACCAAAAACTATACATAGAAATCTCTTCCTACTACGTTCCGGCGGATTTTAACCTTTGACCCACTCCAGACCTCTTTTGGAGTATTTACGGGAGAAAGGGTCTGTGTGAAAAAGCACGACTGAGTTACTCTAACGTCTTGCGTTAGATTTATCGCCTTACCAAACGTTGGGCTCCATGTAGTGTAGTTCCTATAGTCCCAATAGGCTCTGTGCATTGGAATAATATATTCAGCAGTGTAGACGTAGGACTGAGGTTATCTAGGTCTCTACTGACTATATTAGACTTAAGTTTTTGCCAGCTAGCTCAGAGGTCACTAGAAACTTTCTCGAATAAGCGAGGAGGAGTTTTAACCTCTCTGGATAGACAAGAAGGGATTTAGTTTCTGACAACCATAAAACATAACAACTTTGCTCTCCCTGATTAAGAGTATATCTCTAGAGTCGTGTGAAAACAAAAGACAGCTATTTCACTCAGTCAAAGGTGCGTACTTAGTTTCACCAGATTGCAGAGAAAAGAGAGACGGGCATTTTCAATAAAGGTATTATTTATTGAGCAGTCTTCTTCCTCATACAAGAGAAATGAATTGCTACAATTGCAATACTTATAGTAAAGTAAAGTGCGTACAGTAAAAGCAAGATTATAAAATAATACTGTAAAAGCATTGATATGGTTTCTTAGCCATATGATACTTTAAAATAGATAAAATATATACATATATATATACATTGACTAATCGTACTCAACTGGTGCTTCTAAATACGCCTACCCCGGTGTACCTGACCTAAGCCTAATACGTGGGAGGGAGTAAGTAAGTAGCAGTTTAAGTTAAGTTTGTTTTGCCAAGAATCTGACTCAAGAATTCTCTGTAAGGGTTTAGTCAGTTCCGTACCTGGGTAATAGAAAGCAGGAGGTCTGGTATCTCTCTCTCAGGACTCGATATCCCAGCAACCCGCAAGGGTAGGCTGGAAACGCCGGAGCTGGATTTCTCTGCAAGAGAAAAGACAGCGTCTTTCTCAGCGTGTCAAAAGGGAGGGGCAGCGTCCGTGGGCTCTCGCATCAGCTGGGCTCTCGGAAGTAGATAGCTGCTCTGCTCCAGATTCACCACCGTGTGTTTGCTTAAGGCAGCGTTGGTATATTTATACCTGAAAGGTGCCTGGGTTTGACGTAAGGTTGCACATAAGACGTCAATAAAGATGTCACTAAGAACTGGCCGTTCTTACAGTGCTTTTACAGGAGTTCTAGGACGAAATCAAAACAATAGCAAGGGGGATTTCCCAGGTTGCTGGAGGCTTGGTTTTGTTTAGAGAACTCGGTGTGCTTACTAGGGGGACGGAGAAGTAGCCTTGCTTAATGTGACAGCATGTGCTACGACTGAATTATGGATATGATTATTATGCCGTTGTATGGATATTATTGATTATAGCCGGACAAGGGCATGAAATAGGAATATCGATTCAGGTTTCCTAGATAACACACTACACTCTCTCCCCCTGTCCGCCAGCCAGCGTGCAATCCACTGGAGCTGCGCTGCTAGATAGTAGTGCTCAAAGCAAGGGGCAGCCAGGCCGCTCTTGTCTGTGGGGAGAAATAGCTTCCTCAGGGCCAGCCGGTGTCAGGACGCGCCCCACAAGAAATCGCGCAGGATCCCATTGAGCCTGGAGAAGAAAGCCGCAGGCACGAACAGCGGGAGATTCGTGAAATAGTATAGAAGGCGAGGGAGCATCACCATCTTCGCCAAGGCAACCCTGCCCGTGGTCGTCAGGGGAAGCGTGGACCAAAAGCCTATCTGCGCCTTGAGCGCTGTGACGGCTCTGCCCAGGTTCCCGTCCATCAGGTCCGCCGGCCGCCGATATATCTGGATCCCCAAGTATTTGAACATATCCGCGCACCACCGCACTCTCGTACCGTGAAGGCTGTACTCCGGATCCTGCGTCTCGCTATTGAAGGCATAGAGGCAGGACTTACCCACGTTAACTCGGAGCCCCGAGAGGTCGGCAAAGTGGGGCAAGCTGTTCCGGCATATTGTTCACGTCCTTGACAAAGACCAACAGGTCGTCTGCATACAGGGACACCTGTTGCATACCATCTCCCAGCGGAATCCCATCAACTAGCAGTTGTCTCATGGCTGCCGCCAGAGGTTCAATGGCCAGCGCAAAGAGCAGCGGCGACAGGGGGCATCCCTGTCGGGTGCCTCTGCCTACCGCCACCTCCTCCGAGATATAGGGCCCCAGGCGAACACGGACCACGGGGTTCCCGTACAGGAGCCCCACCATCTCCAGGAATTCCCTGTCCAGCTCAAACGCCTCCCCACTCGAGGCTATCGAAGGCCTTTTCCAGGTCCAGTATCAGGCATCCTGCTCTAGGCCAAGCCGTCGTCGCCTCCGCCGCCACTCGGAAATATCTCCTACGGTTCAGGGATGTTGACCGTGCCGGTACAAAATCATTTTGGTCCGGATGGACCAGATGGGGGACTAATGGCGCCAGGCGCTCGGCGAGCATCTTGGCTAATATTTTATAGTCCGTATTGAGCATAGCCAGTGGGCGATATGAGCCCAGGGACAATGGATCCCTATCAGGCTTGGGCAGGGACACCAAAAACGCTTCCCTCAGCGAGGACGGTAGTCGGCCCTCAGCTATCGACTCCCGGTACATCTGGAGCAGCCACGGCGACAGGATGTCTCTATTTGCTTTGTAGTATTCAGCCCGTAGGCCGTCGGGCCCCGGCGGTTTCCCAGTCGCTAATGCCTGGATCGCGTCACCCACCTCCTCCAGCGTAAGCGGGGCACCTAGCTCCTCCCTCTGTGCATCAGTGGCTGTGGGCAATGCAACCAGCCCCAGGAAGGCAGCCACCGCAGTTTCCCGGCCAGTGCCCCGGGGTTTGTTAAGGTCCCGGTAGTGCTCAGTGAACGCCTTGTGTATTTCGCGCTGTGTATATACCACAGTGCCGTCATCCAAGCGAATGGCGCCAATCGGCGCCTTGAGCTCCGTGGCCTGTATCAGCCAGGCTAGCAAACGACCTGCTCTGTCTGCTTTCGCATGTGTCCGGGCCATGTGCGCTGCATAATTATGGCACCGTAGTCGTTCAATGAGAACCGCATGCTCGCCTCGCAATCCCTCCAATTTAAGCGCATGTCTACCCGCATCCTCCCCCTCCCATTCATACTGCTGCAGTTCAGATTCTATGCGGGTCAGGGACTCTGATACCTGCGCTCGGATGTACCACGTGGTCCCTATGCAGTGCCCCCGTATAGTTGCCTTATGGGCATCCCACTCCACCAGAGGGTCACTCGCTGTGCCCCCGTTTTCCTCAAAGTAGGAGAGAATGGCGCCACCTAGGGATGATCTAAACTCCGCATCCTCTAGCGCAGCCACCTGCAGTCGCCATGTGGGCACCGGAGATCTATCAGCCGCCCAGCTGATTTGGAACAACAGGGGGCTATGGTCGGAGTGCGTCCTGCCTAAATATTCCGACTTGGTTATGAGCGAGAGCAGGGACTGGGAGCCCACTATCCTGTCTAGTCTAACATGCAGGCCATGCACCGGCGAGTAGTAGGAGTATAGCTTGTCTGTGGGGTGTTGTGTACGCCAAAGGTCCTGGATGTCCCAGTGTGTTAGCCAATCTCTAAGCGCCAGTGCCAGTGAGGTCGCTGCCGCTGCGCGCAGGGGTGGGTATGATCGATCTAAATGCGTATCCAGTACCATATTGTAGTCGCCTCCTATTAACCAGGGCATGCCCGCGTATTGCTGAAGGACTTGATTTAAAGACGCGAGGAAGGCAGGCTGCTCCGTATTAGGGGCATAAATAGAGCCCAGCAGTATGTCTTGCCCATTGAGCCTCCCCCTCACGAATGTATATCGCCCTTCCGCGTCTACCTGCGTGTCTGTGTGTGTGAAGGGGACACCTGCCTTCACCCAGATCAGAGTGCCTCGCGCGTGTGCTGAGTAGGTCGTGCCATAGGTTTGTCCCCTCCATCGCCTGCGGAGCCTCTCTAGCTCCACTCTGTACATGTGTGTTTCTTGGAGGAGTGCAATCCCAGTGTGGTGGCGCTGCATATACGCAAAAACAGAGTACCGGCGCGATGGGGTGTGCATGCCTCGGATATTCCAAGTCATGATGTTAGTGCATGCCATGAGCGGTGCTGTGTCGTGCTCGCCCAGGGGGGCAGGGGTCGTATCTTGGGAGGTCTGGGGGTGGGTCCTCGGTCAGGAGGCACTGATAGCCGCATCTGAAACATGTGTACTGAAATTAACTTCATAACTTTATGGGCGTACCCCCAACGGGGAATGCGTCCAGACTGTTCAACCAAACTATAGCTTAGCGTATTGCGAGCGTAATGTGTAGCTTCTGCCTAGTGTATTATGAACGCAATGTGTGTGCGTTTGGGGAACGCGCAGTCAGTGGTACTGTCGGGGAACTCCCTCAACAAGGCCCTATCTCTATTGGGGTGTGCTTGGGTTGCCACCAACGGTGGAGCGTACCAACCAGTGCGAGCCGCCCACTAGCGCCACCCCACGCAGCAGCGCATGAACCCGTGTCCCAGGCGGAAAGCGTGTCTGTGCATCTGCAACACTTTAACATATCCCACTACTATGTCTGCGTGCATTTGGGTCGTTAGGCCAGCAACGTTACCAACCCATGTGGTACCACAGTCATTCAAAGGATACAGCGGGCCTGTGCTCAAAGACACCAGCCATGCAGTAGTCTATCTTGATTTCGCCGCATGTCACACTATGTAGTCCGCTGTCTGGGGTGTCACTTCCGGCGGCAGAATGTCATCCGACATTGCAGTGGACGGCGAAGAGGACCCGCTGGCTCCGCCTCCGCCTTGCTGACCATGGTCCGGCCTTCCATGGCTTGTCCCCGCACCCAGCGTAGCCACCGCTTCCACTGCCTCTTGCCGCTCCTGCCGTATCTTCTCCGGGCTGGGCGCAGCCTGCCCCAGACCTGTCCCCCGTTTGGCCCCTCTCCTTCTCCTCCTCCTCCTGGAGCGTTGTTCCTGCCATCCGCCGCCCTCCGGGGCCACCGGTCGCGTCCCCGACCATTGCCCGGTTCTTCTCCAGCCAGTCCCAGACTTCCGTTGGGGTGTCGAAGAAGCGTGTGCCCTCTTTTGCTACTACGCGCAGCCGTGAGGGGAAGAGCAGTGAGTAGGGCAGGTCCAAGTCTCTGAGTTGTTTCTTCACTGCCAAGTATGAGCCCCGTCTCTTTTGTGTCGCCGCTGTGTAGTCCGGGAAAAGCATTGCTCGACTGTTGCCCACCTGCAGGTCGCTCATCTTCCGGGTTTCCCGGAGCACCGTGTCCCGGTCTCTATAGTTGAGGAGCTTGAAGAGGAACGGATGGGGTCTGTCACCCACCCTCCGGGCCTGCGCAGGCACCCTGTGCGCCCGTTCCACTACGAACTGTGGGGAAAGCACTCCGGGCGGCAGGATCGCCCTCAGCCACGCCTCAGTGTACCGTTCAGGCGTCGCCCCCTCTTCTCCTTCCGGCAGGCCGACTACCCGGACGTTGTTGCGCCGAGAGCGCGCTTCCGCATCCTCGGCGCGATTCTCCAGCTCGTGGACTCTGTCAATCAGGTCCTGCAGGGCCGCGGCGTGGCTGCGCACCACAGGTTGAATTTCCTGAACCATTTGGCGCTGTTCCGTGACGGGTGGGCCACCTCCCAGGAGGCGGGTCCATGCGCTAACAACCATGCACAGGGCGCCAAGAGTCCCCGCGCGTAGGCAGCCGTGGTGTTACAGTCAGGGGCTATGCACAAGCCTGCTCTCAGTTCGTGGCTCGTGTCTCGTGTCCGAGTAGCACTGGACGGACCCTGAGTCAGTCAAGCTCCTCTGTCGCTGCAGTCCGCCCCCAGTATCGCTTTCAGGCCAAGGGTCGAGCACTGCGCCGCGGGGAGGGGGGTATCTTCTTACCCACAATGACCTGCAAATGGGAAACTCTAAAAGGTGAGGTGCACTCTTCCACTGAGGCAGAAAGTCCACTAGACACCTGAAAAATAAAAAAAGGGTGGGGGCCATGCCCTCATCCCAAAATTAGGCTTTACAGTCTTTCTGGCCTCGCATGCAAGGCACATATTTAGGGGGTGCCACAATCTAGCACCCCTGGATGGAGGGCTTTAAAGCCCACTAGACACCAGGTATTGTACATACTAAAAAAATAAAGGGCTGGAGAGATGCAACCCTAATAAAGGGCCATGCCGCCACCACCAAAAGGGGGCAATAAAGTGTTTCTGCCACCCTTTGGAGGCAGATTGGGGCGGTTACCCCCAATCGAAAGCCCGTTTGACACTTGGGAAATTCCCCCCAAAAAAACAAAGTGGGCGGCCCATTATGGCATAGAGACATGCTCTCACCACAAAAGAGTGCTTTACAATCTTTTTGCTGCAGCACAAGGTACATTTGGGGGTTTGCCCCCAGTCTACTATCGGGGGTTGAAAGAGCACCAGTTGCCAGGAGGGATTGTTCTTACTAACAAATAAACAAATGGTTAGGGGCAGTCCACCAGGATATTAGACAATGCCCTCATCTCTAGAAGGGACAATTCAGTCATTAAGCCCCCCTTACGCTGGGAGGCAGATTGGAGGTTTGCTCTTACTAGGGTAGGGGGGCAGAAAGCCCACTGGACACCAGCGATTTAACATTTGAGGAAAACATTGGCCTATATTTCCAACCCAAAAGGCAAACTAGTCTTTCTACCCTGCTCCCCATGCTATGGATGTAGGGGTCACGCCCATAGCACCCAAGTGGTTTTAATGTATGATAGTTCATGCATACCATCTGGTGGTTTTCAGATCTAAAATACTACCACGTGCATTGTACTGTATGGGAGTCAAATGATACAGCAAACAGCCAATAGCCTGAAGTGAGCGTGCAATAGTCCACGGGGCAGAGCCAAAAGTCTCGATATTTACATTCTAAAAAAATGTTAATGATACCTATTAGACACAGTTGCACTGTGAAGTCGGACCTGAAAAACGGTTTGACCGTTTCTGTGATTTCAACCAGTCTAGAATGATCGTGTCTTCAATTCTACACTCCCTCACCTCTGGCCACCCCTCTGAGATCACTGCACCTGTGGGTCATATAGAATTGTCTGTTTGTTAATGGGGCTCCCAGGGGTGGCATGCCCACATGTCCGCCCTCGGAGAGTATCGGGCGAATGGCTCAGTCCAGGCCAGCTAGGGTTAGGATTGGCTATTTTAATGCGGGTGAGGTGCTTAGGTGGCAGTTAGGGACATTGGGAACCGTTAGTGACGATTTTACTGCGCTGTGGTGCTGTCAAGCAGGGCGCTAGCGTTGCACGTGTTTATCTCCCACTCGACCTTCCCAGTTGTGAGAAGTTTCTTCCTAGTGCTACTTTGGATCTTTTTTGGGTCCTTTTTAAGGGTCATCTTGTAGGTTTGGGGCGGAAACCTGTCGCTTTTGAACAGGGGACAGAAATGCAGGACCCGGCGCTAGTCTGGAAGGCTTGAGATGAATGTTTGGATGGTTATTGTGGGATTGTTCATGTTGGGGGGGGGGGGCGAGATTTAACGGCGTGGGTCAGTTATCAATTGCATTAGTGAGGCGGGGTTTCTTGAATATATTGCATTATAAATGACAAGTTTCTGCTGAACACCTGTTCCAATAAAGTGGCATCATGATCTTGCTCTTAACCCGGTCTGTTCGTTCTGCGCCATTTCGCCCGATAATCACATTTTGAGAAGGCTGTGACAGTGAGTTCGAGGTTCCCACCTGTAAGTAAGAAATAAATACGTACAATAAATAACTAGCCCATTATAAAAAAATAACATGATATTGATTTTGTCTAAATAAGCATAAACTGGAGATGGATTAAAATTACGACTGTGGCCTTCGCTGCGCCGATTGACTAATATTGTCGCGTGACCTTTCCAGCGGCGATAAACGCTGCTTCTTGACAGCGAGACCTGCTCCGTAAGGGCCGCCGAACGCGCTTAATTAGCACGTGCAAGGCAGTCGGGAAAGAAAAATAAAGTGCTTGCTTTCTGCATGCTAATTTTTATACACAGAAATTGCCGCCTTTCTCGCAAAATGCCTTTAATGATACGGTGGGAGCCGAGGGTAATCGTGAACCGCTGACTCGGTGACTGGCAGGCGGCGTTTTCTGTCAAGACTGAAAAAGCACTTGAAAAACCGCAAGATCTATTTCGGAAATGGACTTTAACGAAATAAGGAAGCTCGGTTTTCTAGAATTTGAGATTTTCACTTCCAATTGAAATGTTCTTCTGCTAATGGTAGCCGTTTTGAAAAATCAAACTTTGAGGAGGGAATGCGTCTGGGGAGCTGTTACATTATAATGAGCAAAAAAAAGTGCAGGGCAGAACACTGCTGCTTATTTGATTGCAAAGATTGGCCTGGCAACAACTCCAGTGACCAAGTAACATGGTGGCACGCCGCCATTTTGAATTTTGGGCCTACAAGACCAACTGGTTGTTAGGGCGTTTTTCTGTCATGGATGCATAGTGATGATATAGCAACTGCGCCCAGTTACCCAGTGTAAAATGCTGGATTAAGTACAATTGGTTATAGGAATGCTATGAAGCAAATGCTCCCGGGACACTAGTGGATGGCTTTAATGCCAGTATCAGGAAATGTATTGATGCCATGGGACCCCATATTCCGCATGGCTCACCGGGCCATGGATACTAACTTCCTTGGTCACTTCCAAACCAGTCATGCTCTTTTAGTTGGTTAGTAGAGGTTAAATGGGATGGAAGTATCCATGTCTTCTGGATGTCTGTAAAAAAAAGCCACAGGTTATTTAAAATGTGCCTGTCATCATTGTCCACTCTGCACTTTGGGATTGTCAGAAGCAAGCTGCTTGACGACGTGCAGCTCAAAGCTGCCAGGCCTGATCGAGAACTTTTAAAGGTATCTTGATTACTTTGCCACTATCTCTGATACCATTTACTAAAACCTATTTCATCAAGCAATTGAAAAAAGGATGTTTCATGCAAAAAAATACGCTTAATCACAGTTGGAGCACTATGGGGATTTTAAGATCACCTTAGAGGTTCCAACTAACACTGTGTTCCAGAAACTCTCCAGCACTAACATCCTTCGACGGCATGCATGCTCATCCACAAATTTTGTTTCTGGGTCTGCACTAACAGGTGAGGCCCTATATTTTTAGCAGATGATATTCAAGCCACAATATTTATGTATCATATCGACTTGGCGCTATGTGATTGGGAATTTCCAGGTGTCATCTGATTTGATGTAGTGATGCTGGGTGGAGTAGAGGGGTAAGCAAGGCCTGTCAGCAGTATTGATTTGGTAAAAAGGCACATGAATGGAGGGGCCTAAAGTGTTCCATAGGAGCCTACACTGATCAGAGACGTTTTAACATGGGTAAAGTGGACAATTGCCCACGTCCCCCACCTTCCAATGGGCCGCCTCGAACAGTAAACTTTTTCTTTATCTATCTTATCTCAGTCTAATTCCATATCTCAGCCTCTCTCCTAGCTGCCTACCTCCAGCTCCGAGTCTCTGCTGATTTCCCCAGTGGTATCTTAATGATTTTTGGGAGCCTTGGAAAGATATATATATATTTCATCTGTTTTTGTGTGAACCTCCTTTCTGAAAGCTTTTTTGGCATCATGCAGGCTCCAGTTAGCAGACAATGGGCAGCAAAATTACAAACAGGGGTCCTCAAATTATGTCTTGCTCAGGGCTCCAAAAAGTCTTAAGATGACACTGATGCTGGCGAATCCAAGGGTTGCCGAAAACCAAGACGGCCCAGTCTTGGGTACACCTCATGTCTCTTTGTTCCATCATCTCTTCTTCAATTTATTACGGTGAACCTTCTCAGCACCACACCAAAATAACCCCTCTGAGGTATACGTAATAGGATGCGTAAAACAAGGTACAACCCCATATGTCTTATGAAAATATGATAATATGTAGCTCTGTCTGTTTTCTATATAGTATGATTCCAAATTGTAGGCGGCTATAGAAAGCGTTCAGTGCTTTACAGGACTGCTCAGAAGGAAAATAACCTTTGAAAAGTGTCACAAGCCTTATGCTGCATGTGAAGGATGCTCACCTTCTACAAAGGTCACTTCAGAGGCAAAGGACACTGCAAGTTTCTGAGCAACCCTATGGCACATAGAGAGAACACTTAGGTGTGGTGGGGCCTTTGCTGAGAACAATAATTGTACAAACTATATATCAACAATGGTGGATGGGCTATGTAGATATTCTTTGGGAGGGAAAGAGAGTGTCAAAAACCTTGGCAAACCTGTGCTGATAATGTATTTCTAATCAGAACAGTGCAATGAGTGAATGTAAGGCAATAGATTTCTTTAGGAGAACTTTAAGAAAACAAGCATTTGCAATGTGATAGGTCTTGCATTTATGAGAGTTTGAGCTATTGGCATTGTAAATGACAATGCCTTTTATTTATGTGTTGTTTTGAAAACAGATAAATAAAAGGCATTGTTATTTACAAGGCCAACAGCTTAAATGCTCGCAAATGCGAGACCTATTGCACTGCAAATGTGTGCTATAAACATTTTAAAAAGTGTTAGAAGCGAGTGTGTCCTGCCTGCAAGAGCAGGCAGGAAACAGCTATTTGAGAAAATAGTGCTCGGAGGCTATAATTAAAGCCTACTGAGCAGCAACACACGTAACAGGGGGTGTCGCCATGGGAGGTTACAAAATGAGACAAGCCGCTACTAAGGAGGGACTACTAAGCCTTTTGACCAATGAACAGCCACAATATGCCATGGACAAAGACACAAGCCAATAAAAAATGTGGGCGGAGAATGGGCGGTGCTTCAAGTCCCTACCTCAATACAGCATGCCTCGCAGAGCAGCGCATGCGCTGCTCAGGCTTGACCTAAAAACAAATGTGTTGCTACTTCACAGCAAAAAACACAACTCTTACCTACACATAGATGTATTGCAGGACTGCGCAAATACTCATAATTCAATATCTAGCGTTACTCCATTAAAATGGCGCCTGCAGCTAATGAGTGAAAAGCTCTTTATATTGATAACATCACAAGATCCAGGTTTATTTTATTTGGATGTACCACAGGATACCAACATGCCTTCACTGAAGAAACATGCATCAGAGAATCTTCGTTCACAGGGAAGCTTCTTGCGATGAGGTGCTTTACTAATATGTCATATGCAAAAAGAACAATTGATGAACAGAATTCAGAACAATGTCATACATTGACCCTAGTACAGAGATCTGGGCCCAAATCCATAGTTTTTTTGCTCACCATGCCATTCCAGTTTGGAACCAGCCATATGCAAATCAGTCTTGACCCTGCGCCCAATGGAATTGTCCAGCTGAACAGCCAGGCCAGGTCCTCCCTGGACTGGAAACAAGCATCCTAGGACCTGTTTCGGGCTTTCAGCCCTCAATAGCCAGGATAGCTTGACTCCAGTGGCATGGAGAGCACAGGACCCACGTCTGGGCATACCCACGTCTGGGCATGGGTGACACATGCAAAAAGAACAATTGATGGACAGAATGAATCATAACACAACATAATATAATCTAACGTAACATAATATAACAGGGAAAGTATATGTAGCATTTAAAAAATGATGCCGGTGAAACTGCAGAGAGGTTCTTTTACATGAAAGAGCACCTAAAGTGAAGGTTGACCCTCACAAAACATGAACCTCATAGTCCTGGCACAGAGGTCCATGCAATGGTGGGCTATAAGGCTATCTTAGATATTACCTCTGGAAAGAGGCACCCAGGGCCGGACTGGAAACTGTAACCAGCCCTGGCTGATTGCTGCTCGACTGGACCTGGGGGTGCTAGTAAAAAGCACTGCTCCCCCTTTTGTTACAGGGGGGCCGATATTGCCAGACTGTTGCGAAACCGGCCCCCACGGCTAGAAAACCAGCCCCACCCCTCTGGTGCACCGGGGAAACGCCAGGTGCCCGCTACGGCCAGTACGGCCCTGGATGCATCAAGCTAAAAATGACGAGCCACAAAAATGATTGCCACAGACATCCTTTGTGGTTTTCACCTTCTTCCTGTGTATAGTGTGATTGAGAGTAGGTGACTGTTAGACCTGTCTGACTTTTTGGCGAAGTCCCTCCTAATTTTTATTTATTTTGTCCCCTTTTTGCCCCTCATACCCTTGTTAATTTTTGGGTCTACTGACTTTTTGTAGGTGTTGGTCAGGGGGATAGGTGTTTTCTCCCCCCCTCATAATCTTTTACCTTAGGCCCAGAGGCCTGTTCTGACAGGAAAGTTGGCACCACCTAAAATGGTGGCCACCAACTGCCCTAACTGTCACACACAGAACTTGGCCATAGCCTAACATAGGGCATTCCAGAACCTTCTGGTCCATTCTGGACCACTGTAGGGCAGCCTATATAAGGCGGAATGCGGGGCAGCCATTTTGTCTACCTGTGGAAGTCAGCTGGAGGACAGGTGGTAGCTAAGGGTGGGAAAAGGTTAGACTTAGGGTTGACCTCCTGAACTGGGAAGCTGCCTATTTGGTCCAAACCCCCAACTCCCCTTTTAGTTATTTGTCCTGGCCCCGCTGTGGGAAGTTTCTGGAGACCCTGGGCGCCTAACTTGCCCCTTTCAAAAATATAAAAGGGGAAGTCTATAGGAGAAGGAGACTGCAGCGCTGCGGAGCGCAGTCCTCTGCTCAGCAGCTTGATTCTGAAGAGACTGTGAAGAAGGACTCTCCCACGGAGAGGGGCTTATCCTGGTGCCCTCTCTTTGCTCTGCTTGTACCCCAGTGCTGCCCAACTGTGGGAATCGCGCCCCCCCCCCCTGGTGCCAAAACCCTTCTGTGACCGTCCCCCTACCTGAGACCACCAGGGCTGGAGAAGCGGAGACAGCGGGTCCACAAGCGGTTCTACACCTGGGTCGGCAGGGGATTATTGAAGGAGCAGAAACGGCTGTTCAGCTGGCCGTGCTGTCCCTGCCTCGGTGTGGGCAAAGCGGGGCTGTTGTGGAGCTGTGATCGGAAGCTCTGAGGTGAGGAGCGGACTGCGCAAGCCCTCGTCAGTGTCCAAGGGGGCGGAAAAGGAAGGCGGCGACGATTGCAAAGCGCGACCTCAGGCGGTGAAACACTCGCCTTTCGCGCATGCCCATTGCGCTGCCGGGCTCCGTGAGGCGGGGCCGGATAGGAGAAAGCAGGTCCGGGAGAGAAGAGCGTCCTTCGCTGGAGGCTGCGCGTTGAGCGACGACATCAGCGTGTGCGGAGGAGCGCCGGTCACCGCTGCAGCTTGAGGAGGTGTTTGGCCTCACTCCCTCGCTCGAGCGCCAAACGGAGGAGCGGCGCGAGTGAGAGGCGAGAAACAGAGGAGCCGGCTGACTCCTAGTGAAGCGGTTGAAATCCATTCCCGCTCGAGCGCTACCAGAGGAACTCGCTCGAGTGGGAGAGGGGAACGCTGGTGTCCTGGAGACTGAGGTGCCTGGCTAGTGCTAAATATCCCTAACCTGGCACATGACCCGCTCCACTCGCTCTCTGACAACTCAGGACCCTGAAATGCAAGTAAGGTGGTAGTGTAAGGGGAAAGAGCCTTCTACCTAAGGGAACTCTGGCAGGTCTTAATAAACTATTGATCTGAGTGGTTCTTAACCAGTTGCTTTGGAGAGAGGAATAGAAGAAAAGCTGTACTGTTATCCATGCAACAGGGTGTTGCTCTGAACTGATTTATGTGTAGCTCTTGCCAACCTTTAAAGTAATGCGGTGTTAAGAGTTAGGATAAGGTGCGCAGAGTACAGTAAATGAATAGTTAACTAACAGGAAATTTAGTGATGTGATGTAAATACTTAAGGTCAGTCATCCGGTTTAAAACAAAATGCTACTCCTGGGATGATATCTGTTTGGGCTTATAGAGAGTAGTAGCTTTCTCCCAAGATTCTAGCGGGTTAATAATTAGCCTGATTGAACCTGAAGTACAGTTTATCCGAATGTAAAAGTGTGATAAGAATTCAGAAATACAGTGACTGCTAGTAATTCAAAAAGGGATTATTTGCTAATGATTTAAAACGTGTAATTGCTAACCCTGAAAGTGATCTAAACTGATTTGAATTATTTATATGTGAATTACTGACGTGACAACACAGAGCATATTATTTTTATATAAAGCAACACGTATTTTCATATAAATTTTGGTGTAGTGTTTTTCTTTTTGAGTGCTATTGCGTGAACTTACTTTTGGGTGGTCTGCAACCTTTACACTGTGCCTCTAGATGTTAGTCTTGCCCTAGGCCAGGCTACCTAATTCCAACATATTGGTGCCTAGCGGTGGGATTGCGGACTTGGTTGCAGCTACTTACTAGTAATTTGACGTAATACACCTAACCTACACCAGGAGTTTTCTCCTTGCGGCCCTCTCAATTAGTCTTTTTGTTTTTTTCTAAATTTATTCCTGGTGGTGGGTGGAGTTGGCTTTAGGTTGCCTTTGCCACTCTAAAATTTCTGGTGTGTATCCAGGTTTGCCTGTCTCACAATGGAGTTTGCGGTGGAAAACCTGGAAGTCTATTCCGTGCCCCAATTGAGAATGTTCTGCCAACAAATGGGGGTCTTTTTCAAACAGGGTGCCAGGAAGGGGGAGCTCCAGACTAGCCTTAGGGCCTGGGTGGAGGCACACCAAGAGACAAAGGAGGAGGATGAAGAGGTTGACCAGGACATGCTGGGGGAGGTAGAAGAGTTATTCCGCGATGAGGGGGAAAACTTACTCACCAAACCAATGTCCTATTCCAGTAAGGGCAGTAGCATCTCTGGGAGAAGCCTAACAGAAGCCGAGCTCACCGATAGGAGAGAGAAAAGACAGCTAAAGTGGGAGTTGGCTAAGTTGGAGCAGGAGAAAGAGGAGAGGAGGATGGTCCATGAGTTTAGACTGAAGGAACTGGAGCTCCAAAGTCTGCAACGGGGGTCCTCTCCTGTTAGGAATGGTGGCAGCGAACCAAAAGAGTCAGCCAGGGAGACCAAACCCTATATTCCAAAGGACCTGATAGCGAGCTTCAGTCAGGGGGATGATGTAGCTAAGTGGCTGGCCGCTTATGAGGTTTCTTTGAAGGTTCATGGAGTACAGGAGAAGCACTGGGGGGGTAGTTTGTACAAGTACATGCCTCCTGCTGGTCGGGACACCTTGCTGGCCCTGGATCCAGAGGAACAGACAAACTACCCCACCATGAAGTTGGCGTTATTGAGGAAGTTCGGGCTCACCCCAGAGAGGTACCGACAGAAGTTTAGGGGGAGTCACAAGATGGGCACTCAGAACTGGGTGGACTTCCTTGATTATGCCAGAAAGGCCTTAGAGGGTTGGGTCAAGGGCAGTGAGGTAAAGGATTATGAGGGGCTGTACAATCTATTTTTGAAAGAACACCTCCTCGAGAAATGTTTTCCCGAGCTGCGCCAACACCTGGTAGACAGCAAGCTGACCAATCCCCGGAAGCTTGCAGAGGAGGCGGACATCTGGACAAGTACTCGGGTGTCCTCCAAGGGGACTGGAGGGGAATCTCAAAAAGCCGGACAGGGCGCCCCCCAGAAGAAGGAAGGGGGGGAGAAAAAGAAAGAGTTCTCTAAAGGTCCCCAAAATAACTTCCAAGGGAAGGGAGCAGGTTTCACCCCTAGGGCAAACCCGCCCCGGAACCCTTATCCTGGCCAAAGCCAGCAGCCCAGGGTTCCCCACTGTTTTGAATGCGGTGGCGTTGGACATTATAAGGGAGATGTCAGATGCCCAAAGAGACCACCCCCTCCCACCGGAGGAAAGTCACCGGGAGTAGCTAGTGTAGCGCTCGGGGAGGAGTTGCCCTTAGATAAGGGGGGTGAGTGGGCGGGTGTCACTTTAGTGTCCCTGGGAGAGCGGGAGATGGTGCCAAAGATCCAGGTGCCCCCAAATACTACAAAGTATGGGCAATGGGTTACTATCAATGGCCAGAGAGGGGAGGCTCTGAGGGATACAGGAGCCAGCATGACTATGGTGAGAAGTCAGCTGGTGTCCCCAGAGCAGGTTGTTCCTAATGTACTCCACCCCGCCGCGATGGCTGACGGCAGAATGGGCCACTATCCAGTGGCTGAGGTTCCCTTTGAGTGGGAGGGGGTTGCAGGTTCACTTCGAGTTGCCGTAAGCCCTGCCGTGCCAGTCGATTGTCTGTTGGGGAATGACATGGAACACAACACTTGGAGAGAGGTGGAATACCGGACGCATTCTGCGATGCTGGGTACACCTAACTGGGCCTGTGTCAGCACAAGGTCTGCGACTGCCCGAAGAGGGAGTTCGCCTGGGTTGGAGCCTGGAACAATGGCCCAACCCGCTGCTAAAAAGGGTCAGAAACGGAGACAGGGACAGCCTGCTCCTGCTTCCACGCCCCATGTGACAGATCGGCCACCTGCAGTGGTAGGCCAGGAGTCCGTGGAGGGGGAAGTAGACTCTCTGGAGGATTTGCCCATCCCTGCTGAATGGCATGTGGAGGGAGGCCCTACCAGAGAGGAATTCTGTAGGGGGCAGAGGGAGTGCCCTACCCTTGAGGGACTGAGGCGTCAGGCTGAAGCCCAGGCAGCAGGTGATGCTACGGGACACCACCATATTTACTGGGAGGATGGCCTCCTCTACAGTGAACCTAAGGTTCCTCTACCTGGCTCATCAAGAGCCTTGGTGGTCCCGCAGCAATACCGAGCCTTTCTGCTGGAATTGGCTCATGCGATACCACTGGCAGGACACTTAGGCCAGGACAAGACCTTTGCACGGCTTGTTCTCCACTTTTACTGGCCTCAGATGAAAGCGGCGTCCAACACATACTGTAGGACATGTGTATCCTGCCAGGCCAGTGGGAAGACAGGGGTGAAGCTAAAGGCTCCCCTGGAACCACTTCCTGTCGTTAGCACCCCCTTTGAAAGGGTGGGCATCGACATTGTAGGGCCATTGGATCCACCAACAACAGCTGGTCACAGGTTCATCCTGGTTCTGGTGGATCATGCCACACGGTACCCAGAGGCCATCCCTCTGAGGACTGTTACGGCACCTGTGGTGGCTAGGGCCCTGATGGGAATCTTCACTAGGGTAGGATTCCCAAAGGAGGTTGTGTCTGACAGGGGGACTAACTTCCTGTCTGCTTACATGCGGACTATGTGGAAGGAGTGTGGGGTGACCTACCGGTTCACCACTCCTTATCACCCCCAGTCCAATGGACTGGTTGAGAGGTTCAATAAGACCCTGAAGGGCATGATAAGAAGTCTGCCAGAGAGTTTACGGAGGAAGTGGGACATCCTCCTACCTTGCTTACTGTTCTCCTACAGGGAGGTGCCACAGAAAGGAGTGGGCTTCAGCCCATTTGAATTGTTGTATGGGCACCCAGTGCGTGGGCCTCTCAGCCTGGTGAAGGAAGGATGGGAGAAGTCTCCCAGAAAACCTCCCCAGGATGTGGTGAGCTACATGTTGGCCTTCAGAAGCCAGATGGCCAAGTTGTGGAAGCAGGCTGCTGACAACTTGGAGGCCAGTCAGGCAGTCATGAAGGAATGGTACGATCAGAATGCTCACCCGGTGGAGTTGGAGCCTGGCCAGAAAGTCTGGGTGATGGAACCTGGAGAGCTAAGTGCCCTTCAGGATCGTTGGACAGGCCCCTTTGAGGTGTTGGAGAAAAAGGGTAAGGCCACTTACTTGGTGGATCTTAAGACCCCGAGGCAGCCCCTACGGGTGCTGCATGCCAATCGCCTCAAACCCCACCATGAGAGGCCAGAGGTCATCCTGATGTTGGTGACTGATGGTGCTGAGGAAGCAGAAAGCGAGCCTCTCCCAGACCTCTTTTCATGTCAAGAGAAGGATGGGTCGGTGGAGGGAGTGATTCTCTCCCCGTCTCTCACTCCTGAGCAACGAGAGGACTGCCGACAGGTATTGGGGCAGTACTCTTCACTGTTTTCCCTTGTCCCAGGCAGAACCCACCTGTGTACCCATGATGTGGACACAGGAGACAGCCCCCCAGTGAAATCCAAGACCTATAGGCTGTCGGACAAGGTGAAGGCTAGCATCCATGGCGAAGTTGCCAAGATGTTGGAGCTAGGAGTGATAGAACCGTCCAGCAGCCCTTGGTCCAGTCCGGTGGTGCTAGTCCCAAAAGCCGCCCCACCGGGCACCACACCAGAACTGAGGTTCTGTGTGGATTACCGAGGACTGAACTCAGTTACCAAAACTGATGCTCATCCAATCCCCAGGGCGGATGAGTTAATTGACCGGCTAGGAGCTGCCCAATACCTCAGTACCTTTGACCTCACTTCAGGGTACTGGCAGATCTCCTTGACAGATGGAGCAAGGGAAAGGTCAGCCTTTTCCACGCCCGAGGGACACTTCCAGTTCTGCGTGATGCCCTTTGGTCTCAAGAACGCTCCTGCCACATTTCAGCGACTGGTGAACCAGGTCCTCTCTGGAATGGAGGGATTCTCGGCTGCTTACCTGGATGACATTGCTGTCTTCAGTAGCAGTTGGGAGGACCACTTGCAACATTTGCAAGCAGTTCTCCAGGCGCTGAAACAAGCTGGATTGACCATCAAAGCCAGCAAATGCCAGATTGGGCAGGGGTCGGTTGTGTACCTTGGACACTTGGTGGGTAGGGGGTCCGTGCAACCCCTACAGGCGAAGATTGAGGCAATCATGGCCTGGGAACCCCCCAAGACACAGACTGAGGTCCGAGCTTTCCTGGGCCTCACAGGTTACTACCGTCGCTTTGTGAAGGGGTATGGCACTATTGTAGCGCCCCTCACAGAGCTCACCTCTAGGAAACAACCTCGACGGGTAGTTTGGACAAAGGCTTGTCAGCGAGCCTTTGAAAAGTTGAAGCAGGCAATGTGCGAAGCACCGGTCCTGAAGGCTCCCAATTTCTCCAAGGAGTTTATTGTGCAAACAGATGCATCCGAACATGGCATTGGGGCAGTGTTATCGCAACTCAATGAAGAGGGCCTGGATCAACCTATAGTCTTCTTATCCAGGAGACTACTTCCCCGGGAACAGAAGTGGAGTGCCATTGAGAGGGAAGCTTTTGCGGTGGTGTGGGCTCTGAAGAAGCTGCGGCCATACCTCTTTGGCTCGCACTTCCTGGTTCAGACCGACCACCGACCCCTTCGTTGGCTGATGCAAATGAAGGGGGAAAATCCCAAGTTGTTGAGGTGGTCCATATCCCTACAGGGAATGGACTTCCGGGTGGAACATCGGCCTGGAGTGGACCACGCCAATGCAGACGGTCTCTCCAGGTATTTCCGCCTTAGTGATGAGGACTCCCAAGGGGTTGGGTAGTTCTCCCCACTTTCAGCTGGGGGGGACGCGTGTTAGACCTGTCTGACTTTTTGGCGAAGTCCCTCCTAATTTTTATTTATTTTGTCCCCTTTTTGCCCCTCATACCCTTGTTAATTTTTGGGTCTACTGACTTTTTGTAGGTGTTGGTCAGGGGGATAGGTGTTTTCTCCCCCCCTCATAATCTTTTACCTTAGGCCCAGAGGCCTGTTCTGACAGGAAAGTTGGCACCACCTAAAATGGTGGCCACCAACTGCCCTAACTGTCACACACAGAACTTGGCCATAGCCTAACATAGGGCATTCCAGAACCTTCTGGTCCATTCTGGACCACTGTAGGGCAGCCTATATAAGGCGGAATGCGGGGCAGCCATTTTGTCTACCTGTGGAAGTCAGCTGGAGGACAGGTGGTAGCTAAGGGTGGGAAAAGGTTAGACTTAGGGTTGACCTCCTGAACTGGGAAGCTGCCTATTTGGTCCAAACCCCCAACTCCCCTTTTAGTTATTTGTCCTGGCCCCGCTGTGGGAAGTTTCTGGAGACCCTGGGCGCCTAACTTGCCCCTTTCAAAAATATAAAAGGGGAAGTCTATAGGAGAAGGAGACTGCAGCGCTGCGGAGCGCAGTCCTCTGCTCAGCAGCTTGATTCTGAAGAGACTGTGAAGAAGGACTCTCCCACGGAGAGGGGCTTATCCTGGTGCCCTCTCTTTGCTCTGCTTGTACCCCAGTGCTGCCCAACTGTGGGAATCGCGCCCCCCCCCCCTGGTGCCAAAACCCTTCTGTGACCGTCCCCCTACCTGAGACCACCAGGGCTGGAGAAGCGGAGACAGCGGGTCCACAAGCGGTTCTACACCTGGGTCGGCAGGGGATTATTGAAGGAGCAGAAACGGCTGTTCAGCTGGCCGTGCTGTCCCTGCCTCGGTGTGGGCAAAGCGGGGCTGTTGTGGAGCTGTGATCGGAAGCTCTGAGGTGAGGAGCGGACTGCGCAAGCCCTCGTCAGTGTCCAAGGGGGCGGAAAAGGAAGGCGGCGACGATTGCAAAGCGCGACCTCAGGCGGTGAAACACTCGCCTTTCGCGCATGCCCATTGCGCTGCCGGGCTCCGTGAGGCGGGGCCGGATAGGAGAAAGCAGGTCCGGGAGAGAAGAGCGTCCTTCGCTGGAGGCTGCGCGTTGAGCGACGACATCAGCGTGTGCGGAGGAGCGCCGGTCACCGCTGCAGCTTGAGGAGGTGTTTGGCCTCACTCCCTCGCTCGAGCGCCAAACGGAGGAGCGGCGCGAGTGAGAGGCGAGAAACAGAGGAGCCGGCTGACTCCTAGTGAAGCGGTTGAAATCCATTCCCGCTCGAGCGCTACCAGAGGAACTCGCTCGAGTGGGAGAGGGGAACGCTGGTGTCCTGGAGACTGAGGTGCCTGGCTAGTGCTAAATATCCCTAACCTGGCACATGACCCGCTCCACTCGCTCTCTGACAACTCAGGACCCTGAAATGCAAGTAAGGTGGTAGTGTAAGGGGAAAGAGCCTTCTACCTAAGGGAACTCTGGCAGGTCTTAATAAACTATTGATCTGAGTGGTTCTTAACCAGTTGCTTTGGAGAGAGGAATAGAAGAAAAGCTGTACTGTTATCCATGCAACAGGGTGTTGCTCTGAACTGATTTATGTGTAGCTCTTGCCAACCTTTAAAGTAATGCGGTGTTAAGAGTTAGGATAAGGTGCGCAGAGTACAGTAAATGAATAGTTAACTAACAGGAAATTTAGTGATGTGATGTAAATACTTAAGGTCAGTCATCCGGTTTAAAACAAAATGCTACTCCTGGGATGATATCTGTTTGGGCTTATAGAGAGTAGTAGCTTTCTCCCAAGATTCTAGCGGGTTAATAATTAGCCTGATTGAACCTGAAGTACAGTTTATCCGAATGTAAAAGTGTGATAAGAATTCAGAAATACAGTGACTGCTAGTAATTCAAAAAGGGATTATTTGCTAATGATTTAAAACGTGTAATTGCTAACCCTGAAAGTGATCTAAACTGATTTGAATTATTTATATGTGAATTACTGACGTGACAACACAGAGCATATTATTTTTATATAAAGCAACACGTATTTTCATATAAATTTTGGTGTAGTGTTTTTCTTTTTGAGTGCTATTGCGTGAACTTACTTTTGGGTGGTCTGCAACCTTTACACTGTGCCTCTAGATGTTAGTCTTGCCCTAGGCCAGGCTACCTAATTCCAACAGTGACCATCTGGCACCTTTGCTCTGATGTGTTCATATGACACACACTAATGGCACAATTGTGAACATCCACTATACTAACTAGATTATATGCTTCTTTCTCAAGAGTATTTAGCACAATGCACACTGTGGCCAGACATGAAGTGCTTGCCTCTGTCATTCATTGGAGAGGTGTGGCGCAGCGACCATGGTGGCTGACTCCGGAGCGTGGGGCTTACGGTTCGATCCCCAGCACTGAGGCAGATCAGCTCAGCATCATGTGACTCTGGGCAATAGCTCACTTAATCTCCCCGACGGCCCCCAGCACCTTAAGACCCCTGGGGGTGATTAGTTTGTGCTTTCCAAATACCGGGTTATTCTAGTGTGGGAAGGGGATCATGAAGCTATGCCTATGTCATTGCAAAAGGTAGGGGTACTAATGGGTGTTATAATGTTGGCGATGAAAGAATATGGTAATTAAATCTTCCCCTGCAATTTTCACCAAAAATTCGAGTAGGTTGTGGCTCTCAGGTATTTGATGGCACGCCAGTGATCAAAGGGGCAGATCTAGTTAAATACTTTATATCTTGCTTCATTACACAGTACAATTTCTGGGAGGATGTTTTGAAATTGGTAAAACCCCCATTAAATTTGGAACAAAAGTCACATCTATATTTGTCATGGGTTCAGGACTCAGCTTATGTAAGAAGATTGTCTGACAGGGAAAAATGAAAGGTTTTGCATCTCAGTGGTCCCCATAACACTCTTAGATTAAGCAAAATGATATCCCTTCTTTCCAGAAAAAAAAGTTTAAATAGAGACAACAACAGATCATTCTATGGTCACCTTGAGAAGTGAAAGTCATGGCTTCCCTTCACTGTGCTTCTCTGGTTTACAATACATTGGAAATTAATATCTTTGAAGTCCAGGCCTTGTAGACCAGTGTTTAAAGGGGTCATGCACCACTAACAGTCACCAACAACAGGCATTCTAAGATGCTCCTTTGATGATGTCTGCTTGTTTTTTGAGACATATTGTGATGACATTCAATGAGAAAGCATTTTCTTCTTAGAGCCGCCCAAGCTTGCTGATTTTGCTGCCAAAGATCCTCTGGAAGTCTGTGGAGCCATCTCCAAGACCTCTGTATTTGCAGAACAGCCTCTAACACTGCTATGTAAGATCACCATGGTCAGTGGTAGATGGCGATTCCTCAGTGTCTACCGTGTATTACCTATTTGTCAGCATGTTTTACAAGGTAAACAATACCATAGGTGATTAGCTGGTTTCCCAATCAAACAATAGAAATGCGTATAGAAAGTTTGTGGTACGTCTATTGAACTCCAGTAGCAAGGCCTGAGGCACTCAACATGCGTTGGCCACCTGGAATAAGGACAATGCCAGTTTTAATGATGCAGCAACTTTAGATGAACATGGCTTAATCCAGTAGCGGCTCCTACAGGACAAGGGGGGGCGGTTTAATTAACAAAAAAACACCACATATTTACCACTTACCTTAGAACGGCCAGCCACAGCCTCCACTGCGTCCTCTTCCTTCTTCCTCTCTTCAGTCCGGTCGGCAGCAGGAAGCACCCTGCACACAAGCGCCCCAGAGCTTATCACAATGGAGCAATGCAGCATTGTGATTGGTCTGAGCGCCGTGGATCGGCGCTCAGACTGGAACAGGGAGCCTGTGCATGTACATCACCAGGATGTATATTGCAGCCTGGTAGTAACAAGCAAAGTGCGCATTATCTGTTTAGTCGGCCCAAGAGGGCCAGCCAAACAGTTTATGCGCATCTGGGAGTGCAAACCACTCCTTCCCTGCTCTGGCCAGCTCCACCCCGCCCCACACAGGCCACTGACTGTATGCAATCAGAAAAATAAAATGACAATAACAATACGTTATTGTAATTTTAATTTTTTTTTGCGCAGTGGGGCAACGCTCCTCTGCCTTAGCGGTGGAGCCGCCACTGGCTTTATCAAGAGCTCAATGTTCCTCCAGCGGCTGCAAATTCAATCTGCCGAAAACAGTACACAGAGATCTGTTCTTCCAAGAAAGACTATTAATCAACGGCACAGATCTCAAGCTTAAGGCCACCATTGATCATGCCAAGCAGTATAAATTGAAAATCATATCTGCCATTTTGTTCATCAAGCATGACCACATACCCTCTACCCCCAGCATAACCTGTGCCCATTCGAAGGCCCAACGCTACGTAATGTGACATGGCCAATCAAGAGAGTCATAATTAAACATTTCAGCAAATTGGCTGGCAGTCAAAAGTCAGGTTAACTACGGAGTGTTACTTAAACTGGTCACTAAAGATTTAGAAGCCCATTGCGCTGCCGGGGCATCACTTTTTTAGGCGCACTGGCAGTGCAGTGTACCTGCCCATATTTACAAGGCCATGTAAAGCCATCCTGCGTGACGTATAATGGCCTTGTAAATATGGGCTCCTTTCACTCTGCGTGAAAGGGGCGATCCTTGGGTGTTGCTGTGGGTGGTCATACTCAGCATCCATGGAACCTGACACATTCCCAGATTTACAAGGTGCCGTAAACCTGTGAATGCGCCAGAATCCTACACCTGCCTTTTTATTTTAACACATGGCGGGGCAACAGGATGGCTTGCTGCACTGCCATGCATCAAAATATAGTACCCAGGCCCAGAGTATGATGTTGCTGTCCTGTCCTCTGATACAATCCTTCGATGTAGGTACCAGCATAAGAGAGTAACTGAGCTGTGTTGCTGTGACTGTTAAACAACTGAAGGACTGCACAGTTTCTGTGCCTGGTAAAATGTATGACAAGGTGTGGTACTGGAATATTGTTTTTGAAATATCTGATACAAATATCGTGCATTAATTTAATCTACAAAAACATTACTCCCTTCACTTAGGTGTTTGAAAATCTGCACTTACTGGGGGGAAATTGTTCTAAGCAATTTTTCTGACACAATATCTATGCTTTTTTCAGTTTTATACAGCACAAAGTTGGCTAGGGTGAACAGTTGTGTTGGATTTGCCCAGTCACGTTTCTTCAAGGACTGCTCGACACTTTCTGCTATAACAAATGCACATGCAATTTCTTTAGAGAGGAGCGGGTAAACATGCACATTAATCATAGTGCTGTGCAGGCTCACGTTTCAACCAGCCCCCTCATCACACCAGGGACATCATTTATTCTGAGTCACCTGCTGTGCTGCCTCACCTCATTGAAGCAGGACAGCAGGATTTAATGAGGGGTGCATTGGGCTGCAGAGCCCATAAGCCAAGGCCAGGCTCATTACAGAGTGGCGGTAGCCAGCTATAGTTAGGATTCCCAGGTATAGGAATTCCTCTGAATTCTGGCCGCTGATAACTTTTCCCCCATTTCACGAATCTCTGTGAAACTGTACAGACCTATTGTTTTCTCTACATTGGCGAAGGATAGAAAGTTTTGCGGTGATTGGGATAAGAGATTGCAAAGATAAAAATGGGGTCTCAAAATGCGTTTTTCCACCACAGGCTTTTATTTATTGAGTAGCGCAAAAACGGCTGAACGGATTTGCATGGAATTTGGCAGGATTACACATTATAATGCACAGATGATCCTTTTATGACTTGCGGAGTCTGCTTGGGGTGCCCGTAGCAGGCCCCACAGGGACTCCGGGAGGGTGGGGGGTGCACATGGGGGGAACCTATGGTACGCCCTGCATTTCAATGTACAACTTGCAGGCACCACGCGGTGCCTGTCACGTTGTGCATTGAAAAGCACCAGATGCATTTTTGGCATTGTGGCAGGCGGTGCTGAAAGCACCACCCACCGCAATCTTAAAAATGCGGGATGCGCCCGCCAGTGTGGCGGGCGCATCCTAATGGGATGTACGGGACCGCCGCACCCTTAGCGAGCGGTCCCATTTCCCACAGGTATGGCAGACGGACAAAGTCCACCCGCCGTACTAATGTGCCCCTAAGTATCAATTAGGTTATAAGGCATTTAAACTTAGTGAAATCTGTTATCACCGTATTTTTGTGAAATCTTGCGCTTTTTCACTTTTTTTCACGGAAGTACTGCACTACATAGGAATGACTAATTATTTTGTGATTGGCTAATGACTGCCTCTACAAATGTTAAAAGGAAGCCATGTTGCTTTTAGGTACACTTTGGGTGTGTTCTGCGCTTCTCACTTAGATATACGTAAGTATTAGGTTTGATATTCTTTCCCTACCTACTACCTCCTTCTTCCACCGCAGTATCGCCGACATACACAACAGCTTTGGCGCACCAACCACGCACCCTACCACCGAACCAACGCCCCCCACCACCACCCTCTGCAACTGGACCCCGGTCAGCACCGAAGACACCACTCGCACGATGAACACCATCTACTCCGGATCACCAACCGACCCCTGCCCCCACCACGTCTTCAACAAGGCCGACTCCATCATCGCACCCCAACTCCGGGACATCATCAACATCTCCTTCAACACCGCCACCTTCCCGGAGAGCTGGAAGAATGCCAAGCTCAGCGCCCTCCTGAAGAAACCAACAGCGGACCCCACTGACCTCAAGAACTTCGCCCCATCTCGCTCCTCCCTTTTCCTGACAAACTCATCGAGAAGACTGTCAACAGACAGCTCGCCGTCATCCTCGAGACGAACGGATCCCTCGACCCCTCACAGTCCAGGTTCCGAGCCAACCACAGCACCTAGATCGCCCTGATCGCAGCCACCGATAAATTCAGATCCCTGCTCGACAACGGGGAAACAGCGGTCCTCATCCTCCTGGACCTCTCTGCAGCGTTCGACACTGTCTGCCACCACACCCTAGCACAGCGCCTCAGCAACATCGGAATCCAAGAGAAGGCACTGGAGTGGATCATCTCATTCCTCGCCGGAAGAACCCAGAGAGTCCGCCTCCCCCCCGTTCAGATCCGAGGCCACCGAAGTCATCTGCGGCGTACCCCAAGGATCATCACTCAGCCCAACCCTCTTCAACGTCTACATGAGCCCTCTCGCAGCCATCGCACGCCAACACAAACTCAACATCATCTCCTACGCCGATGACACCCAGCTGATCCTCCCCCTCACCAACGACCCCGCCACCACCAGAGCCAGCCTACACGAAGGGATGAAAGACGTCGCTGAGTGGATGAAGAACAACCGCCTGAAACTGAACTCAGACAAGACGGAGGTCCTCATCCTGGGATCGTCGCCCTCCGCCTGGGATGACTCCTGGTGGCCCCCTGGCCTGGGCACCACTCCCAAGCCAACGGACCACGCACGCAACCTGGGCTTCATCCTGGACTCCTCCCTCTCGATGACCAGACAAGTCAACGCCGTCTCATCATCGTGCTTCAACACCCTGCGCATGCTCCGTAAGATCTTCCGATGGATCCCCACCGAAACCAGGAAGACGGTCACCCAGGCACTCGTCACCAGCCGAATGGACTACGGAAACACCCTCTACGCCGGAACCACAGCCAAACTACAGAAAATACTCCAGCCCATACAGAACGCCTCCCCACGACTCGTCCTGGACATCCCCCGACACAACCACATCTCCGGCCACCTGAGAGACCTGCACTTGCTCCCCATCAGCAAGAGGATCACGTTCAGACTCCTCACCCACGCACACAAGGCTCTCTACGACCTGGGCCCCAAGTACCTCAACAACCGCCAGACTTTCTACACGCCCACCCGCCAGCTACGATCGACCAGCCTCGCCCTCGCCGCCGTACCACGCATTTGCAAAGCCACCGCCGGAGGAAGATCCTTCTCCTACCTGGCGGCCAAGACATGGAACTCCCTCCCTGTCCACCTTCGGCTGACCCAGGACCATCTCTCCTTCAGGAAGCAACTCAAGACCTGGCTATTCGAGCAGTAACGGACCCCTCCCCCCAGCACCTTGAGACCCTACCGGGTGAGTAGTGCGCTATACAAACTCTGTGATTGATTGATTGATTGATTTATTAAAGGTATAATAGGAAAGAAAAAATATTTTAACGTTTCTATATATTTTTTTAAATGTGTGGAGTAGCACGGGACTTGAAATAAAAAGAAAAATGTTTTAAAATTAAAAATATATTGCGCTACCCTATATTTTTGAAATATAGGGTAGTACAGTGTATTTTCTATTTTTAACATATTTAAATCTTTACAAAAAGTCTCGCGGCTCGAGGTGGGTCGGGACTTTGACCCTTTGGGAGCCCGGAGGAGCCGTCCGTCCACCTGGGGACTGTTTTGCTGCTGTCTGCCCCTGTTTGCTGTTTGCTGTGTCTGGGGATTCGGCGGGTGCGGCGGCCGGGGACTGCGAGTACCAGCATTCCCTTTGACCATCATCAGCTGGTACTCTTCCCCTGCCGGCCCCGCCTCCTGCCTGCTACAACCTCTTGCCGCCCCCGCTTCGCGGGTGCGACTCGCGGCTCGAGGTGGGTCGGGACTTTGACCCTTTGGGAGCCCGGAGGAGCCGCCCGTCCACCTGGGGACTGTTTTGCTGCTGTCTGCCCCTGTTTGCTGTTTGCTGTGTCCGGGGATTTGGCGTGTGCGGTGGCCGGGGACTGCGAGTGCCAGCATTCCCTTTGACCATCATCAGCTGGTACTCTTCCCCTGCCGGCCCCGCCTCCTGCCTGCTACAACCTCTTGCCGCCCCCGCTTCGCGGGTGCGACTCGCGGCTCGAGGTGGGTCGGGACTTTGACCCTTTGGGAGCCCGGAGGAGCCGTCCGTCCACCTGGGGACTGTTTTGCTGCTGTCTGCCCCTGTTTGCTGTTTGCTGTGTCCGGGGATTCGGCGGGTGCGGCGGCCGGGGACTGCGAGTACCAGCATTCCCTTTGACCATCATCAGCTGGTACTCTTCCCCTGCCGGCCCCGCCTCCTGCCTGCTACAACCTCTTGCCGCCCCCGCTTCGCGGGTGCGACTCGCGGCTCGAGGTGGGTCGGGACTTTGACCCTTTGGGAGCCCGGAGGAGCCGTCCGTCCACCTGGGGACTGTTTTGCTGCTGTCTGCCCTGTTTGCTGTTTGCTGTGTCCGGGGATTCGGCGGGTGCGGCGGCCGGGGACTGCGAGTACCAGCATTCCCTTTGACCATCATCAGCTGGTACTCTTCCCCTGCCGGCCCGCCTCCTGCCTGCTACAACCTCTTGCCGCCCCCCCTTCGCAGGTGCGACTCGCGGCTCGAGGTGGGTCGGGAATTTGACCCTTTGGGAGCCCGGAGGAGCCGTCCGTCCACCTGGGGACTGTTTTGCTGCTGTCTGCCCCTGTTAGCTGTTTGCTGTGTCCGGGGATTCGGCGGGTGCGGCGGCCGGGGACTGCGAGTACCAGCATTCCCTTTGACCATCATCAGCTGGTACTCTTCCCCTGCCGGCCCCGCCTACCTGCCTAATAAATACACTCCTTGTTTCCGTCCCGCGGGACGCACGCGGGACGAAGCGCGGGGCTAAGCCCGGGCAAAGGGCGGGCCCTCTGTGGCCCTCCGAGGCCTGAGGAGGCCGGGACGGGCCACCCCACTTGGTTCCATCACGGAGGGAGGTATCGTGCTTTAATACTATTTGTCATTTTGTTACTATTACATTCACGATGTCCATATGGGAGGAACTCAACGCCCTGTGTGGTACTAAGTACGCCCCTGATCTTATAACCTCCCCGGCTGTGGATTCTTTTTGTCTTAAAGCAAATGGCCCCGCTGATAAAGCTCATAACCAAGAAAATGCCGCGCCCCTGGGTTCTTACAATAGATGGAAGCATGACATTGAAACTAACTTTGGGAACAATACCAGCATACCATCTCTCGCTAATCCAATAACATTTATCGAGGACCCGGCTGCGGACAAACTAGAGGACCCTCTTTTGTCTCTCAACATGTCTTTATTGGCCAGAATTGAGCAACTGCTGGTTGCTACCATCTCTCCCTTGGTCACAAAAATGAATGACTTAGGGGAAAGGCTGACCAATATTGAGTCAGTAATAAGAAAGCTCCCGCTTCCAGCTACTACTTTGGCCACATGCGTCTGTCCTAACCCTACAACCGTCCCCGAAACGCATAAATCTGGCAATGGGGCCACCCAAATACAACCATTATGCATATCTACTCAAATAGGCCCCAGGGTATTTGCCAAACCTGCACCAAAAACCCATACAGTGGCTAGATCCGCCTTGGCAAGACTGCCACATATCAACCTGCCCCCTGAGGCCGCCCCGTATGTGTCTGTCCTCTCTGGGGTCCCTGCCCTCACCCAGGGAACACGTGAATCTCAGCAGGATTTGCTAAATAAGGCCACCTATTGGCTAAATAAGAATAGACCGTTGCCGCCGGTGCTAGACGGGGGTATCTTGAGTGTCAGAAGGGTGGGATGGTTAGGGACGCTGCCCAAATGCATTGCTGGGGATCTGGTACTAATTAAATTTAAAAACACCAATGTTGCCCCCTTTTTACGAGTTTGTACCCCCAATGAAAGACAAGGCACAATTCGCATTTGGGATCTATATGATTTTTATCCGTGCTCCCCTCACATTACATAGGTTAAACTCTTAAGTTTTTTAATAGTAATTGAATTTTGTACAATAATTGTTGAATGATGGTTTTTTACTGTGTCTATGAAATGAAATGTCTATGGTTTTTTTGTTAGTATTTCTGTATTGTCGATGCTTTCATGATTTTTATTTTAAAAATCGAATAAAGCTTATTAATAATAATAATTACAAAAAGTCTAAGCAGTACTGCAGTTGCACCTACAAATGGCCTTGATACTTAAAAAAATTACAAAAAATGAATAGCTCTCCCTAAACTGCTGTAAAAATATATATAGAAAGTAATCAGGGCCGGCTCTAGGCTCACGGAGGCCCTGAGCAGGGAGTGTAGGTAGGGGACCCGAGGCCGCCAAATCCCTGCCAGGGGCCGCCACGCAAATATGTATCTAAGGATATATATTGGCGTGGCGGCCCCTGGGGTTTGGCAGCCCTGTGCAGGTGCACAGCTTGCACATGCCTTAGGCCGGCCCTGAAGTAATACATTAATTATTCTACCTATTAACACAGTTCAACAAATTAGTAATAGGTAAGGAACAACAATAACTCCTAGTACCTACCTATGTCTACTTACTAATTCAGGGAGGACCGTAAGACCTGGGTCTTCAACTGAACCACAGTGCCTTGCCATAGATCTGCAGCCATCCACCCCCCTCCCCCCTCCCCCAGCGCCTTGAGACCCTTACTGGTGAGTAGTCGTGCTTTACAAGCCACTTGATTGATTGATTGAACCCAGAATGCAGCGAAAAGCTGAACGCAGCCAAACAGCTGAAAGCTCCAAGGCTGTGTTTTACATTTGGCAAACACAGCCATTAACCACGCAGAGGCTGCCTTATCATCCGCATGTATCACGTTATACCGTAAACCTACCGAGGTTCACAGTCGGACAATATATAACAAAGTATTTGAAAACGTAGCACTTTAACGCCACTTACACTATTAACACATACTACAAAATTTACCATTAACACCAAATAATTAATTTTCCTGCCACAGTACATCTACATCCGTTCACAAACTTTCACCCTATGGCTATTTCAATTACCATACTCCACTCGATGCCACTATCCTTATGCCACACTATTACACTCTAAGGCACTCGACTATATATCACTTCACTATACATAACTCCACTCTATGCCACACTATTACACTCTAAGGCCTTCCACTATATGTCACTTCACTATATGCCACTCCACTCTACGCTAATCAACTGTACACCAGCCACTTTACGCCACTCCAAACCACTACACTGTACGCTATTATACTCTACGACACTCCATTTTATGAAATTCCAGTATATGCAGCGCCACTGTACTCCACTCCACTCTACGCTACTCCACTGTATGCTATTCCACTGTATGCAACTCCATTCTTAAGACAATACACTCTATGCCACGTCATTCTACACTACTCCACTATATGTTATTCCACTGTATGCCACTCCACTTTAACACACCCTATACGTCACTACACTGTGCTACTCCACAGTATGTCATTCCACTGTATTCTGCTCACCTCTACGACACTTCAGTCTAAGCCACTCCCCTGTACGACACTCCACTCTATTCTACTCCACTCTATGCCAATCCACTGTACGGCACTCTATGCCTCTCTCCAATATACGCTGTTCCAGTACACAACTCCCCCGTACTCCACTTTACTCTACTCCAATCTATACCACTTCAGTCTACACCACTGCAGTCTACGCTACTCCACTCTGTGCTATTCCACTCTATGCCACTCCATTCTGCACCACTCCTTTGTACCCTACTCCACTATACGCGAATCCACTCTACGCCATTCCACTTTACACCACTCCACTGTACTCTATTGTACAGTATCCCACTACACTGTAGCTCACTCCACTGTATGCCGTTCCCTTATACACCACTGCACTCTACGCTACTTCACTGTACTCTATTATACACTACCACACTACATTCTACACCACACATTAGTGTACGCCATTGTACTGTAGGCCACTTCACTGTAGGCCACTCCACTGTACCCCTCTTCACTGTACGCCACTCCACTACATGCTATTTCCCTGTATGCAACTACATTCTACGCCACTCAAGTCTGCACTATTTGACTCAATGGAGCTCCATTGTACGCCATTCCACTCTACCTTACTCCACTATACCCCACTCTACTCCACTCTACCCCACTACACTGTATGCCACTCTATTCAATGCTACTTCCCTCTACAGCACTCCAATGTAATGCTGCTCCACTGTGCACTATTTCAGTGTATGCTACTATACAGTACACTATTTCAATGTATGCCACTCTACTCTCTGCCACGCCCCTCTACACTACTCCACTCAATGCTATTCCACTGTGCACCACATCACTCAACCCCACTCCATTCATGTCACTTCACTCTATGCCACTCCACTCAACACTATTCCACACTATGCCACCCCACTCTACCCCACGCCACCCTACTCCACTTTACGATGTTCCACTGCACATCACTCCACTGTATGCTTTTGTGCTGTATGAACTACATGTACCTCACTCCACTGTACGCCACTCCACTCTATGCTACTGCACTCTACCCTGCTCCACTTTATGCTATTACATGCTACCGCACTATACTCTTCCCCACTCCACTGTATGCCACTCCACTCTTCGTCACTTCGCTGTATCCCACTACACTCTACGCCACTCCACTATACGCTCTTTCCCTGCACGCATCTACACTCTACGCCACTCCCCTCTATGCTATTCATCTCTATGTTACTCCACTCTACTCCACTATACCCCACTCCACTCCATGACAATCTACTCTATGCCAATCCCCTGTACACCACTCCACTCTACGGTATTCCATTACACACCACTCTATCCACTCTGTTCTACTCCACTCCCCTCTACAGCACTCCACTCTATGCACTCCATTCTACGCCGCTGCAGTCAACACCACTCCACTGTAGGACCCTTACTCTATGCTATTCAACTCACAGGGGCAGTGTCTCCTACTCACCTTTCTCAGCCTCGACTCCAAGCCTGTGAACTGTTGCCCTGCCTTGTTTCCATTCCGGGTTCGCGCATGCCAGCTGTGCTGACAGTGTTTGTGAGTGCAGCAGAGATAGTGGCCTCCATAGTCTACTTGAGACTGCATACCAAAATGAAAGAACAGCTGACCAGTTACTCACTCTGTGTTGTTCCCGGGCGCGTCCTTCAGCTGTGGGTTAGAGCTGGAGGCAGCTCCGAGGGGGTGAGGTGGGGGAGCCCGATAACCTAGGGAGGAGATGGGACTTTCCGCCATGCTGCGAGGAAGTGTCCTTCATGGCTTCTCAAAGTCAACTCTGCTGTAGCACAGGGAAGCGCATCTCAATTGGGCCGGCACTGGTAAACTCCGCTACACGGCGGGAGGCAGAGTTTTTGCTGAACTTCACTCTCCAAGTGGAGCACAGAGTTGCAAAAACTTTACAAGCTCTGCCGGTTGAGCGGAGTACACTGCCCACCCCTAGTGCACGCCACTCCACTCTACACAATTTCAGTGTATGCTACTATATTGTACACTAATCTACTGCATGCCCCTCCACTCTATGCCACTCCTTTGTACGCCACTCTGTTTTATGCTATTCCACTGTATTCCACTCCACTCTTCCCCACTCCACTCTACACCCTCCACTCTACAGCACTTCACTGTATGCTATTCCACTGGACGCCACTCCACTGTACACCACTGCAGTTAATGCCACTCCACTGTATGCCACTACACCCTATGACACTATACAATTTTCCACTGTACATAGCTCCACTCAGCTCCAAACCACCCCACTCCACTCTATGCTATTCCAATGTATATCATTCCAATCTATGCCACCACACTGTACACTATTCCAATCTACACCACTCCACTCTATGGCACCCCAGTGTACAGCACTTCATTGTACAATATTTCAGTGTGTGCTATTGTACTGAATGCTATTTCACTGTATGTCACTCTACTCTACGCAACTCCCCTCTACACCACTCAACCCAACGCTATTCCAATGTACACCACTCCAGTCTACACTACTACACTCCATGCCATTCCACACTATATCACTCCACTCAATGCCCCTCGGTTCCACGTTATCCCACGGTACGCCACTCCGCTCTAACTCACTCCACTCTACAACACTCCACTGTAAGCTATTCCATTGTACACCACTCCACTCTACGCCACTGCAGGCAATGTCATTCCACTGTACGCTACTACACTTCTACGACACTATACTCTACACTATTCAACTGTATGTATCTCCACTCTACCCGCACTCCACTCTATACTTTCCACTCTATGTCAATCCACCTTATGCCACTCCACAACACTTCACTGAACACTTTTCCACTCTCTGCCACTCCACTATCCGCTATTCCCCTGTACGCACCTGAACTCTATGCCACTCAACTCTACGCTATTCGAGTCCATGCCACTCCACTCTACCACACTCCACTGTACGCCACTTCACTGTACATCACTCCACTATATGCTACTCCACTATACCCCACTGCACGTATAGGGGCTCATTAGGATGGCCGGCGGACTTTATCCGCCCCCCCCCCATCCTCCTGTGGAATGGGATCGCCTGCCATAGGTGCGGGGGTCCCGTTGCATACATTAGGATGCACCCACCACACAGGCGGGCGCATCCTGCATTCCTGACATTGCGGCGGGCGGTGCACTCAGCACCGCCAGCCACAATGGCCAGGAAGGCATGACATGCACTTCCATGAACAACATGGCAGGCACCGCACGGTGCCTGCCATGCTGTGCATCGAACTGCATGTACCCCCCATGTGCACCCCCCACCCCCCTGAAGTCCCTGGGGGCCCGCAACCAGACTCCGTGTGCCTTTCCGTGGCGGCAATGCCGCCATGGAAAGGCATGTTCCAGCCCACATCCAAATATGGCTGGCGGTGTCTAACAGACACTGCCACCATATTGAACCCTTTTCCGCCCGGTCGACCTGTCGACCGGGCGGAAAAGCGTCGGATGGTCTTTCCGTCCGCCTCGGACCCCCCAGCCATAGTAATAGCTGGTAGGATGGCGGGCGGATCGCCCCCCACCGGTCCGACGGTGGCTACTGTTGGCCCGGCGGGGCCGATCCGCCCTCCATCCTAATGGGCCCGAAGTCTATCCACTATACACCCCTCCACTCTGCTTGACTACACGGTACGCTATTTAAATCTACACCACTCTACTCTATGGCACTCCAGTGTACGCCACTCGCCTGTACACTCCACCACTTTACGCTACTCCATTGTATGCTATTTTAGTGTATGCTACTGTACTGTACGCTGGTGCAGAGACAGAATATCGACGTAGAAATATCGAATTGCAATAATATAGAGTCAAGAATATCGATGCTGCAAAATATCAAGGTACTTTTTTTAGTTGTTAAAAATATAAATTTTTATGTATTTCAGAAATATCGATTTTGTAAATTTCGATTTCAAAAATATAGTTGTAAATTATATAATTTTTTTGTTTAACCCTTTAACCGCGGGCGGAAATTCCGCCGCGGTGCGGGTGATTTATGGCGTGGGTGTGGTTCGGACGGCCCCCGGCCGTCCTCCGCACACGCCCACCGTGACATCGGACGGACGGCAAGGGGTTAATGTTGGTATTTTTATTATTAATTTAGTATTATTTTTTATATATTTTATATAAAATATTTTACGGTAAAAAAATGTGTTTTCTTTTTTTTAATTACGTTTTAGGAACCGGATGTTGGGTTTATAGCGGACAAGGGTGAGGAGTAATTAAAAATTTTGGTTTAAAATTTAAATATTGAAATTTTGTAAAGATTTAGGAGCGGGATGTTGGGTTTATAGGGGATAAAAGTGGGGAGTAATTTAAAATATTTGTTTTTGAAATGTTAAATGTTTTTAAAAGTATTTAGTAGCAGGATGTTGGGTTTATAGGGTATAAGGGCGGGGACTAAATGAAAAGATTTGCATTACAATAAAAACATTTTGTAATTTTTTTAAAAGTTCAAGGAGCGGGATGTTGGGGTTATAGGGGATAAGGGTTCGGAGTAATTTAAAAAAAATGTATAAAATGTTTAAAAGAATTTTTGTTAAAATTTAGTAGTGTTATGTTGGATTTATAGGGGATACGGGTGGTGAGTGATTTAGAAATATTGTTTGTACATTCTTAAAAATATTTCTGAAATAATGTGATGTTGAGTTTATAGGGGATAAGTGTAGGGACTAGTTTTTGAATGTTGTTTAAAAATATTTTTTTTAAAACCATTTTTTAAATATAGAAATATTTAAAAAAATATTTAAATTGTGAATTGTTAATAAAATTTCAAGATTTGAAGTTTTATGCATTTTTGGGTAAAAAACCTATATATTTTCTAATTTATTTAAAAAAATAGATTTGAAGAGAAATATGATTAATTAATTAATTAGTAATTGTTTTATTAAAATTATTTTTTTACTTTTAAATGATAATTTTGGATTTGGAATAGTTATTTATTATATTTTAGGGGCTCATTACGATGGCGGATGGACTGGCTCCGTCCATCGTGGTGGTGTAAACCAGGACCGTCTGCCTTGCATGCAGCTGTCCCGCATATCTGATTAGGATGGGACCGCCACCATGGCAGTCCCTTTCCTCACATTTAACATTGCGGCGGTGGCTGCTGACAGCAGCACCGCCGCGATGTCAAAATGAGCATGTTGTGCATTTCACTGCACTACGTGGCAGGCACTACACTGTGCCTGCCACTTGGTGCAGTGAAATGTAGGGTGGTAACCATGGGTACCCCCCAGTGCACCCACACCTCAGCCCCAACACAAAGGGGGCCCTTTGCCTTTCAATGGTGGTTGCACCGCCAAGGAAAGGCTAGCTGGAGACTTCATCATAATTTGGCAGACGGTGCTTGCATTTTATGGATGCAGACTGCTCTGCTGGGCAATCGTAACAAATGCCTGTGGCGGTTCCGTGATGGCCAGGCTTTGCCTCCACCGTGGTCGCCGTCTGGATCCGACCATCATCGTAATCTGGCAATGGGAGAATCATGATCTGCAGGGCTGGCGAACCTCAACGCCGGCCCGTCGATGATGGTCCTTCCGCCATCGTAATGAGCCCATAAATTTGGTTTATTATCCAGCACTTTCCCTGAGTGTAGTTGGTTTTGGAGTTGGAATAGTAATTTATTATGTTTTATTATCCAGCACTTTACCTGAGTTTTGCTTGTTTTGGAGTTGTACTAGTAATGTAATAATTTAGTTTATTATCCAGCACTTTCCCTGAGTTTAGTTGGTTTTGGAGTTGGAATAGTAATTTATTATATTTTATAATCCAGCACTTTTTCTGACCCAAGTTAGTTTTGGAGTTGGAATATTAATCTAATTTGGCTTATTATCCAGCACTTTACCTGAGTTTTGCTTGTTTTGGAGTTGGACTAGTAATGTAATAATTTGGTTTATTATCCAGCACTTTCCCTGAGTTTAGTTGGTTTTGGAGTTGGAATAGTAATTTATTATATTTTATTATCCAGCACTTTCCCTGAGTTTAGTTAGTTTTGGAGTAGGAATAGTAATTTATTATATTTTATAATCCAGCACTTTTTCTGAGCTTAGTTAGTTTTGGAGTTGGAATATTAATCTAATTTGGTTTATTATCCAGCACTTTCCCTGAGTTTAGTTGGTTTTGGAGTTGGAATAGTAATTTATTATATTTTATAATCCAGCACTTTTTCTGACCTTAGTTAATTTTGGAGTTGGAATATTAATCTAATTTGGTTTATTATCCAGCACTTTACCTGAGTTTTGCTTGTTTTGGAGTTGGACTACTAATGTAATAATTTGGTTTGTTATCCAGCACTTTCCCTGAGTTTAGTTGGTTTTGGAGTTGGAATATTAATTTATTATATTTTATTATCCAGCACGTTTTCTGAGTTTAGTTGGTTTTGGAGTTAAAATATTAATTTAATTTGGTTTATTATCCAGCACTTTCCCCGACTTTTATTTATTTTGGAGTTGGAATAGTAATTTGTTATGGTTGATTATCCAGCACTTTTCCTGAGTTTAGTTCGTTTTTGAGCTAGAATAACAATATATTATGTTTGAGAGAGCGCCATGTTATTTTGAAATTTGTAGGGGTGCATCATAATCTCGAGTAGTCAGCACCCGCATATTTAGAGGACCTACTAATGTAGTATAGAGATGTAACGTTAGGCTGAGAAGCAGCATGATATATGTGTTTATTAATCAGAGACTAGCGCAGCTTTAGTCGAGATGCAGTGTTGCCTAATATATGAAACGTAACCACATGAGAAATGTCGTATTGCTAATGAAATGCTTTGAATTATATGTTTAATGTTGAATGAATTAACATGTGTTTTAAATTGGAAACTAGGGTTCACATTTGAAAGTAGAAATTAATGTGAGTAATGGCAGATTGCAATGTTATGCCGTGTTAGAAATGTCTTTTAAACGTGCAAGAGGCCTAAGACATGCTGAAGCCCGTAGAGGCCTAATTATATTTTTTGTGTTAGCCTTAGTCGAGAAGGAATGATTTCTCCTTGGGGAAAGCTGTCCTCAGCAAAATGTGAAATTGTAACTTCGAATGGTCGCAGAAGACGTTCTCATGTATTTCAGTTTGCAGGAGCGAAGGCCACAAGGCTCGTTAGGTAGAATGGTCCATTGTTTAGGAGTTAGGATAGTAGGCGCGGACGGAGGAAAAGCTGCCAAGGAATTCAGGAGTGCATCATTTAGCGAGAAGGTGCCTGGGACCCAAGGACACACCAACGGACGAAGGATGGAAAGGTGCCATGCTGGAAAACTCTGAGGATCTTCACCTGCCAGAGGGGCGTACCTCTGGGCGTGTCGACTGGTTTTGGGATTTTGTATTAGGGACAGCACCCGAGGGAGGAGGGCAGTTTTTGAGAGGAGTTTGACAGAGCAGTAGAGAGAGAAAGTTTGGGGAAACTTAGATATAGTAAGGTGTAGAAGGAGCATCTTAGAACGAGCTCAATGGTAGATTATTTGCTTAGGTAACGTGAAGATACTCTTGGAAGTCTTCACTGCGGACACCTTCACTCTTGGTTGATGGGCTTGTTAAGTAGGGATGTCACCTTAGAGTAGTGTAGGGACAGACTAACCATTTTCTTTCCTTTGTAAATGCAGTCTAAACTCCAAGTTGGGACTGTTCTTGGTTGCTTAATGTTACTCGAACTGACTCTGCTATTTATCCTAAGTCGCTTAAGGATCTTACGTAGGATTATGTTTGTATTGGTGCCGGTCTATTTTCTAAATCTTTTATTGAGATGTCTGTACGTTCAATTATTTTTGGCTTTGTAATACATTTTAAAATTTCAGTGGTAGTCAGCGTTCATTGAGTCCATTTGGATTAATTTGGATGTGCTTTAAAGTTGAAAGGGGAGAAAATCTTTCTTTATACTTCTAGAACAGGGAAAAAGTGCAGTCGACCGGGTATGGGATTCTAGAGATGGGTAAGAAAATTTATATTAAAATCCCAGTCTCCTCAGTTGGTAGCGAGAGGATGGTTCCCTTTCTAGAGTAGGGAAAGATACGATCTAGATTAGGATAAGATGTTTCAAGGCCCATAGAAATTAGAGGATGATTGACCAGTGGATTTGTGGTGGAAGACAGCGCTCTATGGAAACTGACGGAGAGTGACGGTGCGGCGGAAAGCAGCAGTTCGTAGGAGCGTGAGTATGAATAGGGTTATATGTTGTTAGATTGCGTTGTTTATATGTTGTGTTATGTTGTGATGTCTTGCGGAGTTTGAATGTCTGTTGTATGAAAGGAGATCAGGCTGTAAGTGCGCGCAGCCCGGGAAAATCTTAGGCTCAAGGAGTAGCTTAAGTGGTTCAGGTACACCTAGAGTAATTGTCGACCATTGTTAAGGGGATCATGAGGTACCATTGATCGCCCGCTGGACCGAGATAGGGGGAACGAATGTGTGAGTGTGTGAGTAACTAACACGCTGGCCGTGGGTTACTGTGTGTTTGTAACCTATCAGTTGAGGTGATTGTCCGGTCGTTTCGTGGACAGACATTTGCCAGTCTGGTGACAATTACGTGACTGTGGATGTACAGTCAGACTGTGGACGTACAGTCAGCAGTGTGATTGCTTGGTCAGAAGTGATAATTTCAGTGTGTGTTTGGGATGCGTGTGTGTGAGAAACTAATTGTGAGGGAGGGGAACTGCTGTGCCGCGGAGGCCAGTGACGTCAGAAGGTGCCGCGCTGGGATAGGGCGGTTGGTGTGCAGCCACGCTGTGATTGGTGGAGCGTCATCAGAAAGTGAAAGAGCACTACGGGAAAGAGTCACTGAGTGTCATCATGAAATGTTTTAAAGTTTTGCGAGAATTGTTTAGAAAGGAAATGAGATTAGAGCCCGGGGGGAGAAAGCCCCACCCGAAGATACACCGGCTCATTACATGGCTACAAATGTTGGATTGCACACGATATTATGGCTTGAGAACTGGGCAAAATGACAGATGGGAATGAGGAGTTAACTTTCCCTAGGTACGGGACATTTAGACTGGAGGTGTTGTATCAGTTGAAAGCGATTATGGCTTCTTTGCGCCCTCTGCCTAGACCGACGCAGTTTGAGGCCTTGAATGCATGGATCAGGGTGGCTCACGAAAGGAACAGGGATAGGCGACAGGAAAGAGTGAAGAGGTCAGTTAGGGCAGTCCAAGACGCGAGGTGGGATGCACTGGAAAAGAGATGGAGAATACAGACGATTGAGGGATATAGATTGTACCCGCTCTTAGTTAAAGCAGGCGATGCGCAGAAGAAGAGCACCGAGGACGATGATAGTGACACGGATGACAGCTTGATAGAAAGATTGTTATCGGAGAGGCCACCCCCATACAACTTAGAGGCCGGGGAGGAGAAGTCAGCCCCAGTAGAGGAAGTGAAGGTGCTACCGGTTCCTCCTAGAGCTGAGGTTGTAGGGAAAATCTCCACAGGAGAAGGACAGAATGTAGGGAGTGGCGGTTCTTGCAAGCTGCCGGATGCTCTTACAGTACCGGTCACTATTGGTCCTATAGTGTCAGTGTATAATTCAGAGAATACACAAGGAGAGAGTCCATCACGGATGGGTATGGAAGGGAGCATAAACAGCGAACAACATAGTATGGTACATGGGTTGGGTCAGATGCCAAGGCCTACAGGGTGGAGCACTCCGTTGCCAGCTACAGCAGATTCGTCTAGGGACCCAATGGATTTGAGGTGTCCAAGACCAAAGTCTATAGGGGAGTTGAAGCCAGATTTGAGGACATGGGAGTCTGTTGAAGGGATTCAAGGTGACAGGTCAAGAGAGGGTTGGGATCCTGAAAGTACTGGAAATAGGACGGTTCCTCCCAATACCCCTGAGACCGGCAGAAGTCGGGGACAGGACAGTGAGTCTAGGGAGTCGAGTGGTACATCTAGTCGAGGTACCTTGAGTGCGGCAATAAAGGCAAAAAGGATTGATGTGATGCGATTAAAGCAGAGGTGGATGAGATTGTTGAAGGAAACCTGCCCTTTGAGAGGGTTTAGCTTTACGAACCAGATGAGTTGCTGTTTGTGGCGAAGGATGTGACACGGAAGGCTAGATCGTCCCACGAGAAATTGACTGAATTAGCGGACAAATATGGCGTGGACTTGTCCAAGACAAAAAAGCTATAGGGTAATCACAGATTGCAATATACGGATCAGGATTTGGAAGAGAAAAGGGTGATCGGATTAAAAACCCACATTCGAGAACTGATTATAGGGATAGGAGCATGGAGTAGGCTTGACAAATGGGAAGAAAGGTGGTCAAAGAAGAAGAGTGTAAGGAGGAGCACTGCCGAGACACCCCCTGCAGGAGGAGGAATGGCGGGAATGGAGGCATACCCTTTGCGGGAGGTGGCCAATGGGGGATATGTACATGTGCCTTGGAGTAGAGGAGATTTGGCTGCCTTTACAAATGATTTCCCTAAGCTGAGGGAGAACCCAGTGGAGTGGTACAAGCAGGTAAAGAGGTTTGTTAAGATCTCGAAGATGCTGTAGATTGATTTGAACACCTTGTTTGATATTGTTGTCCCAGGAGATTTGTGGATAGCTTGCAAGGTTGTTGTTGAATGGCCCATTGTGGAACCAGAGCGGGATGCTGCCACAAATGGACCCACACCTATTGTAATGAAAAAGTATGAGCAAGTGATCGCATGGCTGAAATCTAAGGTACCACCACAGGATATTGATTGGGTGAAGATAGAACGGACGACTCAGGAGCCTAAGGAGACAGTGCATGAGTACTATGAGCGATTGTTACAGGTCATTAAACAGTACAGTGAGTTCGATGTGATGAATCCTAGAAACATGGGACCGTTTGTGTCAAAGTTTGTTCTAGGGTTAAGGCCTGACATTTGTCTTATGATCCAGCAACATTTAATTTGTTGGCAGGACAAACCGCTGGATAAGATTTTGAGATATGCTAGATACTGTAGTGATGAAATAGGGCTGGCGTCTTGCACAGGGGACGGTCCGTTTGTTATCCTGACGTGAGATTCAATATATATTGCAGCTTATCAAGGACTGCATAGCTTTATGATGTCACCCATCTTGTCCAATACGAATATCTAATACATGTGACTTCTGCAGTTTTCTACATTCTATCATCTCCTGACCGCAGTGACCTACGACCCCCTTGACGCTTTTGTACACTCACGTGGACTATTCAGTCACGTTTACATTTTCTTCTGAGCATTTTCTTGAGCTTACTGAATTTTTGGGAATTATATATCCACGGACAACGCCTGTCAACATATATTCGAATGGACCGCGCTACCTTTATCTCTTCCTAATAGCTATACAAGCCTCAGTTAACTTGATTTTGCCCTGACGAAGCTCCCAAGGCTGGGGAGCGAAACGCGTTGGCTGTTTTGTGCACCTTGAAAAAAAGAAAAAAACAATAAAAAGAAAAATATTTTTATACACTACTCTTGGTTTCTGCAAAATACTTTGACTTTGGTGCTGCCTCAACGTGTCTCAAAACAATTTTCCTCTGGGTATCCAGTGGGACCCAACCACAGCAGGTCTCGGAGGTTAACAGCACAAGTGATCTAATATTGTTTGGGACTCTTTGAAGTTTGAGGTGCTTTCCCTTTGGGTTGGTCCGCTGTGGAAACATTGTTTTTCTAGTGATGAAATAGACTCGAAGCACAAAAAGCTCAAGGACAAGCTGATGATGGTCCAGATGCATCAGCGGAAACAAAATGGACAGAAAAAGGGAAATGGGGACGACCCTAAGCCAAGGGTAGATATAGTGACGCTGAAAAAGACTACAGAGTGCCATCAGTGTCACCAGATTGGACACTTGAGACGCGAGTGCCCTTATAACCCTGAAAATCAGGAGCGGCAGGGGGAAGAATTGGTGCAGGAACAGGTGCCTCAGGTCACTACAACAGCAGAAGCAAAGACTAAATCGACCAAAGGGGGGACCTCAGCTCCTCGAATACAGGTTCCCCAGCCACCAAAGATATCGACAGGAACTCGGACTGTGCGGCAGATGCCTTTCCGCGAAGAAGGCGATGACCGTTACTTGGACCTGCTAGCCTGATGGTGCCTGAGTGGGGAGGAGGACTGCACTCTTTGGGCGGTCCTAGAGGTAGACCAGAGGGGATCATTCGTAGATGCTGACGTTGATGGTCACCATACCACCTTTTTGGTGGATACTGGTGTTACCTGTTCTACTGTGAGATCTGCAGTAGTCCCAAACCTACCCCTCTCGGGACAGACAATCCAAGTTGTAGGCGTTGCCAATAGGAAGATGACAAATCCTTTGACCGAACCGATTCCTGTGAGAATAGGGACGTTTAGAGACAGACATCAATTTGTGGTGTGTGATTGAAGTCCTGTTTGCTTGCTGGGTAGAGATCTCTTATGCAAGCTTAAGTGCACCATCTATTGCACCCCCAAAGGAGTGGAATTGCAAACTAATGATGACGATGCTACCTTTAAGGTCGCCAATCAGCATGTGTGCATAGAGATGTACCCTGCTTTGATAGTTGAGGAACTTCCTTTTGATTTGAGAGACTCAGTTTCCCAGGTGGTGTGGGATTCTACTGGAGAAGACATTGGGTTGATTAAGGGTGTTGAGCCAGTCAAGATTCAGGTTAAGGAGAATGCCGACTTTCCTTGAACACCCCAGTATAATCTGACCCCAGAAACGATTGCAGGGATAAAGCCTGTGGTTGAGTCGATGATTAAGCAGGGATTATTGAAGGAAATATTGGGGAGTCCATGTAACTCGCCAATAATGGGATTGCAGAAACCAAGTGGGAAATTTAGGATCGTACAGGATTTTCATAGTTGTTCCATGTTGTCCAGTGGTACCGAATCCATCTGTAATCTTATTTCAGATCCCGTGCCAAGCTGAGTGGTTCACTGTGATAGACCTTTGCCAGGCTTTCTTTTCAATACCTCTGCATGTGGAGAGCCAATTTTTATTTGCTTTCCGGCTGGAAAACCGTGTCTTAACGTGGTGTCGTATCCCTCAGGGGTACACAGAGAGTCCATCGATATTTAATCAGATTTTGAAGAAGAATCTTGAGAGTCTAATACTGCCGCAGAACTCCGTTCTCGTCCAGTACATAGACGACCTCCTTGTTGCTTTTGGCAGAGAACGGACACAAGGTCTCGCCAAATAAGTTGCAATACTGTCTGAACGAGGTGCAGTATTTGGGGCATAGGATAGAAAAGGGCAAGAGCAAGGTGTCACCAGACAGGATCGAGGCCATATTGAAAATGACTGTGCCTTCCACTCAGAGAGAAGTCAGAATGTTCTTAGGGATGGTTGGCTACTGTCGCCAGTGGATTGCCAACTTTTCACTGAAGCACAACGATGTGAGTGATCCGGTACCATAACGACTGTAAGAAGGCATTCCTTGAGTTGCGAGAGGACCTTTGTCGTGCTTCGGCCCTGGGAATGCCTGACTACAACAAATCCTTCTCATTGTTCTGTTGTGAACGAGAGGGTTGTGCATTAGCAGTCCTAGTACAGGATCATGGAGGTGTCCGTAGACCAGTTGCCTATTTCTCAGCTACTTTAGACCCAGTAGCTTCAGTGTTGCCCGGATGTCTCAAATCCGTTGCTGCAACAGGTGTCAGCATTGAAAGGTGTGGAAGCATTGTGATGGGACATTCATTGACTGCTTTTGTACCACATTCAGTTGAACTGTTGATGACCAGGACCAAAACACAGCATTTGACGAATAACAGGCTCACACGCTACGAGCAGGTTATACTTGCTGCGGAGAATGTGACCCTTAAGCGGTGCTCTGTTTTGAATCCTGCTACCTTGATGCCGTTGCCAAATACGCTTGATGAAGATTGTGAAGACCATGATTGTCTTGATGTGACTGAACTTTGCACCAAACCGAGACCTGACATTGTTGATGAGCCATTGCCTGACCCCGATGAAATTTCCTTTGTCGATGGTTCATGTGTAAGAGACAGTGCTGGTCAGTTGAGAGCAGCGTTTGCTGTATGTACCATTTCAGGAGTTGTCGAAGCTACATGCCTGGAAGGAGTATACTCCGCTCAGGTGGCTGAACTTATAGCTTTGACGCGCGCCTGTTTGGCCGCAAAAGGAATTCGGATTACCATTTATACTGACAGTCAATACGGGTTTGGTGTAGTTCATGACTATGGACAGCTGTGGTCACAGAGAGGGTACATGACTTCGTCAGGAACACCGATCTGGAATGGAGAATTTGTTAGGCTGCTACTAGAAGCTTTACAGGAACCCATGGAAATCGCTATTATAAAGTGCACGGCTCATGGTAAGGGAACAGATTTCGTATCACTTGAAAACAGATATGCAGAGAAAGTTGCCCAATTTTGTGCTGAGCAAGGTTATTCCTTTACTGAACAGCAAATAGAAGGGTGCGTAGAAAGAACTGAGTTGGGCATGATGCTTTCCATGGCCGATACTTGGGATGAGCTCAGATGTTTGCAAGAACAAGTGTCTGACCATGAGAAGAATGTGTGGATTAACTAAGGCTGTGTGAAAGGAGATGTGGATATTTGGGTCTCGTCCGATGGAAGAGCGGTGTTGCCAGATGAGCTGTTGAGTCCGATGGCGAGGCAGATTCATGGTGCGGTACATCTGGGAAGGGACGCAATGATGCAAGTGTTCAGGCAGACATGGTACAACCCAAGGTTTCGTGCAGTTGCAGAAGCTGTATGTCAGAGGTGTGTTACGTGCCAACAGATTAATGTTGGGAAGAGGACTGCAGTCACCATGAGTCACATTGGGAGGTCAGAGGGACCGTTCAACCGAATGCAATGGGATTTTATCGAGATGCCTAGGTGCAATCATTTGAGGTACATTCTGGTGATGGTATGTGTGTTCTCACGGTGGGTGGAATCATACCCGACATGTTGGTGCGACACACTCACAGTGGCTAAGCTATTGTTGAGGGAATTGGTGCCTAGATTCGGGGTCCCGACCTCTTTGGAATCGGACCGAGGAACTCACTTCCATAGTGAGGTCATGAAAATTATTTGTACGGCATGGAACATTGATCAAAGACTCCATTGTAGTTATCAACCAGAGGCGTCTGGGATAGTGGAGCAGATCAACTGAACTTTAAAAGCTCAGATGGCGAAGTTGTGCTCGTCCACGTCTCTTAAGTGGCCAGATGCCCTGCCTTTGGTGCTAATGAGTATGCGCAGTATCCCAGACAGGAGAACAGGTCTTTCACCTCATGAAGTGCTGATGGGGAGGGCGATGAGGTTACCAGCGGTGCCATCGACAGCTTTGCTGAGTATCACATATGATCTGATCCTTGATTATTGCAAGGGACTCGCTGATGTCATCCGTTCTGTGTCTCATCAGGTGCAGGCTGCTGTAGTTCCGGCTTCCAGTGATCTCTGCCACAACCTGAGCCCGGGGGACTGGGTGTTGGTTCGGAAGCACATGAGAAAAAGCTGTTTGGACGCTCGTTGGAAGGGGCCCTACCAAGTCATCCTTATCACAAACACTGCTGTGAAGTGTGGTGGGCTACCGAATTGGGTGCATGCTTCCCACACTCGTCGAGTTACAGCACCCTTGGAAGAAACAGCTCCTCTCCCTGATGAAAACCCAGCTGCAGTGGCTAGGCCACAGGAGGGAATAAGCCAAGCTCTGTGGGTGTCTGAAGAAGCTGGTGACTCACTGGAGCAAGCTGAGGGGAGTCATAGCGAAAGTGAGTTTGAGACAGTCTCTGAAAAGGGAAGCGACTGTGAAAGTGACTCAAGGCCAATCTCAGCCGAGGAGAACAGTGAGCAGAGTGAGCAGGTCAAGAGCCGAAAGACCAGCAGAGTGGGAGAACAGTGTCCAGAAAGGCAAAGGCAACTGAACCTGAGGTTGGTTTCTGAAAGGGATCTTGCCACGGTGTCTGAGGAGTCCGAGTCAGACGGAGAAGGGTAAGAGCACACTTGTGAAGGACTAAGAAGATCAAGGCGAAAGAGAGTGCCTTGCCGGAGGTATGCAGCTCCTGAGTGGACTTACCCTGTGACTAAGCATGGGCGGATTTTGCGGATCCACGATTCACGAATTTGCGTATTCACGGATCGTGGATCCGCAAAATCCGCGTACCTGCGGATTTTCATAATTGCAGATTTGGGGCGGGGCTTCCGGTGCCAGTAAAAGTTACACTTGAGTAGGTGACCTGGTGCGTGTGCACCCATGTGTTGCACGTCGTCTGTTTACAGTAACAAGCAGACTGCGTTCTGCGGTAAAGGAAAAGGTCTTCCTGTGCGCACGCAACTCTTATGTATATTTAGTCTTTTCGACAGTGGAAATTTTTTTAAGAGCAGTTTGATACAGTTACTTTTGAAATCCCTTGCACGGACTGCCTGCTCCTCGTACTTTGTGACAGCTCGGGATCCCAACCGTTACTTTGCGGTCTTATGCAGCCTCAGGGCAGCACAGCAGGTCAAGCCCTGGCAGCACAGCTGCATATATATATACATATACACCCATGTTAGCTTTCTTTACTCTCCGCCGCACCACCACATGTCCCAGGTGCAACCCCCGCATCGCTCACTGCAACATGCCCAACAGAAGTACATAAAAAATCAATATATTGACTCGTGGTGTACACGATAAGAAACATTTATTTTTTAGAGTCAATCAAAAAGCTGGTACATTAAAACAAGCCAAAAAAAGAAAAGAATCCTATGAGAATGTTCAAAGTGTAGAAGAAAAAAACTGAAAATAGGGCGTTCAAATAGAGATATTAAATACTAAAATAAACTAACAACAGAATTATCCCTTTGTCATAGCAAGCGGAGGGTCCAGTCAGTGTCAGAAACGTGGCAGTTTCAGACCTCAGATGCTAGAGGACAACATGTGTGGCAGGGTGGAAGCTTTGCCGATTTACGGTGGACCTCTCGCTTCACAAACACATAAATGAGGCCCTACGTCTGAAATTCTGGCCCAGTTAGTCCTGCAAGTGAGCAAGAAATACTGAGAGGTAAGCATGCAGTTATTACCACTTGTTTTGCTTCAAACTACCCATGATTTAGAAATGTGTTGGTAAAAATGTATACGCATTTTATGCAAAATGAATGACTTTTTAGCTCAGATTCTCCCTTATTTTTTAGAAGAATGTGAAACAATAGATGTAGAGTGTTATGGAACAGCTGTTAAAAATCTTTTTAAACCAAATAGAATATTTTTAGTCTTCTATAGACAACGAATATTCCAAGTAGAAACTGTTTGATTAAAGGCATGCATTTGACTACATAAAGAAAGAATTACGGATTGATTACATTAGCTTCAACAGGAAGCGCGAATAGATAAAATAAAGCAGATGCACGAGCGCCTGCTTGATTTTATCTATTAGTGCTTCCTGTTGAAGCTAATTTAGTAACTATTTTACGATGGCGCTGGCAGCTTGCCGGCGCCATCGTAAAATAGTTACAACAACTGGCCAGCAAGGGTTGAACTTTTGACCTAGGAATCCGCCGCTCGCGGATTGCGAATTTTCGGTAAATTCGCGAGAGTTCGCAGACCGCGAATTTACCAAAAATTCGCAAAATCCACGATCGGAGCGGATTTAGCGCTCATGCTTACCTGTGACTGATGCCAGGTGTACTGAGATCGGGGAGGGTTAGGGCAGTGACGGTGGTCAGTAACAGTCCTAACATCAAGTTGGATGTGTTGTTGTTGGTACCAGGACTTGAGATTGAAGGGGTACTGACCATCACTGTTCCGGATCCACCGATTTTAAGCAGAATTCGTCATTTGATTTTAAGTAGATTGCTTTTTCCCACATTTGGTCCTGAAATTTCAGCTCAAGAATCCATTGTTATTCGTCTTGAACTTTTGGAATACATGCTAGAAGCGGTTGGAACAAGCCTTATTATTGATGAATGAGACTGTTGTAAATACTTGTTGTAAATAACTAGGTCCAAGTGGAAGAAGAAGAAATTTAGGGACTTCCCGTAGAGGACGGAGAAGGGTTAGGGTTGTCTATTGTTTGCTGTAAATAAGGAACTGAGATAACACGTGGACTTTTCAGCCTCTGCATGGTTGGTTAAGTGCAATAAAGGAAGACCAAAGAAAGAGACTTTGAACATTGCTGCTGAACGATTATTTTAGAAGGCAAGTCCTGAGACCACAGAGGCTGGAAACCCGAATCGTAGAGCTAGGTTCATTGTAGGCACACTTTTAGGAGGAGTTATTCTCTTCATCATTCTAGTAGTTGTAGTCTCATACCATATGAGCAGGCAGTAGAGGTCGAGGGTACACCTATTCCTACTACTCCTAGCAAAGAAGAGGTAAAGGTAGGACGTGACTGAGCTTTGCTGCTAGAAGAGAGTCGTAGATTATACGTAGATCTGTCAAAAGGTAATTTCAAACTTAATGCGTATGCGAAGTTGTTGTATGAGTACATTGATGCGATGGATGCGAAAGATTGCTATGTGTGTATGCAATTGCCTACTTCTGTAGATGAGGGTATTAGATACCATAATTTGCCATTGACCTATGGAATTTCATGTAGTTTGTTGCTTAGCATATTTTATGGTCGTAATCATTTTGAATATTTATTTTCAAATTATGATGCGGTGCTTCCTGAAGTACCGGCATATAAGCATTTGAATAAGTATGATTATTATATGTCAGAGGACAGGCTTGGAACGTATTTTATTCCGACCCAGGAGTTGGATACAGCATATGCGCACCGTCATAATTTGACGTGCCTGTAATCTGAGACTGAGAAGAAATGTATTGCTCAAGTAGAAGACAGATACCGAAAACATAAGAGCCTCCCTGAACGCTGCCGCGAGACTCATTACAGGCTCTAGAAAACATTCGCACATATCCCCAGACTTAAAGTCTCTAAAATGGCTGCCTTTTGAAGCCAGAATACAGCTAAAAATTGCAGTTATGACACACGCGGCCGTGCACCACAAGGCACCCAACTACCTCGCTCAAAAGCTGTCTATATCAGGAGGTTCGAGATCCAATAGGAGTACAAAAAATCTACTCCTGAAACCTCGTAGATTCCGGAAAGTGAAAACTTACAAGCGCTCCTTCTCAGGAATGGCACCCAGGATCTGGAATGCGCTCCCTCCTGAAACCAGACTGATCTCCTCCACTGCACTCTTCAAGAAAGAGGTGAAAACAATCCTTCTGGCCAAGATCTCCTGATCGTTATAGATGTTGGTTCAGAGACTCTGCATTGCCTTATACCACTGCTCACCCTATCCCTAACCGACCAAGATATGTTACACGTTGGTTTTCTGATCCACCTAAACACCTCTGTAGTGATCAATGAGTTGTGCTATCCTATATTACTTCCTTACCTGATTGTATATGGTATGGGTTTATGTATGTTTTATTATCCATGTTATTACCATGTTAGTGACTATTATATTGTTCCCATTATCTCTGTTGACTCCTGCTGCACCTACCCTGTCTTGTGAAGCGCTCTGATATCTGTAAGGATCCTGTTCGCGCTATATAAAACTTTGAATAAATAAAATAAATAAAATAAACAGTTGTGAGATTCAGGACAAGGGAAAGTGGATTGGACAGATGAGGAAAAGTTGCAAAAGACGAAAGGGAGTTTTGGTCCAATAGCTATAGATGAGGTACAGAAAGGAAGGTTGTGCATACACCGACCACAGACATATTATGAGAATGTCTATGTAGGACAAACTACGTGTGACCATACATTCAGTCTGGAGTATTATGCCAAGGACTTTTTGCGAGGTGTGGTGCAAGTGATTCCAACTGTGTATTTTGTGTGTGGAAGGAATGCTTATGTGCGATTGCCTGAGAAGTGATATGGGACGTGCTGCTTAGGGATCATTTTCCCTAAGATTTACCATACAGAAGATTTTGAGCTCATAGAAGGAGGTCAGCATGTTAGAGTGAAGCAAGGGGAAAGTGCAGGAGCCATCGTGGGAGATGTGTTTGGAGCAGTGATACCCATGGTGGGAGTGATCCTGAATGATGTGAAAATTCGAAGGTTGGCAACTGATGTAGACGAATTATCTATGAATACAGCAAAGTCCTTAGTGTTGGTTGAGGGTGAAATGTTGTCGATAAGGACTATGGTTTTACAAAATCGTCTTGCGTTAGACGTCCTTCTAGCAAAAGAGGGAGGAGTCTGTAAACTTTTAAAGGTTCAAGAATGTTGTACCTATATACCAGACCATAGCAAGGATCTGTAGAAATATATAAGCAACATTACTGCGATTTATTATGAGATTGAGGACTTGACTGAAGAAACTGTCTGGGAAAAGGTTGGAAAGGGATTTGAAAAGATTGGTAGTTGATTTGCCAACCTCGGGATAGGGATTCTTGGTTACATTCTAAAACCCAAAATAATAGTGGTGTGTTGTGTGATTGGATTGTGGGGATTGGTCAGAGTGTACAAGTGGTACAAATCAAGTCGATTGGAAAGATCAATGCGAATGCAAGAGAGACATATGGAGAGACTGCAGGACAGCCAGTATCAAAGTCTGAAGAACATGGAAATGCTCAGGAGAGGAAAGATGGCAACAAGCTCAGTCTGAGTGGGTTCTTCCCAAAGGATGGTGTAGGGTGTGATGATACGGGTCATCAAAGGGGGGAACTGAGAGAGCGCCATGTTATTTTAAAATTTGTAGGGGTGCATCATAATCTCGAGTAGTGAGCATCCGTATATTTAGAGGACCTACTAATGTAGTATAGAGATGTAACGTTAGGCTGAGAAGCAGCATGATATATGTGTTTATTAATCAGAGACTAATGTAGCTTTAGTCGAGATGCAGTGTTGCCTAATATAAGCAATGTAACCATATGAGAAATGTCATATTACTAATGAAATGCTTTGAATTATATGTTTAATGTTGAATGAATTAACACGCGTTTTAAATTGGAAGCTAGGGTTCACATTTGAAACTAGAAATGAACGTGAGTAATGGCAGAATGCAATGTTATGCCGTGTTAGAAATGTCTTTTAAACGTGCAAGAGGCCTAAGACATGCTGAAGCCCGTAGAGACCTAGTTATATTTTTTGTGTTAGCCTTAGTCGAGAAGGAATGATTTCTCCTTGAGGAAAGCTGTCCTCAGCAAAATGTGAAATTGTAACTTCAAATGGTCGCAGAAGACGTTCTCATGTATTTCAGTTTGCAGGTGCAAGGCCACAAGGCTCGTTAGGTAGAAAGGTTCATTGTTTAGAAGTTAGTAGGCGCGGACGGAGGAAAAGCTGCCAAGGAATTCGGGAGTGCAACATTTAGCGAGAAGGTGCCTGGGACCCAGGGACATACCAACGGATGAAGGATGGAAAGGTGCGATGCTGGAAAACTCCGAGGATCTTCACCTGCTAGAGGGGCGTACCTCTTGGTGTGTTGACTGGTTTTGGGATTTTTATTAGGGACAGCATCCAAGGGAGGAGGGCAGTTTTTGAGAGGAGTTTGACAGAGCAGGATGTAGCGAGCTGTAGAGAGAGAGAGAGTTTGGGGAAACTTAGATAGAGTAAGGTGTAGAAGGAGCTTCTTAGAACGAGGTCAATGGTAGATTATTTGCTTAGGTAACGTGAAGATACTCTTAGAAGTCTTCACTGCTGACACCTTCACTCTTGGTTGATGGGCATGTTAAGTATGGATGTCACCTTAGAGTAGTGTAGGGACAGACAAACCATTTTCTTTCCTTTGTAAATGCAGTCTAAACTCCAAGTTGGGACTGTTCTTAGGTGCTTAATGTTACTCAAACTGACTCTGCTATTTATCCTAAGTCGCTTAAGGATCTTGCGTAGGATTATGTTTGTATTGGTGCCAGTCTATTTTCTAAATCTTTTATTTAGATGTCTGTACGTTCAATTATTTTTGGCTTTGTAATACATTTTAAAATTTCAGTGGTAGTCAGCGTTCATTGAGTCCATTTGGATTAATTTGGATGTGAAGTTGATAGGGGAAAAAATCTTTCTTTATACTTTTCGAACAGGGAAAAAGTGCAGTCGACCGGGTATGGGATTCTAGAGATGGGTAAGAAAATCTAGATTAAAATCCCAGCCTCCTCATGTTTTATTATCCAGCACTTTCCCTGAGTTTTGTTGGTTTTGGAGTTGGAACAGTAATTTATTATGGTTTATTTTTCAGCCCTGTTCCTGAGTTTAGTTGGTTTTGGAGTTAAGAATAGTATATTTGTATTGTTCACCAGTTATTTTATTGTTATATTTTGTATGAACAATTAAATATGAAAGGAGATTGTTATTGTAAACATTTATATTGGTTAACACGTTTTTTAATTTTACACTTTATTTGTTTTCATTTGGCTTTGTTATACGTTTGTTCACAATATTAAAAATTCAGATATTTTGGTGTTCAAAATTTATTACAATTATAATATATTTTTAATATACATTGTTCATGTAGAATTGGAAAATTAACAATATTTTTTACATACATATTTTTTAAACATTTTTGAAAAATGGTACATTTTCTTTAAGTATAGTCATGTAATAGTAAACTAAATATATTTTTAGTTTATTATAAACAATTCCATTTTGATTGTTTATTATTTTTATGACAAAAAGTAAACATTTGTATTCATTTGATATAATTTTATTTTTTAATACAATTATATAATATGTATTTTACATAATTTTTTTATATTTCATTAGTTAGTATATTGAATATTATTTTTATTAAAATCATACTTAATCTATGAAAAAATTTACAAATATATATTTTCACATATATTTTTAGATTATACATTTTAATATTCTTGGTAAATTTACAGTACATGAAATGAACATAAAGTTTAATATATTAAATATTATATTTTTTGATTTTTATAATATAATATTTAATATTTTTTTTACAATTTGTGTATTTTTTTTAACATTTGTCATTTTCTTCATAATATATAACTTTTTTTTTTTTAGCATTTTAGAAATATTCCTCTGTTCTATCTATGGGAAGTATGGGGCCCATTAGGATGGCGGGTGGACTTTGCCCACCATCCTGATGTAAAACGAGACCGCCCGCCATAAGGGCGGCGGTCCCGTGGGGGCCATTAGGATGCGCCCGGCACACTGGCGTGTGCATCCCGCAGCATCGCCCGCCGCAATGCTAAAAATGCACATTGTGCACTTCAATGCACAACGTGACAGGCACAGCGTGGTGCCTGCCACGTTGTACAGTGAAGTGCAGGGGGTACCATAGGTACCCCCCATGTGCACCCCCCATCCCCCGGAGTCCATGGCGGCAACGCATGTCCCCGCACACACCCTAATATGGATGGCGGTGTCTAATAGACACCGCCACCATATGAAACCCTTTTCTGCCTGGTCAACTCCTTGACCGGGCGGAAAAGTGCGCGGGGCAGGGAAGGATGTCGGGCGGATCGCCACCTCCCGCATGGCGGTGGTGATCCGCCCGACATCCTAATGGGGCCCCATGTCTTTTGTTTCATTTTTGGTACGCAGCAATTTTTTTCTACTTTCCTTACTTTTCTATCTATCTGTTTCGTTTTTAGGTCATTTTGGAAGATGGAACCTCGCGGCCAGGAGCTGCGTTTCGTCACTTAAGGTAAGCTTGATTTAATTTGCTTTTAAGGTAGTTTTTGCGTAGGGGCGAGGTAGTAGTAGTGTAATTAGGTTTGTTAGAACGCTATTTGTTTGTTTTTGGTGTAGTTAGGTGTTGTTTTGGTAATTTTGTGTTTTATTTGTTTGACGTAGTGTGGGACACTACGGGCCCCATTAGGATGGCGGGCAGACAAAGTCCTCCCGCCATCCTCACGGTGGAAGGACCGCCCGCCATAAGGGCGGGGGTCCCGTAGGGGCAATTAGGATGCGCCCGCCACAGTGGCGGGCGCATACCGTATTTTTAACATTGTGGCGGGCATTGCTGAAAGCACCACCCGCTGCAATGCTAAAAATACATGTTGTGGATTTCAAAGCACAACGTGACAGGCACCGCGCTGTGCCTGCCACGTTATTCTTTGAAAGGCAGGGGGGTACCATAGGTACACCCCATGTGCACCCCCACTCCCTCTGAGTCCATGGGGGCCGCAGTGGGTCCCCCAAAGCAGACTCAGCATGCCTTTCCCGCCACGGAAAGGCATTCACGAGAGCCCATTCTAATATGGCTGGTGGTGTCTCAAAGACACCGCCACCGTATAGAACCCTTTTCCGCCCAGTCGACATGTCGACCGGGCGGAAAAGCGGCAGATGGTCTTTCCGTCCGCCGCAGACCCCCCAGCCATTATAATATGGCTGGGGGTCATTCCTGCACGGATGGCGGGGGCAATCCGACCGCCATCCTAATGGGGCCCTACGTGTCAGGCACCACGCAGTGCCTGCCATGCAGTGCAGGGAAATGCAAGGGGTACCATGGGTACCCCCAGTGCACAGCTACCTCCCCCAACATAAGGGGAGCCCGCTATGGGCCTCCAGATCCATTTCTGCCTGTCTTTTCGTGGTGGGATGACCACGGCAAAAAGACAGGCTGAAAGGGATATTGTAATCCCTGCACCGCCGCAATGCTGCCCTATGTTTGGTTCCGCAAGGCTGGCGGAAGGACTCCCTTGCGGAACCGTGGAGGATGATCTTTGCATCCGCCACTATTCCCTGAGGATTCCCCCGCAATCATAATCAGGCAGGGGAAAAATGCTGTCAGATGGCACGGCTGACGGTGGTGGTCCCCCCCACCATTGTAATGAGCCCCTTAGTTTAGTTTAATTTGCTTGATAGTAGGGGCTTTCAATAAGCAGGTTATAATGGTTTGCTACTTCAGTTGTTGGTACATAGGCCAGGGCTATTCATTTTTTTATTTGGTAAGCAAAGTTGCTAATGGTGGCGTAATCTATACTTTAAGTAGATATTTGTAGGTGCCTCCAGATACTTTAGTTAAAGTGGTAATAGCAACCTTGTATTGCAGTGTGTGGGTATATTTTAAAAATTGATTGAATCATTGCTTGTTCAAAATCAATGATGATTTTTTGCAGAAAGTAGTTGTTAGTGTATGGTTTTAATATTTTTTGGCACTCTTTGTATGTGGCATTTTATTTATTAGGGAGTTGAGCGTACATGAAGGGGATGTTAGTATCTTCATATTCGCCGTGGACACTATATAATTGATAGAAAGGCTTGGGGCAAACTTTCAATGTGCCATCCATCATCCATGTTTTGCAGTTTTGAAGTTTTTCTAAGTTGTTATTTGTTGCAAAGATGATAATTTGTTTTTAGGTGGAGCCTAGCGCAGCGCGCATGTGCTGCTCTATGGGAGGCTTCGTGTGAGCACTCCAAACTTCCCCTAAACTGCTCCGTGTGAGTTTGGTAACTCCCACATATTCTATTGGTCTTTGCGTGTGGCTTTCAATAATGAAAGCACGCAAATGGCCAAACGCGGGTGCATGTCCCACCTTTTATCTAAAGGTTCCCTCCCACAGCGTTTGGGTCTCGGGAATGAGCAGCGGCGCACATTGTGCCAGCTGCATTCCTCCCTTATCGTGGCTCATGTTACTAATTAAACACAGCGCGGTCGCTTTTACTTTTGCTGTCGCGCTTGTTTAATGTTTTTCTGGTTGCTGTGCTCCCGCACCCACCCGCTGTCCATGTTCACAATGCTCCCACCCCCTCCCGTTCTCCGCATTCCTTTTGTGTCTTGAGAGGTGGCAACCCTATCCATGATGTATGACATGACGTGTGTGATTCTGGGGCAGGAGAAGGTGAGGAGGGCCGCAGTGTGCTCCTATTGTAGTTGCTAATACTTATCCCACCAATCTCCCTCCAAATCATTCCCTCATACAAAGCAGGGCAGAGGAATGCACGGATCGGCCTCCTAAGTCCGGGTTAGCATCCAAACTGCAAAAGCTGCATAGCTGGCAGAAGCTGAAAGGACACTTCAAAGCCTACGGGCGTCCTTTGAACACCGCTCCTCGTTCCCGACCCCCACCTGCTTCTTCAGTCCAGAGGCTTCCCTGGGAATGCGCGAATGCGTGCTTTAAAACCATTTCAGCATGTCTAGCTGCAGTCGTGGGGCACGTACACAGTCCTGGTCTGATTCCGCAGCACCGAACTGTTGGCGCTAGCTTGTTTCTCCGACAGGTCATATAAAGGTATTATCAAGTGGGTGGGGGAGGCGAGACAGCAGATAATCAGGCGTGAGTGCCCATCCGTCAGCCGACTCAGATGGACCTCAGCCTCTGAGGATTCCAGAGTGCACTGCATACATACACACACTGTACTCGAGGCCTTCATTTTTAAGGCTGTGCTTTTACCTGGCCATGCCAAAAGATTTCTGCTAGTTGTATGTCCATTTGTTGGTGGTGATAGGTTTCGATATTTGAATTTGTCAACTGTGATTGTGTTATAAACACCCTGGCAGTAGATGGAAACATTAACCGAGGGTTAGGATTATTAATATGGAGATGAAATATGTCATTGTCACTGTGTTTGTTAAGTGCGACTACACACCCATAAGGGCACTGGGGTGGGAGGGGGGGTCACAGGTTCCAGTCCATCAAGAAGGGGGGTCTGTTGAAGAACCAGGTTTTGAGGTTTCTTGGGAAGATGGGGAGTGATGGTGTCTGTCTGAGGTGGAGCGGAAGGTTGTTCCAGGCTCTGGCCGCGAGGAAGGAGGAGTGGCGTCCCGATCTGGTATTTCTGGTGCAGGGGACTGTGGCGTAGGAGAGCTGGGCTGATCGTAGGGTCCTTTGGGGTGCGTGGAATTTGAGTCGGCTGTTCAGGTATGCTGGTCCGGTGTTATAGAGGGCCTTGTGAGCATGGGTGACGATCATGAAGGTGACTCTAGCTTCGATGGGGAGCCAGTGACGTGTGCGCAGGTGCTGGGAGATATGGCAGTGTCTTGAGTAGTGAAATTGAGCTCACTTGTATTCAGGTGTCCATCATTGTGTTTAGTTGTTGTATAGCTTAAAAATAAAGATAATATACTGCATAGATAAACACTTATAAGGTCCCAAAGACGAGACCTATTGGCTATGCCAATGCTTGTTAATGACTGTTGTCACGTAGAAGGCATTTTTCATCTTTGTGAGTGATGGTGTATTCTGGTAATATTTGTATTTCTGCAAAAGGTTGGGGGAGCGGGTGGTGTATGAGCTACAGCCCTTTTAGGTCAGGCAATTATTCTTTTCAGAGTTGGGATAGATGGTAGTTGTCCTGTGACATGCTCAGGTACCCCAGTTAACACATTTTTAAGTATTTGGGTAATTAAGGCGGCAGAATATAAAGCGGTGGCTACTGATGCTGTCAGGACCATGTTGCGAGACACACAAGGGAGGGTCTACGACCAGGGCGACAAGGCAGGTAAACTCATAGCATGGCTGGACAAGAAGCAGAAGGAACGTAGTGTAGTTGCCGAGATTAGAACCGAGTCGGGGGCTCTGCTCACGGAACCTCGCGAGATAGTTGCGGAATTTGCCCGTCACTACCAGAGGGTATATAGCAGAGTCTCTGACAGACCAGAGGAGGACTCCGATGATCTGCTGACTGACATCCGTTTACCCGTACTCTCTCAGGAAGAACGTGAGACTCTCGAGACCCCGCTTACGGTTGAGGAACTCAACCTAGCCATCAGAGCTCTCCGCCCGGGAAAAGCCCTGGGTCCTAACGGATTGCCGATAGAACTATACAAGCTGCAGCCGGAAGGCCTCAGCCCTCACCTCAGAACGATGTTTGAAGAGAGTGAGGAGAGGGGCCTTTTGCCGCGCGATCAACGCATTGCCACGATCGTAACGATACTCAAAGACGGAAAGCCCGGGGACTCGTGCGCCTCCTATAGGCCCATCTCCCTCTTACATGCGGAGCCGAAGATACTAGCTAAGGTTCTGGCCAACATGCTCAAACCCATCCTCCCCACGCTGGTCCACCCGGACCAGTCGGGGTTCATGCCCCACCGAAATACGGCGCTTAATCTTCGCTGTCTTCACGGAGTGTTGGGACGCTGCCAGACTATCCAGCAGGATGCGGTCGTGGTGTCCCTCGACGCCGCAATGGCCTTCGATACCCTTGAATGGCCCTATATGATGGCGGTGCTCCGAAAACTGGGCTTCGGGCCCGAATTCATAGCCTGGGTGCGTCTCCTGTACACTGAACCCTTGGCGCAGGTGGCGGTCAACAATAAGGTCTCGGAAGTTTTCGCTTTGGAGCGGGACACGAGACAGGGCTGTCCCCTGTCTCCCCTCCTTTTTGCCCTCTCGCTCGAACTGCTGGCAGCCTGGATCAGGCAGGATATCTCTGTACGAGGGCTGAGATGGACTGATGGATGGGAGGACAAGATATCGCTCTACGCAGATGATATCCTTCTCTATCTTTCTAGGCCTCGACAGTCCCTAATGGTTGCAATGGACGTCTTTGCTAATTTTGGACGCAACTCTGGCTATAGGATTAACTGGGATAAGTCGGTGGTCTATGTCCTCCATGGAGACCCTCCGAGAATGCCTGGAAATTGCCCGATCACAATTGCCACTGACGGGTTCCGATACCTGGGGATATTTATCTATAAGGACCGAACCCTAAGATACGAGAGAAACCTCTTGCCGCCCCTACAACGGTTTAGAAGAGACTCCACCTCCTGGAGTAAGTTCCCACTGTATCTGCTTGGCAGTGCGTCCCTTTTCAAGATGATGGCGCTGCCCAGATTCCTTTACGCCCTACAGAACTGTCCTGATCTCGTGCCCAACTCCTACTTTGCGCGTATTGAAACTCTGCTAAGAGAACTACTATGGCAGGGCGCCCCTCGTATCTCCCTTGGAAAGCTTGCTAGGGGGTGGTTTGACGGCGGTATCGCCCTCCCTGACATCCGTAAATACTACTGGGCTGCACAACTCGTGGCGGTCAACCACGGCACGTACTGTAATGGCAACGACCCAGAATATGGTATGGACTGCTGGCTCCTCCCGGGAGGAAACTTTGAGGCGGCACTATATTCCAGACCTGGTAGATATCCACTCACTGGTCCCACCCTTCACACGGTGCAGATATGGCACCTAGTCCAGCGGAAGCTGGGTTGGGCAAACACACTCACTGGAGCCACCCCACTATGGGTGTTGCAGAGATTGGGTAACCTGGGCAATACTAAGGGGTTCCGGAATTGGGATCTGATAGGAATATCCCATATTCGGGATTTATGGGGTCGGGAAGGGGTAGTCTCCTTTGCCAGTCTCCAACAATCATACGAACTTGCACAGTCAGAATATTTTTGCTACTTACAGATTCGTCATTCCCTCCAGGCTAATATCCCGCCAGGGACTGAGCCCCCTGACTCCTCTCCGCTTGAGGACAGATTACTGGATGGCCACCTACCGGAGCACGCCATCTCCCTAACATACAAAAAGCTCATATGCAACTCCCCGGATCTTTTGCTGGGCCTCAAAGTAAAGTGGGAGCAAGATGGATTATTGATCGACGAGGAGGAATGGAGCTATGCGCTCGCCTCCCCCAAGGAGGTTGCCATTTCCTCGCACCTCAGGTTGATACAACTCAAGATACTGCATCGGATTTATATTTCGGGGACTCGGCTGCAGCTCATGGGATGTAGTGATGACGGGCTCTGTAGGAGGGGGTGCGGGGACTTGGGTACGTTTTTCCACATCCTATGGGACTGCCCATTGATTCAGGCATACTGGCGCAGCATACATCAATGTATGCGTGAGACATGGGAGGTGGAGCTCCGAGTTGAGCCGAAGAAAAGCTTGCTCAATATCTGGGGGCTGACTGACCTCTCTCCCCGCGGGAGGTTGTGGGCGGCGTTGGGATTCACCATAGCTAAGAGAAACATTACCAGACTGTGGGGGGCGCTGTCGCCGCCGAGACTTTCCTCTTGGAAGACTGATATGGATTGGTGCATGCTGCAGGAGAAAACTGTGTATACAGCGAGGGGGTGTCCCCACAAGTGGTGTGAGGTGTGGTCCAATTGGAATGAGTACAGAGGGCACATTTGTGAGCCCCCAAGGATAGCCCCTGTTGACGACCCACTTGTAGTGACGATGCAATAACCAATATATTGTAGAAATGTAACACGTGCACAACGGATTTTTGTCATTTTCTTCATTGGTACGACTAAATACTGCTATGTATCATGCTGCTGCTCTCCACCACTGTTATGTTGGGATTTTACCTTAATAAAAAGAATTTAAAAATTTTTTTTTTTTTAAAGTATTTGGGTAACTGTCTCTTGGAAGCTGGTACTTGCTTTTTTGATTTTTTCGAGAGCATCTCCAACTTCATTTTCAGTTGCATTGGGGGATGGTTGTGTTCTTTGATATTTACTACATTGGTTTCTATCGTAGTGGCTCTCCCATATCAAGAGTTAGCGAGTAATATTTACGGCATTTGCAATATATTTAGTTTCCAGTGATTTTCTCTTGTGTATAAGTGTAGCCCATGTAGCACAGAAGTCGTTTTCCCTCTTGTGAAGTAATAAATATTGTTCCTGTTGCCATTTTTGGTCTATCTGTGAATATATGTATATATATATATTTATTAATTATATGATTTTGAACATTAAACATTTTGTATAATTAATATATTTGAAAATAACTTACATGTATTTTGATTTAATTTTCTTGATTTTTTTCCCCCGATTGTTGATGTTTATCCACTGTTTTTGTTTCTGTTGGTTTAAAAGCAAAATATTATTTTTATGAAAATGTTACATTTTATTGTGTTTTTTCAGTAATTTGGTTTATATTTTTATTCATTTGAGAAAAAAATACTTACTATTTTTCGTTGTTGATTTTTTTGTTCGACGAGTTTGTTGTAGTTTGTAGAAGCTGGCAAGAGAAAAATATTTGTTTGTTATATTAGTTTATTAATTTATTTTATTTTTTAAATCAGTTTGTTGTATTTGGTTAATTTTTATACTTACTTGTTTTTATATTTCTCTGAAATTTTGCTTTTGTCTTTGTTGTTTAAGTTAATTCTTGCTTTGATTTTTTTTGGGTGGAGTTTTATTGAAGTGTAATCTGAAATATAAAATAAAAGGTTATAATTTTAATATATTTGTTTATTTTGCTTTTTTAATCTATATATTTATTTGAAGAAAAAAATATTAACTGAATGTAGTTGGTGAAGTTTCTTTCCTTAATGTTTTTTTGGGTTGAAGTTTGCAGAAGCTGTTAAGAGAAAAGTATATGTTATTAATAATTCGTTTTTTATAAAATTTATCGTTTTTTCATAGTTAAGTCTATTTGTTGGTTAATTTATATACTTACATTGTATTACATTTTTTCTTATGTTGATGTTGTATTTGTTTTCGAATGTAACGTTTGTTTTGGGGTTTTTGTGTGGATTTATTGTGAAGTATAATCTGTGAAACGTTTAAGAATACGTTGTAATTTTAGTCAATTTGATTATTTATCTTATATAGGGGCCGATTCCGATCCGGTAAAATGCGCTCCGAACCGTCGTACGGAGAGTTTTTTCCCCATACGAATCGTACCCGTAGCCGTACCCCTGTGATCATGCGGGGTACGTGCCGTACACCCAGCGTACATGGGGTACGCACCGTACCCCATGTACGGCGGGTGTACGGCACGTACCCCGCATGATCACAGGGGTACGGCGCGTACCCCTGCGATCATGGGGGGTACGTGCCGTACGGTGTGTAGGTGATCGTGCGCTTTTCCGTACGAATCGACGTGTACCGTACGAATCGCGTCCGGGTCGGCCGATCGGGATCGGAATCGTCCGGTCGTACGGCGTCCGTACGAGTCGTACGGAAACGGCTCCGGATACGATTCGTACGGACGGGGATTTTACCGGATCGGAATCGGCCCCATAGTGTTTATTGTTATTTATTTGTATATAAATAACTATACTTTCTCTTTTTAGTTCTTGGATTGTCCTTGGTAGATGTTATGGTTTTGTTGATTTTTGTAGAAGCTGTTAAAAAACATTTGTTAGCTATGTTTTGCTATTTTATTAAATGTATTACTTTTAAACAATTTACGTTAGTTATTGGTAAAGTCATATACTTACTTTGTGGTATATTTTATTGTTGTTGTGTATGTAACTTTGTGTTGAATTTTCCAGGTGCAATTTTTATGAAGTTGAATCTGTTATATGTAAAGGAAAACATGTTATAATATTTTTTAGACTAATTTTTATTTATGTGTTGGTTTTGAAAACAGATAAATAAATGGCATTGTCATTTACAATGCCAATAGCTTAATCTGTCGCAAATGCGAGACCGATTGCATTTGCACACACACACACACACACACACATACACACACAGAGCCCCCCCCCCACACACACAGAGCCACACACACACAAAGAGCCACACACACACACAGCCACACACACACACACAGCCACACACACACACAGAGCCACAAACACTTTCAAGAGCCCCACACACATACACACATAGCCACACACACACATAGCCACACACACACAGAGCCACACACATACACACACACAAAGACACACACACACACACACAGAGCCACACACACACATAGCCACACACACAGAGCCACACACTGCAGATAAAATGATCTACTCGTGATTTGAGAGGTTTTTGCAATCAAGTCGAAAAAAAAAGAGGGCGGGAATATTCAGGTTTTATAATATGAACAGAAGTTAATGAGCCAAATCGTCATCTTTCTCAAGCTCTTTCATTCCAGTAAAGTGCATGTCACAGAAACTTAACCCGACACCCGGGGACTAACTTGTACATAAATGCGCCATGGAGCTGTTCTTTTCTAGGCGCATCCAGGCTCAACGGAGCAATCGCTTTATCACAAACAAGCGCTTCGTGTTGGTGTGCTCATTTGTGAATGCTTCTGGGCATGAGAACTGGGTCACCGGTGGATGACTTTATTTGCCTGTGATCACACACTTTTGTTCTGGTAAAGCCGGGATTAAAAGGAGCCCATCTGGTCCCATAGCAGCCAAACCCTTTAAACCGCACCCACTACAGAATGGTCTCTGGAACAGGAGAGCAGCCCTGCTGTGAAGGGGGCCCCGGTGGGTAGCGGGGTGGGGGAGGGGTCGTCACACTAGCAAGCGTGCGTGTATGCATGCACGGCTGGTGGTGCACACTCCCGGGTCTGCGGACGTGCCGGGGCTCCTCTCTGTGGAATGCACTCAGGGCCCCGACCACTGTCCTCGGGGAAGCAAGGACTGCGTGTAAAGCACCGAGGGCTGCTTCTGGGTTCTATATATCCAAGAAATCCATCTCTTTCGGTGATGAGTGAAACGTTTTGTCAGTCACAATTTAACTCACAAATAGCTTTTTCATATGTTTTAGATAAGTGTGGCTCCTTCTTTCAGATGCCCGAAACTTTGAAAAATGCATTAAAGTTGTAGAATGGAAACATAGTTCTGTGTGGTGCGGTATCTGATTGATGGCCTTGAGTGGTGGCATGATGTGGTAGGGCACCGCATGGTTCAGTGTTGTGCGATATCTGAGTGATGGCCTCGAGTGGCGGTGCGATGTGGTAGGACACTGCATAGTTCAGTGTTGTGTGGTATCTGACGGGCGACATTGAGTGGTGGTGTGATGTGGTAGTGCACCGCATAGTTCAGTGTGGTGCGGTATCTGATGGATGGCACAGTGTGTGTGTGGTCACCAGCCTGGTTCACCTTGATTAGGTCGGAGATTCCCCACTACACACTCCGCGCCCAACAGCAAACACCCCCCCACGGTGAGACCCTCACACACACACACTGCGTACACAAGTGCGGGGGAGGGTGGACCCTGCGGTGTCTAAACGCCAAAACCTGGCACTGTTGGCCTGGCACCCACTGTTGAGAGGGCATCACTCAAGCGGGCATCGAAAGTCAACACGAGGTGTAGCGCATGTGGCCAGCAAAGTGCTGCAACTTCTGTGTCCAGGCCTGCGTTTTAAGGCTTGGGAGAGCGGGCAATGGCACAGGGCGCCCGCCCGCCAAGGAGCCCCTCTGGAAAGTGAACCTTGGCTCTGTTTAACGTCTGCCTATTTTACCTGTCTATCAAGACCTCTCTCCTCCTCTATCCACCTGTACCTCGACCCCAGCTGTAATACCCTCTACCCCCGCCCCCTCCCTGCCCACACCGCCATCCTAATGATTTCTGGGGCTCCAAACAAGTCGTAGTTCAACAGTTTTTGTCTGTCCATTTTACAGAGTAACATACATAACTATTGTTTAGCAAAATGTGGACTAAACACAGCAGGGAATGGGTAATACAATTCAAATTCGTCCAGTACAGGGCTCCCCAAAATATGTGTTGCTCGGGATCCCCGAGAACCTTAAGAATACATGAAGTTCAAATGTGCCCTTTGCGCCAAACATGTGTATACTGTAGGGAGGATCTGGGGCGTGCCACAGCGTGACGGGCATGGGGTAGCGCCTATGGTATGCCTCAGTGTGGCATGGAATGCAGGGAGGGCTGTGGCATGCATCAGCTGGGTAGTTCAGTGCGGTGTTATGCGACATGCTTCCATGGGTACAGTGTGGTGTTATGCGGCATGCTTCCATGGGCACAGTGCGGCGTTATGCAGCATGCTTCTATGGGCACAGTGTGGTATTATGCGGCATGATTCCATGTGCACAGTGCAGTGTTATGCAGCATTGGCACAGTGTGGTATTATGCGGCATGCTTCCATGGGCACAGTGCGGTGTTATGCGGCATGCGTCCACGAAGCGCAGCGGCTGCCTAGAGACGGCACCAGCGTGCTGCACAGAGTTTAAAGGTGAAATGCAGCAGGAGCACTGATAGTAACTATGTGTTATTGACCGCATCTGCGAGCAATAACTGCTGTGCGTTTTCCATACTCGCAACTATGCGTGAAGGCAGCGTGCATATAGAGGGGAACGTTTATTCATCAACGCTGCAATTTTTTTTTTATATTTCTTTTTATTAATGATGAAACAAGGAAACAAACATAACAATTGCATTGGGAATACATCGGCATTATCACTGCAGTGCTCGGAGCAGAGGACGTCTCGCAAACAGGACATAAAACAGAATAGTAAAAACTTGGAATCAAGGGGAATCCAGAGTGACCAAATCAGTTCGCCTGGCTGGGGGAACACAAATATCCCCCCAGTACACATTCCACGGCACCCATATTTTTATCCACTTCTCAGGGCAGCCCCCCGCAACATACACAGCACGCTCTCTGAACATACACCAGTCCAAGTCTTGGGCCCACTTGGCGCGTTGCGGCGATTGGGTGGCCCCCCATAGTTGTGCTATATTGCGCTTGGCAATCATACAGGCCAGCGTAACCCATCGCTTTAAATATTGATTAAGATCCGTGGGTTCCCAAACATTTAAGAGACATCTGCGCGCCTCCAATCTCACCTCACAACCCAGGACATCTCGCAGAGTCTCATGTATGGCGCGCCAATAAGTTTGAACTCTATTGCAGTGCCACAGTATATGTAGAAACGTTGTAATATCTCCACAGCCTCTCTTGCATTCCCCATTTGTACTCCATCCCATCTTCACCAGCCCCGGACCAGTAACATAAGACCTATGTAGAATCTTCAATTGCACCAGACGCAACCTCATCTGTATCGCTACTACCTTGGGGGAAGACACAGTCTCAGCCCAGTCCTCATCATCCAACTCTAATCCATCGGCTACCCACGCCTCTCTGATAGACCTCAGTGGGTCTTCCATGTGATTGATCAACTTTCGGTAAATCAAGGAGATAGTTTTTTCGGGTAGGTGCCCATCCAATACACGATCTTCAAGGGGGGAGGCCATGGGGAGCGTGTCTCCCGGCGCGACATGAGATAGAAGGGCATGCCTGACCTGCAGATAGCGGAATTGCTCTTTATTATGAAGGTGGTGACTCTACTGAAGTGCCCCGAAGGTCAGTATTTCCCCCCTCCCCCAGACATCCTTTATCTGACTGATTCCAATCAACTCCCACCTGTCAAAGCCTTTGGTGGTCCACAGATTGCCCAACTTGGCGGAGCTAAAGAGAGGGGTCGCGAGAGTCAATCTCCCTTCCCATCCCAGATGCTTATTAGCCGAATGCCAAACCCTTACTGCATGTGAGGTGGGACCCAACGCTGCAATTTTAACGCCATCATTTGGAAACCATTTGAAAACAAGGGGGTCGGTTTTATGTTCATGTTTCAAGTTTGCAGTGTTTCCTTCCAGTGTGCGTGCTCCGCTGCCTGCGAGGGGTTTTAATTACTGGCAGTATGGAGCCTTTTGTTTTTGAGCCCCGTCCTTTTCAGACTGTGCGCCCCGACTTCCTGCTGGGGTAAAAAGTTCCTTATCTTCTTTATGAGGCCATCTTGACCCATAAAGAAGATAAGAAACCTTTTACTTCAGCAGTAAGTCAAGGAACCCAATCTGAAAAGGACGGGGCTTAAAGAGAAAGAAGACCGTCACTAGGACCTCTTCTCCAATGGCTGGCCACCGTTTAGGAGGCCAGCCAATGGAGAGGAGGGGCGGGGCTTACCCTCGCTAGTGATATTCTCTCTATCTCATTAAATCTCGCCAGCGAGACTGCGCATGTCTGCGCAGCCATCGCAGGCTGAGACCTAAAAAGGAGTTTTGGAGGGGAGGAGTCATAGGGAAGAGTTTAGAAAGGTTTGTTTTAGGGGATCGGTATAGTAAAAAGATGATGCAAGGAGGGGTAGAGGAGGAGAGAGTCTAGAAAGGGTTATTTTGGTGATCATAGTAGTGGTATGGGATTTGGGATAAATGAGAGAGTGGATGTAGAGGATATATTGATAGATGTATAGGTGAACAGTCAAAATATCGACTTCAAAATATCGACTGGACATAATATCGAGTTTTAAATATCGACTGAACAGAATATAGACATCAAAAATATCGTTTTTAAGGTAAGTAAAGTAATATCGACTGTTAAAACTATAGACAGTTAAAATATCAAAGTATATAGTATAGGTTATTAAAATTATCGAATTTTTTATAATATTGAATTTTTTATAGTGTTTTTTATGTTATTATATGTGTGAAAAGTGTGTATTTATGTTATAAATAATTATAATTAATGAAATTTTTATTTTTTAATTTTTGCGTTATTTAATTCTGTAGCGGGTTGTGGGTTTATAGGGGAATAGGGTGGGAAGTAATTTAATTATAATTAATTAAATATGTAAATGTATTTATTGTTATTACATTTTAATTATTTGTTAATTAATTTATATTTGGTAATTAATTAAATTTCAATTGGCAATTAATTTAAATTAATTGATTAATAGTTAATTATGTTAATTTTTCTAATTTATTTTCTGTAGCGGGTTGTGGGTTTATAGGGGAATTGGGTGGGAAGTAATTTATTTATAATTAATTAAATATGCAAAGATATTTATTGGTATTGTTGTAGAATTAATTGTTAATTCATTTTTTATGGGTAATTAATTAAATTAGAATTGCTAATTCATTTTATTTAATTTATTATTTGCTAATTATGTTAATTTAATAATTTATTTTCTGTAGTGGGTTGTGGGTTTATAGGGGAATAGGATGGGAAGTAATTTATTTATAATTAATTAAATAAATCAATTTATTTTATTGTATTTAATTTGAATTTATTGTAAATTAATTTTTAAATGTTAAATTATTAATTGTTAATTTGTAATTAATTAGTATTAATAGTTAAATAATTGTAATAATAACATTTAATTTGTAATTTTAATTGATTAATTATTATATTAAATTCGTAATTACTTTTAATTAATTGCTGATAGATATTAATTTATATTTATTGAAATAATATATGAAATATTTAATTTCCCTACTGTTGCACTCTCTGGAGTGGGAATAGTAATTTTTACCCCTACGCTATCCAACGCTTTCCCTACTGTTGCACTCACTGGAGTGGGCATAGTAATTTTAACCCCTATGCTATCCAACGCTTTCCCTACTGTTGCACTCACTGGAGTGGGAATAGTAATTTTAACCCCCACGCTATCCAACGCTTTCCTCACTGTTGCACCCACTGGAGTGGGAATAGTAATTTTTATCCCTACGCTATCCAACGCTTTCCTCACTGTTGCACCCACTGTAGTGGGAATAGTAATTTTTACCCCTACGCTATCCAACGCTTTCCCTACTGTTGCACCCACTGGAGTGGGAATAGTAATTTTTACCTCTACGCTATCCAACGCTTTCCCTACTGCTGCACTCTTTGGAGTGGGAATAGTAATTTAAACCCCTACGCTATCCAACGCTTTCCCTACTGTTGCACTCTTTGGAGTGGGAATAGTAATTTAAACCCCTACGCTATCCAACGATTTCCCTACTGTTGCACTATTTGGAGTGGGAATAGTAATTTTTACCCCTACGCTATCCAACGTTTTCCCTACTGTTGCACCCACTGGAGTGGGAATTGTAATTTTTACCCCTACGCTATCCAACGCTTTCCCTACTGTTGCACCCACTGGAGTGGGAATAGTAATTTTTACCCCTACGCTATCCAACGCTTACCCTACTGTTGCACTCACTGGAGTGGGAATAGTAATTTTAACCCCTACGCTATCCAACGCTTTCCCTACTGTTGCACCCACTGGAGTGGGAATAGTAATTTAAACCCCTACGCTATCCAATGCTTTCCCTACTGTTGCACTCTTTGGAGTGGGACTAGTAATTTAAACCCCAACGCTATCCAACGCTTTCCCTACTGTTGCACTCTTTGGAGTGGGAATAGTAATTTTTAACCCCTACGCTATCCAACGCTTTCCCTACTGTTGCACCCACTGGAGTGGGAATAGTAATTTAAACCCCTACGCTATCCAATGCTTTCCCTACTGTTGCACTCTTTGGAGTGGGACTAGTAATTTAAACCCCAACGCTATCCAACGCTTTCCCTACTGTTGCACTCTTTGGAGTGGGAATAGTAATTTAAACCCCTACGCTATCCAATGCTTTTCCTACTGTTGCATTATTTGGAGTGGGAATAGTAATTTTAACCCCTACGCTATCCAACGCTTTCCCTACTGTTGCACCCACTGGAGTGGGAATAGTAATTTTTAACCCCTACGCTATCCAACGCTTTCCCTACTGTTGCACCCACTGGAGTGGTAATAGTATTTTTTACCCCTACGCTATCCAACGCTTTCCTCACTGTTGCACCCACTGGAGTGGGAATAGTATTTTTTACATTTTGCTATTGTACGTTAATATTATTGGATATTATTTATTTATATTATGTCAATATATATATATGTTTTAACAAATATTAGTGTTAATTTTTTTATAACTTTTATTAAATATTTAATTATTATAAGTTATGTAAGTATTTTTAAGTATATTTTAGTAATTAATTTTAAATTTTAATTTAATTTAACACTGTTTTTAATAAAGTCGATATTTTTTAAAACTATATTTTTGTAAACGATATTTTGTACTCGATATTTTTGTACTTACCTTTTTGTAGATACAAACTCGATATTTTGTCTGTAGATATTTTTTCCTCAATATTTTTGGTAGTCGATATTTTGTCACTCGATATTATGTCAGTGATCCAGAGGTTTAGGATGAGAGATCGGGTAGTGCATTGGAAGGAGTAGTAGAAAGAAGTTTGAGATGAGTCAGAAGGTTGGGCTAGAAGATATATTGAGCGAAGTATAGGCTGAGAAATAGTTTAGTCCATTGGAAATGCTCAATTAGAAGAAAGAGATAAATATATAGATCCATAAGTACATTGAAAGTATATAGATACATACAGGAGGTAAGTATATGTAGATTAAAGATAGTGATAGAGGAACAGTATGAGAAATAGGGTAGCGCATTGGATATGCTTTTTCCTGAGAAAAGTAACAGACACACAGATCCAAGTACATGGAAGGTACATAGATGCACAGTGGAAGTATGTACATGTAGACCAAAGATGATTTTTATTTATTTATTATTATTTTTCTCTCAACAACATAATTATTGTACATGTTTATACAAAGTAATACACAAAGATAGGTACATATCTATAGTGAAAAGAAAAGCTTATATACAGAGGGATATGCTGTAAATTTCTGTTTGCGTATGGTGCTTATGTGGGAAAGAGCCAAATCTTGAGTAGTTTTCTGAAGATAAGGTGGTTGTCGGTGGACCGTATGTTGGGGGGTAAAGAGTTCCATAGTTTGGCTGCTTGAACAGAGAAGGATGTGCCACCCATGGTTTGTTTCTTGTATGGTGGGATTTTGAGGCGAGATGCTCCTTTAGAGCGGAGGTTCCTTTGTTGAATGTGTTTGGTGATTTTATTCCTGATGAAGAGTGTTCCCATTCCATGTATTGCTTTGTGTGTGATACAAAGCAGCTTGAACGTGGATCTTCTGAGAACCGGTAACCAATGCAGGGCTTTCAAGGCAGGGGAGATGTGGTCTCGCGGTTTGATATGCAAGAGTAGTCTGGCAGCCGAGTTCTGAATCCGTTGTAGTCTTTTCATGGTCATTAAAGGTGATCCGTGGTAGAGGCTATTGGTGTAATCGAGTTTGGACAGAACAAGGGAGATGGTAGCTTGGACCTTGTGTGGAAATCCCAAATGAGGGAAAATTTGTCGCAGTGTTTTTATAGTAGCATAGCTTGATCTTGCTAGTTTATCCACTTAGGCATTCATCAACAGCTTAGAGTCCATGGTCATTCCGAGGTTTCTTACTTCCATCGACACTTTAGGCAGTGATCACAGTTCATCAGGCCATGCGGCAAGCGGGTTGTAATGTTTCCAATCGCCACACGTGAGTATTTCAGTTTTTGAAGCATTCAATTTGAGATGGCTCCAAGTTATCCACTGATCCACGGCTCTGAGACAGCTGAAAATTGGTTATTTTCCAATGTCTCTGGGGCATACCAGTTGAAGGAGTATTTGCGTGTCACCTGCATGGTTATAGGACGTGAGGTGAAATTTATTGATCAGTACTGGTAATGATTTCATGTAGATGTTGAAAAGCATGGGCGAGATGATAGAACCTTGAGGGACCCCTGCTTTTGTGGAATACGGTTTGGACGAGAAAGGTGGGGTACGGATGACATTAGTTCTGTTTTGAAGGTAGGACGTAATCCAGTCTAGAGCAGTTCCCTCTATGCCGGCTTCAGAGAGTCTTTGTTTCAGAGTGTCATGGTCAACCATGTCAAAGACAGCTGAGAGGTCCAAGAGGAGTAGCGCAGCAACCCTGTTACGGTCAACTGTATTCTTCAGTTCCTCCCAGATGGCAACAAGGGCAGATTCAGTGCCTCTTCCTGGACGGAATCCTGTTCAGAAGTCTGAAAGTATGTCATTTTCTTCAATGAATTGTGACATCTGGGCGAACGCTGCTCTTTCTATCAGTTTGCGCAGTGTGGCATCCTGCCTTTGTAGCTTGTTGCTAGGATGTCACATGCTTCAGAACTCTTCGTAGATGTTCTGATAACTTAGTCTAGAATGTAGAAACAGTTAAGCCTGGACCTTCCTACCTGTGAGACATGTAACCTGTGGATGAGATCCTATTTTCCTAATAAATACTTAATTCATCCTTCAACCTACATTTGGACTTCTTTACATTGGCGACGGGACGGGATCTTAGAAGGAAGAAAAGAAGAAAGGATCTCAACAAGGATTTCTCAACAAGGATTTCTTGACCTTTATATGAGAAAACTTATAAGGTACTGTTTCCTTTTAATCAAACCCTGTATTCAGCGAGCTTAACGCTCTCATGCACAGCCTTTTGAACGTTTTTTTTAAAACTTTGTACGCTGTGAAGTAGTCATAACCTCGCTTCAACACTTTTGGTGTAGAGCGCTATGAGGCAACCATATCCTCGTTTCAATGTTTTTTATGACTTTAAGCGCTGTTAAGTGATTACATCTTCGTGTCACCCTTCTCACAGCCTCAGCGCTTGTTAACAGTTTCAACTGGCTGCCTCCTAGCTGGAAGAACACATCAGGCAATTGACTTTGATTTGAGCCTTCGCTTAGTAAGTGGCATCTTTCAAAAGTAAAGCCTTACCGTTTCCTTTGCCCGGCTCGAGCTTTCTAAAGCCTCACGGTGTTCTTCTTCACCTGCGCAACTCAGCGCCACAGCGTTCTCTATTACACATGCGCATGTGAGTGCATTCTGCGTAACCAGGGTAACCCTCATCACGCAGGAGCGTCTTCACGCATGCGCAACGACGTGACAGCCATCTTTGTTGTGTACTTCTGAAAGTGCTTTCGTGACTTCGAAAACCAAGCGCATTCTTTACATCGGAAGCCAATTTACGTGAATTTGGTGGCAAAATAAACAGGGAAATCAGACACAATAGACAATCATCTGCCCTGAATTCAACTACAGACGTGTCAATGGATGTGTTAACAGTAAGACAAGTTATTGTTGGCTGACTAGTGAACATGACAGATCTACAGGTATTTGGTTCTACCACTTACTCGAAGGAGTTCTAAATAGATAAAAAGAAAGACACTGAGACTACTTCATGAAATAATTTTATTACATCTCTACATTTGATAAAACATTATTCCTGTTCTTAAAAAAAAAAAAATTAGGAAGTTTACTTTGTATCACATAAGTTGTTTTAATCTTGTTGATACATTTTGAGTGTAGTCTATATAATGCAGAATGTAACAGCTCCTCCATTCTTCTTACAAACTCCTGGGGACCCTCCTATTAGATGGAAAAAATGGCGTAAAGTCTTTGAAAGGTATGCAAAGGTTTGTGGAGCCAATTTAAGTGCAGAAAGGAAAACAGCTTTGTTACTACACTGTTTGGGATCAGAAGGCCAGGAAGTATTTGATCATCTCCCAGAAATACAAGATAGAAATTTAAACGAGTATGAAATTTGTATAGCAATGCTAGACAAACATTATCTTCCAAAGGTGTCTACTATTTTAGAGAGATATCATTTTGGGCGCAGATTACAACTTGAAGAAGAGAGTATAGAGAATTATATAACTGCACTGAGAAAGTTAGCATCATCTTGCAAATTTGCTGCCTCTGTTGATGAGCGAATAAGGGATCAATTTATGCTAGGTTGCAGTATTGAACGTGTTAGAGAAGAGTTATGGCAGAAAGATGAGCCTGATTTAGATGATGTAATTACCATAGCGAAAAGGATAGAACATTCTATTAAATGTGTAGACGTCATAAAAAAGAATGGTGAAAGCAAGGACAAAAGTACTATTAATATTGTTAAGACCTCAAATATAACAAACGAAAATACCAGCCAAAGAACTGGTATGAGAGATATAAACAGTAACAAACCTTCCAATAGTAAACCCAAAAAAATTTTTGATTTTGCACAAGTGAAATGTTTTAGATGTGGCAAAATGGGACATTTTGCGAACGACCGGCAATGTCCTGGGTGGAGGGCCACATGTAGCAAATGCAAAAGAAAGGGACATTTCACGGTTGCTTGCAAAGGGAAGGAGTACAAAGGAAGGGTTAATGAGATCTTTTATGATTTTGATGAGACAAGTGAATGTGATGAGAATGTTGACTGTGGCCAAATTCTAGTTCAAGTTGTTTTTGGTCCTCAACCAAAAAACTGCCCTACAGATGAAATTTTAGTTAATGGTCATTCTGTTAAAGTGTTATTTGATTCAGGTGCCAAAATCACCATTGTAGCAAAAGAATTTTATCTCAAGAATTTACGGGGGAGTATTAAGATGTTTCACCCAGATATAAAACCACTTGCTTACGGCAAGAAACCTATAGAGCTTTTAGGGTACTTTCTTGGAAACATTGATTACAAAGGGAGACTCACCAACTCTAAAATCTATATTTCACAAAAGGGAGACAACATTTTGAGTTGGTTCGATCAAAAAGATTTAGGAGTGATGTTAGACCCCAATTCTTCTCCCCCCATCATCTTGAAGGATCTTCCTTTTGTTAATACCAATGCTGTTAACGTAAATAAAAACTGTGATGACTCCTTTGTAGATAAGTTAAAAAGAGATTTTCCCAATGTTTTTACTGAAAGATTAGGTTGTTTGGAGAATTATAATCACCGTATTAAATTGAAGAAGGATGCCGTACCAATTTGTTCTAAGGTACGCAGTGTTCCCATTGCGGTTAGAGATCAAGTCAAAGCAGAATTAGAGAAACTAGTCAAGGAGGGCATCATAGAAGAGGTTGAAGCAACCCAATGGGTTGCTCCAATTGTAGCCGCCAAGAAATCGGATGGCTCTCTTCGTTTATGCATAGACCTTAGAGAGTTAAACAAAAATGTGGTGGTTGATCACTACACCTTACCTAAAATAGCAGACATGTTATTGCTGTTGAAGGGAGCAAAGGTTTTTAGTACGGTGGATTTGAGATCCGCCTATCACCAGATAAGACTTGAAGAAGACTCCAAAGATCTAACTGCGTTTGTAACACCATTTGGCACATTTCGCTTTGTGAGACTTCCCTTTGGGCTAGTGTCAGCTGCTTCAGTTTTCCAAAGGGCTCTGGAAGGTGTTTTAAAAGGTTTGAAAGGCGTGAGAGTATATCAGGATGATATTCTTATCTTTGGAAGTTGTGATGGAGAGCATGATCTTAGACTAGGTGGTGTTTTAAAACGGTTGTGTGAATCTGGTCTGACGGTGAAAGTAGAAAAATGCAAATTTAAAAAGAATTCTATTGATTACCTTGGCCACACGATCTCGAAAGATGGTATCTCGCCTAAAGCAGGTTTGATCAATACTATGATGAAAATGTCTTCTCTGAAAAACAAAGATGAGTTAATTAGCTTTCTAGGTATGGCTGAGTATTATAATAAGTTTATTTGTGGGTTTGCCTCTTTGTGTGTTGGTATGAGATCCTTGCTGAAGAAAGGATGTGAGTTCATATGGAGTGACAAGTGTGAAAAATAGTTCATCATTCTAAAAGAAAAATTAAACAATGCCCCCAAGTTAAATAGTTTTGATCCAGAGAGGAAATCTGTCTTGATAACAGATGCCAGTCTGAAAGGATTAGGAGCAGTTTTGACACAAATGATTGATGGACATGAAGTGGTCATTTTGTTTTTGTCAAGAAGTTTGAGGGGCCCAGAGCTAAGATATTCAGTGGTGGAACGTGAAGCGTTAGCTGTCTTTTGGGCTGTGAAAAAATTAAAGAACTTCTTATGGGTAAGTACTTTTGAAGTAAGAACTGATCACAAACCCTTATGTGAGATCCTAAAGACCAAAGGGATTGACGCAGTTTCTAGTAGAATCACAAGATGGGTAGTAGGATTACAGGATTATAACTTTGAGGTCAAATATCTCCCGGGTGTTGAAAATAAAGTGGCGGATGCCTTATCTCGTCTTGTTTCTCAAGAAGAGTTAGATCTGGAGGAAGACTGGGAAGGAGAAGATGAGATGGTTTGTACTGTAGGTGAGTGTATCATTGACAAATGTAAATGGTTAGAGGCTTCACAAGAAGATTTGAATCTTTTGGAAATTTTGAGATTGATCAATGTTGGGTGGAAGGTTAAACCTAAAGATGGTGACACGTTGGAGAAGTTTTGGCATGTTAGAAACCAATTGTCTGAACATGACGGTTTACTTGTTAGAGGTACTAGGTTGGTTCCTCCAAAGTCAATCAGGTCTGAGCTTATTTCACTAGCCCATAGTGGGCATATGGGCATTTCAAAGACAAAGGAGAACTTGAGGATGTCATACTGGTGGCCCAGCATGGATTTAGAAGTGGAAAGGAAAATTAGAGATTGCATGGAATGTGCATTAAGTGAAAGAGTGGCAAAACCCAAAATCCAACCCATGATTACTAGAACACTTCCAGACAAGCCATGGGAGGAAGTTGGATTAGACATTCTTGGGCCTATTTACTCAACAGGGTCTGAATGGTATGTTCTAGTTTTAATAGATTTCTTTTCTAGGTGGCCAGAAATTGCCATCACTCGTGGAATAGAGTCTAAACATGTAATACGTTTTTTAGAGAAGCTTTTTGCTAGAGAAGGTATTCCCAACATCATATTGACAGACAATGGGAGCCAACTTGTCTCTAGAGAGATGGAAACTTTTTTGTCTAAGCATGGCATTAAGCATAAAAAATCTTCTCTGTACCACCCAGAGACCAATGGCACCGTGGAGAGATTTAACCGCGTGCTCAAGGAGACAATCAGAATGTCTAAGTCAGCAGGTTCTGATTGGAGGTCAGATGTGTTCACAAAAGTTAAACTTTATAGGTTATCCCCTCATGCCACTACAGGCAGAACACCATTTGAGCTCTTCAGATGTAGGCGTGCTAACACGATGGTTACTCCGCCTTGGGTTAATGATTTACATCTGAAAGGATCAACTGGAAGTGATGAGTGGAAAGTAAGTCAAGAAAGAAAACTTCTAGCCAGGAAAAAGATTCATGACTTGAAACACTCTGTTAAAAAAACGGTGGTGCATGTGGGTGATTGGGTACTCATAAAAAATCCCTGTAAGAAAAATAAAATGTTATCTGCCTCATTCTTGAAACCCATTCAAGTTATCAAAGTTTTAGGCAATGCGATCAAAACTGCTGATCATCGCATCTGGAACTTGAACAGGGTTGTAGTGATCAAAAGAGACTTTGTTGACAACTCTAAGTTTCCTATGTCAAGTTTTACATCCACAGGTACCTCGTCACCTCGGACTGTTTTTGATCCTGTCATCACCAGGAGATCTTCAAGAATTACACGTACACCTACTCATTTGAGTGACTTTGTAAAATAACTATGTTCTATAATTTTGTTTTATTATAAGGAGGGAGATGTGTGGCATCCTGCCTTTGTAGCTTGTTGCTAGGATGTCACATGCTTCAGAACCTTTCGTAGATGTTCTGATAACTTAGTCTAGAATGTAGAAACAGTTAAGCCTGGACCTTCCTACCTGTGAGACATGTAACCTGTGGATGAGATCATATTTTCCTAATAAATACTTAATTCATCCTTCAACCTGCATTTGGACTTCTTTACACGCAGGAAAGGTCCATTTGTAATGAGTCTGTAGTTGTCAGGGTTCAGTGGGTCCAAGTTTGTTTTCTTCAGTAAAGGGCGTATGTATGACTTTTTGAGTTCTTCTGGAAATATTCCAGTAGTTAAATCGTTGATGATTCTTCTTACTGGAGTGGCAGCAGACGGTGTTAAAAGAATTGTCTTGAAAATTTGTGGCGGACAGGGGTCAGAATGGCTGCCCGCAGGCCTGCTTGCTTTGACCAGGTCCATAAATTCATCGTGTGAGATGTGTTGGAAGGAACGGAGAGACTTGATTAGAGCATTCTTGGATTGTTGTTTTGTACAAGGGTTAGCGCTGGTGCTTTGTTTCTCTTTTAAGTATGAGTCCAATGTGTCTGCTTTGTCCGTGTAATGATTTGCCAGTTTGTCTGTGAAATCTTGAGTAACAGCATGAGTTCCTTCTAGGCAATTTGGTTTGCGAAATTCATTGAGTATTTTATAGAATTCTTTATTTGCTCATTTAGCGTTTTGAATTCTGTCTGAATAGGCCTTTTTCTTAGCTTTTTTGATAGCCGATTTGTATAATCTGTTAATTTTCTGTAGGTGAAGTTTATCTTGTTTGGCGTTTGTTTTGAGCCAGGTACGTTGCAGCTTTCTAATTTGTTGTTTTATATCTTTTATTTCTATGTTTCTCCAAGGCGCTTTTTTTCTTTTGTTCTGTTGTGTGGTTTTGAGTGGTATCAGGATGTCAAAAGCTTCCTGTAGCCACTCATATAGATTTTGAACAGAATTTATAGTTTCCAGATTTGTACTGGATGTTAGTTGTGTTTCCAAGTGTTCCAAATTGAGTTTGTTCCACGGCCGATAGGTGGATAGATGTAAGGTAGTTTTAGGTGAGTCGCTTAGTGTTGTTTTATGTTGGAAAGCAAGCAAGTGGTGGTCTGACCATGTGACTGGAGTTATAGTTTGAAAGGTAACTAGTTCAGTATTCGCACAAATTACATCAAGGATATGTCCAGCGGTGTGTGTCAGATTGTGGACAATCTGATGCAGGTTCAATGCGTCTAGGCCGGTGATTATTGTTTTTGGATGGGTCATATTGAGTTTATCAAACCAAATGTTAAAGTCATCCAGAACGCATAGGTTGGAGTGTATTATTATCAGGTTTGAAACTGTGTCTAGAAGTGCGTTTGGGAATGTTGCCTTGCTTGGTGGAGGTCTGTAAAGGAGCAGGAAGTTACAGGAGGAAGACGGTGTAGGATTGTATCTTGATAGAAGAGCCTCACAATTCTTTATGGAGATGTTGTCAATTTTAGTGATATGTATTGTTTTCCTGAACACAACAGCTAAACCACCTCCTTTTTTGGCTATACGATTTTGGGTGATTGTTTGATAGCCTAGAGGAATGGCTACATGCAGGACTGGAGCCATATCCTCTCCCAAACATGATTCGGTTAGGAATAGTATGTCTGGTTTTGCATCTGTGAGAAGGTCGTAGAAGTGATGCTTTTTTTTAGAGAGGGATCAAGCATTTATTAGTAGACAGTTTAGTGAGTGGCCTTTGGTGATAGTGGGACTTTGTTTTGTAGAAGAGTGATCAGTATTGTGTGGGTTTGTAGCAGGTGTGTTTTTAGTGCTGGTATTAGGATAGCTATCGTCTAGCTGTTCTGTATCATGTTCCTCATCCAGCATGCTAAGAAGGTATTTTGATGGGTCTGCGTGTGTATGTGTTGGAGATGGTGTTTGAGAGTGAGTTGGAGTGCTGTGTTGCTTTTGTGGTGTAACATTGTTGTGAAGTAGACATGGGGAAGCAAAGTTATGAGGTGTTGCATGTTGCTTATATTTTTTGCGTGTGTTTAAGGCGGAAGGTGTATGAGTCAGGGGAGGTGGTGCAGCATGTGGGCCATGTAGTAATGTTATAAATTGTCCAATGGATGAGAGGCGGTTAGAAGAGAGGTGCTGTATTGCTGTATCTGTGTTAGGTGTGGTGGAAGAGTGAAAGCTTAGCATTGGATTTTGTTCCTTTGTGTGGTTTGAAAGGTGGGAATATGTTTGTATTTTGTGATGGTAAGTATTATGGGGTGTTGCGCCTTGAAGATCTTATTGTGCTGGTGTGTGTGATATGTTTTGCTTTTGAGGAGTAGTGAATAGGGTTGCTGATGTATATGTTTCATGCAATGGATTTGGTTGTATAGTATTGTTTGTGAGAGGAGGTTGTAAGGTAGAGCGGTTTGTGATGTGTTTATGAGTAGAGTGTATGTTGTGTGTAGGAGGGAATGAAGTAGAGGTGAGAGTGTTGATCTTAGACTGGTTTGTTGCAAGAGTTACAAAGTGTGGTGGTGTGCAGTGTGTGTGTTGTGCGTTAGTGTTATTATGGTAGAAGGGAGAGGAGGGTGTTTGTTGGACAACTGATGGCAGGATGATTATATGTTTGTTAGTGATAAAAGGTAATCTGTTAGGTGTGTCTGCATGGGATGTAGTTATGTATGGTGTTAATTGGCGTTGTGTTAGTGATGAGTGTATTGGTTAGTGGTATAGGATAGAGTTGTGTACTGTTTGTAGGTGATGGTGGATATGTGTGGTAGTTGGGATAGTAGGGTGTGTAGATGTAGTTTGGTTGGGTTTGTGGTGCATGCTTGTACATCAATCTGTGCATAGTGTTGTGCATGGTGTAAGTGTGTTGCTCTGTTTGTGGATGTGGATGGTGTGGGCTGGGTATTGCTAAATGAGAAAAAGGGCAGCATTTCTGGCCCTAGTCCCGACCAGTCTTGAACAGGCTCAAACGGACAACTGCCCTTGTCCTCTTTGCCCTTAACAGGTTCAAACAGGCAACTGCCCTTGTCCTCTTTGCCCTTAACAGGCTCAAACAGGCAACTGCCCTGGTCCTCGCTGCCATTAACAGGCACAAACAGGCAACTGCCCTTGTCCTCTCTGCCATTAGCCTCGACGCCCGGGCTGAGACGCCCTAAGCCTGGCCTTTTATAGCCCTAGTAATCAAGTGACCCCTTCAGCCAATGAGAACCCTAGCCCTAACACTATCCAATCCAACACTAGCCCTAAAATCTAGAACCAATAGGAGACCAGGACCTTACAGCCAATCTTAGCCCTAGTCCAAGCACCCAATCAATTCAAAAACCCTGATCTCTACGTCCAATAAAGGCCCTAGCCCTACCAGTAGTCCCAAACCAAGTCCATGCAACCAATGGCACAGGAAGCCCTAGTCCCTACTTATAATAGAAAGCCTATCCCACAACTAGTCCAGCAACCAATCACACCAGAAGCCTTAATCGCTACTTCCAATTAAAGGTCTAACCCTAGCCCTAGTCCCACCGTACTCCCAACAACCAATAACATAGGAAGCCCTAGTACCTACTTCCAAAAGAAATCCTAACCCTAGCCCTAGTCCCAACCCTACAATGATTGAATCGCACACCCAGAAACCAATAAGAACCCTCAAATACCCAACCAATGAGGACATTAACCCTAATCCAATAGAAACACCAGATACAACCACCAATCAGTGTACACAAGTACCAACCACCAGCAGACCATATAAGGTCCTAGCAACCTCAGACAAGGTTTGTTAGCCAGGGAGTTGGAAGCTGCTTCTCCTGTTCAGGATCTCCTAAGAGACAGACAGGCTCAATCCACACTTTGGACTTCTGCAGATAAAGGCCTCACTAACTTGAAATCTAACAATACTATTTGAATAAAACGTTACTCCCTATGCTGGCCAAAAAACGAAGTGCATGCACAGGCCCTATTAAACACAGTTTAAACAGCTCAAAATGGTGGCTGGGGGTGCACTGTTTTAACATACAGGTTTTAGCACAGAGCAAAGGCACTAAAAAAGATGCCTAACGCCAGTTCAGGCACCCTTGCTCCATGTTGCAAGGGTGCCTGTGCTGAAGGAGCGATTGTTTATCTGCAGGAAGGGACACCTTCCTGCACATAAACAATCTTTAAAGGTGATTTGCAGTTTCTATATGTGCTGCAGAATGCAGCACACATAGAGAGAGCAAAAAACGAGGAATGATTTATAATTACTCCTCGTATCGCCAGTCTAAGACCAGGTTTTACCTGATCTTAGTTTTTGGTGCTACTCCATCATTGTAAATATGGGGCAGGGTAAAAAAACAATGAGTGGTGCAGCGGAATGCTCAATGAAACCCCCATTGCATGCCCCTTTCACACTAAGTGTAGCTTGAAAAGGGGCCATATTTACGGGACGAAATTAGGCCACGTGAAGTAAATAAGGAGAACGGGATATCACCACCAGAACGTCACTAAAAGAGGCGATATCCCGTTGTAAATATGCCCCTGAGGTTGTTCGGTTTACGGCAGCTGATACTGGAACGCATACATTCCACATCGGCATGGCTACTTACGCCGAGCCGAGAGGGTGTCCGTTGGACCGCACTAAGAGATGGAGGATTTGGAAATCAGAGTGCTTCAAGAGAAGTATGTGGCTTATTTGGTATGTGTAGTCATTGTTCGTAATGTTATTGTTGCTGTTTATTTTGTAGGTTGTGTTTAGGGGCATGTTTAGGGGTAATATTGAAATTGCATCTGTGGTGATTTGTGTATTAAAAGGGTGACCCAGCTGGGTGAGTAAACAGGTGTCATGAAAAAGCTGGGCTTTGATAATACCAAGCAAAATGGCTTGGCAAGAGGGAAATGCGGTGGAGTGAAATGTTGCTCAAATTGGATAGTTTAAGCCATGCAGGTGCTTGTCTAGGTGTATTAGTTATTCACATTGAGGAGAATGAGATGGTAAGGGATGGCATCATTGCGGACGGAGCTTATTCCTTGGAGAAAGTGGCAGGAGACGGGAAGAAGGTGGAAAGTGAATAGTGTTGAAGAATTTTTGTAGGGGGGAGAGGAATGATGATGATATTGACGATAGCAATTTATAGTGCACACAGCTACTCCAAGGAGTGTCCGGCGCGAAAGCATCTGGATCAGAATATGAAAACAGGCCTAGACTTGTGCAAAGAGCCACGTTTTAAGTTTCTCCTTAAACACTCACCGCATCACCCATAGACCACAGTTCCAGAGGAAGCAGATTCTAAGCTGCCGAACCTAGGTACACTAGAGACTTTTCACCTAACCTTGCACGCTAAATCCTGGGGATCTCTGCCAAAAATTTGTTAGCGGATCTTAGCTGCCTTGTGGGGTTATGAAAGTCGAATCTGGCTCTTAGGTAGGCGCACCCGGAATGGGTAGGATTATACATTTTGAAGAGCTGCAGTTATTCCTAGAGGATGGTATACATTTTTAAGTGATATATAAGATACTACCTGAAACAAATGAGGGACGCGTTGGAAAGGTTGTTTGGGGAGAACTTCTGGTGATAATTTGGTGGGGCAGAAAAACTTCTCGGGTGAGGGCTTTTCTGTTGGCAGTGTTGGAGAGTGTTGCAGGACACAAGGAACATTGGCTACGTTGCTGGTCGGGTGGATCAGCACGGAGGGGACATAGGAAATGTTCAGACTTGATTTAAAAAGGTTTTGGTATGCAATGGTATATTAAGTTAAGTAAAAGGAAGAGCGAGAAAAGTTGGGCATTAGCACAGTAGATGACAAAGGGTGTTGTTTTACGGAGGGGGTCTGGTCAGGTTTGCTTACTGTTTAGTGAAGCTTTGATGTTAGTCTGTATGTCAAATGTTAAGGGGTATTAGTTGTGATGTGCATATGTCTCATTAAAGTGACCTTTTTCACACAGATTAACATCTCAGTGTGGTGTCAGGGGTGTGAGTTCCATTTGACAACCTTGTCTTACATGGCGCGCTTTACCCTTTCAAAAGCACATTAGGAAACAGGGAATGGACTTTTAGAAAAATGCCCAATTTTGGAAAGTATGGCCTTCCCCAGTATAGAATAGCCAGGACATGATGGAGCCTTGCCCAGTAAAGGAAGTCTCCGCAATGGATGTAGACACTACAAAATGGATGCATCAGGGTGAAACACAGAGTCTCCACAAAATGGTGGACTTGTGGAGGAACATGGACTTCCCAAATGAGCTTCGGTCATAGGTGCAGAACATCTTCCCTGAATGCGGTTGGATGAGAGGGAGGACATTTCTTTCAGATGAGGTGGAAAATCAGCAAAAAGGAATAAGGTTCCCAGTCAAAACTACTGATGCCATTTGAAGGACGATGTTATTATCCCTCCTCTCATTTGTGTTGATGTGAAAGTTGATAAACATGTTTGTTTTAAATTTACCCAAGGAAAAAGGCCATTTTTAGGTCAAACCTGGGCAGCGCATGCGCTGGTCTGTGAGGCATGCTGTATTGGAGTATGGAATAGAAGCCCCGCCCACTCTCCGCCCATATTTGTCATTGGCTTGTGTCATTGCCCTTCGTAAATGCTGGCTTCTGATTCATTAATAGGCTTGTTAGTCCCTCATTAGTACCGTATTGTCCTAATTTGTAACCTTCCATGAGGACTGGCCTTTTTACTTCAGTTGTTACACAGTACGTCTTTTTTAGTCTGTAAGCACTATTTTCTTTAATGAGTTTCTCCTACTACAGGCACAACATGCTTTCCTGCAACATTCAGCAGGGAATGCGTGTTTTCACTATCCGAACAACCAGGGACAATGGCAGCCACTTCTTTGAATAGGTCTCGCGTTTGCGAGAGTTTGAGCTATTGGCATTGTAAATGGCAATGCCTTTTATTTATGTGTTAAGAAGCAAAACAGATAAATAAAAGGCATTGTCATTTACAATGCCAATAGCTTAAACTCTCGCAAATGCGAGACCTATTGCATTGCAAATGCTTGTTTCATGTAGGTAGCAAGAGAGCAAGGAACAGATGTATCTGTGCTTGAATAAGTATGGTGTTATTACCCAACTCAACAATACCCGTATTATCAGCTTTGACAGGATGAAATTCTCAGTTGGCCCTGTTGGGATACGAACCCCTAACTGCAGCCGACTTCCAACCCAATAAGCTTCTTTTGACACGAAGAAGTCGGGACCGCAGCTGATAATTGTGCGTTCTGATTGGCAAATCGAACAGAGCCAGACAGGGTCGTGGCGAGTTCCTTTTTGCAAGCAATCTTAATAGGAGCCCATTGGCATTCAGGGTGTCGCTCTGTTTGTTTTGCAGTCTGGGCAATTTGCAAACCTAAAATAAGAACCATCCTTGCCAGCGCTTGAAAGGGTATTTATAGAAACGCTTCTGCTTTAGATCAGTGAACTGAACCTGCAGCAGGCAGAGCTCCTGAAATGAACGTGAGCGAGATGGCAGTGCCTGCCGTGAATAAACTGATATTCAAAACGAATGACTCACACACGATATCCTCTTTATCTTTTTATCTCTTGCCAAGAATAATATCTACAAACCTTGTACAGCGGTATTTATGTTTAGAACTTTCTTTCGAGTGAAAATGTTAGATTTCGTCTTTTTGTCCACTAAGGCACAATAACAGGCTTTTGTTTAAACTAAAAAAAACACAAGGCAAGGATCATAACCATGAGCACGATAAGGGAGAGTTTCTTGAATATTAATCAGCTGCATTACACAAGATAGACCCCCCCCCCCCTTCACCCCCTCCACAGCCAACTGGAATCGAAGAAGTGCGTTTCTTAGCCCAGCGCGCCATCTGCTGCTTGCTTGCATTTTTACAGCTCTGTCATCTAGCTGGTGGACACGTTAACAATGAAGTGCCGCTTTACGGGGTGGGTGGTATGGCTGATAAACAATTATGTCATTACTTCCTCCTCGTCCACCCTCTGTTTCAGCCCTCCCCACGCGAGAGCGAGCCGCACCCGTGACACCGGCACCTCCATACCTTTCCAATGAAGACGCATTACTCTTGAATGCAGGAACGTATGATGTTAGACCATGGGATACAGGCGTGTGAGTCCGAGATCTTTCGAGCGTCACCATGGAGTACAGTACTCTCCTAAACAAGCAGTAGCAAAGCCAATAGGTCTCGCTTTTGCAAGAGTTAGAGCCATTGTAAATGACAATGGGGCATATTACCAACAAGTAGCGATAATTATCGCTAAATAGGCTTATCGACAAATTTTTTAGCGCTGCCTATCGCTGTATATGTTAGCAGAGAAAACATGCTATTAGCAACGTTTTTCTCCATTGTGCTAAAATATCCAGCGATAGCGGCGAAATGCGTGAATATCGTCGAGAATACAGCGATATTCACGCATTAGCGATGAAATGCTCTTAGCCATGTTATCCACCTCCCATTGGATAACATGGCTAAGAACTGATCCAGAGAGGAAATCTGTCTTGATAACAGATGCCAGTCTGAAAGGATTAGGAGCAGTTTTGACACAAATGATTGATGGACATGAAGTGGTCATTTTGTTTTTGTCAAGAAGTTTGAGGGGCCCAGAGCTAAGATATTCAGTGGTGGAACGTGAAGCGTTAGCTGTCTTTTGGGCTGTGAAAAAATTAAAGAACTTCTTATGGGTAAGTACTTTTGAAGTAAGAACTGATCACAAACCCTTATGTGAGATCCTAAAGACCAAAGGGATTGACGCAGTTTCTAGTAGAATCACAAGATGGGTAGTAGGATTACAGGATTATAACTTTGAGGTCAAATATCTCCCGGGTGTTGAAAATAAAGTGGCGGATGCCTTATCTCGTCTTGTTTCTCAAGAAGAGTTAGATCTGGAGGAAGACTGGGAAGGAGAAGATGAGATGGTTTGTACTGTAGGTGAGTGTATCATTGACAAATGTAAATGGTTAGAGGCTTCACAAGAAGATTTGAATCTTTTGGAAATTTTGAGATTGATCAATGTTGGGTGGAAGGTTAAACCTAAAGATGGTGACACGTTGGAGAAGTTTTGGCATGTTAGAAACCAATTGTCTGAACATGACGGTTTACTTGTTAGAGGTACTAGGTTGGTTCCTCCAAAGTCAATCAGGTCTGAGCTTATTTCACTAGCCCATAGTGGGCATATGGGCATTTCAAAGACAAAGGAGAACTTGAGGATGTCATACTGGTGGCCCAGCATGGATTTAGAAGTGGAAAGGAAAATTAGAGATTGCATGGAATGTGCATTAAGTGAAAGAGTGGCAAAACCCAAAATCCAACCCATGATTACTAGAACACTTCCAGACAAGCCATGGGAGGAAGTTGGATTAGACATTCTTGGGCCTATTTACTCAACAGGGTCTGAATGGTATGTTCTAGTTTTAATAGATTTCTTTTCTAGGTGGCCAGAAATTGCCATCACTCGTGGAATAGAGTCTAAACATGTAATACGTTTTTTAGAGAAGCTTTTTGCTAGAGAAGGTATTCCCAACATCATATTGACAGACAATGGGAGCCAACTTGTCTCTAGAGAGATGGAAACTTTTTTGTCTAAGCATGGCATTAAGCATAAAAAATCTTCTCTGTACCACCCAGAGACCAATGGCACCGTGGAGAGATTTAACCGCGTGCTCAAGGAGACAATCAGAATGTCTAAGTCAGCAGGTTCTGATTGGAGGTCAGATGTGTTCACAAAAGTTAAACTTTATAGGTTATCCCCTCATGCCACTACAGGCAGAACACCATTTGAGCTCTTCAGATGTAGGCGTGCTAACACGATGGTTACTCCGCCTTGGGTTAATGATTTACATCTGAAAGGATCAACTGGAAGTGATGAGTGGAAAGTAAGTCAAGAAAGAAAACTTCTAGCCAGGAAAAAGATTCATGACTTGAAACACTCTGTTAAAAAAACGGTGGTGCATGTGGGTGATTGGGTACTCATAAAAAATCCCTGTAAGAAAAATAAAATGTTATCTGCCTCATTCTTGAAACCCATTCAAGTTATCAAAGTTTTAGGCAATGCGATCAAAACTGCTGATCATCGCATCTGGAACTTGAACAGGGTTGTAGTGATCAAAAGAGACTTTGTTGACAACTCTAAGTTTCCTATGTCAAGTTTTACATCCACAGGTACCTCGTCACCTCGGACTGTTTTTGATCCTGTCATCACCAGGAGATCTTCAAGAATTACACGTACACCTACTCATTTGAGTGACTTTGTAAAATAACTATGTTCTATAATTTTGTTTTATTATAAGGAGGGAGATGTGTGGCATCCTGCCTTTGTAGCTTGTTGCTAGGATGTCACATGCTTCAGAACCTTTCGTAGATGTTCTGATAACTTAGTCTAGAATGTAGAAACAGTTAAGCCTGGACCTTCCTACCTGTGAGACATGTAACCTGTGGATGAGATCCTATTTTCCTAATAAATACTTAATTCATCCTTCAACCTGCATTTGGACTTCTTTACACGCAGGAAAGGTCCATTTGTAATGAGTCTGTAGTTGTCAGGGTTCAGTGGGTCCAAGTTTGTTTTCTTCAGTAAAGGGCGTATGTATGACTTTTTGAGTTCTTCTGGAAATATTCCAGTAGTTAAATCGTTGATGATTCTTCTTACTGGAGTGGCAGCAGACGGTGTTAAAAGAATTGTCTTGAAAATTTGTGGCGGACAGGGGTCAGAATGGCTGCCCGCAGGCCTGCTTGCTTTGACCAGGTCCATAAATTCATCGTGTGAGATGTGTTGGAAGGAACGGAGAGACTTGATTAGAGCATTCTTGGATTGTTGTTTTGTACAAGGGTTAGCGCTGGTGCTTTGTTTCTCTTTTAAGTATGAGTCCAATGTGTCTGCTTTGTCCGTGTAATGATTTGCCAGTTTGTCTGTGAAATCTTGAGTAACAGCATGAGTTCCTTCTAGGCAATTTGGTTTGCGAAATTCATTGAGTATTTTATAGAATTCTTTATTTGCTCATTTAGCGTTTTGAATTCTGTCTGAATAGGCCTTTTTCTTAGCTTTTTTGATAGCCGATTTGTATAATCTGTTAATTTTCTGTAGGTGAAGTTTATCTTGTTTGGCGTTTGTTTTGAGCCAGGTACGTTGCAGCTTTCTAATTTGTTGTTTTATATCTTTTATTTCTATGTTTCTCCAAGGCGCTTTTTTTCTTTTGTTCTGTTGTGTGGTTTTGAGTGGTATCAGGATGTCAAAAGCTTCCTGTAGCCACTCATATAGATTTTGAACAGAATTTATAGTTTCCAGATTTGTACTGGATGTTAGTTGTGTTTCCAAGTGTTCCAAATTGAGTTTGTTCCACGGCCGATAGGTGGATAGATGTAAGGTAGTTTTAGGTGAGTCGCTTAGTGTTGTTTTATGTTGGAAAGCAAGCAAGTGGTGGTCTGACCATGTGACTGGAGTTATAGTTTGAAAGGTAACTAGTTCAGTATTCGCACAAATTACATCAAGGATATGTCCAGCGGTGTGTGTCAGATTGTGGACAATCTGATGCAGGTTCAATGCGTCTAGGCCGGTGATTATTGTTTTTGGATGGGTCATATTGAGTTTATCAAACCAAATGTTAAAGTCATCCAGAACGCATAGGTTGGAGTGTATTATTATCAGGTTTGAAACTGTGTCTAGAAGTGCGTTTGGGAATGTTGCCTTGCTTGGTGGAGGTCTGTAAAGGAGCAGGAAGTTACAGGAGGAAGACGGTGTAGGATTGTATCTTGATAGAAGAGCCTCACAATTCTTTATGGAGATGTTGTCAATTTTAGTGATATGTATTGTTTTCCTGAACACAACAGCTAAACCACCTCCTTTTTTGGCTATACGATTTTGGGTGATTGTTTGATAGCCTAGAGGAATGGCTACATGCAGGACTGGAGCCATATCCTCTCCCAAACATGATTCGGTTAGGAATAGTATGTCTGGTTTTGCATCTGTGAGAAGGTCGTAGAAGTGATGCTTTTTTTTAGAGAGGGATCAAGCATTTATTAGTAGACAGTTTAGTGAGTGGCCTTTGGTGATAGTGGGACTTTGTTTTGTAGAAGAGTGATCAGTATTGTGTGGGTTTGTAGCAGGTGTGTTTTTAGTGCTGGTATTAGGATAGCTATCGTCTAGCTGTTCTGTATCATGTTCCTCATCCAGCATGCTAAGAAGGTATTTTGATGGGTCTGCGTGTGTATGTGTTGGAGATGGTGTTTGAGAGTGAGTTGGAGTGCTGTGTTGCTTTTGTGGTGTAACATTGTTGTGAAGTAGACATGGGGAAGCAAAGTTATGAGGTGTTGCATGTTGCTTATATTTTTTGCGTGTGTTTAAGGCGGAAGGTGTATGAGTCAGGGGAGGTGGTGCAGCATGTGGGCCATGTAGTAATGTTATAAATTGTCCAATGGATGAGAGGCGGTTAGAAGAGAGGTGCTGTATTGCTGTATCTGTGTTAGGTGTGGTGGAAGAGTGAAAGCTTAGCATTGGATTTTGTTCCTTTGTGTGGTTTGAAAGGTGGGAATATGTTTGTATTTTGTGATGGTAAGTATTATGGGGTGTTGCGCCTTGAAGATCTTATTGTGCTGGTGTGTGTGATATGTTTTGCTTTTGAGGAGTAGTGAATAGGGTTGCTGATGTATATGTTTCATGCAATGGATTTGGTTGTATAGTATTGTTTGTGAGAGGAGGTTGTAAGGTAGAGCGGTTTGTGATGTGTTTATGAGTAGAGTGTATGTTGTGTGTAGGAGGGAATGAAGTAGAGGTGAGAGTGTTGATCTTAGACTGGTTTGTTGCAAGAGTTACAAAGTGTGGTGGTGTGCAGTGTGTGTGTTGTGCGTTAGTGTTATTATGGTAGAAGGGAGAGGAGGGTGTTTGTTGGACAACTGATGGCAGGATGATTATATGTTTGTTAGTGATAAAAGGTAATCTGTTAGGTGTGTCTGCATGGGATGTAGTTATGTATGGTGTTAATTGGCGTTGTGTTAGTGATGAGTGTATTGGTTAGTGGTATAGGATAGAGTTGTGTACTGTTTGTAGGTGATGGTGGATATGTGTGGTAGTTGGGATAGTAGGGTGTGTAGATGTAGTTTGGTTGGGTTTGTGGTGCATGCTTGTACATCAATCTGTGCATAGTGTTGTGCATGGTGTAAGTGTGTTGCTCTGTTTGTGGATGTGGATGGTGTGGGCTGGGTATTGCTAAATGAGAAAAAGGGCAGCATTTCTGGCCCTAGTCCCGACCAGTCTTGAACAGGCTCAAACGGACAACTGCCCTTGTCCTCTTTGCCCTTAACAGGTTCAAACAGGCAACTGCCCTTGTCCTCTTTGCCCTTAACAGGCTCAAACAGGCAACTGCCCTGGTCCTCGCTGCCATTAACAGGCACAAACAGGCAACTGCCCTTGTCCTCTCTGCCATTAGCCTCGACGCCCGGGCTGAGACGCCCTAAGCCTGGCCTTTTATAGCCCTAGTAATCAAGTGACCCCTTCAGCCAATGAGAACCCTAGCCCTAACACTATCCAATCCAACACTAGCCCTAAAATCTAGAACCAATAGGAGACCAGGACCTTACAGCCAATCTTAGCCCTAGTCCAAGCACCCAATCAATTCAAAAACCCTGATCTCTACGTCCAATAAAGGCCCTAGCCCTACCAGTAGTCCCAAACCAAGTCCATGCAACCAATGGCACAGGAAGCCCTAGTCCCTACTTATAATAGAAAGCCTATCCCACAACTAGTCCAGCAACCAATCACACCAGAAGCCTTAATCGCTACTTCCAATTAAAGGTCTAACCCTAGCCCTAGTCCCACCGTACTCCCAACAACCAATAACATAGGAAGCCCTAGTACCTACTTCCAAAAGAAATCCTAACCCTAGCCCTAGTCCCAACCCTACAATGATTGAATCGCACACCCAGAAACCAATAAGAACCCTCAAATACCCAACCAATGAGGACATTAACCCTAATCCAATAGAAACACCAGATACAACCACCAATCAGTGTACACAAGTACCAACCACCAGCAGACCATATAAGGTCCTAGCAACCTCAGACAAGGTTTGTTAGCCAGGGAGTTGGAAGCTGCTTCTCCTGTTCAGGATCTCCTAAGAGACAGACAGGCTCAATCCACACTTTGGACTTCTGCAGATAAAGGCCTCACTAACTTGAAATCTAACAATACTATTTGAATAAAACGTTACTCCCTATGCTGGCCAAAAAACGAAGTGCATGCACAGGCCCTATTAAACACAGTTTAAACAGCTCAAAATGGTGGCTGGGGGTGCACTGTTTTAACATACAGGTTTTAGCACAGAGCAAAGGCACTAAAAAAGATGCCTAACGCCAGTTCAGGCACCCTTGCTCCATGTTGCAAGGGTGCCTGTGCTGAAGGAGCGATTGTTTATCTGCAGGAAGGGACACCTTCCTGCACATAAACAATCTTTAAAGGTGATTTGCAGTTTCTATATGTGCTGCAGAATGCAGCACACATAGAGAGAGCAAAAAACGAGGAATGATTTATAATTACTCCTCGTATCGCCAGTCTAAGACCAGGTTTTACCTGATCTTAGTTTTTGGTGCTACTCCATCATTGTAAATATGGGGCAGGGTAAAAAAACAATGAGTGGTGCAGCGGAATGCTCAATGAAACCCCCATTGCATGCCCCTTTCACACTAAGTGTAGCTTGAAAAGGGGCCATATTTACGGGACGAAATTAGGCCACGTGAAGTAAATAAGGAGAACGGGATATCACCACCAGAACGTCACTAAAAGAGGCGATATCCCGTTGTAAATATGCCCCTGAGGTTGTTCGGTTTACGGCAGCTGATACTGGAACGCATACATTCCACATCGGCATGGCTACTTACGCCGAGCCGAGAGGGTGTCCGTTGGACCGCACTAAGAGATGGAGGATTTGGAAATCAGAGTGCTTCAAGAGAAGTATGTGGCTTATTTGGTATGTGTAGTCATTGTTCGTAATGTTATTGTTGCTGTTTATTTTGTAGGTTGTGTTTAGGGGCATGTTTAGGGGTAATATTGAAATTGCATCTGTGGTGATTTGTGTATTAAAAGGGTGACCCAGCTGGGTGAGTAAACAGGTGTCATGAAAAAGCTGGGCTTTGATAATACCAAGCAAAATGGCTTGGCAAGAGGGAAATGCGGTGGAGTGAAATGTTGCTCAAATTGGATAGTTTAAGCCATGCAGGTGCTTGTCTAGGTGTATTAGTTATTCACATTGAGGAGAATGAGATGGTAAGGGATGGCATCATTGCGGACGGAGCTTATTCCTTGGAGAAAGTGGCAGGAGACGGGAAGAAGGTGGAAAGTGAATAGTGTTGAAGAATTTTTGTAGGGGGGAGAGGAATGATGATGATATTGACGATAGCAATTTATAGTGCACACAGCTACTCCAAGGAGTGTCCGGCGCGAAAGCATCTGGATCAGAATATGAAAACAGGCCTAGACTTGTGCAAAGAGCCACGTTTTAAGTTTCTCCTTAAACACTCACCGCATCACCCATAGACCACAGTTCCAGAGGAAGCAGATTCTAAGCTGCCGAACCTAGGTACACTAGAGACTTTTCACCTAACCTTGCACGCTAAATCCTGGGGATCTCTGCCAAAAATTTGTTAGCGGATCTTAGCTGCCTTGTGGGGTTATGAAAGTCGAATCTGGCTCTTAGGTAGGCGCACCCGGAATGGGTAGGATTATACATTTTGAAGAGCTGCAGTTATTCCTAGAGGATGGTATACATTTTTAAGTGATATATAAGATACTACCTGAAACAAATGAGGGACGCGTTGGAAAGGTTGTTTGGGGAGAACTTCTGGTGATAATTTGGTGGGGCAGAAAAACTTCTCGGGTGAGGGCTTTTCTGTTGGCAGTGTTGGAGAGTGTTGCAGGACACAAGGAACATTGGCTACGTTGCTGGTCGGGTGGATCAGCACGGAGGGGACATAGGAAATGTTCAGACTTGATTTAAAAAGGTTTTGGTATGCAATGGTATATTAAGTTAAGTAAAAGGAAGAGCGAGAAAAGTTGGGCATTAGCACAGTAGATGACAAAGGGTGTTGTTTTACGGAGGGGGTCTGGTCAGGTTTGCTTACTGTTTAGTGAAGCTTTGATGTTAGTCTGTATGTCAAATGTTAAGGGGTATTAGTTGTGATGTGCATATGTCTCATTAAAGTGACCTTTTTCACACAGATTAACATCTCAGTGTGGTGTCAGGGGTGTGAGTTCCATTTGACAACCTTGTCTTACATGGCGCGCTTTACCCTTTCAAAAGCACATTAGGAAACAGGGAATGGACTTTTAGAAAAATGCCCAATTTTGGAAAGTATGGCCTTCCCCAGTATAGAATAGCCAGGACATGATGGAGCCTTGCCCAGTAAAGGAAGTCTCCGCAATGGATGTAGACACTACAAAATGGATGCATCAGGGTGAAACACAGAGTCTCCACAAAATGGTGGACTTGTGGAGGAACATGGACTTCCCAAATGAGCTTCGGTCATAGGTGCAGAACATCTTCCCTGAATGCGGTTGGATGAGAGGGAGGACATTTCTTTCAGATGAGGTGGAAAATCAGCAAAAAGGAATAAGGTTCCCAGTCAAAACTACTGATGCCATTTGAAGGACGATGTTATTATCCCTCCTCTCATTTGTGTTGATGTGAAAGTTGATAAACATGTTTGTTTTAAATTTACCCAAGGAAAAAGGCCATTTTTAGGTCAAACCTGGGCAGCGCATGCGCTGGTCTGTGAGGCATGCTGTATTGGAGTATGGAATAGAAGCCCCGCCCACTCTCCGCCCATATTTGTCATTGGCTTGTGTCATTGCCCTTCGTAAATGCTGGCTTCTGATTCATTAATAGGCTTGTTAGTCCCTCATTAGTACCGTATTGTCCTAATTTGTAACCTTCCATGAGGACTGGCCTTTTTACTTCAGTTGTTACACAGTACGTCTTTTTTAGTCTGTAAGCACTATTTTCTTTAATGAGTTTCTCCTACTACAGGCACAACATGCTTTCCTGCAACATTCAGCAGGGAATGCGTGTTTTCACTATCCGAACAACCAGGGACAATGGCAGCCACTTCTTTGAATAGGTCTCGCGTTTGCGAGAGTTTGAGCTATTGGCATTGTAAATGGCAATGCCTTTTATTTATGTGTTAAGAAGCAAAACAGATAAATAAAAGGCATTGTCATTTACAATGCCAATAGCTTAAACTCTCGCAAATGCGAGACCTATTGCATTGCAAATGCTTGTTTCATGTAGGTAGCAAGAGAGCAAGGAACAGATGTATCTGTGCTTGAATAAGTATGGTGTTATTACCCAACTCAACAATACCCGTATTATCAGCTTTGACAGGATGAAATTCTCAGTTGGCCCTGTTGGGATACGAACCCCTAACTGCAGCCGACTTCCAACCCAATAAGCTTCTTTTGACACGAAGAAGTCGGGACCGCAGCTGATAATTGTGCGTTCTGATTGGCAAATCGAACAGAGCCAGACAGGGTCGTGGCGAGTTCCTTTTTGCAAGCAATCTTAATAGGAGCCCATTGGCATTCAGGGTGTCGCTCTGTTTGTTTTGCAGTCTGGGCAATTTGCAAACCTAAAATAAGAACCATCCTTGCCAGCGCTTGAAAGGGTATTTATAGAAACGCTTCTGCTTTAGATCAGTGAACTGAACCTGCAGCAGGCAGAGCTCCTGAAATGAACGTGAGCGAGATGGCAGTGCCTGCCGTGAATAAACTGATATTCAAAACGAATGACTCACACACGATATCCTCTTTATCTTTTTATCTCTTGCCAAGAATAATATCTACAAACCTTGTACAGCGGTATTTATGTTTAGAACTTTCTTTCGAGTGAAAATGTTAGATTTCGTCTTTTTGTCCACTAAGGCACAATAACAGGCTTTTGTTTAAACTAAAAAAAACACAAGGCAAGGATCATAACCATGAGCACGATAAGGGAGAGTTTCTTGAATATTAATCAGCTGCATTACACAAGATAGACCCCCCCCCCCCTTCACCCCCTCCACAGCCAACTGGAATCGAAGAAGTGCGTTTCTTAGCCCAGCGCGCCATCTGCTGCTTGCTTGCATTTTTACAGCTCTGTCATCTAGCTGGTGGACACGTTAACAATGAAGTGCCGCTTTACGGGGTGGGTGGTATGGCTGATAAACAATTATGTCATTACTTCCTCCTCGTCCACCCTCTGTTTCAGCCCTCCCCACGCGAGAGCGAGCCGCACCCGTGACACCGGCACCTCCATACCTTTCCAATGAAGACGCATTACTCTTGAATGCAGGAACGTATGATGTTAGACCATGGGATACAGGCGTGTGAGTCCGAGATCTTTCGAGCGTCACCATGGAGTACAGTACTCTCCTAAACAAGCAGTAGCAAAGCCAATAGGTCTCGCTTTTGCAAGAGTTAGAGCCATTGTAAATGACAATGGGGCATATTACCAACAAGTAGCGATAATTATCGCTAAATAGGCTTATCAACAAATTTTTTAGCGCTGCCTATCGCTGTATATGTTAGCAGAGAAAACATGCTATTAGCAACGTTTTTCTCCATTGTGCTAAAATATCCAGCGATAGCGGCGAAATGCGTGAATATCGTCGAGAATACAGCGATATTCACGCATTAGCGATGAAATGCTCTTAGCCATGTTATCCACCTCCCATTGGATAACATGGCTAAGAACTGGTCTGAGCAGGCGTTAGTTTTTGGCGATAGCGGGAATATTTCCATCGCTACGCCTGCCTTGCTAATAGGCGATAGCGACGTTAGCGACTGCTTTCAGTCGCTAACAGGTTGGGTACGCCCACTTTGCATGTCATTAGCGATAAATATCGCTGACATGCAAAGCGGGCCCCAAACCGCTCGCTATCGCCTAAAAGCTGTCACTAACATCAGTTAGTGACAGTTTGCTAATGGAGCGATAAAATTATATGGCATGGTGTGCGGTTGAATTTTGTGGATAGTAAGTGCGTGGTATTGAGTGTACAGGAATTATGTGGGGTGGGATTGTGTGTCATGGTGTGTAATTATGTGGCATGGTGTTGTGTGTTGTGGAGTGGTATGCAGTGGAGTTAAATATGTGGAGTTTTTTGTGGTATGATGTTGCATTCTATGGTGTGGATTGGATGTAAGTGGTGTGTTGTATAATTGTGTTGTTGAGTTGAATTATGTGGTTTGGTGTTGAATTATGTGGTGTGGAATGGGAATGCGTGGAGTTGAATTATGTGGCATGGAACTGAGTGGCGTTGAGTGAAATTATGCTGAATTGAATTATGTCAAAAAGAACAAATGATGGGACGGAATGCTGAACAAATCAAACATTCACTCACAGCCACAGATCTGGGCTTAATTCATCGTTTTTTTGCTCACCACACCACTCCAGTTTGGGCCTAGCCATATCTAAACCTTTCTTCACCTTGCTCCCTATGGGAACAGTCCAGCCCGAACTGCCAGGCCAGGTCCTCCCTGGACCAGAAACAAGCCTCCTGGGATTGGTTTCAGGATATCACCCATTACCAGCCAGGCTAGCTTGAATCCAGTAGACCAGTGAGCACGAGACCCACGTCTAGGTAAACCCTTCTTACTTAGAGAGACAAATAATTGACAGAATGCTGAACAATTGAAACATTCACCTCAGTCACAGATTTGGGTTTAATCCATAATTTTTTTGCTCAACACGCCATCCAAGTTTGGACCCAGCCATATGCAAATCAGTCTTGACCCTGCTCCCCATGAGAACCCAGTCCGAACTGCCAGAACATGTCCTCCCTAGACCAGAAATGAGCATCATGGGAGAGGTTACGGGGTATCACCCTTCATCAGCCAGGCTAGCTGCAATCCAGTGCACAGTGAGAACAGGACACACGTCTGGGCATACCCTTCCACGTAGTGTGAAAAAACCAAAAAGAACAAATGAGTGACGGAATGCTTAACAAATGAAAGATTCACCCCCAGTGACAGATCTGGCTTTAATCCACAGTATTTTTTACTCCCCACTAGTTGCGGCCAGCAACATTTAAATATGGTGGGTGCGATGCCGAAAATACTCACCGTATACATGTTGAATTTGCTGGAGGGTCCGGTTGCTGTCTCTCACTTCTCTCCTTGGCACTGACTCAGGCAGAAAGGGAAGAACTTCCTCTTATGTACAACCCTAAACCAACCAATCCAGGATTGGCTGGAGCAAGCTAACACAGTGCTAATTTTGAGGCAGCGGGCCTGTGACTGCAATCCCTCGACTGTTTCTCAGCTCTGGGATTGCATGCTCTGAAGTGCGCCTATCAGATTGTCCGGCTGTAGGCAGCTGACCAATCTAGCATGCACATTGGCAGGGGCTGAAGTAATAGTGCAATTGCACTAATCAGCCTTGCCACCCTGCCCTCGCTCTGTAACAGGGCGAGTCTGCGACACATAATAAACTTATATTTATTACCATTTTGTTAATGTGTGTGCCTGCTGAGCTTGCAGCAAGAGGGGCAACGCTCCTCCGCCATAACGGAGGAGCTGCACCTGCTCACCACACCCTGCCAGTTTGGACCCAGGCATATGCAAATAGGTCTTGACACTGCTCCCCATGGGAACGGCCTAACCCGAACTTCCAGGCCAGGTCCTCACCGGACTGGAAACAAGCATCCTGGGGCCGGTTTTGGGGTATCACCCCCCTCCATTAGCCAGGCTACCTTGAATCCAGTGGCACAGTGACAATGGGACCCATGTCAGGACATACCTTTTCCACTTTGGGTGACAAAAGCAAAAAGAACAAATGATGGCTGGAATGCTGAACAAATCAAATGACACATATTGGCTCAGATCAAGGCTTTGCATGCAAACAACCAAATTTGTATTAGCAGCATAGCCATTGTATATTCTGGCCCATTTTTTCCTTGTACATATATTTATCACCTTGTACATAACATAATCCACTGCTATCACTGAGCACAACACGTCACTTAGTGCCAGATGTAGGTAGGCAAATACCGGTCGGTAATGGCTGAAAATACAGAATTTCGGCCATTACTGACCGGAATTGGCTTTTTCAGATGTAGGAGGCAAAAATATACCGATTTGGTCACTACGAGTCGGTATTTTTCAGACTCGGAATTTACCGAATTCTTATTTACCGAATTTTTATTTACTGAATCGGTAAATAAGAAATGGTAAAAAATGACCATTGAGATGTAGGAAACCTCAAAAATACAGAATTTCATGAAATTCGGTATTTAAGGGTCGGTATTTACCATGGAGTGAAAGCAGGTGGTAACCAGGTGCAGGCTATAAAAAAGGACCCAAAAAGCAATGGTTTGACCAGAATGGAGGCATTCTATGTCATTGCAAGGCGGCTACGGCTACAGGCAGCAGGAGAGACGGTCTGGAGAAGGGAGGAGCAAGTCTACAGGCAGAGGATTACACTTTTCCAACTCACTGAGCCAGAGATATTGCAGAGGTACAGGCTTCACCCCCATACCATCCTGGACTTGATCAGTGACCTGCACCCACTCCTGGAGCACCCAACACCAAGGGTGCACACCATCCCACCCCATGTGTAGGTGCTTTGTAGCCTACACCTGCTTGCATCTGGGAGTTACCAGAGTGTGATTGCTGCGGTAGGTGGGGTGTCCCAGAGCTGCCTGTCCCGTTTCTTCAGGAAGTTCCTGGAGGCCATACTGCTGAGTCTCAACCTTGGGTGCTAAAGGAGTTTAGAAGCGCTCACGAAGTAATACACTATAGTATCCCTTATTCTAAATATTATATATATGCATGACCGGATAGTGGTCATATATGTCACGATTTGATTTTTGTTCAAATGTTATAAATTCACTTGGCTTTGAATTATTTAGGTTTATATGTTTTCAATCATTTCATAAGGTGTTTTGATAATAAACAGCAAGAGTGATGTGCGTGCATGTACTCACTGAGAATGAAGTTTATGAATAAGCACAGGTGTGCTCTTTGGGCCATGTGGGGCTCTACCTCTGAAATTTGTTTTGGAATATGTTAATTGTGCTAAGATGCAAACATTTTGTATTATTTCCAGCCCTGATGAAGCCGATAGGTTCTCAATAACCTCGGCGAAACGCGTTGGTATGGGATTGGAATTGGAAAAGAATTAAAAGAAGAAAATCCTCAAGAGCCTTTGGATGATTTTTGTTTTGAGAACTTTACAAATACTTTGCCATTTGAGCTGTGATAAGTGGAGTGCTTCAATTTGTTGTGGCCATGATGCTGAGAATGCATCATTACATTAGCTTCTCTGACACACATGCAGAACTGGTGAAGACCAAAACTGATTTCTATCAACTGGCTCACTTCCCTCACATCATAGGCTGTATAGATGGTGCCCACATCCCAATCTGCCCACCTGCTGCCACAGAATACATATACAGGAACTGGAAGTCAACACACTCAATCAATGTGCAGGTGATATGCAACGCTGGCAACATCATAACAGACATTGTGGCCAAATTCACTGGGAGCACCCACGACTCCTACATATTCCAGAACAGTGGAATCTACACACGCCTTGCTGCTGGAGATTTTAGGGAAGGATACCTGCTAGGTAACTAACTGTGACACACCCTGATAGTTACTGCAGATGAATGTATAATGAGTATGTAACTAATGGCACTCTCTTTTCCACCTAGGCGATAGCGCTTACGCTGTGCGGTCCTTTGTGCTCACCCTCGACCTTAATCCATCTACCAGGAGTGAGAGGCGTTACAATGTGGCACACAGAGCAACACGCAGTATTGTAGAACGGACATATGGACCACTAAAATGCAGGTTCCGCTGCCTCCACAAGAGCGGAGGTGCACGGCAGTACACTCCTATCATCTGCTGAAAGATCATTGCGACCTGTGCCATGCTGCACAACCTTGCCACCAAGAAAGGCACAGAAGTGGAAATGACATATCATGAGGACATTGATGATGGAACTGAACAGCCAGAACCCTATACAGCAGGAACAGCGCAAGCCACAGATGGGAGACTGAGATGGGCAGAGATCACACGCAGCTATTTCACGCAGCTATTTCTAAGTAAGTAAGGGGACACATCTAGGCTTTGTATTTGAATGATGTAGTTTAATGGGCACTACGGCAATTCACTGATAGCACACCATGCTACTTCAATGTCTTGATACCCCACTGGGTGGTCACAGGTTACCTCACCGTGACATGTCCTGTGGGTTGTGGGCATCATTATTGTTTGCGCCCACGCACAACAGTGCGGGATGCACGTTGCTGGGGGGCAACAGTGGCAGTGGAGCCTGGGTCAGCAGATTGGCGCCTACTGCTTCTTCAGATGTCAGGTATAGGAGTGCTACAGCTGCTCCTGCTGGTGGAGTCTTCAGTGTTCCCGACACCTGTGTCCCCAGCAGTGGCTGCCTGGTTTGTAGGTAATAGTTCCATGGCAAAGGTTACTCTCCCCATCCCCCTATACAAATCCGTGCAGCAGTGCACAATGCCATCTTGCATGGCGACAGAGCGCCGACATAGCAGGGAGGTTCCTGTGGCAAGCCTGTTCATGGCCTTGGTGTGTTGCCGCATGCACTGTCGATCCCAGCGCCTCTCTGTGTGGTCAGACTCGAGTTTCTCACAGAGAGCAATCATGCACTGTTACATGTCCCTCATTCCCTCTGCCATGGACTTCATGCTCTCTGCCATGGAGCCAATCCCCCGGTCAATGTTGCCCATCCTGGTATTCAAGTTACGCACCTGTCTCTGCACTGCTAATATTCCCTTTGCTTGCATGTGCTGGACTTTGACCATAGTGGCCTCAAGACCACAGAAGACTGAGCATCGCCTCTCTCCCGTACCCTTCGGCGTCTGGCACCGGTACGCACACCTCCAGATACGGTCTGCTGCCCAGCGTTGTCTGCCTCAAGTGGATCTGTGAGTGTGTCACCCTCCCCATCATCCTCATCGGACGTCTCCAGAATCCTGAGAGGGGGCACATCATGCCTCCTTGGCCTTACCAGTTCAGATGACACTGAAGTTGGTGTGGGGGAGAGTGCTGGTAGTTCCAACTGTTGTGAGCCAAACAGCAGAGGTGACAGAGGCTGTGGTGTGGTGGGTCGCTCAGGTGTTGTTGCTGGCTGCGCTGTGGGTGTGGGTGGCGGAACAGTGCTTTGCCCTGCACTTGGGGCTGCGTCCTCACTCCTCTCCATTGCCGGTGCCCTCTCCTCCCTTTCTTGTGCTGTACTACACGATGACTCTCCTGTGGACAGATATGAACATTGGCTCAGTGGTGATGTACACCTGTGTGTCATTATTAAATCACATTCCTGTCACATAATTGCATAGTCCTCAACTGTTTCTGGATGTTGTGTGTGGCATGCCTTGCTTTTTTCTGTGATGAATGTATTGATGTATGTTTCTATGACTACGTCTCCCATGATGCATTGCAGGTAAATCCTAAAACCTATACTGGAGTGTGATACACACAACCACATTGGGGAAGGGGGACAGGGAAGGGGGTGGGGATTGATGTTCATGCAGCTTACCTTTTTTTTTGCAGCTCTGGCTGAGCTGTCAGCATCCCCTATCCCATGGACACTCTCTGGCTCCAGGGTGGACTTCACCATCAGCTCCAGGTCTGTTAGTGCAGGTGCACGGTTCCTTCCTCCACCTGTGGCACCAGCTTCTTTTTTCTGGGCTGCCAGCTTTTTTTTGGTTATGATCCGAAGATCATACCACCGTTTCTTCAGGTCATCAATTTCCCTGGTTGTGACCCCGAAGGCATTCACCCAGGACTGGATCCCCAGCCAGGTGTTCCTTTTAACTGACTCTGCAACATGCAGAGACTGCTTGCCAAATAGATGGGTGTGGTGTCTCACAACCTCCTCCACCAGCACCTGCAGTTCAGCTGTGCTGAATTTAAGTTTCCTTTTGCGCTCAGCTCCATCCTTCTGGGCATCCTGGGACTCCATTGTGCAGCTCAGCTCAGTTCTGGGCAGCCTGTTCCTCAGTGTCTCACTGCTCTCAATGCGGTTCAGTTGCTCTGCACCTGCATGGGTGTGGCCACTTCCTGGTAGTGGGGTGGGGTAGATGCATCTGATTGGTTGGTTCCTCAGTTGCTTTGTTGTGGGGTGTGGTGAGTGTTCCTGATTGGTTTACAGGCTCAATTGGGTGTATTTTGTATTAATACCGATTCGGTAATTCCCATTCATTCCTATGGGCCTGGAGGCCCATAGGGTTGAATGGGTGTTACCGAATCGGTATTTTCCGAATCGGGAAATACCGAATCGGTAAATACCGATTCGGAATATCCGAATTTGATCGATTCAGTATTTTTTACCGAATTTTTTCCTACATCCCATTTTCCGAATCTAAAATACCGAATCGGTATTTTAGAGTCGGTAAAATGGGATTACCTATGATAGAGCAAGATTTCGCATCGCGACTTGCTCGATTCATGAACCTCGAAACCATTGTAACCTCGTAACGAATTGTATGTTTTACTAATATCTTTTATTTTCGATATATATGTATGATAGAGAAGCTTGCCTATGTGTTTTACTAATACGATTAATCCGTGTTTTAAAAATGGCCGCTGCTTGACTTTCCTCTTCTGCGCATGCGTCAGTCACACTCACGTGACTACACTTAGAGATAGTTTTGGAGGGAAAGGGTGCGCATGCGTAACAGCCACAAGATGGCGCACATTTGTATTAATGTGCTGAAGCTTTGTGCTGCTGCTTTTGTGAAATTATTCGTTGCACTTATCACTAATGCATAGTATATTTTTATAAATGATGCAACTAAAGTACGAACTTATAATATGTAATACATTCATTTATTTCCATGTATTAATTTGTTTTCGCTTGCTTTTCATGTATCCTCGGCAATTGAGGGGTGATGGGGCTGGGGAGTCCATCTTGGAGGGCCCGTCTACGCAAAATCAATCCATGGTGCGGCGGTATTGAAACCAAGCCAAAGAAGGTCGATGCCAGAGCCTGCCTGGGAATATGCACCTTCACCCAGCAAGAGCATCATGATTGTATTCTAATTGTTTCAAATTGTATTCTTCCCATTGTATTCTGTGCGACTTCTCGTGGGAACCCTAATCTTGCTAGGCGGCACCTTAACATGCAAATTAGGCCTTAGAATAGTCTGTTCTGATTGGTGTGTTAACCAAATCCTACCTAAGGACCAATCGAAATTTGGGGATTCTGACACTTTGCAACATTGGGGGGTGGTACACTGACCCAAAAGAGTATATCTAGCCTAGGTTTAGCTAGAGAAATGGTCCGACTTGTCTGAATAGCTGACCTGTCACTGACCCAACGCACTCAATAGGTGACTTGATACAGAGGAGCTGCGGAGCTCTCTGTCCGAAATTTGACCATAGACTCTGAAGGTTTTACTGAACCTTAAGTGCTGGCGAAGCACTTTGCTGGGGAATTCGCTGACCCAATCGGGGTCCTGATCGATAGCTGCAGAGAGGGTGGAGCGCAGGCGTTGCTTCCGAACTGCGGGTGCTGGTCGTATCCTGGTGGTCCTGTCCTGATCCTAATCTGAGGGTTTCCTGTCCTGTCCTGGGGGTCCATTTCTGCACCTGCTGTCCATTGAGGGGTATCCTTCCTTGAGGGTTTCCTGTCCTTAACTGACCCGTGGCCAGGGTTGGTTTTCACACCAGTCTAGGTAAATATCGCTCTAAATCTCTTGAAACTGCACCTTTCTATTTTCTGTCTTTGCTTCAATAAAGACATACCTTTGCACGTGAATTAATTTTCCATGCTTTCTCCTGCAACCATTGTATTTCATAAAGTCATTTGCATTTGATTTCATAGCGTGTTCCTATGTTACCCTACCTTTTAGAAATCATTTTCTGTATTGCAGTTTGCAATTTCCTGATATGGTCTTGGTTTTTCTCTCGTAAACTGGCTAAAAGTAACTCAGATTTATAGCGTGTTCACTTTGCCCCCTTATCTTAGTTTCCCTCTCCCATTGTGGGTTCCCTGTCGCACGAGCACTCTTCTGATAAAACTGTATGACTGCCCTTTATTTGAATTTTAAGATAAACTTTCAAAACTTCCAGTTGTCCGTGGTCATTTTTATGAAAAGTTAAGTTATATGATATTTGCTGCCTTTCCTTTTACAGCTAGCTCCCTGACCCATCGTGGTCATAGGTACCCATAACGGTGGATGGTAAGTTGGGTACACTGGAAATAAATCGAAAGGGAACTCACAATTATTGGTAGTAGATTGTGTGAGCACCTGATCAATGTATATGATAAAGTAAAGTATATGGGCCCGAAGCCGGAAGTGGCGAAAATATTGGTCGGGTGACCCACGATCTCTAGCAGTAATTTTCTGGTAGCAGAGAGGATGGTTAGGGAATAGTTAAAGGTTGGGTAGGACTAGTTAGTCTAGCTAAGTCGGATGCTGCTATAAGAGTAGGCGCTTCAAGAGAATTGATCACTCGCTTGAAAATTGTTTACTTTGAAAAATTATGAAATGTTTTAAAATTATTGTTCTTATTATTATACTGTTATATGTATTAATCCAGTCGTACGTAAAACGTCTTGCATGTTGTTAAGGAAATCCCCGGGGAATTGAATAGCGAGTGGTGAATAGAATCCGCTTGCTTTGAGGTCACTGGCCCAAGGAAAGTTAGTGTAGGTTAGGCAGAACTGGAAGCACTGACTAGGGTTTTCTGAATGTATGATTGAATAAATGATAGTGACGAGGTTCATTGGCAAAATTCCTACTGTGGCATAACCTAGTGAGGGTCGCACCGGAAGAGTAGCAGGTTCATCGGAGCTCGAGTGAAAGCAAAAGGGGTTCGCTAGGGAAACTTTAGGCTCGGATATATCCCGGAAAAGGTGGATGAGTCTAGGGGAGTAACAGGTTCTCCAATGCTAGTGTGAAGAGTAGGCAGAAGAGATCTACTCGTAGTGAGTGAAAAGTAAATGGAAGTAGTTTACTTGCAGTAAAACAAATCTTTCCTGTCTAGACACTTGAGCACAGTGGCGAATGTGTATTCGTTGTTAAATAACCAAGCACTGAACACTTTAGAAAGAAAGAAAGTTTCCGTTACCTTGTGAAGGAGGGAGTCATTCGCGAAGCGGCTCTGACGTCACTCCGTGCCGCGCTGGGATTGGTAGACACAGCGGGCTGCTAGCGTAGCTGGGATTGTAAAGGAGGGGCGAGCGCCGGAGCGTGGGAACTGTCTCACGAAGGGTCCGCGCACCCATTGGTCGACAATATTTGAACTCGTGCATTTTATTGGCCGCACGAAAATAAAAGACGCATTCGGATTGGGAGTGACTTGTAAACAAAGCCGCTTGCAGGAATCGTATGTGGCACTCGTATACTCCGGAGACTAGACCCGATCCCAGATCTCTAGGGTTTGGAAGAGATCAGTGGAAGACTAATAGATACGACATTATGTACGGAACTAAGAGAAAAGTATCTCTTGTAAATAAGGTGAAGAATTATTTCAAAAAGGACAAGCCGATTAAAACTAGAGAAGGTGTTGTCATACCACAACCCAACACTCCCGCATCTTTCATGATGTTCGATAAAGGGTACAACACATGTGTATGGTTGGAAAATTGGGTGAAATACACGAAAGATGACGGAGTGTTGGCTTTTCCGTTAGATGGAACATTTAACAGCAGAATACTATTCAATTTGAGAACCTGAATGAATGATTTACATCCCAGACCTAGATTAACGCAGTATGAAGCGCTAGAGGAATGGGAAATCGAGGCTTTCGAAAGGGATAAGCCACGGATGGACAAAGGGTTAACAAAATTTTATCCAAAATTGAAACAGGAAGCACGAGCTAAAAAGATGAAACAGTGGAGGCAGAATATGATAGTGGAGGGATTGTTTCCCATGATGCCAGCAGATGATCCTTCTGGGGGACAGAAACGGTTGGAAAAATCCAAACATTGGGTACCCGTCGGAGAGTCAGATGATGAATTGTTAGATGACCTATGTACAAGAAGTCCGCCTCCTTATAATGAGGGACATCGACCTTCCAGTGCAGGAGATATTTCCCGAAGACTTCCTCCTCAGGAAGAAGTTAGGTCCGCAAGTGTAGGAGGGGGTTACCACATTCCTCCCTATACCGAGAGTCTAGGACCAGTGGATACCAGAAACATTTACCCCAGGATGTCAGCTAGTGGGGAGACAGGATATTCCCGTGAAGGAGATTTTTGTTCTCGACCTCCCTATGGAGGCGAGATGAGACCCTCAAGTTCAGGAATGCCGTTATTACAGTCACAGTATGAGGAAGAAAGAAGATCCCTAGGTACAGGAAGTTTATTCCCAAGACCAAATTATGGTGAAGGACCTAGTGAGACTCATCCCACTGCCCCAAGTTATGCTCCCACACTAACCCCGCAGGTGTTACATGACCAATCCATAGAGAGATTACTGGAAGAAAAGGAGCGGGAGGTTCTAGCAAAACAGAGAGCTGAGATCATTCAGAAAATGACCCAGTTAAATACCAGTCCTGAAGCATTGACAATCCCAGTAACAATCGGACCCGTGGTTTCATTGTACGGGGATCGGCATGAAAGTCCAAAACCTCCAGTCATTACTCCCGTCATAGCACAGCCCAGACCTGAACCCTTAATTGTAGATGAACAGACGAGTGAGTGTGAATCTGAGGTCTCACTGATAGATCTGCCCATTAGAAATACAGGGAAAAGGATGCAGAAAAGACATAATCCTTTCAATACGAGGGAGATTCAGATGGAATCGACTTCAGGTACTAGAAGTGTCACTTTGGTCACCCCTGAGGCAATCGAAAGATCTAGTCAAGAATTAGAGAAACAAACTTCGCAAACGAAACCTTTAGACTTCTACAAACTGAGGGTAGAAATCGAAGAATTAATGGCAGGAAACGTAGGATTAGACAGATTAAATACCTACTCTGAAGAAGAGCTGTTGTTTATGTGCAAAAGTCTTACCCGCAATGTCCGAGTACTTCATGAAAAATTGACAGATACTGCTGCTAGTATGGGAATAGACATTTCAAAATCGAAACCCTTGCAGAAACCCTACCGAGCAGAATTTTCAGACAAAGATTTGGAAAACCTGAATGTGTCAGGGAAAAAGGCACAGGTCAAGGAACTATTGACAGTATTGCAGAAATGGGGAGACGTGGAAAAATGGAAAGCCAGATGGGCTAGGAAGAAAGATGAGGCCAGGTCTAGGCAGGTAACTCCCGAATTCGCTCTAAGAGAAGCTGAGAAACCAGAACAGTTATGCCCTATGCGTGAAGTGCCAGGGGGTAAATATGTACATGTCCCATGGTCCCGTCAGGATATTGTGTCCTTTACCAATGACTTCCCAAAATTACGAGAAAAACCGGTCGACTGGTACCGGCAGGTAGAGAGATTTGTAAAAGTGCAGAAATGCCTATGGAAGGACCTGGATGGGTTCTTTGACATAGTGGTCCCTGTAGATCTATGGACTGAGTGTAAAATAGCCATTGCCTGGCCTAGTGAGGAATACCCGAGAGATGACAAAACAGGGGAACCATCAAAGGAAGTGATGAGGAAGTATGAACAAGTAATCCAACATTTGAAAATAAAAGTACCTGCAAAGGAAACTGATTGGACCAAGATAGATAGAACCACGCAAGAAAGAGATGAGACAGTGCACTCGTTTTATGAAAGGCTGTTGCAGGTGTTCAAAACTTACAGTGGTATAGATAACATCGAGATGAAGGACATGACCCATTTCATTTACAGGTTTGTAAACGGTTTAAGACCCGAAATTTGTCAGTGGATAAAGGATAATAAAATCTGTTGGCATACCAAAAAGATAGATGAGGTCCTACGGTACGCAAAGTACTGTGAGGACGAAATGGCAGAAAAGAAAAAGGCCCTGAAGGAAAAGGTGATGTGGGCTCAAGTGAAGCTCGCAGAACAGCAAGAAAAGCAACTGAGTAAGTTAAACAAAACTACTCAGAACCAAGGCCCTGGGGCTGGGGGAGGAGGAAAACCCCGACCTAAAATGAGTAGAGAGGAAGCGAAAAAGAAATTTCCCTGCCATCAGTGCGGAGAAATTGGACATTGGCGAGACGAGTGTCCATATTTACAAAGCGATAATGCCCAAACACCTGATTTAATTCCACAGACGCAGAATGAAAAGCAAAGAAAGACCCAGCAGCAGGTAAAAACGATTCAAGTGCCACGAGCGCCAAAGCCTATATTTAAAGGGAAGTCACCACAGGGTGATGATGTAGAGGTCTGGGGAGGCAATGAAGATAGAAATACAGCAACTTCGCAGTATTTGTTAAGTGACACGTTTTTCTGTGATGACCAGTACTGACGGGGCCTGAGAGGGGAGGACGAGGAGTGCGTACTTGGCGCCTCTTTGCCGGTAGACCAGTCAGGGCCATACATTGAAGGAAAGGTTGATGGAAATGATGTCACCTTTCTATTGGACACTGGCGCTACCCGTTCTACTGTGAGAACAGTGGACGTTCCAAACCTACCCCTCTCGGGAGAAGCAATCCAAGTAGTAGGAGTATCTAATCAATTGATTAGTACACCTGTTACCGAACCCATGGAGATCTCAATTGGAAACTTTAAGCAAATGCACAGATTTGTTGTCTGTGATACCAGTCCGGTAAATTTACTGGGACGTGATTTGCTGTGCAAAATGAATTGTACCATCTTTTGCACACCAAAGGGCGTCTAAATTCAAACCCCAGATGAAGACGGTATCTACAAGCTAATGTTAATTAGACCTGACTCAGAAATAAAACGACTGACTATACAGGACTTACCTGAAGAACTCCAGCAGACAGTGAAACCAGAAGTATGGGACTTTACAGGAAAGGATGTGGGATTAATGAAAAACGTAGACCCTATACAAATAGCCATGAAGGAAAACGCAGTATACCCGAATACCAAGCCTTACAGAATGAGTGCAGAAGTAAGAGCAGGTGTTGCCATTGAAATTCAGAAACTGCTAGAAGCTAACATCATACAGGAGGTAATGAGTAGCCCGTGCAACTCACCAATTATGGGCATCAAAAAGCCTAATGGCAAGTATCGAGTAGTGCAGGACCTGAGAAAGGTAAACAAGATAGTGGTCCCTTGCTGCCCTATTGTTCCGAACCCGGCAGTGATTCTGTATCAGATCCCCTGGGATGCTGAATGGTTCACGGTGATAGATTTATGTCATGCTTTCTTTTCGATCCCATTGCATCCAGATAGCAAATTTCTTTTCTCATTTGCTTTCAACAGTAACGTGTATGTCTGGAACAGGGTCCCCCAGGGGTACACCGAAAGCCCCTCTATCTTTAATCAGATCTTGAAAAAATGCCTTGAAACTTTAGTCTTACCTGGAAAATCTGTTTTGGTACAGTACATAGACGACCTATTGGTGGCGTCTAAAAGCCATAGGGATTGTGTGGTTGACACCATTGCCCTACTGAATCACCTGAGTGAAAAGGGACATAAAGTGGCCCCTGAGAAATTACAGTTCTGTTCGAAATCAGTGAAATATCTGGGACACCAGATAGAAAAAGGTATCAGAAAAGTCACCTCAGAGAGAGTCAGAATAATTCAAAATATGCAGTTACCCCGTACTCAGAAAGAAATCAGAATGTTCCTCGGAGTTGTAGGTTATTGCAGGCAATGGATTGTGGGATTTGCAGTTCTTGCAAAGCCTTTGATACAAATGACAAAGAAAGGAGCAAAGGACCCAGTTGAATGGAATGACGAGAGCCTAACAGCTTTCACACAGTTGCGAAATTGCCTGTGTACAGCCCCTGCTCTGGGAATGCCTGACTACTCCAAGGAGTTTGGCTTATTCTGTGACACTCGTGACAATTGTGCATTGTCCGTCCTGACTCAGGAGCATGGTTTAATCAGAAGACCTGTGGCATATTTTTCTGCCACTTTGGATCCAGTGGCTGCTGGACTACCTGGATGTCTGAAAGCAGTAGCTGCAACTTGCACCAGTTTAGAACAAAGTGAGTCCATTATCATGGGACATCCTGTAACTGTGTATGTTCCACATGCAGTTGTGATTCTATTGACTCGTACGAAAACTCAGTATCTCACCCCTAGTCGGCTGACTAAATATGAGAGGATTCTCATGGGTGCTGCCAATATAGTCATTACCCGATGTAACATTTTAAACCCTGCCACTCTACTCCCTGACTCAATGGTAATGGAAGATAAGGGAGATCATGAGCATGACTGTATTGACCTGACAGAGTTTAGTACTAAACCTCGCCCAGACATAAAAGAAACTCCTTTGCCTGTACATGATGTGGAATGGTTCGTGGATGGTTCATGTCTGAGACATGAACTAGGAGGCCTAAGTGCTGCATATGCTGTAGTCACGTTAGACAAAATTGAAGAAGCATCCTATCTATTTGGAGTAAAGTCTGCACAAGTAGCCGAATTGATCGCTCTGATAAGAGCTTGCAAATTGGGAAAGGACAAAAAAGTGACAGTATATACTGATAGTCAGTACTGTTACGGGGTTGTGCATGACTTTGGCCAATTATGGTTACAACGAGAATTCCTGACTTCTTCAGGTACCCCCATTCGAAATGGAAAAGTTGTCCAAGACCTTTTAGAGGCAATCCAATTACCAAAAGAATTGGCAGTGGTCAAATGTGTTGCTCATAAGAGGGGCCTTGACCCTGTATCTATGGGAAATGACTTTGCTGATCGGGTGGCAAAACAATGTGCTATGGAACAAATGAGAATAAATCCCAATCGGGGTGGGGTTGGAAACAGCTGCCAACTTAGAATGTTTGAAGAAGTGCCTACATGGGATGAGGTGAGAGAATGGCAGCATGTGACGCCCTGGGAAGAGAAAGAGAAGTGGAAAGAAGAAGGTTGTAAACCGAGACGTGAGGATGGTGTCATTGTAGGCCCAAATGGTATGCCTGTGTTACCAAGACACCTGCTTGCCCCAATGGCTCGATTGATACATGAGGGATCACACATTGGGAGGGATGCCATGGTTCTGGTATTTCAACAGACTTGGTACAACAAGAAGTTCAGGAAAGTAGCAGAATCTCTCTGCCAGAGGTGCTTGTCCTGTCAGCAGTTCAACGCTGGCAAAAGAACAGTGGTTGAATTGATGAAAATTGGGAGATCAGGGGGTCCTTTTGTGAGAATACAAATTGATTTCATTACCATGCCCCATTGTGAAGGAAAAAGGTATGTCCTAGTCATTGTCTGCCTATTTTCAAAGTGGGTGGAAGCTTACCCTGCCACTCAGAATGACGCCATAACAGTAGCTAAGCTCCTACTAAAAGAGTTGATACCAAGGTTCGGGGTTCCAGTCTTTATTGACTCAGATAGAGGTACACATTTTCAGAATGAAATTTTGGCCCAGCTTTGCAAAGCATTCGGGATCACACAAAAGTTGCACTGTGCATATCATCCAGAGGCTTCTGGAGTGGTAGAACAAATAAATGGCACTATAAAAAATAGATTGGCAAAAATATGTGATTCTACCGGCTTGAACTGGATAAAAGCCTTGCCTCTTGTTCTGATGGGACGCAGAAGCATTCCAGATCGAAGAACAGGCCTGAGTCCCCATGAGATATTGATGGGAAGAGTGATGAGACAAGCCTGGGTACCAGGATACAAACTGTTAAGCATTTCTGATGATTTGGTACTTGAATACTGCAAGCAACTGGGTGACCAAGTGCGTTCTATCTCTCGCCAGATTGGGGCAGACGCCGTCGCCAACCCGACAACACCAGTTCACAAATTGGTTCCTGGTGACTGGGTTAAGATAAAGAAGCATACTCGTTCGAGTTGCCTTGAACCCAGGTGGGGACAAAAGCGCCAAGTAATCCTGGTAACAACGACCGCTGTGAAGTGTGCAGGCGTGCCCAAGTGGATCCATGCCAGCCATACCCAGACGGTGATACCAGACGAGGAGCCTGGAGCTGAAGGTTGTCCAGCTGAGGGGTCTACAGACGTTGGTCCTGAAGTAGCTGATATCAGACGGCCGAGCACCAGTCCCATTGAGGGTCCTGTAGGAGTTGGTCCAGAGGTAACTGATGACGTCTGGCCAAGCACCAGTACTGCTGAGAATCCCACAGATGTTGGTTCGAAAGTAGCTGATGACGAGCTGCAGAGGATTTGGCCCGAAGATTGGATACCCATAATCGACCTTCCTGGAGACCCACTCAGAACAAGAGAGCGAATAAGAGCAGACAGAGAGTGAAATAGAGAGGTCGAGCAAGGCACAGGCGAAGACCCCCAGATCATTGAGATTCACATCAAATCTGAGGACGAAGAAGAAGGTCAGACAGGGACAGAACAAGTGATCGATACTCCTCCACAGACTCCTGATATCGAAAAGGGACAGACTAGACATAGTGTAATAGTTCGAGCAGAAGAAAATCAAGGGATCGAAGTGCTCGAGCAGGATCAGGCAGAACTAGAAGAACGTGTTCAGGACACAGAAACAGAGACTTTCAAAAGCAAAAATCAAAACTCCCCTGAACAAGGCCAGCTTAGTAACCAGGCAGAAGAAATAGATACAAGACCTGGGACTAGTCAGACAGAAAGGGAGAAGACAGAAATTGAAGTGCCACAAACAAGTGAAAATAAAAGAACATTAGAGGAAACCAAATAACAGTACCAGCTAAAAGACTCAAGAAAAAGAAGCACATTGAGCCAAGGTATATTAAGAGACTAAGATTAAGAATAAAAACAGTCCAAGAGAAACTTGCAGACATAAGAAAAAGTCCCCGAATTGCAGAAATACCTGAAGATAACGCCAAGAGAAGGAGTGAAAGAATAAAAAGACAAAACGAAAAATACAAGGATCCAGAGTGGACCTACTTAATCTTGGAAAACTTTGAGGATCTTGATATTACTGACGAAAGCGACGGAGAGCGGATTACTGATTACTCTGCAGAGGAAGAGGAAGAACCTCCGTGAAATTGCTCAGCAATAAAAATACCTGGAAAGAGCTGCAAAGAGGGGTTAAAATTTCCTTCTGAGCCAAAATGTCTGATACAAACGTGAGTGGTAGACCTAGCCGCAGTTGTTGCAAAACATGCTGCAAAGTGTGTATATGTAGTATAGTTATAGTAATATTAATTTGGATAGGATTAACAGTTTTCATTCCCTTTATGGTAAGCAAAAATACTAATATTGACCCTACTCAGATTACCGACACTGAAGAACTGACAACACGAAGTGTAGAAAGACGTGAGAAAGCACTCAGACAGACAAAACGAGACTTAGAAGCATCAGATGAGGAAGGACTACATTACCACGGAGTTAGAAACAAGACACACTTAAATGTTTTCGCAAATTTGTTAGTGCATTATGTAGAAACTATGGAAATAGAAGATTGCTATGTCTGCATGAAGCTGCCTACTTCTGTGGCTGAAGGCGTGACATATCATCACCTACCTCTGACCTATGGAATCTCCTGTAGTATTTTAGCAAGCTTATTTTACAAAAGAGGACCGTTACAATACTATTACTCTAATAATGACGTGATCTTTTCTGAACTTCCCATTCGTGGAAACTTGAATCCTGTACATACCAAAAGTGACGTAATACGATATATGGGAGACTATTTTCTGACTATAGGCAATATAGACATAGCTGAAGCACACAGAGATAACTTGACCTGTACATTACATGAACAAGAAAAGATATTTTTGAACATGGCAGAGAAGAGAAGGGAGAGTTTCCAAAGAAGGGCTAATGACAAGAAACAGAAAACACCTAAATGGGCTGAAAACATGGAAAGCACCTCAAATGGCGGGGCAGGGCCTGCTTTGTTGCTGGATTTCGAGAAGAGAGGGAAACTCTGTCTTCACCGCGAGAAGACTAGTTATTATAATAATATTTTCATTGGATCCAGTCAATGTGAACACAATTACAAGGTAATTGGAGGTTGGGGATTTAAAAATGGGTCAGAGCCTGTGTTTCCTAAAATTTATTATATATGTGGAGACAAGGCTTATTTGAAATTGCCGGATCACTGGTATGGAAGCTGCTATTTTGGCATTGTTTTCCCGAGAATATACCATGTGAATGAAATTGCTGGAAGCAGTGAAAGTACTAATGGCTTAGTGCGTAGCAAAAGAGAAAGCGTAGGTGAAATAATGGGTAGTATTTTTAGTGCACTGATACCTGGAGTGGGAGTGGTTCTGAACACTCACAGAATTTGCAAATTATCCACTATAGTGGATGTGTTGTCTACTGACACAGCTCATGGATTTCTGCTGGTCAATACTGAAATGGTTGCGATCAGATCAATGGTTTTGCAGAACAGACTTGCTCTTGACACCCTATTAGCAAAAGAGGGCGGAGTCTGCCGGATGTTGAAGGCGCAACATTGTTGCACTTACATTCCGGACAAAAGTGTACAGCTCAAAAGATATGTGAAAAACATTACTAATCTGGAAAAGGAACTCAAACCACTCGAGGTTGACAGTGCCTGGAAGAGACTGGTTGATGGTCTCTCCAATGTAGGTCATTGGTTTGCTAGTTTAGGTAAAAGCTTATTGTTTAAGGTACTGGTGCCAATTGGAGTGATAGGTCTTATCCTATTTTTCATATTCGTCTGTTGCAAATGTCGCAAACACCGAAAGAAATACCAAGTGAATGCGAGAGGAGTGAAACGAAGTGCGGATGAGCTTGAATTGGAAGAAATGAATAATCAGATTTATAAAAAGGTGAAAAATTCTCACCCTACCAAAACTGAGAAAGAGAAGCTGAATCGCTTGTTGGAAGAGATAGAAATGTACAAGGTGTGAAAGAAAGTTGGCATCTGGTTCCATTTTTTGTGATGATAGTAAATATCATCAAAGAGGGGATTGATAGAGCAAGATTTGGCATCGCGACTTGCTCGATTCATGAACCTCGAAACCATTGTAACCTCGTAACGAATTGTATGTTTTACTAATATCTTTTATTTTCGATATATATGTATGAGAGAGAAGCTTGCCTATGTGTTTTACTAATACGATTAATCCGTGTTTTAAAAATGGCCGCTGCTTGACTTTCCTCTTCTGCGCATGCGTCAGTCACACTCACGTGACTACACTTAGAGATAGTTTTGGAGGGAAAGGGTGCGCATGCGTAACAGCCACAAGATGGCGCACATTTGTATTAACGTGCTGAAGCTTTGTGCTGCTGCTTTTGTGAAATTATTTGTGGCACTTATCACTAATGCATAGTATATTTTTATAAATGATGCAACTAAAGTACGAACTTATAATATGTAATACATTCATTTATTTCCATGTATTAATTTGTTTTCGCTTGCTTTTCATGTATCCTCGGCAATTGAGGGGTGATGGGGCTGGGGAGTCCATCTTGGAGGGCCCGTCTACGCAGAATCAATCCATGGTGCGGCGGTATTGAAACCAAGCCAAAGAAGGTCGATGCCAGAGCCTGCCTGGGAATATGCACCTTCACCCAGCAAGAGCATCATGATTGTATTCTAATTGTTTCAAATTGTATTCTTCCCATTGTATTCTGTGCGACTTCTCGTGGGAACCCTAATCTTGCTAGGCGGCACCTTAACATGCAAATTAGGCCTTAGAATAGTCTGTTCTGATTGGTGTGTTAACCAAATCCTACCTTAGGACCAATCGAAATTTGGGGATTCTGACACTTTGCAACATTGGGGGGTGGTACACTGACCCAAAAGAGTATATCTAGCCTAGGTTTAGCTAGAGAAATGGTCCGACTTGTCTGAAAGCTGACCTGTCACTGACCCAACGCACTCAATAGGTGACTTGATACAGAGGAGCTGCGGAGCTCTCTGTCCGAAATTTGACCATAGACTCTGAAGGTTTTACTGAACCTTAAGTGCTGGCGAAGCACTTTGCTGGGGAATTCGCTGACCCAATCGGGGTCCTGATCGATAGCTGCAGAGAGGGTGGAGCGCAGGCGTTGCTTCCGAACTGCGGGTGCTGGTCGTATCCTGGTGGTCCTGTCCTGATCCTAATCTGAGGGTTTCCTGTCCTGTCCTGGGGGTCCATTTCTGCACCTGCTGTCCATTGACGGGTATCCTTCCTTGAGGGTTTCCTGTCCTTAACTGACCCGTGGCCAGGGTTGGTTTTCACACCAGTCTAGGTAAATATCGCTCTAAATCTCTTGAAACTGCACCTTTCTATTTTCTGTCTTTGCTTCAATAAAGACATACCTTTGCACGTGAATTAATTTTCCATGCTTTCTCCTGCAACCATTGTATTTCATAAAGTCATTTGCATTTGATTTCATAGCGTGTTCCTATGTTACCCTACCATTTAGAAATCATTTTCTGTATTGCAGTTTGCAATTTCCTGATATGGTCTTGGTTTTTCTCTCGTAAACTGGCTAAAAGTAACTCAGATTTATAGCGTGTTCACTTTGCCCCCTTATCTTAGTTTCCCTCTCCCATTGTGGGTTCCCTGTCGCACGAGCACTCTTCTGATAAAACTGTATGACTGCCCTTTATTTGAATTTTAAGATAAACTTTCAAAACTTCCAGTTGTCCGTGGTCATTTTTATGAAAAGTAAAGTTATATGATATTTGCTGCCTTTCCTTTTACAGCTAGCTCCCTGACCCATCGTGGTCATAGGTACCCATAACGGTGGATGGTAAGTTGGGTACACTGGAAATAAATCGAAAGGGAACTCACAATTATTGGTAGTAGATTTGGTGAGCACCTGATCAATGTATATGATAAAGTAAAGTATATGGGCCCAAAGCCGGAAGTGGCGAAATTATTGGTCGGGTGACCCACGATCTCTAGCACCTACATCTGGCACTTAATCACTTATCACCTTGTACTTTGCCACTATGCTGACAGCCTTTATATTGACATGTGGGTATATATAAATGATGCAATTTATATAAAATAACGCAAATACCCCAGAACTTTTTGTCTATTTCGTTTGTGTTTGTCCTGTGTGTGCTTTGAGTCATTTGGTGTCATATAAGATTGCACAAAAATACCTAAGAAATCATATTGTCTGTATTTAAGAAATATTTGTGATTACCCAACAGAACCATTGTTTTGTTTATACTTTATACCCAGGTTCTGAGGGACACAGGATCACCCCATTGTGTTCTTTGTATTTGCAGGGTGTAGGGGGCAAGGGTTTCCAATAGTGAAGTACAGAAAGATTTCTTGTTTTCAACAGCAGGATGGTACACTACCGCACCCAACCACCTTGAGTCATGGGTGAGCTCCAGCCTGAATACCATTGACTCCAAGCTGGGGGTAGAGACAGTGTCCAGAATTTTAATGTGCAGTGATTAATGCATGGCAATAGCCAGACCTCCTCCCTTCTTCCCTACTCTCTGTAGTCTGGACACAGTGCACTCCTCATGGAAGGTGATAGCCAAGGCTGGGTTGGCTTGCTTATGCAACCAGGTTTCTGTAAAGAGGCAAATGTCTGGCTTCAGATCGTCCAGCATATCCCAGATTTCAGCAGTGTGCTTCAGGATAGATCTTGCATTAAGATACAGGCCTTGTAAAGTATATGCGTTCCCTTCCTTTTTCTGCTTTCCCTCCCTGGGCGCCTGATTGTTTAGTGCTCGATGGTTTGTGGGATGAGGGTGAAGGGGGCCTGTTGTTTGAGGTGGATAGACCATGCACCAGTCACAGTGTGAGCATTTGCCAAAGTGTGGGCCATTTTCTACTGATATTTTCCCTTTACACCCAGTGTTGTTAGCCTTATTCCCAATTTCCACCAGCGCAGATTTAGAGTGGGTTAACAGGGCCATTTTGAATTACCTATATGGCGATGGGCTGAGTTTTGTGGCAGCTAGCAGCGTTCTGGCGTGGACGGGCACAGGCGCCCATGATGCATTTATTCCTAGGGGCCCAAGCCCTGTCCGGGAAGCAGAGTGAACACTAGAGCGCTAACCGCTCAGAAAATGGTGGCCGTGAACGGCCTGAAGGACTCTAAGCTGGGCTGTACTCTCTCCACTCAATCGGTCTGCTCAGGCGACACCGGTGGACTGGTGAGTCACCTCACAATCATCCAGTTGTCCCAGTTAAACATTGCACATAACCCTGTTAAATCAACAAACGCTCTTTCAATAGTTAACATAGTTGTGGATTAAAACACACTTAAGATTATTGTCCGTTTAAAAGAAGCTAACAGCAGTTCTGCCTATACCTGCTACTCTGCTGCGCGTCTGCAAATGGGCTGTATTTATGCCCAGGGGCAAAAGCCCTGTCCGGGAAGCAGAGTGAACTTAAGGCAACAAAAGCAAAAAGAACAAATGATGGACGGAATACTGAACAAATCAAACATTCACTCCCAGTCACAGATCTGGGTTTAATCCACTGTTTTTTTGTTCATCGCGCTTCCCCAGTTTGGACCCAGCAATATGCAAATCAGTCTTGACCCTGCTCTCCACGGGAACAGTCCAGCCAGAACTGCCGGTCAGGTCCTCGCTGGACTGAAATAAGCATCTTGGCACTGGTTTTGGGGTATCACACCTTATCAGCCAGGTTAGCTTGAATCCAGTGGCACAGTGAATACTGGACCTACATCTGGGCAATCCTTCCCATTTACGGTGACAAAAGCAAAAAGAACAAATGATGGAGGGAATGCTTAATAAATCAAACATTCACCCCCAGTCACAGATAGATCTTGGTTTATTCCATCATTTTTTTGCTTGACAGCCCCGTTTGGACCCAGCCATATGCAAACCAGTCTTGACCCTGTTCCCCAGGGGAACAGTCCAGCCCAAACTGCCAAGCCAGGTTATCCCTTGACCAAAAACAAGCATATTGAGACTGATTTTGGGGTATTATGTTATACTGCTGCTCAGCCTGGGTGTCTGTGTGAGAGAATGTTGGTGAATGGAATGTTCATGTGTGTGTGAGTCAGTTGGTGATGGGCTGAGCAGCAGTGAGGCTGCTCCTGGTTGGGCTCTCTTATGTAACATCCTACCTGAATAAAGATACCTGAAGAATCTACCTGGATGGACTACATTTTATTACAACATATTTTGGCGACAAGGATGGGATACGAACCCATGCGTGCACGCAACTTAATTGAAGCAGAAGAAATGGAACTAGATCTTGAACAACATGGCACTCCGAGCCCTACCACTGACCACTACATCGGTCACCCAAAACTTACTGTACCAGTTCCTGCTCTTCGTCCTTTCTCCCTCTCCTCCTCCTTTGGGACAGTGGTCCCTGCCCAGTTACTTTGGGAGAGTGTTTCCACAAAGTGCAGTTTCCCAGAAGAGCGACCAGTTCTTACTGCCTACTTGTCCTTCTACCTGCTTGTCCTGCTGCCTGCCTGTCTGCCCTCCTGACTGCTGTGACCCAAGAACAGATGTACTTTAAGAGGAGTTGAGTTTTAAAGATTCTACTTGGGGTGACCCAATCCCGGGTGTGCCAGACTCTGCTGTGTCCACTGCAACTGTACTGGACCTGCAACTGATGCCTGTTTGCTGCAACTATCGTTTAAGTAATTTTGCAGTGTTTCCATCACTGCTTCCACTGTGTATCTCCACCATTGTGTTTGATTTTGCCCACTGCACTGCCTCTTCTGTGCTATTTGCCTGCTTCCTGCGCTGCTACCATCAACAAGACAGACTACTAGCCGTGCCATACTTCACAACTCTCCTGGTGAGCTGTGCATTGCTTTGGCTTGACTGTGTCTTAAATACACATAGTATGGTAGACAATTGATGTGTTCTCTGACCTAAAGTGAGCTACCGCTTTATTTTTATTTCTGAGGTGTGTCAACTTTATTTACTGCATTTTGCCTTTGGCCATCAGTTCAACAACAGTGTCAGTTCAACCGCTACTTCTCTTTTGAAAACAAGCCGTTTACAGCAAGCGCGATCTTACCTTCGTGTCAGTGCATTCTTCGTGTCACGCTGTGCCTTCTTGAGATCATCTCTGACGTGTTCTCTTTTACTGCTGCGGGACGCTGAGGAGCACGTTGTTGCCGTGAGCCATCAGGTTCTCTTCATTTCTACATGCCCCCATTTTGAATACCTGTCTTCACTCTTCACGCTGCAATGAGTGAGGGCTTCCGCGGGAAAGACATGACCATGCCGGTAATTAGACATCAATGTGAGTACAATTTAAGTGGCTACATCCTCTGTTTGCCACCATCTACGATACTAGAGTTACCGCTTTTCCCTTCCTATGTCGGATTCTATAGCAGGACCGGAGGCTTCTGATTATGCTTTCTCATCTCTTTACTGCAAAACACAGCAGCCAATGAAAGTAAAACTACAACAGTAAAATACATCAATACCCATGAGGTTTTGAACCACGCCTCCATATTACAGCCAATCACTGCATAGTAAAGTATACAATGTAGAGAGACACTAATCTGGCCTCCTCTTTCTTTGGTTCTCCGCAGCCCAGATAAGTGCCTCTCTACTCTGATACTGTTTTTACACTGATATGTGCATTGCTTGAAATTGCCTTGAGATCGTTGATTTTCAGTTGTTAATGGTGGTAAATTATTGCGTTTTACCTGTTTTGTTTTGAGGGGTTCAGTGCTGCCTTCTAGCGTGCTGTGCGATCTCTGCAGGCCGGGATCGGAGCGAGGCCTTCTGAGCCCGCTCCGCTCTCTGCTACTTTCCCCCGTATCAGTGCGTGTTGCGCTGTAGGCTTCCCCTTTGTCTCCTCCGGCTGCCGGCACCGCCGCTCAGCTGTGATCGCGGCCCGCGAGCCAGAGGAGTTTGGCCCCCACCTCTGGGAGCGAGCACACATCGGGGCCTCCGCAGGCACCTAGCGTGCGTCTCTAGGGCTCGCACGCGTCTCTATGAGCGCGCAGCCCTCAGCAAGTGCCGAACATCGATGCTCCACCCCAGGCTGAATAGGGGTAACCGCAGCAGGCCAGGAGCCAAATTGGGCCTTTTCGCACTGTTTGAGGCAGCGTTTTCGATCGAACGATCAGCAGGCCTCTGCAAGACATTAACCCTTGACTGAACAAGGCCTCTGTGAGCCATCATTTTTGGTGGCCCGTCTGCTGGCTACAGATAGGTTCTCTTACCTCCATTAGTCCTAGAGTGGGACGTACTGACTGTGACTGATTTTACTATTGCGATTTGTTGGCTCCTGCGCCCGGCACTACTCCCAAACGACGCCCTCTTCCGGGGCTGATAATTGAGCTTCCCTCTGGGGACATGGACTGGAATTTATTCTACTTTGAGGATGGCAGAATTTGATTGCTATCAAGAGGAGGTTGATGCATGCGGTGAGCAGGGTGGCGAGGAATATTACGAAGAAGAGTCCATGGAGGACATTATTGATAAAAAGCTTGACGCTAAACTAGATAAGGCCTTGTCTTCCGCCCTGTTACCCAGAGCTAAGAAATTGGAAATGCTTGTCCCTGCTGTTCCCAAAGCCGCCCCCCTTCAGGGTCGGGTCAGATCCCTGCTTCCCTGCTCCGTGAGTCCCCTGAGTCCTCCTAGCCTCATGTCCACTCCTATGCTAAACTTTATAAGTCCAAAGAAGGCGCCAAGGACGCCGCTCCTTCCCTTCCCCTTCCACAGTCTTCTCCTATCCCTGTGGTGGATACCACTACTGATACTGATACAGACACGGACTCCTCCCAAGCGTCTAAACCGCGCAAATGCGCAAAGAAACATAAGCACGCCTCCTCCCCTGTTACCCCATCCCCTTTCATGTTTGACCCTTCGGACATTGTCCATCCTAGATCCTCCGACTGGGTTCCTCCCCCCGCAGTGGTGGAATACTTACAGACCCATCTACGCAAGGGATTTGACAAAGAAGCCGGGGCTCGCCTGAGGTCTGAATGCCCCTGTCCGGACTTACCCCACAAGGTGGCTCTCACCCCTGACATTGATACATCTATGACCACTTTTCTCAAGAAATATAAGAAGGACCCCAAGAAGGAGATTGACCGCGCGCTCAGAGCGTGCCAAGACAAGGTCCTCGACCTTACGGGCCCATTGGCAAAGATCCTTGAATTGGCCCTCCAAGCTCAAGAGACAGGTGACGCCATCCACCCTGAGGTCCTGGCTGGTTGGGCACAAAGAGCTATCTGAATGTTAGGGAACGCTAACTGCGCCCTGGCTTCAGAACGAAGGAAATAAGTCCTGCTTAGGATTGATCCACAGTTAGTGGAACTAGCCTCATCAGAACCAGCGCCTTTGGCTGAATGCCAATCGTTTGGAGACAAATTTGTTAAAGATATCGCCAAATTTGTAAGCACGTTCGCTTCCCTGGACAAATCTCAGACCTCCCTGAAGAGAGTTCTACACCAGGTCTCTGGTAGGGCTTGGCGCGGCAGAGGACGCTCGACCGGCCGATACTCTAACACAAGTCCTCAGAGAGGATATGCCACGAGGCGTGGCAGAGGTTACACCCAAGAACCCGAACAGGCCGGGTTCTACCCGTCCAGAACATGCGGCTACAGAGGCCGTTTCAACCGGAGTGTGAACCGAGGTTACAAGAATTTCGACAATCAGTCCTCTGGTAAGTCCTGTGTGTCCTGTCATTCCCCTAGGGGGCAGATTGTTGCACTTTGTGGTAAATTGGAAGAATATCACTTCAGATGTTTGGGTCCTTCAGACCGTGCAGGGTTACCAGATAGAATTGTTAGAGTGTCCCCGTCAGGTGTTTCCCCCTCACCCTCTCCTTTTTTCCCATCTCGAACAGAGTTTAATAGACTCAGAACTGGAGGAGCTTTTGGCCAAACAGGCTATTGCCGTGTGAGCCTTCATCCCCGAAGGGTTTTGCAGCAATGTCTTTTTGGTTCAGAAGAAAGACGGCCGTCAACGCCTAGTATTGAACTTGAGAGATATCACAATCCCTATGTCGTGTATCGTCACTTCAAGATGGAGGGTATTCATCTCTTAAGGGATCTCCTGTCATATAGATATGCTTTGCCTACACACTGTGTTAAGTTAGCTTGAGCTTATGAGTTTAAACGCCATTTTACCTTTCTGCTGCTTCTGCACACGACACACAATTGTTACTTTAGCTTTGAGCCTAGTATAATGTTTGGCTTCACACGAGAATAATATGTTGTTGCTCTGATATCAGCTTTGCTTGGTGAGCCGTGTCTGTACAGTGAGTGCCGAGGCCTTCAAGGATATCTCAACACAGTGGTTGTTGTGAGGTCTGATCTTCGCACGTCCTAGACATAACATACATGCAGCTGTGGCCAAGTTCTGGCTTTTGGCGCGTTTAATATTGCACTGCACAATAGAATACACACACTTGATGGTGTTTCGCATGCAGAGAGCTGGTGGAAGATGATGTGATCCCTTGCCACTAGGATCTGAGGTATGGGGCTGCCCTGCTAAAACCCAAAGAGACCTTCTTAGAAATAATATAATATACTAGCAAGGGAGTGTGAGAATTAGGTGACTTTTAGCCTTCTTCCCTCTAGCATTTTAACATGCTTTCACCCTTTGTATTCTATGGACCAGTAACTATTCTGATTACTTTGTTTCTTATAATATGTTTGCTTGTATTAGCTAAGATACTGCGCTTGAGAACACTGCATTAGAAAATAAACATTTCAAATGTGCACGTGTCCTCATTTACTCCTTGTTCTGGATTGAAATGATTGTATAACGAAAGAGTGTTCATGTGTTCCACGTTACCCGAGGTGTTCTAAGTCCATGTTCTGCTTTGCCTAAACATTGGGAGTTTGTAATAGCTAATGAGACACCGTAGCTAGTCTCGTAGGGGATTTTGGGTACTAAGGTGAGTTTTGGTACACCCTAATTCACTGAGGTTCCAAGTCTCTATGAACAGTTCTTTATGAGAACGGAATCCCTGCGACATGGCGCCCAATCGTTGGTGGTCTTATTACATGACGCTTGTGTAGTGCAACATTCGGTCCTTAACCCCTTCACTATTGTTTCCGGTTAACTGTGGTGTCGGACAAACCTACCTATATTTACATAGGTCTTTTCAAGCTTGAATCTTTCTAAATGGTTTCCTTGAATTACTATCCCAATTGTGCTCCAGAGTTTACTTTGTACCTCTTTCTTTCTGTGTCACTATGGCCGCGGTGAACATTCCGCTACATAGTCCCATTGCGGTGCGCAATCATTTGCAGACTTATAATGTTCCCGTGGAGGGCATGGCCGTAATAATGGTGGTCAGTGCAGAGGTGGCTTTCCCATACAAAATGTTTTACTTGTGGGTGACCTTCCCGGCTGTGAACGCAAATACTACTGAGTTCGACACATACACTGCCACTGCTGTGCCACAGGAATATACTCCGTATAGGGCACAGGAAGTTCCTATTGATGCTTGGCAGCACCGCGTTTGGTTTGATGGCGCCCTACCCCACTCTTTGACAGCTCCGACGTTAGGTCCTTTGTCCATTCCGGGCGCAACTTGGCCTGTTTTGGCTGGATTTACACCTCACCCTCAGCACGGAGTGTGTAACGTTGCTGACTTGAGACGACTACATGTAGTCGCAATTAGCGTGATTAGGTCGTTACTGCAATACATAACCCATAATCTCCCGGGCGGGGCCCCAGGTGGTGCGGCGCTTCCTGCCGGACAGGGCGGAATGAAGCTTAGTCCTGTAATGGTCAACGCTGTGATGGGCAAGCGCCCCCAAGATAAGGATGATTTTCTTTTCTGGCTTGCCGAAAAGTTTGACCAGCTGGAAGCAGTATTTCCTAACACGACTCCTGGTGAAAAACACAGGATTCTGACAATTAGCATGCCTAAAGACTTGACCCCAGAAATTGGTGACTGTGAGACATGGGGGAAAACATTTGCGGCAGTCTATGCGAGGTGTTACGGCACTCCGTCTATGACTGTCCTTCCGACGGTCCTTAAACGTGTTCAAGATGAACATGGACCTGAGGCGGCTGTTAACTTGGGTATGCGCCTGTGTGGCTCCTTTGATGTAGTTTCCGATCTCATACTTGCGAATGTCAAGGGAGATGCGGTTAACTTTCAAGTGTCCAATGCATTGCAGGCGATTCCCGATGTCGAGAAACCCCGACAGTTAGCAAGGATTATTATGGCGGCTTATAAAACCGTGGGCCGCAATAGTGTGGGTCTCAAGCCTTTTTCTACTAAAGAGAAGAAACAACCCCATGGGCAGAAGTCAGAAACTGACGAACAGCCCAAGACCAAAAAACAGAATTGGCCGAAAAAACAAAAACAGGGTAAACAACAACAACAGAGACAGGAGTCTCGTCCTGCGTCTCCATTGCCTGCGCCCCCAGAACGTATTTATGACTTGCGCGATCGCGCGACGATAAAATCACCTGATCGTTTTCAGGTTTCTGATCAACGCTCGCCTCGTTCTTTTCAGGAATCATCAGCCTCATCGACCGGTGGTGGAGGAGTCGGCAGGGGTCGGGGGGGCCAGCAAGTACGCGACTAGCCCCGCCCGAAAGACAGTAAAGGCAAGCAGGACGATTCTACACCGAAAAGACCCCAGTTTCAGAAAAAGAAAGTCGCCGCTTTAACAGCGAGATATGCCACAGATAGTGAGAGTGCAGCATCGGAATCAGACATGGGCTCTGACCTTGCTGGACAGCGCGGCGGAGATTACCATAGTGCGAGAGGCCCTGCGTCCACTACTGAAGGTGACAGAGACTGACCGTTATGTTGTTGTGGAGACAGCTGACACTAGAGTAGCTCCCCCTGATAGACTTTATGAAATAGTCCTGTTTATCGAAGGTGACATACAGCGGACCATAAAAGGGGTATTTTCGGAAAATCTTACGACTACCTATGACATTTTGTTAGCAGGGGCTGACTGGCCCCCACCTTTTGTTCTCGCAGCTCCAAGAGGGGAGGAGGTAATCCTCCCTAGTTTCGCACACACAGTCTCGAAGGAGCATGCACTAAATTTTGCAGAAGAGTGGGCTAAAGCCCTTGCGCCGGCTCTGTACCGTACTCACTGTGGTTGGGATACATTTTCCCCACACCACGAAATTCCTTTGCGGTCTATGCCACAGCCTCAACCTCAATATCCCATTAGGCGCGAAGCTAAGGCTTCTTTTGCGGAAATTCTTGATCAATTGGAATATCAAGGAGTGATTGAAACATGTGTGTCATCGATGAATAACCCTCTTTTTACTGTGACCAAGCCTGACGGGTCATATCGTTTGCTATTGGATTACCGGCATTTACATTTTCATTGCTGTACCTGTGCAGTACAGAATACTTACGGCTCTGCCTTAGTGGATAGTCTTGTGCGTAAGAGGTTTAAAACCACGCTTGACATTTCCAACGGTTTTTATGCCCACCCTTTGGATGGTCTGAGTTCCCAATGGACCAGTTTTACATGCGGCGGCGAACAAAAGCAGTTCAAACGTTTACCAATGGGCTATAAGAATAGTCCTGGGGCATTTGCTGCCCGCATAGTCTCTCTCTTAGAGAGAGTCGACCCAGATGCATGCTCATATGTGGATGACATTTATCTCACGGACGACGAACTTTGAGAGCATCTGTGTCGAGTTGACTGCATAATTTGTAGCTTTGCGGACTTCGGTTACAAATTCAACTTTGCAAAATAGCACATTGCAGAGTACACAGTGTTGTTCCTGGGCTACGAGCTCAACAATGAAGGTCGAGGATTGGCTCCTCACTTCTTGGAGAAATGCGCACAACTGCGCGCTCCGACAACTCTGAAAAAATTACAGTCTTTGCTGGGATTTGTGAATTTCGGGAGGACATACATTCCTGAATATGCCCAGGGTATCAAGCCTTTGTATGCTTTGATACAACCTACTTTCACCAAATCGTGCTGGCTGCCAGAACACTCAGCTGTTCTGCAATCTTTGCAGGCTGATCTGCTCGAAGCTAAATACTTACTGACTTGTGATAACCACACCAACCTGGTGATAAGAATCATCCCTGGGGCGGTGGGTTTCACTTACCTTACTTTTAACGAAGGAGACACAGTACCTATTGCCTACAAGTCACACTTGACAACTTCGGCTGAAATGCGATTTTCCTCTGTGGAGAAAGTTTTGACGGCGGTGCAGATGGCGATTCTTAAGAAACGTGCTCTGTCTCAGGGAAAGCGCATGTTGGTTATTACCCCGTTTTCTGCAATAGAAGCAGTTACGAAAGCCAGTGTACCTAATTCTAAGGCTTTGCACCCTCGGTGGATACAATGGGCAGCATCATTAAAATCTCCGGATGTCACCTTTATATTTGATGCCTCCTTACAGTCGCAGGAGTTTTTGCAATATGAATTCGTTCATCCTGCACCTTTGGCTATGCGGCCTTTGGAGGATTTCCATTGCATCATATACACTGATGGTTCAGCGGAGGTTGCGCATGGGTCTAAACACGCATACGTTTCCGCTTGCGCCATTGTGGTAGGTGCCATGGTGAACGATGAGTTCAAGTCCAGAGTCGTGCACACGCAGACTCTAGGGGACTGCACCGCACAATTGGCAGAGCTACATGCTCTGATACTTACATTGGAGAATGCTGATCCTAATGTGACAACTCTTATTGTAAGTGATTCTTACTACTGTGTCCAGTCTTACAATGAAAACTTGTTCTTTTGGATTCAGAATGATTTTCGTGATTCCAAGGGTAGCACAATAAAACATAAAATGATCTGGGTCCGAGTGGCTGAGCTTAAGGAGCAATTGCCACTCGTGTTTGTAATTCATACTCTTGGTTATCAGCGCGTTGGAGTCCACGCTGTTGGCATTTCGCTTGCCGATGAGGTAGCAAAATCAGCAGTATCAACATATTTAGTTGCAGCAGTTACACGGTCCAAAAGTAAGATTGATGATGATATCTTGGCAGCTGTTGCTGCCACTGAGAAGGGAGGTAAATATTCGAAGGGGTTCCCTTCGAAGTATTCATACCACTTAAGTCCCGATAAGGTTCCTTATGTGAAAATACCTGACGTTGGGGAGAGATTGATTCCCAACTCGGATCGCAGAAATACATTGATCACAGTGGCCCATGAAGGAGTTGCTTCTGCGCATGCAGGCGTTTCAGCCCCTGTGGCTCAGTTACAACAGCGTTTTTGGTGGAGGGGACTGTACAAACAGACGTGTGATTATGTCCTTCAATGTGACATTTGCCAGCAGATTAAGCCTTCAACTGCTGCCCGTCCGCCCCAAACACAGTTGTTGATTTCTAATAAACCACTAGGTTGTGTTTATTTAGATCACTGCGGTCCTTTTTCTTCTGATACTGCATATAAGTACATCTTAGTAGCAGTTGATTCATGCACACGCTTTGTATGGGTCTGGCCTCACCGCAGCGCTGATTCACGGACTGTCATAAGGGATTTGCGTGTCTTTGTAGGGATTTTTACCTGTGGTACCTTCCATTCGGATCAGGGTCCTGCTTTCGCCTCTAAGGCGTATAAGGATGCCATGTCTTCATTGGGGGTCCAAGTCAAGTTTTTGTCTCCATACAGACCTGAGGGTAATAGTGTTGTGGAACGAATGAACCGTGACTTAAAGCAATCATTGACAGCTCGAGTTATAGGCACTGGCAGGAACTGGCTGGCCCACCTCAATGGCATGCAGCATGCTCTTAATAATCTCCCTAGAAGGTCTCTGGGTGGGCAGACCCCATACGAAATGCTCTTTGGTATCAAGATGTATGTACCGGACCTTGACGGTCTAGACTCGGTGGCTGTTGCTGCCTCCTTTGACGTAGATGAACATTGCAATGTTTTACAGACTCTACAAGAGACGAGAGACAGTCTTGCAAAGGAACATTTGCCCTCCACTTTGGATGATGCGTTGCAGATAGTAGGCTGGCTACCCCAAGTTGGAGAATTGCTTCGGGAGAAGATCGAAAACAAGAAAGAATTTGGTCCCTCTTATCGAGCTCCAGTTCCAGTGCTTGGTGTGAAGGGCACAAGAACAGTCATTTTACCACCACTTCCAGGTCGTAAAGAAAACAGGTATATCTCCATTGACAATGTCAAGATACACAGAGTGGCCGATTCTTCTTAGTATGACACCAGCAGTCTCATGTCCTTCGATTGTGCGAAATTCTGTATTGGCTACTGCTTCGAATCCTGAGCCTGAGGTGACCCTCGAGATGCCTGCAATTTCTAGCCCTTAATTGAGTACATTGCCTGGTACTCAACTTGATGAAACTGACTACACTTACCCAAATGACTTATCGATGCCTGATTTACAAACTCGTTTAGCCACAGAATCCAGATTTTCATTTGACACTGTTTCACACACATCTCGAAAGCCTTCACGGATTACAGTCTATGCAAGATTATTTAAAAAACATTTTTTGATTCCCCCTTAGACATATATTTGGCTGCTGCTTTTTTTGATTTACCTTTTTATGTCAATTGGTTTTGTGTTTTATTTTTTCCGAATCGTCAATGGACACTATGTCGAAGAGAGAACATGCATTCGACATCTTAATGGAACATTGGCACCCCATTCCTCCTCGCATACTGCACACAGATTGAAGAGAGACTTGGCTTTTGTTAACATCACTGCTTGGCCTGACCTGGATGGGATTGTATGGGATGCTGTTAAATGTCAAATCCATGGCCCCAGTGAGGTTATAAATGTCCCTAATGTGCTTAGAGTTAACATGGGGGATGTAGGTAAACAAAACATACGTTCTGATGATTGGGATGTTCAGGCCGTAGAGGCATTGTTTTCTGATTTGAAATATTATGCTGCCTTTGATGCTGAAGATTTGTATTTAGAATCTGCTAATTATGGTGATTTATTTTGTTACCAACATTTTGGTAACCACTACCTAATTAAAACTAATTCCAGGAGGAGCACTGTAAATTATACACAATGGGAACATTGTCCGGCTCCTGTACAAGGCAGTTCGAGTACCTTTTTGAAAAAATACACTTATTTTACTGATTTTAATCAGTCCAATCCCACATTATTTTATTTTACAATGACAGAAAAGTCCATGTCCAAGGTTAGACTTACTGATACTAAGTTATTGTACTCAAAGTCCTTTCTAGACCAGTTAGCTGTTGGAAGCTACGAGTTGTGGAAGGAAACAGTTGACCTTAAATCTGTTTGGGGTTCTAAAAGTTGGCAGGTACAAGGCACTGAGGCTTTGCACCGTGCATGTCTCATCCTGAATCATATGTTGTTTTTGAATTCTACCATTTCACAGACAACATGCTTTGGATTGGCTACTTCTAAAAAATTAAATGCTCCTTCCTTACCTGATTTGGAAGAATATTCAGGCAGGGGGTAATACTACAACATTTTCGATCAGAGAGTTGCAAACTCTGTTGCTAAATTCGTCCTTTAACATATACAGTTTGGATCCCAATGACTGGTTGCTCTGGCACAGAAGTGCTGACTCGTGCCAACATCGTTTTCTGGGTTTAGCAGAAGGCTTTACACAGGTCAGGGTCGATCCCCGTTTTGAGAGTGAACATTCTGTGACTACCTATTCAGTAGGGAAATTATGTCAGAATTGGCTCAAACGTTCTACCTTGGCGTCAGTTAAACTGCATTTATCTAAACTGACTGACGATGTTGATCTGAATGATTTCATAAAAGGCCCGGCTAAGGGTAGATCTAAAAGATGGATATATGCTGTTTATAACGAACTCCGGAAAACATCCCAGATTGAGGCGGCTACCCACCTTAGGGCTATAGATCAGGCTAATTTAGAAAAAGTGCTTGCAGTGATAGATAATAGCATTAACACGCTTTCTTCCCGCATTTACACATTGGATAATATTGTGTCATCTGTTGTTGATATTGTGCAAGATGAAGTGTCTGTGTTATACCATGGTCAAAATCAATTGCGTTCTGTTATGCAGTTTGCTTGGACCCTGCAGACACTCAAGGCCGGGAAGGTTCCATGGCATTACATGAATACCTCTTCTCTATTTGCCCTGTTTAATTTGACTGATAAGCAACGTTTACTTTCAATGAAGGATGCTTCTTTTTCCATGTTACATATTGAACATTTGGAATCTTTACCATTTTCTGTGGCAGAGGCCACTACTGCAACGTGGCTTATCCACGGGTTAATAACTCTACCGATTGCTCTTTTCGAATTTAAAAATTGTATGAAGTATTTTGCCATTGGTAGATACGAGCCTCTTGGTAGCTCCTATCTCCATGAAGCCTGGTCGCTTCCTTTTACATACAGATGCCTTAGGGAGGGCAAGGAAGTTTATCTGAAAGGTGAAGATTGCACTGAAACACCGGATCACTCATTCATGTGTAGACATATCCAATTACACTCTTGTAATCAAAACAAGCCTAATTTAGCCTGTGTTTTGAAAGGTACCCCAGTGCCCGCTATCGTTCCCACATTCACATTACTGGCAAATGGGAGTTATTTACTATTAAACAATGAGGATTGCTGTGGGTTAATAAAAGGCATTGCTTATGTCGTTACAGTCAGTGAGCGTGTGGTTTGCTGTAAAAATGTGATGTATCCACCCACGCATGAGAACTTGGATGTTTTCATCTGGCCGAGGATTCCGACCTTGAAAGCAGAGTTCAATAAGATGAGTCGCATAAGAGCTCTATTGTCCCAAAAAGAAGTTGTCCTGACATCTGCTCGTGAAACATTTGTCCTTCACGTAGCTAATACCCGCACAGAGGTGCATGCTTTATTAAATACTGACCTTCCATTGCATTTCGGTGAACTAATTCACACAATCTTTAATGCATCCTCCACATCGGGGCTGGCGCACTTTTTTAAAGTAGTTAGCAGCAATCTTGTGACTTCATTTCAAAATATATTTGGGGTCATTCCTGCTTTCTTCCATTCGATCTTTTCCAGCCTATTTGCTGGATTTCCCGTTTTGCTGGCGCTGGCTACAGGCGTTCTTGTGCTATTTTGTTTTTATTAAAAATGGATGCACATCCTGTGTTCCAAGACGAGCTGTCACAGCTGGCACTGTTTCGCAACAGGATGCTTGAATACTATGGGACGCTCCGCTCGCCACCTTAAGTGCAGCTTATGGATTATCGTTTCGATTTTCCTATTTTACATGTGTCCAGCCTGTCTTTCATTGCCTGAGTTGCGATTTCGACTGGGCCCTGGATTTGTGGCTCTGCAATGTGGTGTTTCCTGAAGTGGATTTTAATCAACTCATGCGCCCCTTAGTTGCTCATGAATTGCTTCCTTCTGACGGAGGGATTATGGCCTTTGAAGCGATGCATGGAATACTGGGTCGTTGGAATGTATTCGCAGCAGCGCAAGAATTCTTGGCACACAGCTTCATCGAGAACCCACAGAGTTGTCCTCTGATGGTGCTAGAGGCTCCGGTAATTGAGGAGCATGTATGTTCTTTCCCACTTTTGAATTGGATGGCTGACTTATTTTCAGATGACAACAGTGACTTCCTTTTGGAAGCTGTTGCTGCTTATTTTGCATATTCAGTGCTGGGGTGAGGTGTGTCGATGCCTTTATTGACATTGGACATGTTTTATTATTTTTTTTAGGCTCTGAAAAAAAAATGTTTTGAGACCCAGACCTAATGACTTTGATTAAGGCGAATACTAACTGTCATGATTATGAGATTTTGTTTTTTTGGGGTGAACCTTTTTATTTTTTTCACTTACTCAAATTTAAAATGTGCACCTTATCTTATCTTATCTTATCCATGCTCGGATCAAGGGAGGGTGTCATATAGATATGCTTTGCCTACACGCTGTGTTAAGTTAGCATGAGCTTATTAGGAGTTTAAACGCCATTTTATCTTTCTGCTGCTTCTGCACACGACACATAATTGTTACTTTAACTTTGAGCCTAGTATAATGTTTGGCTTCACACGAGAATAATATGTTGTTGCTCTGATATCAGCTTTGCTTGGTGAGCCGTGTCTGTACAGTGAGTGCCGAGGCCTTCAAGGATATCTCAACACAGTGGTTGTTGTGAGGTCTGATCTTCGCACGTCCTAGACATAACATACATGCAGCTGCGGCCAAGTTCTGGCTTTTGGCGCGTTTAATATTGCACTGCACAATAGAATACACACACTCGATGGTGCTTCGCATGCAGAGAGCTGGTGGAAGATGATGTGATCCCTTACCACTAGGATCTGAGGTATGGGGCCGCCCTGCTAAAACCCAAAGAGACCTTCTTAGATATGATATAATATACTAGCAAGGGAGGGTGAGAATTAGGTGACTTTTAGCCTTCTTCCCTCTAGCATTTTAACATGCTTTCACCCTTTGTATTCTATGGACTAGTAACTATGCTGATTACTTTGTTTCTTATAATATGTTTGCTTGTATTAGCTAAGATACTGTGCTTGAGAACACTGCATTAGAAAATAAACATTTCAAATGTGCACGCGTCCTCATTTACTCCTTGTTCTGGATTGAAATGATTGTATAACGAAAGAGTGTTCATGTGTTCCACGTTACCTGAGGTGTTCTAAGTCCATGTTCTGGTTTGTCTAAACATTGGGAGTTTGTAATAGCCAATGAGACACTGCAGCTAGTCTGGTAGGGGATTTTGGGTACTAAGGTGAGTTTTGGTACACCCTAATTCACTGAGGTCCCAAGTCTCTATGCACAGTTCTGTATGAGAACGGAATCCCTGCGACACTCCTACTAGAAAATGACTGGATGGTCAGGCTGGACTTGAAGGATGCTTACCATACTGTCCTGATTTACCCCTCACATCAGAAATTCTTGCAATTTCAATGGAAAGGGCTGTGGTACCGTTATCGCACTCTTCAGTTTGGCCTCTCCTCAGCCCCGTAGGTATTCACCAAGCTCCTCAAACCAGTGGTCTCCCGCCTCCGGGAGATGGTGGTGTGCCTCATTGTGTATTTAGATGACATGCTAATTCTGGCACAGGGTCAGGATCTTCTCCTCACTCACCTGGAGTGGACGATGTCCCTGTTACAGAATCTAAGGTTTGTCATCAACGCCAAGAAATCAGTGATGATACCGAGTCAGCAGATGGAATTTCTGGGATTCGTGATAGACTCAGTTTCTGCGCAGCTCCTCCTGCCAGCATGCAAAATCAGGTCCATAAAGAGAGAGATCAGATCCACATTGTCCAAAGAAATGATTTCCTTGAGAGTTCTAGCGAGAATTGTGGGGCTTCTGGCATCCTCGATCCAAGCCATCTTCCCGGGACACTTGCATTACAGGGCCCTTCAGAGACTAAAAATCTTTTATCTCCAAAAGAGGTTCCATTACGACCATCTCATCCCCTTATCCCCGGAAGCTCGAGAGGAGCTTCAGTGGTGGCTGGAACACATGACAGCCTGGAATAGGCGAGCAATTTTCGGCACCGCCCCGGACGTGGTCGTCGAATCCGACGCCAGCCAATGGGGTTGGGGCGCTCATTTTGGGGACTTTACCACAGGCGGACGGTGGTCAGCAGAAGAACTAAAGTTACATATAAATTGCCTAGAGTTGTTGGCAATGTCCTTTGCCATTAGATCTATCTCACCCCTGAAGAGCAATTGTTGCATCCTGCTTCGAATGGACAATGTCTCAGCGGTGAGATACATCAATCATCTAGGGGGGACGTAGTCCCGCATGCTAGTCCACATTGTGAAGGAGTTCTGGCATTTCTGCCTGGATCGCAAGATCACTGTGGTGGCAGAATATCTCCTGGGGAAGCTCAATCATGTAGCAGATTGGAACTCCCGGTTCCTCCGTGACTACAGCGATTGGAGGCTTCATCCCTCTCTTTTTTCTCAGATGGATATGCGAGGCCCATGCCAGATAGACCTGTTTGCCTCTCGCCTCAATGCCCAACTTCCCCTTTTCTTCAGTTGGAGACAGGATCCGATGGCGATGGGAACGGACGCGTTCCTTCAACATTGGGGGCATCAGAGGAATTATGCATTTCCTCCGTTTGCTTTGATCCCGAGAGTGGCGGCCTTTGTCCGCCATCAGAGGGCTTCAGCAGTGTTGGTGACACCGTTTTGGTCGACTCAGCTGTGGTTTCCCACACTGTTGGAGTTATCTGTGGATCTGCCGTTCTGACTTCCTATGTTCCCGACTCTCCTCCAGGACCCAGTGGGGTCAGGCCATTCACTGGTCCTTCAGAACCAGTTAATACTGATGGTGTGGATGCTCTCAGGAGGCATGAGAGCTTGGCAGGACTTTCACAGGCGGCTGACAGCTTTATGCAACAAGCGTGGGCTCCTTCCACCCGAAAACGATATTCAGCTTCGTGGAAGAGATGGGTGGGTTGGTGCCTTCAAAGACAAGTGGATCCCGTGGGATTACATGTAACTGAGATTTTGAATTTCCTGTCTGAATGTGCAGAATCAGGCCTTGATTACAGGTCAGTTAATAATTTCAGGTCTGCTATTTCTGCTGGGCATGATCAGATTGAAGGTAAGCCCCTGGTTTGTAAGTTACTTAAGGGTGTCCGTGTGGCCAACCCTCCTCGGCCCAGGTATTCCACTTTATGGGATGTTTCTAAAGTTCTCTCCCTGTTGGAATCCTGGCCGGATAATGTTAATTTGTCTTTAAAGCAGGTTTCTGCCAAGCTTACCATGTTACTTTGCCTCATTTCATGTCGGAGAGTGTCTGATGTTTCCGGCTTTAGATCTGGCTGGTAGGATGTTTTCTCCTCAAGGTGTTTCTTTTGTGATCACACGGCAGGCCAAGACTATGTCTCGTTCGGTGGGGTATCCTTCCTTTCCTCATAATAACAAGTTATGTGTATTATAATGTTTGAAGTGTTATGAAGAACGTACTTTTGCACACAGGTCTGATCCTTTGGGTCAGTTGCTAATTTCTGTCCAGAAGCCATTCAAACCAGTCCCTGCTGCTACCTTAGCTAGGTGGGTTAGATGGGTGATGTCGGAGGCAGGTATTGACATCTCTGTTTATGGTGCCCACTCTCCCGTTTGGAAGACATCCTTAAGGCAGCTGACTGGTCTTCGGATTCAATGTTTAAGGTGTTTTATTATAAACCTATTCCTCATGTTTCTGATGCTGTGATTGATGAGCTTTGAACCAGCATAATCAGAAGCCTCCGGTCCTGCTATAGAATACAACATTTTCTAGCTATCGCGACAAGAATTTTAGATTCTATTAAGGACACGGAGGCGAGGATTATCCCACCCGCTGGGACAGTTTATGCAACTGTAATGTTGTTTAATGTTATATTGTGCTAACAACGTTTTTTGCCCACCGATGAGAAATGTAGTTGTGGGCTCCCTTTCACAACCTTGTTTTCTGTTTTAGGAAATGATTCCAACAAGAGTTGATTGCATACTGCGGATGGAGCTGCTGTGCCTTCCTGACAGAAGCGGATGCCTTCGTTTGCTGTGGATTGTTCTCCGTTGAGAATTCTTACAGAAACTGTTCATCTCTCCGTTGAGCGTTTAAGACTTTGATTGTTCTTATTGGACTGACTTTCGCGCAAAGAAAGAGGAGGCCAGATTAGTGTCTCTCTACTTTGTATACTTAACTATGTAGTGATTGGCTGTAATATGGAGGTGTGGTTCAAGCCTCATGGGTATTGATGTTTTTTACTGTTGTAGTTTTACTTTCATTGGCTGCTGTGTTTTGCAGTAAAGAAATGAGAAAGCATAATCCTCGCCTCCGTGTCCTTAATAGAATCTAAAATTCTTGTCGCGATAGCTAAAAATTTTGTATTGTGCATTGTTTTCCCTCAGTGTCAGCACCTGCGATATACTCTTCAGCTTCATTGGATTTTGTCATTCGGCAGTGTGTCATTTTCTTCCTGTTTGTATTTTCACGTGAGCTACTCAAATACTTTGCTGGTATTTGAGCATCCTTTCTATGTGACTTCATGCAGGTGAACAATGTGAGTACTGCCTTTGTGACAACATCTTTGTTTGTCATCACCTATCATACTGTAGTGGACATTAGATCACTGTGCAGGATTTGGTTCGGGTGAGATATCACTCACCGGAGTGAAGTACTAGTTTTCTTTATTAATTTTGTTTTTTAGTTCAGATGTTCAATGCTTTGCTGTTTTACCATCTTCTTTTGGCATCTTTCACAGTGTTACTGCTTATTCTTTCTTCACATCTCTGGAATCATTGGTTTTCATTTTTTTTTAAATATTGTCATGGGCTGTGTTCTTTTATTTCATTGTGGTTGGTGCTGTTTTATGATGCCTTATTGCTTGCTGTCTCTCAAAATGATAGTCAACATTTTATTACTTATGCTGTTGTGTGCATGTGTTTGACTTGTGGTCCCTATTACTGTGTGATTGTACTTACTTTCCTTTGCAATGTTCATGTACATTATGCCCCTTTTCAAGGTTTGTGTAGGAAGTGTTTTTTTTTTCTTGTTTCCGTGTGGAGTCCCTTCCACACATCACACCCCACTTTGCGTTGGAAGGAGTTCTTTACTTGTTAAGTAAAGTGTTGTGCGCCTGCTTAGTTCATTGTAGACTGTTTTCTACACATCACTCCCTAACTTGCTGTTAGGGGAAGTGCATATATTCTTACCCAATGTGTGTTTACTTACCTTATTTCCTGGTTGTTTCAAATTTTTCTGTATTCCACGTACATCAAGGTTTGCATTGGTAGTGTTTCCCTCGCACTTCAAGGTTTGCGCTGCGAGTTCTTTTGGTTCCGTGTGGAGTCCATTCCACACATCACACCCCAATTTGTTGTTGGGGGAAGTTTTGCATTTACTTTGGTGTGGCTATGCTGTTAAGTTCCGTGTGGATATCCTCCACGTGTACATTATGTTTTTCTTTAATGGATGGTTCTCCTCGCACTTATTTTGTTGGCACCCTTGTACTTTTCTTGTGTTTGCCTGGCCAGCTTGCATGATTCTTGTACTTTGGTTTGTTGGTAGTCTTGGTGTGGGAGTGTGGGTTGTGTTGTGATAAGAAGGGAGATGGTGTATTCATTCCTGTGTCTCTCTTTCTATTTTATTCTTTCTGCATGAATTTGCCACCTTTAATTTTTCATGCTACTTTTTAGAGCTAAGTTATGTTATTTATTTCTTGCATTTGTTCTCATACTGTTCTCAGAGTTTTTGTATTCCCTTAAAGGAAGGAGATGTGTTATACTGCTCAGTCCGGGTGTCTGTGTGAGAGAATGTTGATAAATTGAATGTTCATGTGTGTGAGAGTCAGTTGGTGATGGGCTGAGCAGCAGTGAGGCTGCTCCTGGTGGGGCTCTCTTATGTAACATCCTACCTGAATAAAGATACCTGCAGAATATACCTGGATGGACTATATTTTATTACAACATATTATCTCCTATCAGTCAAACTAGCTTGAATCCAGTGGCACAGTAAGCATGGGACCCACGTCTGGGCATACCCTTCCCACTTAGGGCAACAAAAGGAAAAAGAACAAATGATGGATGAAATGCTGAACAAACATTCACCCCCAGTCACAGATCTGGGTTTAATCCATCATTTGTTTGCTCACCAGGGCACCCCAGTTTGGACCCAGCCATATGTAAATCAGTCTTGACTCTGCTCCCCTTGGGAACAGTCAAGCCTGAACTACCAGTTACAACCATCCTTGGACAGGTTTTGGGAACAACGTATTTAACCCAGAACTCTTGACTGGGGATGAGTGTTTGAAAAGTTTCAGCTTTCTTGCCATCATCTTGTTGTGTTTGCCCTAAGTGGCCAAGGATATGCCCAGACGTGAGTGCCACTAGATTAAAGCTAGCCTGGCTGATGAAGGGTGACACCCCAAAACTGGTCCCAAGATGTTGGTTTCCTGTCCGTAGAGTTCTGGCCTGGCAGTTCAGGCTGGACTGTTGCCATGAGGAGAAAGGTCAAGGCTGATTTGCATATGGTTGGGTCCAAATTGGGGTGGCATGGTGAGCAAAAGAACAGTGGATTTAACCCAGATCTCTTGACTGGGGTTGAGTGTTTGAAAAGTTTCAGCACTCCATCCATCATCTTGCTGGGTTTGCTATATTCACCCTAACTAGAGAAGGGTTTTCCCAGACCTGGGCCCCTTGCTCACTGTGCCACTTGCTCACTGTGCCACTGGATTCAAGCTAGCTTGTGCTGATGATGGTCAAAACCCCAAAACTAGGATGTTTATTTACTAGTCTAGGGAGGACCTGGCCTGGCAGTTTGGGCTGGACTGTTCCCATGGGAAGCAGGATCAAGACTGATTTGCATATGACTGGGTCCAAACTGGGGTTGCACGGTGAGCAAAAGAACAATGGATATAACCCAGATCTCTTTACTGGGGGTGAGTGTTTGAAAAGTTTCAGCATTCGGTCCATTAGCTTGTTGTGTTTTCTATGTTCATCCTAAGTGGCCAAGGGTATGCCCAGACATGGGTGTCTTGCTTGCTGTGCCCTTGGATTCAAGCTAGCCTGGCTGATGAGGGGTGATACTCCAAAACCGATTCCCAGGATGTTTGTTTACGGTCCAGGGAGGACCTGGCAGTTCGGGCTGGCCTGTCCCCATGGGGAGCATGGTCAAGTCTGATTTGCATATGACTGGGTCCAAACTGGGGTGGCATGGTGAGCAAACGAATGATGGATTTAACCCAGATCTCTTGACTGGGGGTGAGTATTTGAAAAGTTTCAGCACTCCACCCATCATCTTGTTGTGTTTGCTATGTTCATCCTCAGTGGAAAAGGGCACGCCCAGACATGGGTCCCTTGATCGCTGTGCCATTGGATTCAAGCTAGCCTGGCTGATGAGTGGGTGATACCCTGAAAGCGGTCCCAGGATGCTTTTGTCCAGTTCAAGGAGGACCTGGCCTGGCATTTTGGGCAGGACTGTTCCTATGTGGAGCAGGGTCAAGAATGTCTTGCATATGGCTGGGTCCAAACTGGGGTGGCCTGGTGAGCAAAAGAATGATGGATTTAACATAGATCTCTTGACTGGGGGTGAATATTTCAAAAGTTTCAGCACTCCGTCCATCGTCTTGTGTTTGCTATGTTCATCCAAAGTGGCCAAGGGTAAGCCCAGACATGGGTCTCTTGCTTGCTGTACCATTGGATTCAAGCTAGCCTGGCTAATTAGGGGGTGAAACCCCAGAACCGGTCCCAGGATGTTTGTTTCTGGTCTAGGAAAGACATGGCTTGGCAGTTCGAGATGCACTATTCCCATGGGGAGCAGGGTCAAGACTGATTTGCATATGGCTGGGTCCAAACTGGGGTGGCATGGTGAGCAAAAGAACAATAAATGTAACCCAAATATCTTGACTGGGGTGTGTGTTTGAAAAGTTTCAGCACGACCATCAATTTGTTGTAGTTGCTTTGTTCACTCTAAGTGGAAAAGGATACACCCAGACGTGGGTCCCTTGATCGCTGGGCCATTGTATTCAAGCTAGCCTGGCTGATGAGGGGTGATACTCCAAAACCGGTTCCCAGGATGTTTGCTTATGGTCCAGGGATGACCTGACAGTTCAGGCTGTCCTGTTCCCATAGAGAGCAAGGTCAAGACTGATTTGCATATGACTAGGTCAAAACTGGGTTGGCACAGTGAGAAAAAGAATGATGGATTTAACCCAGATCGCTTGACTGGGGGTGAGTATTTGAAAAGTTTCAGCACTCCGTCCATCATCTTGGATCTTGGGATATTCTTCTCCTTAGTTCCTTGGCGTCTCTTCGTGTTCTCTGGACGGCGTGCACTTCCGGGTTTCACTCGTCTTTTCGTTTAACGTGCATGTTAAACGAAAAGACGAGTGAAACCCGGAAGTGAAGAATATCCCAAGATCCAGAATTGCAAGAACTACTCAAAAGAAAACAACCAAACTGAAAAACAATATTCGAACAACCATGGGAGTACAGATGTCCTACCATGACAATGCTCAGCCCTGAAGAAGACCTCATATGAATTACTTTTTGGTCCTAATCGGAGGAGGTCGAAACGCGTTGGCAGATAACAATAGCGGTTCGGAATATAAATGAAACAGACTTTCCTACAAAGGTCCACCAGTGGAATGGATTCATGTTTCCGCTGTGTGAATGAAAGCAAATAATTCCCGACCCTATATAGGACTTCACCTTTTTTGGGTTACACTGAGGGCAAGAAAATACCTACTCCTAGTGTGGTATTTTTCTAACTATAAGTAGGACAAACAAGAGATATTTCATTATCTCTGAACTCGTGAATTAACAGAAATTCTATGTGTGCTGTCTTAACATGATGAAGTTTTACTAAGTCTAATTATTCTATATTGCATCAAACAACAAGTTGCATGTACATAAGGTGTACAGATTTATATGTTTTGTGTATATAGACGTTGTATATAACTGAATGTTCTACACCTACAGAGAATATGTATAGATAAGATGTAAAGAGAGGTGACCAAAAACTTCTTGAAATGAAGGATATTCCAAGTGTATATATATATATAAAAAAGTGAGAAAAATAAAAAAAGGTAATTTCTAGACCCAGAGTCAAATAAAGAGACTATTGTGGCAACAGACTAGTATTTAATCTATGGTGTCAGAGGTACCCTGTTCATATATCATTACGTTATAGATTCCAACCTCTGTCCTCCTTAATTGAGTCATTCCCCTGTATTATATATTTAACATTGGTTTCAAGCTATCCTGGCTGATGAGGGGGTGATACCCTGAAACCGGTCCCAGGATGTTTTTTTGCAGTCCAAGGAGGTCCTGGTCTGGCATTTCGGGCAGGGCTGTTCCTTTGGGGAGCAGGGTCAAGAATGTCTTGCATATGGCTGGGTCCAAACTGGGGTGGCCTGGTGAGCAAAAGAATGATGGATTTAACCCAGATCTCTTGACTGGGGGTGAGTATTTGAAAAGTTTAAGCACTCCGTCCATCATCTTGTTGTGTTTGCTATGTTCATCCTAAGTGGCCAAGGGTACGCCCAGACATGAGTCTATTGCTTGCTGTGCCATTGGATTCAAGCTAGCCTGGCTGATGAGGGGGTGATACCCTGGAACCGGTCCCAGGATGTTTCTTTCTGGTCTAGGAAAGACATTGCCTGAGAGTTCGGCTGCATTGTTCCCATGGGTCTCTTGCTTGCTGTACCAAACTGGGGTGGCATGGTGAGCAAAGGAACAATGGATTTAGATTCGAGAACCAATCGAAGGAAATTTTCTCGATTGTGCATAACCTGGCGTTTTCGGATAGAACGTCCCTAAAGCCCGCCCCTTCCCAGGAACTCTGTCACTCCCTCAATAACTATTTTATTAAAAAAATAGCCACTATTAAAGCCAATATCCCTCCCCCTCCCCCACTTTTGTGGATCCCCAGTGTCCCCCTCCCAAGGGACAACTCACCACCCTTCCCCCTTTGACTAAGGAATCTCTGACTTCCATAATACCCCTCGTCAAATCTAGTTCTCCGCTAGATCCCTGCCCTGCTCATATTCTACGTCACATCTTTGCTACTTGTCCAGATCCTCCTCTTCACCTCCTAAACAGCTCCCTCTCCCAGGGCGTGGTACCTCATCCACTCAAATCAGCGGTCATTGTACCCATTTTGAAAAAGCCGGGCGCGGATCCCTCAATCCCCGCCAATTTTCGTCCCATCTCCCTCCTGCCATTCCTGGCGAAGGTGCTCAAGCGCCATGTCACCTGCGCTCTGAGCTCTTTTTTGGAGAAGTACGGGGCTCTTGCCCCCCGCCAGGCTGGGTTTCGCCCCGCACACTCTACGGAGTCCGTAGTTCTCTCGGTCCTTGACAACCTCAGGGAGGGAATGGACACCAACCAGCCCCAGGCCTTGGTCCTCCTCGATCTCTCAGCCGCTTTTGACACGGTGGATCATACCATCTTGCTTTCCCGTTTCAAGGCGGCGGGGATCGGGGGCACCGCGCTGGTTTGGTTATCCTCCTTCCTGAGGGACCGCACCCAGGCAGTTCGCCTGGGTGACTTTACTGCGGACTCTCGGAAAGTTCAGTGCGGGGTTCCCCAGGGCTCTTCCCTTTCCCCTCTTTTGTTCAATCTTTATATCGCCCCTCTTATCTTTTCACTGCAGCAAATGGAGGTCGCCGTGTTTAATTATGCGGACGACCTCCAGCTTGTTTTCAATCTGTCTTTTTCTCCCACTTCTATTCTTAATTTCCAATCTATTATGATTCATATCCGGGACTGGATGAACCACAACCATCTGAAACTCAACCCAGACAAGACCGAGCTGGTGTTGACGGGTGGTTCATCCAGCCCCTGGTCTTCTTCTTCTTTTTGGCCCCCCTCCCTTGGTTCCCCACCTGTTCCCTCTGCTTCAGTCAAAACTTTAGGCATCAAACTCAATTCTCAACTCACCCTTCATTCCCAGGTTAGTTCTGTGGTTTCTTCTTCTTTCCTCTCACTGCGCACTATACGTAAGGTGTCCCGTTTTTTTTCCTTTGATGCCCTTAAACTGATCACCCTGGCGATGGTCGTCTCCCGCCTGGATTATGGCAACGCCCTATATGCAGGCATACCTGCATATAGTCTACGGCGTCTGCAGCAGATCCAAAACCAGGCGGCGCGCCTGGTGTTCAAGCTCCCAAAGTCTCATCACATCACTCCCCTCCTAAAGTCTCTACATTGGCTCCCCGTTCGTGCCCGTGTCCAGTTTAAGCTCGCTTCCATCATCTTTCAAGCACGACTGGGCACGGCACCGGCTTTCATCTCTTCCGAGATCACCCCCTATGTTCCCACCAGGGAACTGCGTTCATCTACTCAGTTCCTCCTTACAGTCCCACGCTTCCGGAGAAAGAAATGGGGAGGCTCGAAATTTGCCTCCCTTGCCCCACTTCTATGGAACTCCCTGCCTCTCGAGCTCAGAGCCTTAACCCTGTATCCGCAATTCCGGAAGCAGCTCAAAACTCACCTGTTCACTAAATCCTTCAATTAGTGCATTAGCAGTCTGTTTTTTTCTTATTCAGCTCCAGCTCCCTCGTCCAGACCTTTTTTGTTAGTTGTAGCGCCATGAAACCGCTGGTGTACGTGCGCTTTATAAATAATTTTAAACTAAACTAAACTAATTTAACCCAGATATCATGACTGAGGTGAGTGTTTGAAAAGTTTCAGCACTCCGTACATCATTTTGTTGTATTTGCTATGTTCACCCTAAGTGGCCAAGGGCATGCCCAGACGTGAAATCTCTTGACTGGGGGTGTTGCAGGGATTCTCCTCTTAGAACAGTATTATGATTAGAACTATAGAACATCAGCATGTAGGGACTGAGGGGCATATTACCAACAGTTAGCGATATTTATCGCTAACTGAGCTTAGCGTTAGTTTTCTTAACGCCGCGCTTCGCCCAATATTATCGCTGAGATAACGTCCTATTACCAACGTTTATCTCAAAAGCGATAATATTGCAGGTGTTAGCGTGAATATCGCTGGAAAACCAGCGGTGTTCACGCATTAGCGTACAAATGCTGTTAGCCATGTTATCCACCTCCCATTGGATAACATGGCTAAGAACTGGTATTTGCAGGCGTTAGCGTTTGGCGATATTCGTGCTTAGCGCAAATATTTCCATTGCTTCGCCTTTCTTGGTAGTAGGCAATAGCGAGGTTAGCGACTGCTTTCAGTCGCTAACTGGTTGGGTACGCTCACTTTGCATGTCATTAGTTCGGGCTGGCCTGTCCCCATGGGGAGCAGGGTCAAGACTGATTTGCATATGACTGGGTCCAAACTGGGATGGCATGGTGAGCAAAAGAATTATGGATTTAACCCAGATCTCTTGACTGGGGGTGAGTATTTGAAAAGTTTCAGCACTCCATCCATCATCTTGCTGGGTTATTCACTCTAACTAGACAAGGGTTTTCCCAGACCTGGGCCCCTTGCTCACTGTGCCACTTGCTCACTGTGCCACTGTATTCAAGCTAGCTTGTGCTGATGATGGTCAAAACCCCAAAACTAGGATGTTTATTTACTAGTCTAGGGAGGACCTGGCCTGGCAGTTCGGGCTGGACTGTTCCCATGGGAAGCAGGATCAAGACTGATTTGCATATGACTGGGTCCAAACTGGGGTTGCACGGTGAGCAAAAGAACAATGGATGTAACCCAGATCTTTTTACTGGGGGTGAGTGTTTGAAAAGTTTCAGCATTCGGTCCATTAGCTTGTTGTGTTTTCTATGTTCATCCTAAGTGGCCAAGGGTATGCCCAGATATGGGTGTCTTGCTTGCTGTGCCCTTGGATTCAAGCTAGCCTGGCTGATGAGGGGTGATACTCCAAAACCGATTCCCAGGATGTTTGTTTATGGTCCAGGGAGGACCTGGCAGTTCGGGCTGGCCTGTCCCCATGGGGAGCAGGGTCAAGTCTGATTTGCATATGACTGGGTCCAAACTGGGGTGGCATGGTGAGCAAAAGAATTATGGATTTAACCCAGATCTCTTGACTGGGGGTGAGTATTTGAAAAGTTTCAGCACTCCACCCATCATCTTGTTGTGTTTGCTATGTTCATCCTAAGTGGAAAAGGGTACGCCCAGACATGGGTCCCTTGATCGCTGTGCCATTGGATTCAAGCTAGCCTGGCTGATGAGTGGGTGATACCCTGAAACCGGTCCCAGGATGTTTTTGTCCAGTTCAAGGAGGACCTGGCCTGGCATTTTGGGCAGGACTGTTCCTATGTGGAGCAGGGTCAAGAATGTCTTGCATATGGCTGGGTCCAAACTGGGGTGGCCTGGTGAGCAAAAGAATGATGGATTTAACATAGATCTCTTGACTGGGGGTGAATATTTGAAACGTTTTAGCACTCCGTCCATCATCTTGTGTTTGCTATGTTCATCCAAAGTGGCCACGGGTAAGCCCAGACATGGCTCTCTTGCTTGCTGTATTTGCTTGCTTGCTTGCTGTACCAAACTGGGGTGGCATGGTGAGCAAAGGAACAATGGATTTAACCCAGATATCATGACTGAGGTGAGTGTTTGAAAAGTTTCAGCACTCCGTACATCATTTTGTTGTATTTGCTATGTTCACCCTAAGTGGCCAAGGGCATGCCCAGACGTGAAATCTCTTGACTGGGGGTGTTGCAGGGATTCTGCTCTTAGAACAGAATTATGATTAGAAGTATAGAACATCAGCATGTAGGGACTGAGGGGCATATTACCAACAGTTAGCGATATTTATCGCTAACTGAGCTTAGCGTTAGTTTTTTTAACGCCGCGCTTTGCCCAATATTATCGCTGAGATAATGTCCTATTACCAACGTTTATCTCAAAAGCGATAATATTGCAGGTGTTAGCATGAATATCGCTGGAATAGGGGATAGCGAGGTTAGCGACTGCTTTCAGTCGCTAACTGGTTGGGTACGCTCACTTTGCATGTCATTAGTGATAAATATCGCTGACATGCAAAGCGGGCCCCTAACCGCTCGCTATCGCCTACAAGCTGTCGCTAACTGGTGTTAGCGACAGCTTGGTAATAGGGCAATTGAATTATCGTAACTTAGCGGCCGAAAACGGCCGCTAAAGCGGCGATATTTCAATATCGCCACCCTTGGTAATATGCCCCAAAGTCACCCTACCAGCTCAGTACCTATGGGTCCGATTCTGATTAGCTATAGTGCCTCACTTGCCCTCCTAACCTTACCAGAGAAGAAAGTGAATTGGCACACCAAAACACAACACTCTCTACCTTCTCAGGGATATCAGTAATGGGACACACCCTTTCATTCTCTCACTCGTACTCTTCCACAATAAGATACCCAGGAGGCACGAAGGCAGTTTAGAATATTTAGTTAAAGTATCGTGCTCGGAAATGCAGTATACATGCCATAATTAGAAGACAAACGCATACTAAAAATGCTGTTAGCATGGTTTATAATTCCATATATCATAATAAGTCCCATCATTTTATAGGACAGGATAACCTAAACCCCCCACCCTTGCTACTGAAACTAAATGATAATATATCAAAGACATCTGGGATTACTGGCAGACCCCATATCTTAGTATACACAAATGGACGCGCTACATCTCAGCAGAGGCGGTTCTCTTGATGCAGAACAGTTGTTCCATGTGTTTGTTTTCTGCTCATGTGCTCATCTATGTGATAGAATATGCGCGCACATAAACAACAGCTGCATTCGTGTGTTATGTATAGGTGCTATTGCCTGGCCAGAAAGAATAACAAGAGACATTGTTGTTTGACCTTGTCTATGGTGTTCAGACTAAATCCCAGGAAAAGAACAGAACACAAAAACATATGCAGGTTCTGTGTGAAAGTACAATGTGGCACAAAAGCAAAATGTGTTTACATACTAACGTGTGCAAAGGAAAATGAGGCCTACAACATTCACAGCTAGGCTAACATAGGGAAAACTACAATAGGCTATATAAGGAACACACGACACCCTCCCTTTGGTCAGGATACTAGCAGGTACAAAGATACTAGATATGATAAATGTAATTTTAAAAGTAAAGACTCTCAAATTCCTGTTCTATAAATATGAATGACTTGAAACCAAAAATAGAAAAAAATGTGAATTTGGAAAAAATGATCAAATCAAAGTGATTTGGAGGAATCTTTAATGTTACTCGCCATTTTGTAGGCCAAAGAGTACATGAAGGAATCCAACTCCGCATTTAACAGTTGCTCCCCCGCCCAAGTCACGAGCTCCAAAGAACAAACATGCTCTCTGGTCTCAACCGACGCTGAGACAGTTACCGGGCTACCTGTGTCCGTGATAATAGTGACTGTATCTTGTGATGAATGTGCCGATGCACACGGTGACTCGTAGGCCAAAGGCTCAAACTTTGTATTGTGTAGAAGTCGCAAGCCCAAAGAACAGTTCTGAAAATGGGTCGCTAAGGGACTCATCAGCAAGTCCAAAGTCCAAGGCAGCGGATGTCTGCAAAGCCAGGCATATATCCACTGTGCATTCGAAAGGACACTAGATGCACTGGAACACAGGTTGCATGCAGGTAAACCAGGTATCTGAAATGTTAAAGACCAATCAAGATCCAGTTCTTGTACTAGACGCATTCCAAAGATTTGATTCATACGCTTGCTGTAATGTTGGAGTGATGCCAGTTCCAGAGCGCCCGCAAAAGGAGCATTCATTGCAGAGAAGTGGATACAGGATTACTCCAAAGATGGTCTGAAAAGAACTAACGAGGCCCGAGCCCACAATTTTAAAAGGTGTGCAAGGTCGGCCATACTGGAGGCATTAAAGATCTGATGCACTAACTCTCCAAAATGCAGTGGAAGGTTAGTGTTAAAAAATGACTGTATTTTATTAGAAGTTCTAGCCACCTGCAATTTGAAGGTCCAGCAAGATAATATATGAGCTACTTCTTGCTTAAACAATAATGTTTGAGTCTGCTTAGTTTGTTAAAGTTGGAATGGAAGGCTTTAATGAGCTATCTACAATTACATGCTGAGGGGGATCAAGACATTGTTGCAACAAGTGACTAACTGGGAAACTGACAAAATATACAGGATTCCAGCCCGCATTCCACAACAGAACAGTCTTGATCACTAAGCATGAGATAAATTCCATTAGAGAGTATCGTAATGAAAGGGAGAATTGCAGGAACTGGGATTCCTTTTAAATGACCAGCTAAATTTGGTGCCATGAATTTTTACGTGTTTACAAGCAAGTGAATGCCCGACAGTAGAGTCACATTCTTCAAAAGTGATAAAAACTTCCTTCTCACTACGTTCACAATGATAAGCAAAGGGGAGTGACCATACTTCATGCATGTAACTGTAACCTAGGGGTTCGTATCTACCTACTGGAAAATGTTTCATGCAAGATGTGAATTAAAATGTCGAAATAGGCAGTAAAGTAACTCCGTGGATTAACCCCACGCCGAAGGCGTTTCAACTATAGTAAATAGGAGCTGATCTAATCTAAATGCAGCATTGTAAAGGTTGCGCCCTTCATGCCCATCAACTCTTGTTCACGTGTTAAATTAAAAGGTGAAAACAAATCAGTACAATTCAAGTAATGCCTTGGAACCTGCCATTTTTAAGTGTTTGAAGCGTCCAGCTAAACTGCATAGATTTAAGGCATGGGTACTCGCAAAAAAGTTTCTGGGGGCCAAAATGTTTGGTCTTTGGTGTGACCGAGGGCCGCACTGATGCCAGCAGGGTGGTGGTAGGGGGGACATAAAGTGTGTGTAGGGGAAACGACAAATGTACATCTAGTGGCTGAAATGAATTGCACAATGTAGATCCAGAAAACCTGGGATGAATCCCAGCTTCCCCACTTGAACAAATTGTATGATCCTGAGCAAATATTTTATTACAATTTGTCTCCTTTTTTTTTACTTACCACATATGAGAGGACCTTGAAATAAATGACTTCAGGATCTACATGACTTCAGGATGCGAGTTGTACAGAACCTTCTCCTGTGTTTATGTTTAATCACTAATGGCATCGCTGTCAGGGTTGAGGGGGAAAGCACAAACATTTCTAAATTCATATTTGAAAACTGTGGCTTTTAAATAAAAATACTTCTGAATGCACTGCGTTAATCGGATATCCTAAGGTGAAACGGTTCTGCAGGTTATTGAAATACTAGTTATGATTTTAAAAAGGCTATCATATTTTTACACGTTTGCTGGCTTTAAAAATGATGGTGTTTCTCAAGTTAAGGGAGCAGTACATCGTAGTTACTTCCTTTCTTTAACTGCAATTAACCTTTAAATAAATGTGTGCTGTTTATTTAACATTCTTTTTATGTTAGTGCTGAGTCGAGTAAACATCATCCCAGGGCTGCTGTTGCCAGGGGGCTGCATGTAAAAGTCAGGAGGCCGCATTGCGGCCCCATGGCCATACTTTGAGCATCACTGATCTAAGCTGACTTTGCTTATGATACAACATTGACATGTCACTCTGCACAATATCAATAACAGGCAACACAATGTTGTTTAAATTAGAAATGCGAGATGGCAGCTTATTAATACTATTATCAACAACAGCTAACACTTTGTCCAAATAATTTTGGTCTATTTGTCTCAAACGTGCAGCAGCTTCCATTTGGGATAGTTTTCAATTTTTATTATAAGTAGCAAATACAAATCTGTTAGAATGTGGGGATTTGGGACCCAAAAGAAAATCTGATAAATTCATGTCCTCAGACAGGAGAGAAAGATGTTGTTTTACTGCAGACAGTGTGGAATTTTCCAACCATTATTGACATAACTTTCCTACCGAATGATTGGTAATAGTGCCAGAATGTGTTACCTGAGAGGATTGGCGATCAGGTCTACTTGATTTAAACCCAGATATGAAATTGAGAAAATGAGCATGACAACTATTTATGTCTACCGACCACAATAACCTACCACCAGGACTCGAAAATGAAGAATTAAATGTATATCTCTGCACCATGCAATTTAATTGTTCTTCAGTGTAATTTTTTCATAAAGGGATGTTGGACCAGAAAAGAAACATATCAGTATTTTTCAGATTTGGAGGCTTTGTGAAAGATGATTTGATTGATGCAATGTGTGAAGACAGCTAACAGCGGATTGGTGGAGGACCAGAAAGGAAACTTGATGTCAGTCAAGTTAATGAGAAGCTTGTGAAAGACGTAAACGATTGGTTAAAAAACAAGCAGGAAATGGAAAGAAAATGAAAAATAGCGTTGAGGGGGAATGGTGTATTTTGATTGGTTAAAGGCATGGTGGACCAGAAAGGAAACATATCAGGATTATTCAGATTTGGAGGCTTTGTGAAAGATGATTTGCATATGGCTATATGCAAATCAGTCTTGACCCTGTGCCTCATGGAAACAGGGGTGGCAAAGTGAGCTAAAGAATGATGATGGATTCAACCCAGGCCTGTGACAGGGGGTGAGTATTTGAAAAGTTTCCGCACTCCTTCCATCATCTCCTTGTGTTTGCTTTGTTCACCCTAAGTTGGCAGGGTATGCCCAGACGTGGGTCCCTTGCTCACTTTGCCACTGGATTCAAGCTAGCCTGGCTGAAGAGGGCTGTTAGCCCGAAACCGCTCCCAGATGCTTGTTTCCGGTCCAGGGAAGACATGGCTTGGCAGTTTGGGCTGGACTGTTCCCATGAGGCACAGGGTCAAGACTGATTTGCATATAGCTGTGTCTGAACTGGGGTGGCAAAGAGTGCTAAAGAATTTTGATGGATTCAACCTAGATCTGTGACTGGGGGTGAGTGTTTGAAAAGTTTCAGCACTCCGTCCATCATCTACTTGTGTATACTATGAAGTATCACCACATGGTGTAGCTTGACATGTTCAATGGAGATAAAACAATCGTCTTTATATCCAGGGAGAGGTGGCAAAATCACAGTTTGTGTATCTTCACCCCTTCCGTGCTCATGACTGCCCCCGGCTGTCATGAGTCACGGTGGGCGTGTGCGCAAGATGGCCAGGGGCCGTCTGAGGCACGCCCGCGATTTGAATGTTCAGCAAGGTGTTAAAGACCAACGACTGGAACAGGAGCACAGTTCGAAAGGCTGAATTCCTTTTTGATGGCCACCTTCTCTTGAACCAGATCCCCAATTTTCAGAAGCCAGACGGAAACTGAAAGAGCAACTGCAGAAGCAGATGGTTGTGCAGTAGGAGAATGTTTGCATAAGTTAGTGTCACTGAACTCTTTTAGGTCCTATAAGACGGCACGATGTTTATCTAGGTCAAAGGTTGTGGCAGTCGCCACAACGTCTGGACCATCAAGGTCTGGAACTTACATCTTGATGCCAAAAAGATGGGTTCCACCCATCCAGAGATCTTTTAGGGAGGTTATTTAAATCTCATTGAACCCCATATAGGTGGTTCAACCAACCAAGCCCTATACCTAAGCCTCTAGCCGTTAAGGACTGCTTTAAGTCACGGTTCATCCCTGTCTCACCAGCGGCCTGCGCAAATTGAGGCGCCCAAGGTTTCCCGTCTTGCGCACGGACGTGCTACTTGGCACCAGGTGGTCGGCCTGGGGGGGGGGGGGCGGGCATTGGTCATAGCACCCCCTTCTTGGCTGACTCGCATCTGCCCCCTCATCGCACCGCATCATCCTCCCCCCAGCCCGGTCACTGCCTGTCTCCCGTTGGACCACTACACTGCCATGGGACGAACAGATGGAAAGCAACCTAAACTTACCTTCGAAGCCAGGAAATGCACACGAACGCAGGCTGAAATGGAAGGGGAACAGTCCAGCACCCCTGACCAACCCACATCCACGCATGACCTGAAGGCCCTCCATCTCACTATACAGTCCAGCCTGTCTTCTATTGAAACCAAAATGGACACTCTGAATGCCCGCATAGACACCCTAGTGCACAAAAGTGACCAACATGAAGAACGCCTTAAGGAAGCTGAGCTACGTATTTCTGACCTGGATGATGCCTCCACCACCACCATTACCAAAACGTTGGACATGGAGAAGGTCCTGAAATGCATAGCCGCAAAGAATGAGGACTTGGAATCGCGCTCCAGGCGCAATAATCTACGAATCCTGGGAGGACCAGAATCCACCGCCACTGGCAGGATGGAAGTGTACGTAGAACACATGCCCTGGTTAGCTGACCAGCTCAGAAAGCGTTTACTGTCCACCACTATTACCCTGCCATACAGCCATGGAGAACTGACCTAGGCCCCCTCACTAAAATTTCCTGACATGGAATGTGCACGGCCTGGGAGACCCCCGCAAATGTCGACACATCCTCCCTTATCTAGACCGCCACAATGTCCACTGCGCTATGCTTCAGGAAACACATCTTGGCCCACCACACCCACTTCATTTGCGTCCCGCTGGGCGTCCTGTAGATGCTTCTCATCATATTCCTCCTATGCCCGGGGCACAGGTATACTGGTGAAACACACACTCCCCTACACCCCCATCGGGTCTCACACCGACCCGCAAGGCCGCTACATTATCCTTTGGGGTAGATTGGCTGCTCAATCTATAACTTTTGTCTCCTGCTATGGACCAAACACTGACGATCCAGAATTTTTTCGGGTCCTCTGGGGAAAGATACTGTACATTGGCTCCACACATTTGATGTGGGAAAGAGATTTTAATGTTACCCTGGATCCGACCTTAGACTGTTCACACCCACAACCCCATCATTACTCCACGCACATTACACCCACAACCACATTATCGATGACCATGATCTGATTGACGCTTGGCGTGCCCTTCATCCGTAGGTCCGGGAAGGCTCCTGCTTCTCCACTGCCTATTCCTCCTGGTCGCAAATAGACAGTTGGCTTCTCACTAGAGGGTTAACCCCATAGTTGTCGTACACCTCTCACCTCTCCCGCACATACTCAGATCATTCACCGGTGCTTATCACCCTCACACCCACTCACCAAGAATCGTCCTATTTGTCCTGGCGCCTGGCCACACAGGCCCTGTAAGACCCAGTATTCAAGACGGAACTAGAGCAAGAGATAACTGACTTTGTTTCCTTAAACAACAACTCTGTCACACAATATTCCATGGTCTAGGAGTACTTTAATGTCACCATACGCGGAATTTGTATCGCCAAAAGTGGGGGAGTCTTGAGGGATATCGCGCTACACTCCGTAAATTAGAACTGGAGCTCAAGCAAACAGAAACGCAGATACAGGCTGCACCCACCCCTGAGTTGAAGGCGCGCCTGAAAGACCTGCTCACTGACTATCAGGAGACGGCCGAGAGGGAATGTAAGTTCAGAGGGAAATACCACCAAGCATGCCGCTATGGAGAAGGCGAAAGACCAGGCTAAGCGTTCGCATCTTTGATTTGCCCCCCTAGATTTTCCAATACAGTCCTAGAAATCGTTGATGAGGAAGGCCAGCTACACAGAAACACCCCAGATATTGTAGCCGTCTTCAGACGTTTTTATAAAACCCTGTATCGAAACCCTGTACCCACACAATCCATACATTTCACCCCCTTCTTTGAGGACACAGCGATAGTCTGGCTGGGAGACAATCAAAGAGAATTTCTCCTGGTGCACCATGAGGACGAGGAGATCATATCAGCTATAATGCAACTACAATCTGGCAAGGCCCCGGGGCCTGATGGCCTCCCGGCCGAATTCTACAAATCATACCACCATTTACTCATCCCCGTGCTGCGGCATGTCTCAAAGAGGCCCATGAAATGGGCATATTACCTCAGACGACGCGAGAGGCGCTAATAATCTCCCTGCCAAACCGGGCAAGCCGGCCTCTCAGTGCGATTCATACAGACCCCTCTCCCTCATTAATGTCGATGCTAAGATCTTAGCGAAGCTGATTGCAAATCGCATCATCCCCCTCATGACCGCCCTGGTCTTTCCTGACAAATCGGGGTTTGTACCAATCAGAGGCACTTCTCACAACCTGCGCACCCTGTTTGCAGTCCTCCAAGATATTGACCCTGACATGAACGTCTCTCTCAACACCACCAAGGCATTCGATTCCCTAGAATGGGATCATCTTGCTTTTGTCCTGCGTTGTATGGGGTTCCCGCTCCTTTTTTAGCCTGGATTAACCTGCTATACACTGACCTGCGGGCCAGCGTTATGGTCAACAGCGCTCAATCCTCTCCCTTTACAATAGCCAGAGGTACTCGACAAGGGTGCTCTCTTTCGCCCCTCCCTTTTGCCCTGGCTATTGAACCTCTGGCTGCCAAAGTCCGACAATACTTCCGAGACCATGCTCTCATCTATCCAGAGAGACAAATAATAATCTCCTTATTTGTTGACAACCTCATTCTTTATCTTCGTAATCCAGACAAAGTCCCAACCCCATTCTCAGGTTGTTCATTCTCTTTGGTCACCTCTCTGGGGTCAAGGAGGTTGCCGTCGACTTCATTGAAAACTCTCCATCCAGGCCTGGGGGGAACTCTATATCAAGGGCACATTATGCACCAGTGAGGAATTCTTCGGCACTTCACCTCCTACCCAACTTTAACGTTTTTTCTATGTTAGATTGCAACAGGATGTAAGAGCAATTACTCTGAGCTTTCCGAAGGAGCCCCAATTATGTCCCCCCTACACGCCGTTCTGCAGCAAACTACCCCTACACACGTTGTTTCACTACTATATTGCACCATCCAAAGAGACCACACATACAACCCTCCCTCAGCCAAGGGTCGGTGGGAGGAGGAACTGGGCACCCCCTCACTGAGGACCAATGGTCCTTCTGCTGTCGCCAAACTGGAAACATCCCTGCCAGCAGTAGACACAGCAGCAGTATTCACTACAAATGCATTCACCGCCTTTATTACACACCTGCGCACTTGCAACACCTTCACCTTCGCCATAACAACCGCTGTGACCGCTGCAGTAGTGAAGGAGCAGACTTTAGGCACTTAGCTTGGGACTGGCCACCCATATGAAGCTACTGGACGGAGGTGTTGATGGCGCTTGACCAAATGACTGGGCTACATATTCCTGATGACCCCCTAACCACGCTTCTGGGCTACACTGAGACGCTGGTCGCCAAGGTGCGGATCGCCTGCAGGGGAGGAAGAGGGAGAGTGCCCAAATTCAATGATTGGCTGCAAGATCTTATCTATTGTCAAGAACAATTACATGTTTATGCCGAGCTCTTACCGCCTTCTTCCTATCCACATGATATATGGCTCCCCTTCAAACCTATCTTCTGGAGCAAACCACCGCCGCAGACTCAGCCGCTGAACCTCGCATTAGCGGCGATGGGATACATGACAGAGATGTGATCTGATGCATGTGGGATTTCACTTAGGCCAGGGTACAACTTCCAAAGAGGCGACAGAGTATAGGGTAAAATCACTTATGAGCTCAACCGTTAGCTTACGTCATTATGAATGGGCATCTTCTACTTTTAAATATGCTTAAGTGATAATGTTGTTTTTTCTCATTTGTTTTTTGATCAAAATGCTTATGACCCTTTAATGCTACTTGCCGAACTTGTCCCACCTGAAGTGGCCGGCCCATTGTGGTTGTAGGCGGCTTGCTGTGTACATTTCCCCGCCTATATTGCTATGCAGAACACTACTTTGCGTTGCTGGCCCACCCAGGGATGTAGGCACCATGCTGTGGTCAACAACTCTCGCCTTCAATAAAGGTTTTTGAAAGAAATAATAATAAGAAGAAAGATCAGGTTTCAGAACCGGAAAAAGAGGATTGTTCATTCAAGAGACCCAGGGTTCAGTTTCTCCCTGGTATTCCAGGGAAAGAATTTCCTTAACAGGTGCTTTAGTATCCCGTTTAATTGGATACTGTTGTTGTACCTGAGGTGTGGACTGTATTGGAATAATGTAGTAAGGAAAATCCCTATCCCAACCTGTATGGTTATGAGTAAGTGCAGGGAGGGGCCAAAGCATGGGCCCATTCAGAAGCATAAGCATGTTTAACTGTGTCTGGTACAAGGTGTGAAAAAGAATGGAGAATGACATCCTCTCCCTGGGTGCATGCAAGAAGAAAGGTGGGGGCCAGTTGAGCTCCGCCAAGAGTATGTCATAAGACGTAGTTAGATTGTCCCAGGTGCGTTTAACATCACCCTCAATTTGTATATCTAAATTATATAATCTGTCAGGGGGAGCTAAGCGGATATCCGTGGTTTCAACAGTAATAAATGTTTCAGTTGCTTTCACTACCAGAAATAGGCAGAGATTCTGGTGCACAATGGTGACCTCTGCCACGCTGTCTAGTAGAGTCACCGCCCAACTCCTGTTCAGGAGTAGGGTTCTCACCGTCTGTGGCATATTTTGCAGTTAACGTCTCAGGTCGGGTGGTGTACAGGATTTAATAAACTTCAACTGTTGGAGCAGCTACTTGCGTGGAGTGCCTTTCATCACAGCATCCCAGGTGCTCCTTTTATCTCAGGAATACAGGTGGCCCGTGTGCTCAGTGATTATGCACACTTGAGCCTGGCTCCAACTCTGAGACACCGGAGGAGATAAGAAATAACCAATCTAAGATGCGGGGGTAGCGGGCATACAGAAACTTGGGAGGAGTTTAGAGGTATGAATGCTGCATTAAAATGCAAACAGCTACTGGTGCCGAAGCTGAACACAGGCAAGCAGTAACATGAGCAGGAAACAAATAAAAAAAGAGTCCCTCAGATTAACAGATAAACAACCAAAGCGTAAAGATACAGTACTTCGTCCCTGCTCCATGGGAGGAAATAAAAAACGAAAAGGAAGAACTGACCACTAGCAAGCAAAGATTTTAAAAGACACTGAAACAAACAAATGGAAAGTAGTTGGTGGGCTGTAAGCGCACAAAGAATTATATACTAAAGTATAAACAACAGGTCTCGAAAGCTCGACCTAAAAAAAATGTTGCTCTAATAATGGAAAGAGCCACATCTATGAGTGCAGCTTGAAAGTTGTACCTGTGTGAATGCAATGTAAGAGATGAGGTGGATGACTGCAGGTTGAGTGCTGGTGGCATTGGTGTAACATTAGCCCCTGCGCTGAGAGGGGCCCCAAGCTCTAGAAGGCACCGCTCTAGCACTGTACACGGGCAGTAGGCCCCTGTCCTGAGAACTCCTTACTGGATTGGAGGTGGGGCCCTCCATGTACTTTGCAGGGGGGGGCTCATGCTTCGTTATGCCAGTGGGTAGTGTACCTGTGTGAGCGTAGGGGGAGGAATGTGCATGTATGAGTAGAGGGTGAGCGTTTTACCACTGTTAGTGTAGGGTAAGCAGTGCACCTGTGTGAATGCAGGGTGATTAATGTGAATGCACAGTGAGAGATGTACCTATCTGAGTGCAGGGGTGCCATGTAAGTGGAGGGTGAGTCTGTGTGAGTGCAGTGTGAGGGGTATGCTTGTGTGTGTTCAGATTGAATGGTGTGCATTTTGAAGAGCTATGTGGCTGTGTGAGTGGATTGGGAGGGGCGTGTCTGTAGTAGTGCAGGGTGAAAGGTGTGCCTATGTGAGTGCAGCAGGATGGTGTGCCCCATGTCAGTACAGGGAGAATGGTGTTCATGCGTGAGTGCAGGGTGAGAGGAATAGCTGTGTGAGTGTGGGGGAAAATGTGTGCTTGTGTGAGTGTAGGGGTGCATCCGTATGAGTGGAGTGCCTGTGTGACTGAAAGGTGAGTGATGCACCTGTGTGAGTGTAGGGTGAGTGGTGTCAGTGCCAGGGTTGCCCGGTGAGTGTAGAATTACATTTGTGCCTTTGTGAGTGCTGGGTGAGAGGGTTTCTTAGGTGAGTGCTGCTTCACAGTTGTGTTTGTGTGAGTGCAGAGTGAATGGTAGGCCTGTGTGTGTGCACAGGTATCTCTGTATGCGTACAGGTTAACAGGTGTGCACATGCACATGAAGGGTGAGTCCTGAGAGTCTGAGCGCAATGCGAATGGTGTAACTGGTGGAGAGCATCGTAGCTGTGTGAGTGCAGGGGCAGTAGTGTGCCAGGGTGAGTGCAGGGGGATGGGTGTATCTATTTGAGTGCAGAGTGAGGGGTTTTCCCAAGTCAGTGCAGGGTAAATGGTCCAGGTGTGTGTGTGTGTGTGTGTGTGTGTGTGTATGCAGGCGTGCGTGCAGGATGACTTGTGTGTCCTTGTGAGTGTTGAAGGGTGTGGCCCTTTGAGTATAGGGTGAGTAGAGTAAAGTGTGGCAGTATGAATACAGATCGAGGGAGTTCTAATATGAGTTCAGGGAGAGGGGTATGCCAGTGTGACTGCAGGATGAGAGGTGTGCTGATGAGTGTGAGGTGTGCCTATGTGAGTGGTGTGGCTGTCTGAGTGAATGGTGAAAGGGTAGCCATTTGACTCTAGGGTGAGCATTGTGAGTGCAGGGTGTGAGATGTGAGTGCAGTGTGATAGCAGTGTGCAGTGTATGCAGGGTAAGCAGTGTGCCCATGTGAATTCAGTGAGGGTTGTACTTCTGTGTGTGCAGGGGAGGTGTGCCCTGTGAGTGCAGGGTAAGTGATGTGAGTGCATCGTGATGAACTCAAGAGAGGGTAGGGTAAGTGGTGAGTTCATTCAATGTTTCTGAGTGTAAGCTGGGTTATGAGGGGTGTGCCTGTGTGAGTGAAGGGTGAGTGGTGTGCCTGTGTGAGTGAAGGGTGAGTGGTATTCCGTTGTGAACGTGGGGAGAGTGGTATGTCTGTGTGAAAGCAGGTTGAGCAGTATGCCAGGAAGAGTGCAGAACATAAAAGCCAGACCTATTAGCATTGCCAATGCTTTTAAAAATGTTATAGTAGGTATTGTATTGTAACATATACAACTCCAAAAATAAGCCCTTCCCATTACAAATATCATTTTATGACTTAAGAGCATCTCTAACATGATATACTCTGCATAGGTCAGCATTGTGTGCACAGGGTCTGGTTGAAACTAATTTTAAAAAATGGCAATCTGTTGTGGAATTTGGGGTGGTGGGAACCAAAATTCAGTTGGTGGAATAAGGATACCAGATTAGGGCATATTAGCAAGGAATAGCAATATTTATTGCAAAATGCGCTTAGCGCATTTATTTTTATCGCTGCCTATCGCTGGATATGTTAGCGGAGAAGACATGCTATTAGCAACGTTTTTCTACATTGTGCTAAAATATCCAGCGATAGCGGCGAAATGCGTGAATATCGCCAGAAATCCAGCGATATTCACGCATTAACGTCAATGGGGACTTAACCTGACAATCCACCTCCCATTGGATAAACAGGTAAGTCATGTTTTTAGCATGCGTTAGATTATAGCGATAATCGCACTTACCGTGATTTTTTAAATCGCTTTGCCTGCCTTGCTAATAGGTGATAGCTGTGTTAGCGACTGCTTTCAGTCGCTAACAGTTTGGGTACGCCCACTTTGCATGTCATTAGCGATAAATATCGCTGACATGCAAAGCGGGCCCCAAACCGGTCGCTATCGCCTAAAACCTAACAGCGACAAAAAAATCTCCAATTTAGCAGCAAAACGTGCTGCTAAAGCGGCGATATGGCCCTTGCTAATATGCCCCAGAGTTCCTCCCGAGCCTTAGTTCCAAACAAATCACTTACTACCAAAAGCGGGGAAGGGAGCAGCCCCCATTTAATGGTTTTTCCCCTTCTAGAAAACAGAGTGGTTATTCAGGTACCCCATCTTGAATGGTGCAAGGGAATCTATTAGGTAATGTTTGGGGTTGTGGTGCCATCAGGTGATGTTCAACCTATTCTAGGCATGAAATGACTAAACAAGTACATTCTAGCAGTAAGGTTAAAAATATTCTCTTCAAGCAACCATCCCTACCCCCTGTGCCAATTCAGCTGCCATCCCAAAGGTTATCCAGTTTGCAGTGGGCAGCGATCATTATCAGTTCAATGTCATGCTTTTCGGATTGCCCTCAGCTCTAAGAATCGTCACTAAGGTACGGCCTCCACTAGTTCCTCCTTCACAGGTACAGAGAACCCATTTCTTTGTTTATTTAGATGACAGGTACATTTAAGCTTCATCTGTTCTTAAGGTGCAGAAGAATAGATCCACTGTGTGTGGACTCAAAAGAATTTCAGATTCCTAGAGAAATTGAAAAAAATCACATCTCATTCCGGCCTAAGTAAAGGTGCTCATAAGGGGCAAAATTCCACACAGATCCGGGGAGGGTGTTCCACGCATGTGATGGAATAGTCACTCTTCAGTGTCATTTAGTGACTTTCCTAGCCTAGGAGTCAGATCCTGAAAAGGACTGGCACCAGATCCAGGATTTCTTGTCAGTTACACCAGCAGTGGTCCCATCTCCATCTCAGACCACTGGAGTATCACCTGCTGTCTCACTGGGATCCCAACCGAACTAATCTGGAGATTTTAGTTCCTGCCTCTCAGAGCATCCAAAAGGAACTAACTTGGTGGCCTGATGAGGGGCGTGTCCCTGGACCCTCCTCTTTCCAAAATGAGACCACGGACACTAGTACAATTGGTTCAAGGTCAACGTTCCTGGTTGGAAGCAACCCATTCATCCAACTTGAGAGAATTGTTTCTAGACTGCCTGAGCATTTGCCCCTCACATGGTGGTTCACACAGTACTCCTCCTTTGAGACAATGAGGCGGTTTGCTCATATATAAATCGTCAAAGCGGGACATGCTGTTGAACCATGGCAAAGGTATCTCACCCTCTGAGGTTATGGGAGGAAGCCAAACTAGTAGCCTCAAAGGGCTGTTACACAGCAGAGTCAGGGAATTTCCCAAAGGATAATCTAAGCAGAGTGTTCCTTTCCCGTTAGCATTTCATCTCAATTCATGTCTATTTCAGAACTTGACTTTCCAGGTAGTGGTTCCAAGGCTAGACCTGTTTGCATCCCAGGGAGATGCTTTTCTTCCCCGAATTTGCACCAGATAAACATGCCAAATGGTGTGGAGGACAGACGCCCTTTCCTTTGGGTGGACCTCAAGTTTCCTATTTGGTATTTCGTCTGATTTCTCTCCTCTCCACGATACTTTTCAGCAGGAGATGACTCAGGCCACTGTAATACCCCTTTTTGCCATAGTTTTTCTTGCTAAACAAGTCCTCCTTCATCTTCTATTGTCCTCAGGTGTGTTACGTTGGCCAGTTCAAAGTCTAGCGGTTTGGAGGTTGAGTGGTTGATTCTGCAACAGTTGAATTGTTCCACGGATGTAGTGGAATATACACGACAAGGTTGCAGATTGTGGACCTTCCAGTGGCGGCTGCTACAGAATGGTATGGTGAGGTAGGATGGGGGCAAGGAATGAAAAAAATATAAATCACTTACCTGCCGCCTCTCCTCATCTCTTCTGGCACCCAGTCTGAAGCAGGAAGCACACTGGCTCCCCTAAGCTAAACACGATGCTGCTGTCCCCATGACAGCAGCGGTGTGATTGGTCTGAGCTCCGTGGTTCGGCACTCAGACGGGGGCTATGAGCCTGTGCATGTTCTCCACCCATGCTGTGCAATACAGTCAGGTGGAGAATATGAAAAGTGCACAACTGTTTGGCTGGCCCAAGATGGCCGGCCAAACCATCATCCGCACTTGGAGACTGCCCATCACTCCTCCCCCTGCTCTGCACAGCCCAGCCCCACCCCACACCTAGGACTGAGCATATACAGAAAAATAAAACAATATTAACATTGCGTTATTATCATTTTATTTTCCTTTTTTAACTGCTCAGAGAGCTGCGGGGGGGCGCTCCTCCACCTTTGCGGAGAAGCCCACAATCCTACCTTCAATTCCTATGATAGATATTGGAAGAATTTAGAGCTGTTTGGTCTGCCCGAGGGTTTGATATTGTTTTCTGTGATCCCTTCAAAATATTAGAATTTTTAATCGAGGGGTTTTGGAAAGCTGTATCAGGTTCTGCCCTTAGGGTCCAGGGGACCGCTATTAGAACTGTGGGACCTCAATGCTATTCTGTAATGGAAGAGAAAACTCTGTTTGTAAAACGTCTTCATAGTTATCAACATTGTAAGCCAACATTCCACTCACCAGTACCTATTCTGGATCTTCCTTCAGTTTTATGAAGCCAGCATGGCCCCCTTTTGAACCAATAGATGTTGGGGCTTGTCCATTCTTATTTATTGAGAAATGACTTTACAGTTCTGGGAGATTTTAACTACCATCTGAAAAATCAATCTAATGCCGAAACTGAACTCCAGGTCTGGTCCAGATTGTGGAAGGACCTACGCATACTGCCGGCCATCTGTTGGATGGAATCTTTATTAATAATTCCAACATCAGTTTCTCTTTTACCCTACCACTTACATGGACAGATCATTTCGCAGTAGTGTGGGATCTCAGATGCACCTATATTTCTCCCATCAGGACACTGAAACCCCACATAACAACTCAGGTGTGGAACAAAATCCAAGCCTCTGATCTCGACTCCCTACTGTCTCACTTTCTTAATATGAAGGAACCTATTTGTGATCAGATGGCAGAGCACTATCACAACTGGCTTCTCTCAGCCTTAAACGCCGTCACTACGGCTAGAAGATCAAAAACGAATTACAGAAAGCATTCTCAGCCTGGGGTCAGTCGGTAGTGGGTGTACCTGCCGGGCGGTGATGTGGGGAGGGGGAGGGGCAGGATGGGGGTAGTAATATATGGATTACCGAGCTTTACAGGTAAGTAAACATATAAATAAATAAAACAAATTTCGTTGCGCACACTGCATCGCATTTGGGGATGCATTGCAGGCAACGAAATTCGTTTTATTTATTTATATGTTTACTTACCTGTAAAGCTCTGTAATCCATGGATTACTACCCCCCACCCTGCCTCTCCCCCTCCCCACGTCACCGTCCGGCAGGTACACCCACTACCGAACGCGGCTGCCTGGGGTTACTGACTCACTCAAAGCAACTAAGCAAGAATGCCAGAGACAAGAACACAAATGGCGATCTAAATATTGCAGTGAGGAGAGAGTGAAATATAAAAAGTATCTTATAAGTTATCAAGAATCAATTCTCAATGCTAAAACTGATTACTATACAGCACACATAAAGTCAGCTTCTAATGCCCCTAAATCCCTCTTTCAAATAATAAAAAAACTGACAGACCCGAAGGGAGCTGATACAGCCACCACTAATCCAGAGTTCTGCAACTCTCTAGCCAGGACTTTTCAGGCGAAAGTCCTAGAGATTTTTAACAATTTTAACAATTGTGGTACATCGATGTCATACACTTACCCAATTGCTGAGCCAGCGAGTTTTGGGCACTTTCCTGTTCCTTCTCCAGCACAGATTGCTGAACTCATACCTTTGATCAAGGCAGGTTCCCCCAACAACCTGTGTCCACCCAGGGTGATTCACCTGGTCCCTGAAGTTATATCACAAAACCTGGCAGTTATCTTTTCCATCATGTTTAAAACTGGCATTTTTCCTTCCATCTGGAAAGCTGCGTCAGTACGTCCTCTTTTAAAGAAACCCACTCTTGATCCGCTTAATCCCAATAATTATCGCCCTATTGCACAGCTTCCCTTTCCGGCTAAGTTAGCAGAGAAAATTATGAACATCTAACTTTCCTACTACTTGGAGGTTAATCATCTTTTAGAGGATACGCAGTTCAGCTTCATAGAAAATCACAGCACTGAATCTGCGCTGCTCACAGCCACTGAGAAAATAAGATCATCCATTGATAAGGGAGGATTGCAGTGCTGATTTTGCTTGATCTTTCAGCGGCCTTCGATGTGGTCAATCATAAAGTACTTGTTGACCGTCTGCAGAATCTGGGTTTCTGTGATTCAGCACTGGTGTTGATCAAATTCTTTCTATCAGGACACCAACAAGTGGTGTCAAGTGAGATTTTCAATTCGCAAGCCTTCTGTTTGCCTTGTGGGGTACCTCAGGGTTCTTCCCTATCCCCAACTCTATTTAATCCTTACGTCACTCCACTTGCCGCTCTGATCAGATCTTTTGGGCTCTCCTTGGCATCGTATGTCGATGATACTCAAATTATTGTATTAGTGACTAAAGGTGAAAATGGTGCTGGTGACACGTTCAATAAATGTATGAGTGCAGTGAACAGCTGGATGGCCAGCAATTGCTTAAAGCTGAACTCCACGAAAACCGAGGTCATTCAATTTGGCAAAAATCCAGCAATTTGGTCCACCAGCTGGTGGCCGTCAGATCTGAGTTTAGCACCTACACCAACCTCCAAGGTAAAAAGCGTGGGGTTTATGCTGGATAGTGATTTTAATTTTCAAAATCAAATTGACCTAATTACCTCCTCCTCCTTCCACTGGCTCAGAACCATTAAGAAAATTGAGAAATTCCTGCCGGCTGACTCACTGAAAGCGGTTGTCATAGCCTTAGAACTCTTGCGACTAGACTATTGCAATTGTCTATATACCAGCCTCTCCAAAGGCTCACTTAGAAAACTTCAGACCATCCAAAATGCTGCTGCTCGGTTTCTTCTTAAAATCCCCAAATTTCAATCGACCAGGGCCCGTATCAGACAATTACACTGGCTTCTGGTCCACCACCGCATTACCTTAAAGGCTCTCTGTTTAGCGTACAAGTCAATCTATGAAAAAGCACCTGCCTACTTGAAGGCAAATTTGGTATGATACATGCCCAGCAGAAATCTTCGGTCGAGCTCAGCGAACATGCTGAGGGTCGCTCCCTACAAGCGGGTCTCTTGGGGAGGCAGAACCTTTTTTAGAACCATGGCTCTATTGTGGAACCATCTGCCTTCAGAATTGAAAGTAGCACCCACGCTCCTGGCGTTTAGGAAGAACCTTAAAACTTGGTTATTCAACCAATGATCCCCTAGGACCTGGCCCTCGTTTTCTCTCTTCAGATCTTCTCAGCGGGAAACAGCGTTTACAAGGCTGCCATTAGATCACGTTCCTATTACAACGTGGCCGTTACAACGACCACGTTGTTAGAACGTGATGCATTTATATCGCAAATCATTAAATTGACTTGCTGTAAGAGGCGCTCTAACCTAAGGAATAGTAAGTATAATTTACTATTCCAACACCTTCCCTACTGTTGTGCAGGCTGGAGTTGGAATAGTAAATTATACTATTTCTAAGTCCAGCGCACCCCCTACAGCAAGTCGATCTAATGACTTGCGATGTAAAGGTATCGCGTTCTAACAACGCGGTCATTGTAACGACCACGTTGTAATAGAACGTGATGTAATAGCATGTGATGTAACATGCTATATTCCTTCTAAGCGCCAAGACGCCTCCGGGTGTTTGTGCGCTTTATAATATATTTAATTCATTTATTCATTCTTATCTGCCAAGGTACTGTTTATACTGGCAATAAGATGGGCTAGCATTTAGGAGAATTATAAGCATTGCTTATTGATTAACCATATCTCACATTTTTCTCAAACAAAGTAGTTTTAAGAGTAGATGCAGGATTCCACCCTAAGATTAGCTCTCATTTTCATTTAGAATAAGAAATGATTCTCCCTGTTTTCTTTCAGAACCTGACCTCTCCGGAAGAAGTTGACTGGAATTCTTAAGATGGAAATCAAGCTATTCCTCATTTGTTACTTTTGGCGCAAAGTTCTTAAACCTTCCACATCTACCATAATTGGTGGGCGATGATGGTCATTTCCAAAGTGTTTGAGTTAGTGAATTTCTTGATTTCCTGTGGATCTTTAGTAAGTCTACTACAGGAGTAGTAACCTCATAGATGGAAGCAAGGGGAGTTCCTTTGTCAAGGAATTATAAGGCAGACACCCCGCCTACTTCTGCAACTTTTGTTCAGCATTTTCAGTTAAATGTATTCCTATGAGAGACAGACACATTTAATAAGTGTGTCTAATCTAAGGCAGATATACATATCATTTATATTACCCTTTAAAAAAAATAAAAGTTTGGTGTGGCATATCATGATTTATGTGTCAACTTCATTTTCTGGGATGGTAAGCAGAGGATAGTTTGGCTTGGCATATCCTCACATGGTTAGGCCTGGAACGAGAAAATGTGGGGCTAATACTTTGTTACATTTCAGTATTCTTCATTACTCAAGATCTGGATTCTCCTTGGAACATAGTTCATTCTCATCGCCACCTCCTGTAGGACCATTCTGTCGCCATCTGTTTTGCGCTTAGTATTACAAGAAGGGGCTTGGTCTTGCTACACGGGGGCACAGAGACGCTCCGACAGCGCGGAGTCAACACCTTACCTGCCGCATTGCTCCTGGGCTCCACACGCTGTTGGTCTCCCCTGACGCCGTCCCCATCATCGTTGTACGGCCGCTGCAGGGGGAGACTACAGCTCCCAGACATCCATACAGCACCGCCCACTTCCGCCCTGCAACGCGCCCGGAGGCGCTTAAACATCGGACGCTCCCTCGGTGGAGCGGGGGCCTGGTCTTGCTACACGGGGGCACAGAGACGCTCCGACAGCGCGGAGTCAACACCTTACCTGCCGCATTGCTCCTGGGCTCCACACGCTGTTGGTCTCCCCTGCCGCCGTCCCCATCATCGTTGTACGGCCGCTGCAGGGGGAGACTACAGCTCCCAGACATCCCTACAGCACCGCCCACTTCCGCCCTGCAACGCGCCCGGAGGCGCTTAAACATCGGACGCTCCCACCGCGTCGCGGACGCGCGCGGGCGGTGCCGGGCGAAGCCCGGGCAAAGGGCGGGCAGTCTGTGGCAGTCGAGTGCAGGAAGAGGCAGGGCAGGGCCACCCCCCTGACATCCACTCATGGGTAAGCGCAAGAACATTGTTACTTTGGAGGAGGGGGGTAAGAGGGCCAAGGTGCCGAGACACTCCGAGACGATTATTTCCTATCTCTCCTCGGCAATGGGGGTGTTAACTAAGGAAATAGCGAGTGCCGAATATGAACTGGGTCTGTCGTCCTCTCCACCATCTACGGTGGTACAACTTACTGACTGCGACAGAGGGCCTGTCATCCCCCTAGAACCCGAGGTGGTTGTTGCGAACAATAAATCCGCGGTGGTATTATCGGATTGCCCCCCATCTGCTATTACCTTAATACCGCCACCAACTCAGAGGGACCTGACCATGGGCCACGGTCCCAAAAGGAACTCTGTAAAGAGCAAGAAAGCGGCGGCCAGTGCGAATTCGCACGCTGGGACTGACCTAAGTATGGGTGAACAGTTGGAGGTGCTATTTTGTGCTAGGATCGAGCCTCTAATAGCAGATATTGCTAAAGACATAGTGGATACATTGAACACTTGCCTTTCTGGTCTTTTGAAGAAATGCACTTTAATTGATAACATTGTTAAGGATCTTTCATCTGTGCCGGTCTTACCTAAAGGTGACAATGTCGCTTCTGGTATTAACACTGCTATTGATATGTCAAAAAGTACCCCGGATCTTCATCCGCTCCTCACTAGGGAGAACATCGTGTCTGATGGGGCACGGATCACTAATTTACTCAATACTGCCCCCCATATAGGGAGCCCCTTAGTGGGGAATACAGGGGCCAATACCAATACCTGTCCAAACAAATCTACTCCCAATTGGCAGGCCATGGGAAGCAAGCTGAAATTAAATCTACCCCCGGAGGCAGCTCCATTAGTAGCTATTTTTATCGGTGTACCCACTCTAGTAGAGGGAACGGTGGAAACTGCTACTGACCTATTAAGAAAGGCCAGGTCCTGGTGTGCGGAAGCTAGCAGTGGTGGGACCCATATAGCAGATAGGGTCATATTTGCCAACAGGGTGGGTTGGATTGGGAAACGTCCCAAGATAGTACAGGGGGACTGTGTAGTAGTTAATTTTGATTGCCCGGATCAGGCCAACAAACTTTTTTGGGATGGTTCCGACATAGAGGGTGCTGTTCTTATGAGACCAGTCCCCCCTGGGGTTTTTTACCCACCCCCCACCACACATTTTTGCATTGACTATCCAGGGTTAGTTAGCAGAAGCCGGATTTCAGTTGGAGCTGGGGCCTAGGAACACAGACTGCCTCAACTTTGCAGCCGACACACACTCGTAAGGAAGGAGGAGGGGTAGTAGTGAGTAACCGTTTCTCGCCCCTTTCCAACATCGAAGAAATTGATTGACAACCACCCCCACCCCAGTCAGCTACTCAGGAGATTCATAACCCAGGTGAAGCAATAGTCTGATAACATGGAATGTAGCTGGGATTAGATCTAAGAGGGCTGATCCGCCGTGGATCGAGTTTGTAAGTAGCCACGATATTATAGCATGTCAAGAAACGTGGGATACATCTCCCAATTTCTGGCTAGATGGCTACTCATCTTATTCTATTCCGGCCACTCCTAGTCCCGCTGGTAGGGCAAAGGATGGTCTCGCCTTTTTGTTTTCTCTTAATCTCAAGGGCACTTTCAAGAAGGTTCACAGTAGCTCACCGAACATTCTAATTGTCGAATGGACTGCCCTACCCAGTAGTAAAACTCTTTTGACTAACTTTTATGATTCTTGGGATAAGGATAGGGGAAATGATCATTTAGTTGATTTGCAACAATGTATTACTATGTACAGTCAAATGAATTACACTAATTTCGAGTTAATTTTACTAGGAGATTTTAACGTAAACTCTTGCAGTGAATTGTGTTTTCTGGGCGAAGAGGAGAGTCAAATGGGCATAGGGACACCCCACTTCGAGCATACTAAGGCAGGGGAGGCGCTTGAGGAACTCCTTGCTAGTTGGAACATATATGAACCCTGCATCAGCGAGGGAGGGGCCAGAACCATTACATATAATGGTACTAGTCCTGGCTCCATCTTAGACTATATCCTCATGACCTCAGGTTTACTACACAGAGTGTTGTCCTATAAAGCCTTAGATTCAATCCATAGCGACCACAACCCGGTCCAGTTATTTATGCACTGGGGAGTCCACAGGGAAGATAACCCCAGTCCCTCGGCCATTGGTCATACCTTACGCCCTGTGGACCAAGGGAGAAGGGTTAAATGGGCAAAAGTGGTTCCTGGAGACTTTATGGACAAGTTATTGCCCACGATTGAGGGACATATGGCTATCTGTCAGGACCAACAGGCTACGGCCCATGAGGTCATGGAGGCCTTTGAAATTATATGCTCCCATGTTGCTGGAGTTTTAACGGCTAAACCTCTACAGGGGGGGGACTAAACAGCATCGCTGGTTCGATGCCAAGTGCTCCAAAGCCCATTAGGCACTAATGACAGCTTTAAAATCAACCCAGAGAGATAGGGCAGCGGTGACCAGTTTAAGAAAGGAGTATAAGGCCACTGTATATGGGAGGAAAAATGATATTAAAAAGAAGGCCTGGGAAGATCTACTTTCCTGCGAGGTTCTGCACGATAGCTCACAGTTTTGGGCCATAGTTAACCACCCATTTTTTGCAGAGGGGGATAACACAGTTACAGAATGTGTCATCCCAGATGATAAATGGGTGAGGCATTTTGGGGAGGTTTATGGTAATGGAGAAACTGTAGCCCCTGAGAATTTGTGGGTGAAGGGTGAGTGTGCTCCCTTGTCCTTTTCCGTTGAGGATGTGGAGAGAGCAATTGTGGAGACTTCCAAGAAGAAGGCACCAGGGCCGGATGGCGTCCCTGCTGACATTTACAGACATTCTCCAAAACTCTGGTCGGGGGTTCTAACAAATGTCTTTGTAGCCGCAAATGGTAAAGTCTTTCCCAGTACTCGGTCCAACTCTATCATCGTGCCAATCTTTTAAAAAGGCCAGCGGGATGACCCAGGGTGTTACAGGCCAATTTCCCTTTTAGACTCTGCAATTAAGATCTTAGGCAGAGTCCTATTATACAAACTTAGAGATAACATCGAAAGGTGTGGGGGCCTAACAAACACTCAATACGGCTTTAGAGAAAAGAGGGGCACAGTGGACCAGTGTTCCAATCTGCACTTGATAATATCTAAGTACACAGTTGCCAAGGAGGGGTCCTTGTTCCTAGCTTTCATGGACCTCTCCTCGGCTTTTGACTTAGTGAACAGGTCAAAACTGTGGGAAGTTCTAGTGCAGATGGGGGTGGACAAACCACTTGTGTATTTTTTGGCTTCTTTACATCAGGAACTATTCGCCCAAGTGAGGGTCACGAAGGAGGGGAGATGTACAAGTCACTTCAAATCGCTAAGAGGAGTGCGTCAGGGTTGCATCCTGGCCCCCCTCCTTTTTACCATCTACATAAATGGCCTGTGTAAACATCTAGAGGCTATGGAGGGAGACGTTCCGCATGTAGGAGAAGCAAAGATCCCGGCTCTCCTATACGCGGACGATGCTGTCCTAATAGCACGCACAGGGGTGGGTCTCCAGCGTTTGCTTGATTCTTTTGGTACCTTTATGGACCAGCTGGACCTAAAGATCAACGCAAACAAGTCACATACCATGGTGGTGGGCCGACACAGAAATAAGAGGAAAATCATATCCTTTTTCTGCAAGGGAGAGGCTGTGTCTAGGGTGGAAGTTTTTCCCTATTTGGGAGTTAATTTCGACGAGAAGGGAATGTGGGGTCCACAAATAAAGGCTAAAAGCCTAACACTGGTGAGAGCGACCTCAGCCTTACTGAGCTTTTCAAAAAGACTGGGGGCCAGGCCCATGGATGCTCTTTTAAAAATCTATGATTCTAAATGTATTTCCATAGTCATGTATGGTTCCCCATTATGGGGGTATGTGCCACAAGAACTGATACAAAAAGCGGAAAATAAATTCTTGAGACGCCTGCTATCCACCCCCCAGTCCACACCAACATTTTCAATCCATGGGGAGGTGGGACTAGACTATGTAACTGATAGAATCAGAATGGCCCCTTATTATTCTGGCTAAAGACATGGCTTAATGATGAGTTAACACTTAATCACTCCATCCTGACAGATGTTATGTCATTAGACCATGCAATGAAAATACCCTGGCTAGAATATGTAAGACATACTTTTGTACGGTTAGGATGTCCGGATTTAGATAATGTTCCATCCAGCATTAGGCGAGAGGATGTGATCTGGACTAAAAAGAATTTTATGGCTGTGGCAAGAATAGCTCGGGAAGAGCAGGAACTGATGAAACCAACGGTCAGACAACATTATTTGTTATTAAGTTCGCCTTTCCTCGAGGCTTACCTCAGAATTGTAACTAAGCCCTTTCATAGATTTCTGTTAATTAAATTTAGATTTAATTTAATTCACTACTCCCTAGGCACTTAACATTCATGGTGCAAGCCGGAAAGCGGCCCTCCATGTAGCTGTGATGAATTCTCTTTGCAGGACTCTATGCATTTTACCATGTTTTGCAGTCTGTACACGGCCCCCAGGAAGAAATATTTGGCACCCCTACTAAGAGAGGCAGGCTTTATCCAGGTTAGGCCTGCCTTAGTTTATTTACAGTCTTTAGGTAGTATCCGTGTCATCTTTTGTGTGGCCAGTTTCTTAGTGGCGGCTTATAGAATTAAATAAAAAAAAAGCCCACTGAGGGATTTTGTCCAGTTTAAGTGTGCAATAACATCGAAATATCTATAAAGTGTTCAGGTTTGCATTTGTCTAAAATACGCACTAATAATGAATTTGCAAGATTGTGTATATGTATGAAATAAGTGTCCTTTTAATTGTATATAAATGTTTTATTGCTTTTATGATTTTAACGAATCGAATAAAGTGCATTTGACTGACTGACTGACTGACTACAAGATGTCTCCGGGAATGGGTGGTGTACTGGTGCCTATGGGAGGAGCATAAGACATAAAGAGGGAAATAGGACTAGAGGTCCTAAGGATATTCATTAGCAAAAATCTTTCTTAAATTTTAGTATGAAGGTGCCGGTCTCAGAGGTGAAGACTCAACCTCCCATGGTTAGGAATGCAACAAGGAGGATTCAGATTCCGAATAATGAAGACTATTGTTAAGTAATCTGAGGAAGATCGTACAGTGCTTTAAATGGGCAGGAACACTTGGGAACCAATTACTTACACTTCTTCAAACTGAAAAGCAGGTAGGGTGCAATGATTTTAATGGGAGAGTACCAACACTTTTAAGATTCAGCCAGTCCTATGGGAGAGGGAGTACCTGTACTTTTATATTTACATTGCAATTGAGTGGGCGATTGACATGAGGAAGGGGGATAGGGCATGCGGACAGGTCTCTTCACACTCCAGCATGGGGTAGAAGCAGCATGGTGGCAAAAAACAAATCAGCAGCAGTTTCCCTTATGAGTTTCCAATTGCTTTACTGATTTGTTTTTACGTCTGATCTTTATAATTATTTCCTTTGCATGTTTCTAAAATTAGGGGCATATTTATCAAGTTGCTGCATCGCCTTTGCGCCCTCCAAAGAGGTGCAAGGGCGATGCAAAGCCTAAGTTAGATTTATCAAATCATGCAAGGCCACCTTGCGTGGCCCTGTGTGGTGTGATAAATCTAAAGTAACACAATGCAGCGCAAATTCTGCATTGTGTTACTCTCCTCCAGGAGGCGTTTCATGGTTGGAGCGTGGGTGTTTCCAGGCATTCACCCATAAATTCCCAGATTTACCATTAGTCAAAATGATACGCCTCCCCAGCTGAGGCGTAACCAGGCGAAATATATTTATATTTCCTTTTTTTTCCCTCTTTCTCTGTGTACTGCATTCTGAGCACATATAGAAAGAGGAAAATGCCTCAGAGGATTGTTTATACAAACAATCCTGTCTGCAACACAGGCACCCATGCACCATGACGTAAGGGTGCCTGCGTTGGCGCTAGGCAGCAAAAAGGATGCCAGCACAAGGAAAGGGCAGGAATATGCCATGTTATGTCAAATATGGTGCATTCCTGCCCTTTCCCTTTCACGCAGCACAGCAAGGTGACTTGCCGAGCTGAGCTGCGTGAAATATTGATAAATATGCCCCTTAATCTTTATTGTTTTGCTGCAGACACGTCTCCTCGGATGTAGGAGTACAACCATTGCTCTGAGCTGTTGTCTGCATTCAATGGCAAACGCCCAAATACAGTGATTACAATTAGGTGTTTGCCATTGACTTTGGCTAACCTGTATTCTGGCTAACCTGGAATTTAGACAGCAACCCAAACATCACTTACAGTGCAGTGAGGTTGGGGGAGTTGCACACAGTTGCCATTTTCATAAGTGGATTTAAATGTTCTCGGGGGATAGAAGAAAACAGAGTTTACCAGGAAGCCCTAGTGTCTGGTGCCACCCAGTGGTGCTATGCTGATAGCACCTGATAATGAATAAACAGGCTAGGTCTACTTTTTAGGTCTCGCATGAGACAGCACGTGCTGTCTCTACGAGACATTTAGTAATTGGCTTTTAAAAGTACCACCAGAGGCTTTTGGTGGCCTAAAGCTTGCATGAGCGTGCACGCGCGCAGCCACCATCTGCCTTTCTGTCATGGCTCATTAAGCCTTCCAGCGCGTGAATCATGCTCCTCCACCCCCTTGCTGTCTGCTCTCACTACCCCCTCCCTTCTCCCCCCTCCCTCCTCCCCCTCCCTCCTCGTTAGCTTGTTATTCCTAACTTCGGAAGCATCTGATGTGAATTCTTCAAGGAGCAATTCACTTCGGACTAAGTCAATGCCACCTCAGACAGTAGACATTTTCTGGTGCTTGTTCCTGTTTTCATTGGTTCAATGGACCCAGCTCATGTTACTGTTGTGGGAACATAGACTGTGAAAGTAACACTGCAACTTGAGTTTCACCTCCTACATCTAGTTTTTAAAGTGGAATTGCCAGATGATGTCCAAATATTTAAGAAGCCTCTAAAGCTTTCGTAATTGTAGCCTTTGTTTGGAAATCCTGGGCAGGACGGGTTTGAGCAGCGTCCTCCTGCATATGAATGTGTAACCAGCTCTTCCCAGTTACCCTTTACCCCTCCCTTATGAGAAGTTTCAAGGTATCGATTGCTATAGCAGGCAGTTGCTGTTTTGCCATCAGTTTAATCCCTTGCAGTGTAACTTCGCTTGTGAAACAGTAACATTTCACAGACTATCTTCCAAGTGCGTAACCTTGAATGGAGCCCCCCGCCACCCTTCTGGATTTGAAACAAGTACCCGGAGGCAACACTCGAGGTTTTGCACATTGACTCTTTAATAATGCAGCGTTCGAGCAACTTCATAATTATGCTGATCTGTAGGGATACGGCACTGCATAAAGGATGTAGGGAATATTGGCTGTGAGTTGCCTTTTTAATGCCTTTTCACTTGCCTACCTTTAATGGTGTGAAATGCACTGGTACCAGCATGCTGCACAGAGGATGGACGCATTCTTTAAGTTGCAGCCCTTTTGCTGGTTCTTATACACACTCACCTAGAACTATTTTCATACACAACAAGCATTGGCATAGCCAATAGGTCTCGTCATTGGGACCTTATAAGTGTTTAACCATGTTATAAGTGTTTAACCATGCAACAGTTAATGTTGTTGCACCAAGGATATTGTGCTGCATAACTAAATACTTATAAGGTCCCAAAAGCGAGACCTATTGGCTATGCCAATGCTTGTTTAAGTTGAGTATACCAGACAGTGCAAGACCTATTGTGAGCTTGCAATGGGCTTACTGCAGTCCACTGCTTACCATTGGTTTGCTTTATTGTCACTCTCATTTACTTGCTTCTTATGCAATGGCTTGTCTTCCTCTTCCTGTGTTTGTCCATCCCTGGAGCACAGCTTCTTTACTAACTTTTTTGTTGGCTGACTCCTTCCATCGCTCACATTTAAGGAGAGAAAAAAAAGGAGGGGTGGTTCCTATGTGATGTAAGTTTCAGGTATCGCCTTAGGAGTAGGTTTATATTATTTAAGTGATGTACTGCTGAGTCAAGGATTGGGATGAATTATTCAATAACAGCTTATTAAATATTGCACAACCATATAGCTTATATACCCCACTAGGGCCTATGTTGCGGTCCTAGTTAATGTCCCTAAATTGAGGAAGGACCAAGAGGAAAACCCCGCAAGCCTTAAATAGAGAATCCTCGACTGGCTATCTGGAAATTGTAACTTTCCAATGGAAGAATCGAATGAGATAATTCTAACACAAAGAGTGAGATGGGTGGGCCCGTTGAGAAAAAAGTTCGAGGGAGACTGTATAATTATACATTTTAGATCCCCCCAATGGGCCCAGAAGATGCTTGCTAATGCCCCACTGCCCTCACCCTGGGAATTTAACACAACTCTGCTCCCCCTAGGTTATTTTTATAGGCACTTAATGGACCCAAACTTTAATTTTAGGAATAATCCCTCATTGTGTCATCAGGACCCAAATCTTAATCTTAGGAATAATTCCTCACCGTGCCATCAGGCTAGGGGCCAGATGTAGGTGGCCAATTACCGGCCGGTAACGGCCGAATTCGGCCGTTACCGACCGGTAATTGGATTTTGAGATGTAGGGGGAAAAAAACAGGCATTTTCGGTAATTTTACTGAATCTGTAAATATACCGGTCGGTAAAATTACCGAGAATGCATTTTCGGTATGTAGGTGCCAAGTTGCACATTGACACGGGGCTTTGAAAATCGGTATTTTACCATGCAATACAATTGCATGGTAAAATACCGATGCAGGTGTACATGCACATCTGTGCATGTACACCTGTGCCATGTGGCACACAAGCCTAAAACAGGGGTGCCAGAGGGTGTCAAAGTGACACCCCCTGCACCCTTGCTAAAATCGGTATTTACCGATTCTGTAATTACAGAATCGGTATTGCCCATTGATTCCTATGGGCTTCACAGCCCATAGGAATCAATAGGAAATACCGATTCGGTATTTCCAGATTCTGTAAATTTCGGTATTTCCACATCTGGAAATACCTACATCTCCCCCCTTCATATTTACCACTTCTTAAATACCGAATCGGTAAAATTTGGTATTTAAGAAGTGGTAAATATGAATTACCTACATCTGGCCCTATATTCCCAATGTACCCATTGCCCCATCCATGCTTTCCCATTCCCCCTCAGTACAATCCAAGAGAGAGGCCCAATTTAAGGTTCAACCAAAATATGCCCCAGAATGAGTTGAGGCATGTATATAACATCCCAACATATAACCGGTTTGAACAAGCCTTCTCAAACCTGGAAGATCAAGATTGACTGAGGAATGAGAAAAGCAATATCAAATCTCAGGAGGCAAATGATAAAAGGGAACATTTAGTATCTACAAAAATCAAAAAAGCTAAGGGAACAGCAGTGCATGACCACATCCCCTCACCTACAGCCACACAAGAGGATGTAAACCCAACAACAATTAAAGCCAAGCCGATCATAGACAAAGGTGTTAGGAGCAAGTTAGCCAGCCCCATTAGTAATTCTGACTAGACAATCCTTAGCTGGAATGTTGCTGGGTTAGAACCAAGATTGTCAGACCCACAATGGGTACAGTTATTGGATGGCAAAGATATTATTATGTTCCAGGAGACATGGGCCACAGAAAACTTACATATAGAGGGCTACCACTGCTTTAGTGTGGCAGCACCCAAACCTGATTTTGGCCGCGCAGTGGGTGGACTACTCATTGGGATTAAAATATTGGCCGGTGGCACTATTAGAGACTTACCAACTGAGAATACGAATGTATAGGTTCTCGAATTCAAGAGACACACTCGGATTTATTTAATAAATTTTCATAATAATGATTTTAACTCTGTTCCCAATAAGAATTTCATAGCGCTCTCTAAGATTTTACGCAATCTGGAACTAAATTCAGACATAGATGAGGAGACAGGGATCCTCATCGGGGGGGATTTCAATGCGAAAATTACAAAGAACCATCGGTCAGGGGAAAAAATTCAATTAGATCAAGCGGAACGAAGGGGTACTGAATTAGAAAACTTGTTAATTGAGCACATTCTTAGTAATGCTTTGGAAGCAGGTCACATGTCTAGTGCTCATTACGCCCCCACATTTAGGGGCAGAGATTGTTTTTCAACCATTGATTTTATTTTTATGTCCCCCCACTTAATAGACTGTATAACAAAGTCCACAGTATTGGAAACATCATTTGGAGACCACAATCCTCTTACAGTTACCCTACATTTAGGGCCAAGCCCTGTATATGCTAATTTAAATGGCGCAAGAGATATCACACCCTCGGGAGACGGCCTGCGATTGAAATGGAGGGGAGTTGATAGCGGGGCTAAACTAGAAACTGTGATATGGGAACATTCCCACCTGATTAACTCGTGTCTATCCTGTGATGGGAATTGCCTCAGGATAATTGCGGACTTTGACAAATTATGTTTTGTTATAAAAACTTGCTTATCAGTCCCGCTGTCAAAGAAAGAGAAAGACCCAAGGTGGTTTGACCCCGCCTGCTCATTAGCAAACAGGGCACTGCGTAGGGCATTAACTACTAAACCCAGATGCACAGCAGAGGTACAGGTGGCTAGGAAACACTATACATTTATAATTGCCGAACGGAAAACTGCATTACTGACGGAGCAGTGGGAGTCACTGGTCGGAAGTGCAAACCAGAAGAGCAGTGGCCCCTTCTGGATGGCGTCAGGAAAATGCGAGATATGGGCAAACATTTAACTTTGACTAGCTGTAACATAACCAGCAGTGTCTGGGAGGCCCATTTCTGAAAAAAAATATATGCTACACCAACCGAGGAGACAACAAGTTTTGTTCCTGGTCGTCTGTGTTGTTTACAGATTGGTCTCCTTGAGGTAGAAGTAGCCATCAGACAGAGCCTTGGCAACAAGGCTCCTGGTCCTGATGGACTCCCTATAGATGTTATTAAGTTTAGTCCAGATTTATGGGCACCGATCCTTCTTAACGTTTTTAACAGTTTGCCCTCCGTGCCTATGCCCAATACCTGGTCCACCAGTACGATAGTCCCAATCTTTAAAAAGGGCGATAGGTCAGATCCGGCCAATTATCGACCGATCTCACTCTTGGATAACACCTTAAAGATTTGGGGGCGAGTCCTCTACAATAGGGTGTTAGAGTGGGCAGAAGATAGCGAATTATTGGACCCCTGTCAGATGGGATTTAGGAGCAAGGTGGGCAAGGTGGAGCAATGTTGGAATTTGAAGTTGGTAATTGACAGGTATAACATCGCTCGATCGTCCCCTATCTATCTTGCATTTATGGATCTTTCATCCGCCTTCGATCTAGTCAACAGATCCAAACTTTGGTCCATTCTTTTGGACTATGGATTACATTAGGTTCTTGTTAACTTTCTGGCCTACCTCCATACTGACCTTAAGGCACAAGTTAGGATTGGGATGGGCGGGGAAGTTTCCGGACCTATTAAAGTAGGTAGGGGGGTTAGACAGGGGTGTGTTTTAGCACCCCTGCTTTTTATCATCTACATCAATGGTTTAGCTAAATCTTTAAAACAGGTGACTCCAGATGTGCCAATTATCCAGGGGCAACCATTACCGGTTCTTTTATACGCAGATGATGCGGTCCTTATGGGCCGCACACCTAATGCCCTCCGCCAACTTGTTAAAACTTTTGTTCAATATATGGAGGCTCTAGACTTGCGTGTGAATTTAAAAAAATCTTTTATCATGACATGTGGCCCAGGGAAACGGAAGCTCAATACCATACATGTAGGGACAGATAAATTAGAATCTGTGAATACATTCCCATATCTAGCGTTGGTTTTCGCTGCAAACGTCTCGTGGAGTGGGCATTTGGCCCACGCCACGGGCAAGTTCTCGAAAGCCACCAATTCCGTCTTTAGCTTGCCACGCCCAAAGAAAATAGGTGCCACTAGAGCTATTTTTAAAAAAATTCGGTTACAGTGCATACCAGTAGCCACATATGGGGCAGAGGTTTGGGGTTTGGGGTTAAGTCCCAGTATTCAACGGGAAGAAAAACGATTTTGTAGAAAAATACTGGGTGCCCCAATCTCATCCTCTGAGTTTATTTGTCACAAGGAATTAAACCTCCCCTATACATGTGATTTGTTAGGACAAGGCCAGCTCTATTCTGGATTAGGATCTGGAGGAGTAACTTAGCCGCCCTAACACAGGATATTATAAACGATTGTCTTAAATGTGAAAAGGGCTTAGCTATCCCCTGGCTTGCGGGAGTTTTAAAGACACTGTGTGCCGTGAGTAGGGGAGATCTTTTCTCGGACCCATCCAAGATCGAGCCCAAAGATAAGAATGAGGTCAAACAAGCACTATATGCACTTTATAACTCAGAAAGAATGGGAAAGGAATCACTCAAATCTACTGTTGTGACATACATGGGGAATGAACTGTGTAGGCAACCGCTCCCACCCTATCTTACTCTCCCTATGACCAACTGGGAAATATCACTGTTATTCCGCCTAAGGGCAGGCTCTGTGAAATTTTATTGGGCTTTCCTTTGGGTTATCATCATACAGCATATTATAACCCATGCCCGTGTGATGGGACAAGCACACAGAATGATTTGCACTTCCTATTTTTCTGTAAATTTTATTTAAAGTATATTAACTGGTTTTTAACTCCATATTTTAGAAAAAGAAGACCCCTTTCTTTAGGGGAGTCTTATTTAATGTTGCTTTCTTTGGATACAGATGAATTAACTTTTTGAACTAGCACTTTCTTGAGACTGATAATTCGTGTACGCAAAATGATGGAAAACCCCTGATAAATTAGATTCACGAGAGCTGTAATAAATTTTAAGGATTATGATTACTGTAAATAGATTTGCAAAGAGAATGGGACTGTCTTTATTGTATGTACTTTTATGAATTTTATGAAATTCGAATAAAGGTCTTTTGAATTGAATAGCTGAAAGTGAAATAAGTACCAATGCCTTAGAATGTACAAGGGTAGGGAAAGACAATTGTTTTGGGGGTAAAGTGAGCCGGATAGCAGAAAGAAGTGAAAAAGGAGAACATTGTGCCATTTCTAAGGTACTCCATGCCGTACATGGGGAGGTATTGGAATCAGAAAGGAAAGCCCGGATTTGCTTCAAGGAAAAAGCAGAGTGGTAACGTCTAAGGTGAGGAAAGTTAACACATCCAGAATCTTTAGGGAGTTGTAGACGAGCTAGCGAAATTCTAGGCTTGCGATTATTCCAAAGGAATTTGACAAGTAGACTATTAACAGGACGAAAAAAGGTATTAGGAAGGGAAATTGAGAGCAGAGAGAGGTAGAAATTAATGATAGGGAGGAGCATCATCTTAATCGTGGCAAGTCTACCCCACCATGAAAGAAAAAGAGGTGACCAACTATCAATGAGGGCCGCGAGCTTAGTAAGAATTTCAGAGTGGTTGAGTTTACTGAGATCTCTTAGATTATTACAATATAAAACACCAATACATCTGATGTGAGAAGAGGCCCATGCAAAACCAGAGCCAGTAAACATAGAGGGAAGACAGAATTTATTAACAGGGAGTATTTCAGATTTGTCAACATTCAGTTTATAACCCGAAACACCAGAATAGTCTTTTAATAAAGAGAAAAAAGCCGGGAGAGAAGTGGACGGATTGGAAATAAAGAGAAGAATGTCATCGGCCTAAGCAGTAAATTTTATGTGCACATCTTGGTAGGTAAATCCCATATAATCCTTAGAACGTTTAATAGTCTCCAAGAAGGGTTCAAGAGCGAGTATGAAAAGGATGGGAGAGAGGGGACAGCCCTGCCTCGTGCCTCTAAGAAGAGGGAAGTATCGAGACTGAGAACCATTAATCCAAACTGAAGTGGAAGGCGAAGAATATAAACGTTTTATGAAATTAATAATAGTGGGGCTAAAACCGTGCCATTGAAGGGACCCAAAAATAAAATCCCAACTCACCCTATCAAAAGCCTTTTCGGCGTCTAGTGTAATGGCCGCAATAGGGGAACCAAATTTAGAAGCTAAGTGAATAATATTAGGAAGGGTACGTGAATTGTACGTAAGTGAGCGTCCTTTCACAAAACCCGATTGATAAATATTGACAAGATTGGGGATTACCATGTTAATGCGAAGAGCAATAAGTTTAGCATAAATTTTACAATCCGTGTTAATTAAGGAGATTGGCCTGTAGTTCTTGCACAAAGAGAGATCTTTATCCTTTTTAGGAATGAGACACAACATTGCTTGTGGAAAGGAGCCGCGTGATTCTCCGGTTAGTAGAAAAGAGTTAATCAATGTCAGAAGATGAGGGATCAAAAATGCCTTAAAATGTAGAAAAAAGCGGACAGAGAAACCATCAGGCTCAGGTGTTTTATCTTTTGGAAGTAAGGTCAGGGCCTCAGTTAATTCTCTTGCAGTGATGGGAACATCAAGAGAAGTAAGATCAGGAGCGTTGTGTGGAGATGTGGGGATGTTGCGAAAGAAGGAGTCACTATGGTCAGAGGAGGGGGAAGATTCAGGAGTATAAAGAGAAGAGTAGTACGTTGTAAAGCAAACAGAGTATAGAAGAATCCGAAAAGTGCAGAGTACCAGAGTCATCTTTAATGGCGGCAATTGTGGATTTTTGTTTTTTAATCTAAAGATAGTTTGCAAGGGATCTACCCGCTTTGTTATGACCACCGTACATGTTAGCATTACATTTAAGAAGAATATTGCTAGCTGAATCCCACGAGAGCTTATTATATTGCATTTTGGCTTGAATGAGAAGAGGTAGAGTATCATGACAGTTAGTGGTAAAGTATTTATGCTCCAAGGCCTTAATTTGCTTCAGTAGCGAAAGCGAGTGAAAGAGAGATTTCTTTTTCTTACGAGAAACAAAATCAATAATTAAGCCCCTAGCTGAGGCTTTAAAGGCATCCCAGACAACATGAAAATCGGAGACAGAGGTAAGATTGTGTTGGAAGAACTCTTGTGCAAAAAGAAGAAATTGCTTGGAGAATTGAGTATCAAGGAGGAGGGAGTTCTTAAAGCGCCATCTCTTAGAAGCAGGAGAGCGAAGGGGGTAATGCATATCTAGGATTACAGGAGCATGATCAGAGATGAGTATTGAGCCAATCTCTACCGTGGTCATGAATTGAAAAGCCGATTGTGTAAGAAAGAGATAATCAATGTGTGAGTGTGATTTATGAACTGGGGAAAAGAAAGAAAATTCTAAAGTGTCAGGGTGAGATGTGCGCCATGTGTCAATTAACCCTCTGTTAGTAATAGTTTTGAGAAAGCCCTTCTGCATTCTATTCGGGACATATCTAGTCTGAGATTTTCTATCAAGGAAAGGGTCCATAAATTGGTTACAATCCCCACCCAAAATTAAGTGGTCAGCTACATGGGAGGAAAGAAAAGTGGAAAGGTTATTCCAAAATGAGACATCGACACCAGTAGGACCATAAACATTGCAAAGAGATAACTGATGTTTGTTAACAGTAACGTCTAGATAAAGCCATCTACCATCATTATCTAAAAATTTATTTTGTAATAAAACATCCAAAGATTTATCATACAAAATAATCACACCGTTCCTGTTGTGAACAGCGGGCGAGCAAAAAATTTCACCAACCCAGTGTTTACGTAATATAGATAATTCCTCAAGTGTAAGATGTGATTCTTGTAACATTGCAATTTGGCATTTTAATCTAGCAAGGTGCGATAGCACCCGTTGTCGTTTAATGGGATTACGCAGACCTTTAACATTCCATGTCATAATACGTAATCCTGTCATAAGTATGAGAAGGAAGAAGATAGAGAAGTGAAAGGACGGAGAAAGGAAGAAAACCAAGTATTAGCGAACAATGGAAAAATTGGGAAGGAGATGCAAGGGAATATGAGAGGGAGTAGATGAATAAAAGAGTATATAAAAGAAAGAGTGGAAGAAGCAGAAAAAGTCAGACTATTAGGAAAGAAAAAGTTTAAAAAGATGTACCACAAAAGAATGAAAAGCGAACAAAACAGCATCCAGATGGTGGAAGCATGGTGATAAAGTAAAAGAAAAAAGAGACAAAAGAATCGAATTAGTGGAAAAGTGAGTGAGGAATCAGTGAAAGAGGAGAAGGGTATAAGAGAGGAGAAAAGGAAAGGAGCCAGAGAAAGAGAAGGTGAAGAAAAGGACTCCACCAAAAGGTAAATCAAGAAGGGTATGACCAGAAGTCCGAAAACTTCAGCCATAGAGTGAGACATAAGAAACAAATTCCTTCTCAAGGTTTGCCAAAGTCCATTGTGTCTTCTTTGTGAGAGTGGATAAACTTCCGAAGTTCAGCAGGATCCTCGAAGCTCCATGATCTGTCCTTGTAGGTAACTTTAAAGAAGCAAGGATGAATCAAGCCATAACGAGCATTCATTGAGCGCAATGCTGGTCTCAAGTCGAGGAATTATTTCTGACGAATGGCGGTGAGTTTAGCAACATCTTGACTGAAGAAAATTCTGTGACCAGACCAAAAGAGTTGCTTATGTTGTTTTGAAGCATTGATAATTGCAATGAGATCCGAATAGAGAAGGAAATATGCAATAATGCCTCTGGGCTTGGAAGAAGTAGAGGCAGTTGAGGGCCAAGTCTATGCGCTCTTTGGACATTAAAGTCCGTTGTTTTTGGGAGACCAACAAGTGGAAGCACCTGAGTTTTCAGGAACGTAATCAAGTGGGTGCCTTCAGATTTCTCTGGAATACCATAAATGCGCAGATTATTGCGCCTGTTGCGATTTTCCAAATCCTCCGTGGTCGTCCGCAGTTGAGTGACTTCTTTAGTGAAAGTCTCTACTTTAGGCACTACGTCCTGAGCATCACTGACTTTTTGTTCAACATCTGAAAGGCGTAAGTCAAGAGAAGCTCATTTACCTTCAATGCATTGCAAAGTGGCCGCAGTATCAGTCATAAAAGGGCGAATAAGGCGCAGCTCTTCCATAATATTCTCCAAAGTAAGAGGAAGAGGTGACTTGGAGGGCGAAGGAGGATTCTTTTTAAGACGCTTGCCTGGCGCAGCATTAGTATCCTTACGCCCACCAGTAGCCGAGCTCTGAGACTTGTGAGAGTGCTCCATGCTAAACTGAAGAAACAGGAGTAATGTAAGCAGAAAGTAACCGTCGCTTATTATAGGGATGGCGACAGGTGAAAAATTGCAGCAAGAACTTCCAAAAGAACAGCAATATAGCGCAAAGAGAAAATTGTGAGAATTGCTATGGACAGGACATTGAAGCGATATCTCTGCCTCAGGGTAAATCAAGAGATGGCCGCATGAAACTGCACAGTCTGTCAGTGAAGTAAGAAAGTCAACAAAGGGGGCAGAAATTCCTCCAAACGGCACCAAAAATCAAGAAAAATGTGTCAAAATAGCAAGGGGGAAAAATTAGGAGGAAAAAAGAAGCACAACAGCATCGCACAGACCGTGCGTCAGGAGCATCTGAGGAGAGGAAGCTAAAATGGCAGCCGTAAAATCATGGAATGAAAGAATGCGTAAAGAAAATGCACTTGTAGACCGCAGCGAGATCTGATACCTGCACATATTACTCCCCAGATGTTCCGACACCAGAATCAATCATTGGAGCAAGGCAGCAGGTCCTAGAAGAGGTCCCGGGTCAAACGAGCAGCGCTTGTAGCAGCGTAGCTCCTCAGGAGTCGGCCATCTTGCGTCGCGCTTCCCCCTATCTTGATATGTTCTAATCTCAAAAAACCTGAAGGTTTTATCACGTGGGTGCTGTTATAGGTGGTCCTTTGTCAGCTTTATTTATGTTCCTGTAGGGCTCTTGGATCCTGGTTCGAAGGGGGCTAATGGTGATACCCGCATATATTTTAGAGCACAAGCATTAAATAATGTAGATCACAAAAGTGGGGTTGTCTCCCCCCTTCAAGAGAACTAGTAAATTCTTCAATAGTACGGGTTGACATCGTCCCCTTTAAGATACACTCAATTGCATTTCTTTATTGTTACTTCCAAACCCTCCTTAGCAAAACCGTACACAATGCTGTATGTACATGTTGAATGCTATCTATTGCTTATACTGTGATGTAATTGATAAAATGAGTTTATTGTTCTAATAACTATATTTGTCTCAGACCTAATCTTAATGAAACACAAGATATCCACTAGTGACTAATCCTCAGCATCACGGTTGGATAGAACATGCTCACTTAAGAAAAATAGGCACAAGTGACGCCCTCTGAAAAGAATACAAAGGACTATCTAGGACTAAACACGTCCAACATTGTCATTATTGCTGTTCTTTTGTTCCAAAAATTCTTTAGGACCGATAGCTTAACCCTCCTCATAACCATTCCAATAGGACTACTGCTCTTTCTATCTGATACGGATTGTTTTTTATGAATGCATATGTACTATATTTCAGAAAAGGTACCATTACCAAAGATTACAATTTCCTAATGATGTTAACGAAGCATTTCTATTGTCCTCGAAATGACTGCAGATAAGCTTACAATGGGGACCCTTAGGTCAATTCCATTGAAATGTGTAAACTATTCAATATGGATGCATCTTTTTTTATGTCTGTTGATTTTTGTTGTATTTTGTATTGTACTCTTGAATAAGTGTAATTATAAAAAGATTATATTTGTCTGATAAATAGAAACAACTAGCCCATGACTGCACTTTATGCTCAAACTGATCATGTATATTGGTGAATATTATTAATAAACATTTTTCATCATACATTTTGAACAGATACCACTTCAAAATGGACGTCAGTGCAGCGCAACAATGCAAGACCTTTGACCTGTAATCCCAACTTCCATTTACTCTTTAACAAGATCTCTCACTTGATATCATCGTATCATCAAACGTCGCTTTTGTACACTTTCGGCTGGACTACAGAGACTGATCGGACCATTACCAATGAATGGTACACTAAACTTGCTAGTTTTCGCACAGGCTCTTGCTTATCCTAGAAGTAGACAATATCATGATATGATACTTTTTGCCTACAATTACCTCTGTCCTGTTTCTTGATAGTTACTTACCTCCTAACAAACCCTGCAGAAGTTAATGCTGTGGACGCTCATGTATACTTCCAAATTATCAATGCCAACCAAACATTCTACCATGTAGGATCGCAAAGACAGGTAAGTGTGTGTCTACATGGAGGTTTTTTTTACCTTGCGACAAAGTTAATAACTCAGTAATTGATATGAATTTCTTTTATATTTATCAGACTAAATAACTTGGGAACCACCCACAAGGCTAACCATGATGAATTCCCCTTTAGGTAAAGCAGCACATATACTGGTAAACGTGCCTAGATATCAATAAAATAAGAGAGATCCCTTACCTAAAGAAGCTACATGTGCCCAGCATTCAATAATCATATTATTCAGCACTCCCACCTGGACGTGCTGCTACCTACAACACAAGCACAAAGACACCTATTATATTCGTTTACTACTCTTTGACGAGCTTTCACCTTGAACATGGAGCTGCTTATAAACACTGATTGGAGTACACGTAACACAGATGTAACTATGCATTTATAATATCCCTTAAATACCTTTGTTACAAGTATGTTTGTTTTCTCCTTTTTGTCTCTTTTCTTTTTTCTGATCAATTTGTATTTATAATTTGTTTTCAATTAAATTGATACATATATATATATTCACTGAAAAAACCATAGGTTAGAGACCATATATAGTTAGCTGGACATTTTATTGACATAAAACCAATGAAATTCCATATATAGTTAGTTGCACTAACTATATATCGCGCACCCGCAATCCACTGCTGATGATGTCACATATTACATCATTCATGACATGGTCAGTGACATCACTGATGACATCACTGATGACATCTCAAATGACATCACTGATGACATCTCAAATGACATCACTGATGACATCATCTAGTGTCTGTGTGTTTTTGTAAAGTTTAAATATGTTTTACATATTGAAGAATGAGTGGATGTATGGAAGACTGAGTGTGTGTGTGGCTGGCTGGGAGGTGTGTGACTCTGTGCATATCAATGTGTACTTGTATCAGTGATTGTATAAGAGAGTAAGTATGTGTTAGTATATGTGTGAAAAGTATGGTGTTCTGTGTTTAACTGTATAGATGAGGAAATCGAAGTGTGATTGATTCTTCACAGGACTGACTAGGTGTATGAGTGCATATGATAGTGTTGTAATAATGAGTAACTATGTATGAGTGATTGTATGGGTGAATGAGTGAATGTGTGTGTAGACGTAGGAATCAGTGAGTGCGTATGTAGTAACTGGTATTGGTGTGTCATGATGTCATCAGTGATGTCATTTGAGATGTCATCAGTGATGTCATCAGTGATGTCACTGAAGTATGGTGTTCTGTGTTTAACTGTATAGATGAGGAAATGGAAGTGTGATTGATTCTTTACAGGACTGACTAGGTGTGTGAGTAACTCCATGGATGAGTGGCAGTGTGTGAGTGTCTGCATAGGTGTATGAGTGCATATGATAGTGTTGTAATAATGAGTGACTGTATGTATGAGTGATTGTATGGGTGAATGAGTGAATGTGTGTGTAGACGTAGGAATCAGTGAGTGCGTATGTAGTAACTGGTATTGGTGTGTCATGATGTCATCAGTGATGTCATTTGAGATGTCATCAGTGATGTCATCAGTGATGTCATTTGAGATGTCATCAGTGATGTCACTGACCATGTCATGAATGATGTAATATGTGACATCATCAGCAGTGGATTGCGGGTGCGCGATATATAGTTAGTGCAACTAACTATATATGGAATTTCATTGGTTTTATGTCAATAAAATGTCCAGCTAACTATATATGGTCTCTAACCTATGGTTTTTTCAGTGAATTTTCAAGGTTTTGTAAATGCAAATATCTAACTATATATGGTCTATAACCTATGGTTTTTTCAGTGAATTTCATTGGTTTTTTAAAAGCTAATATCTATAGCTGTAAAATATATTCTTTATTACGTGACGTATCACGTAGCCACGTGAGACGCCTCATGACGCGTCGCATAACCGTGACGTATCGGCTCTGCAGCGCAAACAAAACCCGTAACGTAAGCGTGCCGGAGCACGCTTACAGATATATATATTTTTTTTAACCTTAATTAGACAAAATCCACACGTGCACATATCTTGAGGCCTTGCAAAGGCACATTAAACAAACAGTCCCTACAATTTTGCCAAGTTTGCTGGAAATCTATTCCCTTACTTTTTTTTTTACTGTTTCTCTTGGTTTTCCCCTTGTTACGCTTACCGGGACGCTACCCGGTACGCGAACCGGACGCTCCAAAAACACAAGATGGCGGACTCCCGTTACGCTGCCGGTTAGCTGCCCGGTTCGCGTACCGGGAAGCGCCTCTACCGCGAAAAATCGCGGGGGACTTTAATATCCCCCTTCATCAATCCTAGGGGGTCAGGAGTGGTCTACCTTGCCCCCTTTCCTTCATTTCCCCCTTCGTTTTTCACCACATCTTGTCTCTCGATCGTACCGAGAGACAAGATGGCGGCCGCTCCGGACTGTTTAGAATGTTGACAGACACCGGAGAGCCAATCCGCTTCGCTTCGCGAAGTTCCGTTACGCGTCAGGTACGCGAACCGGGGGGCTAACCGGAGCGCTGTCACAGATATATATATTTTTTTAAACGTTAATTTCTCAAAATCCACTGGAGCACATATATTGAGACATAGCAAAGGCACGTCGGGCAAACCATATCTACAATTTTGCCAAGTTTCATGTAAATCTATTCAGCCGTTCGAGCTAAAAGTGAGTCCAACCGGCCTATGGAAAAATGAATGGGAAAAACGCGTTTTGGGACCCCCCTTTTTTCTCGGCCCCCCCTTGGCGAAACCCCCCCACATTTTCAGGGGCTGCTCAGAAACAAAATGTGCCATTTTCCTGAAAATTTCAGCCAATTCCGTCCACAAACGCCAAAGTTATTAGACATAGGATTTTTTCTCTATGGGGTTTCTGAAAATTCTAACTATATATACCCACTGGCTATCGCCAGTAGGTAATATACATATATAAACATATATAATCTGCATATCTATATAAATATAAATGCATGCATACATATACATATATGCATACATATGCATGTTATTTACATGAAAGTTTTAAAAACACTAATAAAAGCAAAGCTAAAAAGCCACCTCATTACAAACAGAATGGCTTTAACTTAAACGAGGGCGAGATCTATTGCATTTTCAATGCTTGTTTACTTTGGTTCTATCAAGAAGGCATTCAGATGTGTCACACATTTGCCATAAATTCTGAATGTTAGCACTCTAGTTGCTCATTAGATCACTGTAGTAAAGCTAGTGCTCACCAGGGAAGTCTGCTGCTAATCATG